>NC_047093.1:95593602-96218102 GCF_902459505.1 Geotrypetes seraphini | reverse complement strand
ATAATGGTTAACTACAAAATTAAACTACACAAAGCACACTGTATGCGTCTCAACATTCATTCCTACCAGAACACAGATACCCCTATGCAAATATGGGACCACAAACTAAAAGTACTAATATATACAAATGAAACCATAAGATGCAAGACTCTGCATGCAATACAACTCCAGAGAAATAGAAACAAATGCATTTCTTCTTTAATAGTGCAAAATATAGACAGCAGATGTAAATTCTCAAAACTGATATAATTCAATCACTAAATTGAAAATAAAATCATTTCCCCTACCTTTGTTATCTGGGATTTTGTTTTTCAAACCTTCTTTTCCCACTGGTCTGACCCAGCAGCAGCAATTCTTATGTTCTTATGTTCCGGTAGTACAGGAGCACTTGAGTACTTGGCTTAAGTCTCAGTTCCTGTTGCTTAGGCCTCAGTAGAAAGAAATGTTCCAATGATTTAGGCCCCAGTTGAGAGAAATGTTTCTGTGGCTTAGGACGCTGTAGAGAAGCAGGCCTGGGCATGTTCCTATGGCTTGAGGCCTCAGTTGAGCAGCGGGATGGGGGCTGTACAGTGCCATTTGTGGGGGGGCAACACCTGGGCTTCCAGATCCCTTCCCATACGCTCACTCATTCAGTGGGCAGGGCTACAGAGGTCACCATTCTCTTCGGGGAGGCGCTGGTGGGAGAAGTTTGTTACTCCTTTGCCGCGTAGGGCAGCTGAGGCTGCTTCAGCCGTAGTTGCGTATGGCCACTGGCTTGCAACTAGGGTGGGCAGCAGGAAACCCTGAGGGTGGTCGGCCAAGGCCCTTCCCTCCCGCTGCGAAAGGGGGGGCCGTCGCTGCAGTTGCCAGCACCATCACTGTCAGTCTTTCTCCTCTCAGAGGAGGGGTGCCACCTCCGGCAGTGATGCCTTTGCCCTCACTATTCGGCCCCAGGAGATTGGCCTTGACAATTTCACTGGCGGCCTAGTGTACCTTGTTTAATCTCAGCCAGCTGACATGTTCATGCCCCTTCCCCTCCTTCTATGTCAAGTTCGTTCCCCCCCCCCCCTCCCGAGGCCGAACAGTCTACAGAAGCCACAGGCACCGCCGGGGATTCCTGCCTGCCCTCCCGCTGAAGCTGCCACCACTGGGGATTCCTCCTTGCCTCCCTCCCTGCCCGCCTGCTGCATCACTCCCCACTCCCGAAGCCAACCCTGCCACCTTGCCGGAGCCGACACGCTCCATCACCCCCAGCAGCAACTCCGCACAGGGACGAGTCACAGCACATGCAGCAACTCACATGCTGCACACAGCTGGTTCCCAAGCCTTCCCCCCGACGTCAATTCTGACGTCGGAGAGAAGGTTCTGACCCAGCCAGGCAGCAATTGGCTGGCTTGGAACCTTCTCTCCGATGTCAGAATTGACATCGGGGAAGGCTTGTGGGCCAGCCGTGTGCTGCGTGTGAGTTGCTGCACATGTGCTGGGCCGTCCCTGCGTGGAGTTGCTGCTGAGGGGGGGAGGGGGTTATGGAGCGTGTTGGCTCTGACAAGGTGGCAGGGTCAGCTTCGGGGGTGGGGGTGGTGAGGCAGGGAGGGATCCCGCCGGCAGCAGCTTCAGTGGGGGGCATGCAGGGATCCCCAACAGGAGGCAGGGAGGGATCCCCAGTGGCCAGGCAGCGTATCCCCAAGGGTTCACATACTTTGTATTGAGAAATACTGCTACAGACGACATTAGCAACACGTTACAGATCACTATCAGCAGATCAGCAATTTCATGTTTGAGTTATTTCAATATACTGGGCTATATACTATCTGGTCCATGTGATTTATCACTCAAACTTGTCAATTTGACTTAGTAAGTCTTCCAGGTTCACTGAGATTTCTTTCAGTTCCTCGGCATTATCTTTGACCTAAGGGCCGCCGCGTGAGTGGACTGCTGGGCACAATGGACCACTGGTCTGACCCAGCAGCGGCAAATCTTATGTTCTTATCACCCTTGAAAACCATTTCCAGTTCACGTAGATCTCTTACATCTTCGCCCGCATAGAAACATAGAAATAGACGGCAGATAAGGGCCACGGCCCATCAAGTCTGCCCACTCCAATGACCCTCCCTATCTATCTTTGCAGATAGATCCCACATGTTTGTCCCATTTGGCCTTAAAGTCTGGCACGCTTCTGGCCTCAATAACCTGAAGTGGAAGACTATTCCAGCGATCAACCACCCTTTCGGTGAAGAAGAACTTCCTAGTGTCACCGTGCAGTTTCCCGCCCCTGATTTTCCACTGATGTCCCCTTGTTGCCGCGGGACCCTTGAAAAAGAATAACTGCATGAACAGGTTTCATACCCTTCAGCTTTTTCTTCCATCTCTGGAAACAGAATATTGGGGCTGATGGACCTTTGGTCTGTCTCAGTATGGCAATTCTTATGTTCTTATAGAGCTGAAAGATAAATGAAAGACCATTTGGGCCAATTTGGCTTTGACTCGCCACAAAACTGATGTTCCTGAGGCTGGAGAAGGGAAACTGGCAGCCATTAATATGGTAGTTCTGTGAAGCTAAATGGGGCAGTAGCTGCGTAATACGTAGGAAATACCTCTCCAGTCATTGGCTTTACAAGAGATTCCTAACACTACCCAAGCATGTCATCCATGTGTGTATTCAGACGTTCAAATACTTGAAGGGTATTAACGTAGAACAAAATCTTTTCCAGAGAAAGGAAAATGGTAAAACCAGAGGACATAATTTGAGGTTGAGGGGTGGTAGATTCAGGGGCAATGTTAGGAAATTCTACTTTACGGAGAGGGTGGTGGATGCCTGGAATGCGCTCCCGAGAGAGGTGGTGGAGAATAAAACTGTGACTGAGTTCAAAGAAGCGTGGGATGAACACAGAAGATTTAGAATCAGAAAATAATATTAAAGATTGAACTAGGCCAGTTACTGGGCAGACTTGTACGGTCTGTGTCTGTGCATGGCCGTTTGGAGGAGGATGGGCAGGGGAGGGCTTCAATGGCTGGGAGGGTGTAGATGGGCTGGAGTAAGTCTTAACAGAGATTTCGGCAGTTGGAACCCAAGCACAGTACCGGGTAAAGCTTTGGATTCTTGCCCAGAAATAGCTAAGAAGAAAAAAAAAAAAAAAATTTAAATTGAATCAGGTTGGGCAGACTGGATGGACCATTCGGGTCTTTATCTGCCGTCATCTACTATGTTACTATGTTACTAAGTTATTGAGGGAAGGCAGGGCATTAGAAAACAGCAATAAAAGGAGGAAATTTAACATAAAATAGAATGACTAATGCTAAAAGAGAAATGGTATTCTTTATTTGTTTTTGCTATACTGTTATAATTGATGAGCAGTGTATAGGCTAAATCAGTGGTCTCAAACTTAAACCCTTTGCAGGGCCACATTTTGGATTTGTAGGTACTTGGAGGGCCTCAGAAAAAAAATAGTTGTCTTTTATTAAAGAAATAAACCAACCAATGGACTTTATCACTTGATTGTCTCTCATGTGTGGAATATCACTTTAGTAAGAAGCCATCAGATTCCTGCGCTGGTCGATAGATATATTTTTTGCCATTGCTTTTTGGGTAGTGTATTATTAAAGAAATGACAATTTTGTATGAGGTAAAACTCTTTTTATAGTTTATAAATCTTTCCTTTTGGCTAAGTCTTAATAATAATATTGTCATTTATAGTTAGAGACATACGATCAAGAAACTTTTATTTTACTTTTGTGATTATGATAAACATACCGAGGGCCTCAAAATAGGACCTGGTGTGCCGCATGTGCCCCCCCCCCTCATCCCCCCCCGGGCCGCGAGTTTGAGACCACTGGGCTAAATCAAAGATTGAGAAAGAAAATGCAAATTGTATGGATTTCTATCATATCAGGAAGAACAGGTGAAGGGAAAGGGAGGAGGGAAGGGAAGGGGGAAAAGATGAGATATTGGGGAAAATAGGGATGCAGTTATGAGCTCAGAGAACAGGAGCACACTAAAAAACTTGTATGAACAATTAAAAGAGAAAGCGAGAGATGTAAAGGGAGGTATGAGAATGATAATACAATGAAAATAAGAGGGTGATCAGAGCAAAATAGAGTAGGAGTGAGAACTGGCAAAAGAATTCAGAAAAGCAAAAGGAATGAGCAGATGAAATACTAGAATGCAAAGTGCAGCTGCTGTTTTTGTCACTTGTCACATTGTATCCCTCCCCCTCTGCATGCATGGTCAAGGACCTGGAAAACCTCTTCACATCTAGTACTATGGCACATATGCCCGCATGTGAAAGCTCACAAGATAGATTTTGGCCAAAGAAAAGTGAGTTGTATTCTTGCACTGGATTGCACTTGACGACAAGAAGGAAGGAGAATACAGCAACAGTATTACAATTTTTGGAAAAAAAACAAACCCAAGGGCTCTTTTTACTAAGCTGCGATAGCAGTTTTAGCGCACATGCTAACGCCAGCATTGAGCTGGCGTTAGTTTACGTGTAGCGCAGGGGGCAGCGCGTGCTAAAAACGCTAGCGCACCTTAGTAAAAGGAGCCCCAAGAGACACTTCTAAAGGAGGGAAACTGATATAATGAGAGAGAGGCATTTCTGGACATCTCTAACCTTGAGTCTGCCAGGACCAGGAAGTAGATGAGAAGCTATTGATTTAGGTCCAACAAATTACCACATAATATAATATGCCCTATACATTTTATTCATTAAACAACCCTGGGAAGCAACAACATTCAGTGTTCTGGATCTTATATTTGAAAACTAACCATCACAATCTCAAGTAGAGAGGTACATATAACTATTAAAATGCCCTGAAGATAAACAGTGGAATGCCAGTGTTAGAACTAAACATGGCTTTGTTTGGAGAGACCATCTTTATCTAGAATTTTAATTAAACTGGAAGTTCTTTTGCCCACTGAACTGACAGTACTATAAACAAAGGTGGACTCGCATCCAAATAGGCACATTTGTGCAGGCATGCACTGACGTGTTATACTGTATATACTCCCTCACAATTCACACAAAAAAAACCAAATGCATATAAATACAGTATATTTTCATACACTCCACCTTTGTTTTGAAAATACAAACTGATACACAACTACACAAATGTATAGCCTCCCACATATGAGTTACCTAGAGTTATATACATAAACTGTAGTTTCTTAAATATGTATACATAAGTTTATCTTGACATGCACATGTTAGCATACAGGGTAATAGATGCATTTGCACATGCACACGGCTAGAGGCCTTTCTTCAATAAAGGGCAGAGAAAAGTCTTTTAGAGTAAGAGCTTGTGTTCTGATCGGAATTCTAGTTCTAATTGGGTTTCCTTAGCAACAGTAGCAGATGAATCCAGAGACCAATGGGATAGCACAAATCTACCAGCAGGTGGAGATAGAGAACCTGATTAACAGGTGGTCCTATCGGATGGCACACCTCCTGCATCTTTAGTATGCTCTATCTCCCAGCAGGTGATGGTCGCTATTCAACTAGCTCCTGGATTCTGGCTGTGACTGGATAGTTATTTTCTCCTATTGAGGTTTCTCTTCAGTGAGATGACAATTTTATTTCTCCTGTTGAGGTTTCTCTTCAGTGAGACAGGGGTGTCCGGCTGAATAGTGCCAGCTTTAGAGGTTACACCTGGGCCCCCCAGGTCCCTGCCTCATCCTCCCTCCAATGATAGAGGGTCTGAGCCTCATCCTCCCTCCAATGATAGAGGGTCTGACTGGGTCTCGATTTTTCTTCTTTCCCTTCACTGTAAAAAAAAAAAAAAAAAAAGAGACCACAGTGACTATTAAACAATTCTGCCCTCATAGTGCTGAGCAACCGGCATATCCCGGCACTATCAACAAAGTTGTGAGTATATGTTTTATTTGCACTTCTTTTCTGGTTTCTGGTTGTGGTGAAGTTGTGGGTTTGGTGTGAGTCTACAGAAGGAATATGTTTTTTATCAAAAACTATATTTAATGAAATGTTTTAATGACTGACAAGTAAATTTACATTTGTATGAAGTTTATTCAGTAAAGGGCTTCGGGTGTATGGATAGAGCTCTGTTGATGGAACTAGTGTCTTCCCACGTGTTGTAGGCGCATGCTTGTTTTCATACTCTGGCAGCAGCGCCACAGCGGTAATGGGATTTCTCCCCGAGGCGGACTCTGCTTGGCAGTTCCTGCAGCTGGGTGGAGGTAAATATTTGGACAGCTCTGGGGTGTGTTCTTCACATAGCCAGTTCCTGACTGAGCACAAGAGGCATGTTCTTATTTTCCTAAGTTGAGAACGAAGCAGCATTCATTTATTTCTCTCCAATGTTCATTTTAAGCATTTTATACCATGACAGTGGGAAAACTATTTTAATGGTTGACTCCGGGTAGGTTTTTAATGCATTGTTGATAGAGCCAGCTCATTTCAGCATGAAACAGGCACACGCTTGTTTCTCCAGCCCTAGCGGGAGCACCACAGCATTCACGGAGTTTATTTTGCAGCTGACTTAGGTCACTATTTTACGGCTTCCCTGTTTTCGGGGTTCTACGCGTCAGGAGTGTTTCAACAGTTTTTGCCACTGTTGCAGTGATATACCTTGTGTGTGTGTGTTTCCCCACTCTCTCTGCTTGAAAAGACTTAACTACTTTAATTGCGACTGTACTGTTATGCCTCATAGTGCTTAAGAAAGAGATTCTGCCCTGTGCTCAGCCGCCCAATCTCGTTTTTTTGACGTTATGGGTCGGCAGAAGGCAAATTGCTGCATAGTGATGTCAGCGGCATGAGAGTTCCCTGTGTTTCATACGGGTATCTTCTTGTCTCTCTCGATGACCCTGAAGGGTGAGTCTATGTAGGTTTAGAGGTTAAAGTAACCCATGGTATGGCCCCCAATTACCTGAACAACCGTCTTTGCCGCTACCGACTACCCAGATCAAGAAGAACTCAGAATCTTTTCACCTTCCCCCCTCATAATGGTACCCGACGTAAGAAACTTTACGACAGCCTTCTAGCAACTCAGGCAGCGAAAATTGACCCCACCATCACCAAACTGATGATCAAAACAACAGACATCAAAGTGTTTCGGAAAGAAATCAAAACATTTCTTTTCAAAAAACACGTCCTTACTTAATATTCCCCTCCCCAATCGCACATGCACTCTCCCCAGCAAATAACACACTAGTCATCCCCTTGAACCTCATTTATGAAAAATATCCAAACTCCTAAATAAGCATCTCCCTTAGGTATCCATTTAACCTTCTCCTAAAAAAGCATCTCCCTTAGGTATCCACTTAACTGATTCCTTCAAAGTTAGGTATCTTTCTTCAGTTGCCTATATTGTTTTCCCCACTGAACCTTGTAACTACTTGAACCCTGTCAAGTTATTCTATCGATAAATCCAGATATCTTATACTTGTATTTCTATACCACAACATGTAATTTACTTAAATCGTTGTAATGTAATTCTCGGTAATGTCCTGATCTCTTTTAACTGTAATCCGCTTAGAACCGCAAGGCACAGGCGGAATAGAAATCACAAATGTAATGTAATGTTTTCTTGTTCTTTGTGCCTCTGTGCAGCGCTGTGTGTGTCTGGTAGCACTAAAGCGCTTTGTGTGTCTGATAGCACTGCTAGACAGTCCTCAAACTGGCAGGAAGAGCTGTGTGGCTCCTAACCAGGAACAAGTTACCTATTCTCCCAAACCCACAGAGTAGCAAATGCTATGTGGCTGTTGCAATCATCCCTGAAGCTCTCTTTAGGGATGTGAGCTTTATCTGATAACAATTAGGATGCAGATGGTTTCCCATGGGGCGGTCAATGCAGCTTCTAGATTACATCTTACTTTAAAGGCAGTAAGTTTTTGGCTAACATTACATGGAGTTAGTACTGTTTTCAGAATTCCAACATAATCCATCTTATGTCACAAAGCTGGATTTTTTTGTGGGAAAGTTCCTTTCTTCTTCCAGAATTTACAGCTCTTGTCCAGCTGTTCCCCGACTGTCTACTTTTCATTCTGAAGGGATTTTCACTTCCTCTGGTAACTCTTTATGCTATCTCGTAAGGGGGGAGACACTATGATGTCAGGTCAGGGGACTTTGGGCATTTTTCAGGATGCTTGCAACTTTGAATCCTCCTCCCATTTCAAATTCTTTCTTGGAGTGACAATGGATTGAGCTTCCAAAGGTTACGTTCATGCGAGACCCCTTTTAAGTGTTACTAGTACTCGGGGCAGTAGTTTTAGTTCTTCCTGAACTAAGGGAAGTTATTTACTTCATAGTGCCTAAGATGGGGGAATTGGTCAGACAGGGGCTGAATCTCATTCTGGTAAATTAGTTTCTCAGAGTTAGATATTTCCCTATGGTCACCGAATTTGCACTATCTTCGCTTAGCTCTCATTGAGCAGCGCTATCGGTTTTGGCAGATGCCATTTGGCCTAGCCACGGCTCCATAAACATTTTATAAAATGAGGGCAGTACTGGCATTTTGGCACAAACAGGAGATTCAGGTACTTTCTTTCTTAGACGACTACTCTTCCAGCCAGCCAGCTAGGTCAATTTGTCAGACACAAACGGGTGATTTCTTTTATTTGAACTTCTTTTCTTCAATTCTTTGGATGTGAATCTTCAAATTTCCAAAGAGCTCTTTTCGCCTGTACTAATTATTGGAATATCAGGGAATGTTGTTCACGTAGGAGAGGAATGTGTTTCTTTCCAGAGACTGGGGCGACAGATTACAGTCTCAGGTTTGCCTTCTTCAGTCACCAAGAACAAGAGTATGGGATTCTGTACAGGTTCTAGGATCTATGGTGGTGACTCCACTGGGAACTTCGGCTTGCTTTCACATGAGAACGCTACAGCAGTCGCTTTTGTTCCAGTGGTTCCCGGTATCTCAAGGCTCCAATTGTAGTATCTAGTAGGCTCATCAAGCATCGCTCAATATAATTTGGTGGCTCAGCGAGATTAATCTTTTCAAACGCATGCCTCGGTCTTTGCTGGACTGGCTCAAATTCACCAAACATCTCACGCTGTCGGGTTGGGGGGGCTCAGTGCCTTCAATCCTCAGCGCAAGGAGTCTGGTATTAAGAGGAGACTCAATACTCATTCATTCTTCTGGACTGAAGCATGGTCAGGGTACCATTTCAGGAGTTTCAGACCATTCTTCCAGAATGACGATAAAGGTCTTTTAGGACAGTGTTATGACAGTGGTATTTCTCTACAGCCAGGAAAGTACGTGATGTACTCAGTTGGCGAGTAAAGTAATGATTCTACTTCAATGGGTGGAATCTCATCTTCCTCTTCTGTCAGCGCATCATTTTATAGGACAGGAAAAGGGTTTAGATAGACTTTCTCACCACAAAATCTGAGCATGGACCGTCTATTGTGTGTTGAAATGTACAGCGCTGTGTACGCCTTACAGCGCTTTAGAAATAATAAGTAACATAGAAACATAGTAGTAGTAAAATCTTCTACATCCTGGAAATTGGGAACTATTTGCTCAGGCGTTCCAGCTCTTTGTATAAAGGTGAGATCTGCTAGAACTAGACCTCATGGCCTCGTTTTGAAATTCAAAGCTTCCTAGCTTCTTCAGTAGACGCAGGGAGTGGCAGTCGGAGGGGTTAACAGCTTTGCTTCTTTCTCGTCTCCTGGTTTTTCTTTATAAGTGGTTTCCCCTGGCTGATGACTGGATGGATTTTCCATCTCAAGCTTGCTTTCAGGGCACAGTAATTAGAGAATCTCCGGATTGGCTGCGCCATCCTTGCTATGAGGATCTGATGAGTCTTTCGACAGCCGAACTGTTGAGATTCCTGGTATCTCCAGATTTACTCACCTAGGATCCGATCAACATGGATATTTGTCCTATTTTGGTATTACGACCTAGCTTTTGAAAAGTCATGGCTGATGTGTAAGGGTTATTCGAAGTAGGTTATTTCTTCTCTTCTCCAGGTGATACAGACGTCTTCACCTGTGGCTTATGCTTCCATTTGGAGGCTTTTCCTTTCTTGGGTACTTCTCAACATTGGCACCCTTCCAGAGTTCTATGATTTATATTCTTTCGTTTTTGGCACAAGCGTATTGCCAAGGGTTTAGCGTTCAATTCCCTTCAGCTTCAAGTGGCAATCTTAGCTTGTTACAAGGGCTAGATATCTCGCTCTTCGCTTACTTCTCAGCTTCATGTATTTCAGTTCCTAAAAGGAGTACAGTATATTCGTACACCTCTTAAGAAGCCCTTTCCGGAGTACAGTCTTAAGGTACTTCTTCGCAGTTTACAGAAGGCTTCATTTCAACCTTGTCTTTTGAGACTCTAAAAGGCTGTGACGTTGAACATGGTGTTTCATGTGGCCATGGATTCAGCTCGGCGGTTTTCTGAGTTACAGGCCTTGTACAGCGGGGATTCTTATTTCTGATTTACAAATTCTGGGGTGTCAGTTCAGACAGTACCACAATTTCTTTCTAAGGTGGTGTCATCCTTTCTTTTATGCCACTCTCACTTTTCCTTCCTTCTTCCTGAGAGGAGGAATGGGGAGGCGAGCTTTTCTTCACTGCATTTTTAAAAAGTGCATAGCATTCTCCGCAATCTGTAGGTTTCTAACGACTTTTAGTCGTTTAGATCACCTCTTTGTATTCTTCAAGGAATGCAACAAATGTATAGCAGCATCCAAAACCTCCATCACTCGATAGCAGTGAAGCGGTTGGCAGAAGAACTTCATGATCATTCGGCCAGAGCAATGGCGGCTACTTGGACATAGTCCAGAGGTTTTTTCCTTGGAGGAGTTTTGTCATGCGACTACTTGGTCTTCTAAGAATACTTTATCACAACATTACCGGTTGGATTTGGGGGCGCATGCGGAGGCAGCGTTTAGTGCTTCGGTTGTTGCGGAGGCGGCGTTTGCTTCCTACCCAGATTGAGGATTGCTTTGCTACATCCCATTGATCT
Source organism: Geotrypetes seraphini (assembly GCF_902459505.1). Lineage (NCBI taxonomy): Eukaryota > Metazoa > Chordata > Amphibia > Gymnophiona > Dermophiidae > Geotrypetes > Geotrypetes seraphini. The sequence goes on along the minus strand of NC_047093.1, from coordinate 96,207,206 downwards.
CTGCATTCATCTACTGCTGTTGCTAAGGAAGGAAAAATTATGTTCTTACCTGTTAATTTTCTTTCTTTTAGACGCAGCAAATGAATCCAGAGCCCTACCCTTTCTGGATATTGACTGTAATTTTTTTTTCTTTTGCAACTTTCGAAGACTGTTATTATTGATAGTTGTATTCTGTATTATTACTTTTTGAAATTTGTTATGGGAAAGAAGTTTTTTACATGCTAAGCATATTGATGGTTACGGATGCTTGGGCAAGGAGCAGTACTGAAGATGCAGGAGGTGTGCCAGCCAATAGGACCACCTGTTAATCAGTTTCTCTATCTCCACCTGCTGGTAGATGCGTGTTATCCCATTGGTCTCTGGATTCATCTGCTGCATCTAAAGGAAAGAAAATTAACAGGTAAGAACATAATTTTTCCTTACTTGCTATGAAATTTGTTCTACTTGTATCACAACCCAAACTCTTAAGATAGGTGCTGATAAAAGGTCTTGTTCAACCAAAAAATTCATAACTATTAAATATAGAAAAAATATTTTAGTATCTATTATATTTTCTAATTTATAAGGAAATTACGGTAGTTAGACAGTGGCTAACTTAAAATGGAAGACAAGGAAATTTTATTCTGTGGAAATGGCTGACAGACCTCATGGCTTAATTGGGTTGTTTTTCAGATCAGCAAAAGCCCTTTTGCTAGTTATCTGATATTTGGCAATGACCATATGTTTAAGTCGGACCCAGAAATTAATGATCATGCAAAAAACAACAGGGACGAAGAGCAGAAATGACATGTTTGGATATGAGAAACAAGATGACCTGGACCAACAAGAGGTTCTGAGAAAAGGAGATTGGCATGATCACAGATGCGATCCGCAAAGAAGTTAATCAAAGAGAGCAATATGTAAAGTGAATTTTAGTCAAAACAATAGCCAAAATTCTTAAATGGGTGAAGGAAAAGATCTCAGAGTTGCCACCACTAGGATCATAATAATATCATCCAAAGTGGAAAGGTGGCGTGGGTTTCTTTCATAGATCATAAAAACCTTCACCAATATTGTATAATGGATTGACTAAAAAATATATATATGTGGAATATAAAAACTATCTACATGTTGGAACTCTCTACAAATTATTAGATCAAGGTGACTAGTGCATAGAAATCTAATCTAGAGCTGCAACTGACTGAAATAAAGTGTCGAGTGCTAAAAAGCAACCTGTATAAAGTGGCTCATGCTGTGTATTAAAACATGTGCAAAAAATAGCTAAAAATATACCTATTAACAAACTCTACAGTTTGAGAAATAGCTCATGCTGAAACGCGCTAAATATTTCAAAGATTTTAAATCGTTGATTGACTGCCAGAACTAAAATAGGCAGAACTAAAGTCAGCTGTGCAACCAACAAAAGAAACTGTATTTTATGGACGCTAAAAAAGCTGACCAAAAACTGTAGAGAAAGAAATACAATCAGAAAGCTGATATGATAGTCAGCCTGATAATATAAGCCAAGAACAGGCACTTAGCTTTTTCAAGGGTGGAAATGCGGCAACAAATTACTATGCCGTTATAACACTGTGTATCATCAATATCCGACGGGACCCGTTTCGCCGCAAATATGCGGCTTCATCAGGGTTTTGGTGGATACACTATAGAAAAAATGAGATACAAAGAATACATTATAATCTATGCCATAAGATGTTAGTTTATCTAAACAATACGCACAGCAACTTACTTCAATGTAGGCAATTCAGAACGTTCTTACACGATCTTACTGAATAAAAAATGGCGCTTTATACTTTTAAGGCGCCAGCGCATGCGTGATAGAAGAACCTCATACGATCATCTGATTGGACAGAAAGTTCTTCAAGTCATTCGTTCAAATGAATGATGATGTCGAGCAACAAAATTAAATTAAAGAAACACTGACCAATCAACAGTTGTGTTTAGACCAAGGGGATGTATGCTGTTAAGATTGTATATCCATCTTAATTCCCTTTGCTTGAGTCTTTTTATCCTATCGCCTCCTCTTTGTATTGGGGGCTCATGGTCGACAGCTAAACACCGGAGGTCATCAAACTTATGATTTAAAACAGTACAATGTTCAACGATAACTTCAGAACATTTATTTCGCTTGAGATTGGACTTGTGTTCGGAAATCCTTGTTTTTAAATCTCTTGTGGTCATGCCTACATACAATAAATCACACGGACAGATGATCACATATACAATAAAAGTAGATCTACAATTAGTGAAATGTTTTAGTGCATATGTTTTTCTGTCCTGGGGATTAGTGAAGATTTTTGTTTGTAACGTGATGTCACAGGTGTTACATGAGAGGCACTTAAAATGACCTTTAATATTGTGAGTTGTTGTTACAGTTTTTTTCGTGGACGAACACAGAATTTCTTTAAGATTAAGATTAAGATTTTCCCAGCACGACCGGGCCGGCGTGGGAGCCCTGCTCCGCCCCCCCGATCCCGCAGGAGGACTACATACTTAAAAAGACACAGCGCCAGCACCCGCCATTTCCCAGCACGACCGGGCCGGCGTGGGAGCCCTGCTCCGCCCCCCCGATCCCGCAGGAGGACTACATACTTAAAAAGACACAGCGCCAGCACCCGCCATTTCCCAGCACGACCGGGCCGGCGTGGGAGCCCTGCTCCGCCCCCCCGATCCCGCAGGAGGACTACATACTTAAAAAGACACAGCGCCAGCACCCGCCATTTCCCAGCACGACCGGGCCGGCGTGGGAGCCCTGCTCCGCCCCCCCGATCCCGCAGGAGGACTACATACTTAAAAAGACACAGCGCCAGCACCCGCCATTTCCCAGCACGACCGGGCCGGCGTGGGAGCCCTGCTCCGCCCCCCCGATCCCGCAGGAGGACTACATACTTAAAAAGACACAGCGCCAGCACCCGCCATTTCCCAGCACGACCGGGCCGGCGTGGGAGCCCTGCTCCGCCCCCCGATCCCGCAGGAGGACTACATACTTAAAAAGACACAGCGCCAGCACCCGCCATTTCCCAGCACGACCGGGCCGGCGTGGGAGCCCTGCTCCGCCCCCCCGATCCCGCAGGAGGACTACATACTTAAAAAGACACAGCGCCAGCACCCGCCATTTCCCAGCACGACCGGGCCGGCGTGGGAGCCCTGCTCCGCCCCCCCGATCCCGCAGGAGGACTACATACTTAAAAAGACACAGCGCCAGCACCCGCCATTTCCCAGCACGACCGGGCCGGCGTGGGAGCCCTGCTCCGCCCCCCCGATCCCGCAGGAGGACTACATACTTAAAAAGACACAGCGCCAGCACCCGCCATTTCCCAGCACGACCGGGCCGGCGTGGGAGCCCTGCTCCGCCCCCCCGATCCCGCAGGAGGACTACATACTTAAAAAGACACAGCGCCAGCACCCGCCATTTCCCAGCACGACCGGGCCGGCGTGGGAGCCCTGCTCCGCCCCCCCGATCCCGCAGGAGGACTACATACTTAAAAAGACACAGCGCCAGCACCCGCCATTTCCCAGCACGACCGGGCCGGCGTGGGAGCCCTGCTCCGCCCCCCCCGATCCCGCAGGAGGACTACATACTTAAAAAGACACAGCGCCAGCACCCGCCATTTCCCAGCACGACCGGGCCGGCGTGGGAGCCCTGCTCCGCCCCCCCGATCCCGCAGGAGGACTACATACTTAAAAAGACACAGCGCCAGCACCCGCCATTTCCCAGCACGACCGGGCCGGCGTGGGAGCCCTGCTCCGCCCCCCCGATCCCGCAGGAGGACTACATACTTAAAAAGACACAGCGCCAACGGCGCGCCGCCGTTCGGCGTGCCGACGAAGGCGCACGACAAAGGCGCATGCGACTTAGTGGGCGCCTTCGTGGAGCACCTGAGAGGAGCACCAGCGGACCTTAGAGACGTGAGCACCTACACCCCGGAGACCACTCCACCGGACCTCCTGCCTACCTCCTACCTCCATTATAAGGTAAGGAGCGAAAGATCCCCCGTTCCTCCCCCTCCAACCAGGTCTCTAAGAGAGAACCACTCCCTCTACCTAACAACCCGAACACTCCAAACCTGACATCAAACATGAAGCCCTCCCGAAATACACACAAAATAGCCACCATCCTGATAATCCTCCTCATTTCTAGCTGGAATACAACAGCAAACAACCTACCCACCACAACCTCAACCGCAAGCACAACCAACTTCCAAATCCCCAACAGAAGAATACTCACACCAAGATACCCAAACCACCACACCAACAATCAACACCCCATCACTGTTATCTGGAGAAGAAGATCAACACCCCCGAAAACAAAACCTCAAACAACCACCACAACACTCATATACCCGGAAACAACTTACATTCCACAGACCAACACGACCTCCCTTACATGTGCCTATGTCAACATCAGATCTCTAGGACCCAAAACAGAAAACATAAAAAATTGGATAACAACAGAAAAACTTGACTGCTTATTCCTCACTGAAACCTGGCTAACCTCAGACACAGACCCTAGAATAAAAGAAGTATGCCCGCCGGGATACAAAATAACAGTAACCTGCAGAGAGAAAAAAAGAGGAGGAGGACTAGCAATAATATTCAAAAACTCCCTAACTCTAAACATACTCGAGAAAGTATCCACTCCACAAATGGATTTCCTAGCGTGCCAACTCACAAACACAACACTAAAAAACTCTCTAAACTGCCTGCTCTGCTACATAACACCAGGAAACTGGACCACAGTGAGACCCGAATTTGAAAACTTCATCTACCAAAATTCACTAACAGCTGATTTTAACCTCATACTAGGAGACCTAAACCTACACCTAGAAGACCCAACCTCCATACCAGCAAACAACTGTCTATCCTTCCTCAATGCATTATCCTTCCAGATCCTAAACCCACAAACCACGCATGAAAAAGGTCATCAACTGGACATTGCAGCATTCATGTCTCACCAACCATCCAATCAAGAAATCCAAACTCCTAACGGAACATGGTCCCCATCCCTATGGTCAGACCACTACATCTATAACTTCAATATCAATTGGACCAAAACCAAATTCACACCTCAATCAAAAAAAACCACATATACCTCACGCAAACATATCGACCCAACAATTTTCTGGTCAAAGGTAGACGAAACAATCCAAGACTGCGACCCAAAAAACTTCATCTCCCACTGGAAAAATGTATCCACCAACATCCTTGATAATCTGGCACCCATACAAACCAAAACCAGAATCAGCAGAAAATCAGACCAATGGTTTGATAATGAATTACTCCAACTCAAAAGACAGTGTAGAAGATTAGAAAGAAAATGGAGAAAAAAGAACCAAGAACAAACAAAAACCGACTGGAAAAAAATCAACAAACTATACAAAAATCTACTAAAAGACAAGAGGAAAAGTTACTATACCAAGCTCATAGGCACAGAAACACAAGATTCCAAAAAAATTTTCCAAATCCTGAAAGAATTAACAGACACCAAACCACACATTACCACCACGAACACACCTCTACCATCACCTACCCTCTTAGCAGAACATTTCAAGAATAAAATTACCAACACCAGAGCCACACTCATCCTCAACCCATCCAAGCAAAATCCAATCACAATCCACCCTACAGGAAAAGAGGCAATCGCAGCAGACAGAATTTGGACTCAATTCCCAAACATACAATGGTCAGAATTCAACAAATTCTACAAAAAATACAGCCATGCCTCCTGTGACCTCAACCATTGCCCCTCATATCTCCTTACCACCTCTAGTGTAAAGTTCCGCACCATAACTCTACAATGGATCCAATTCACGCTCACAGAGGGCACATTCCCTGACAACCTCAGCGAAATCGTCATCACCCCAATCCAAAAAGATCCAAAGGCACCACAAAACCTCCCATCTAACTATAGACCTATAGCCTCAATTCCGCTATATGTCAAAATTATAGAAGGCCTAGTAGCCAAACTCCTCACCAATTACATAGAGGACCACAACCTACTCCACCCCATGCAATCAGGATTCAGAACAAACTTCAGCACAGAGACATTACTAGGCTCCCTCATGGATACCGTCAGACAACAACTTAGTACAGGAAAAAAAATGCTACTCATACAACTGGACCTATCGGCGGCATTCGACCTAGTAGACCACAACATCCTTCTACAGATCTTAGATGCAATAGGCATCTCAGATAAAGTATACGCCTGGTTCGAAGGATTCCTAAAACTCAGAACCTACAGTGTAAAATCAAACAAAGAAAAATCAGAATCCTGGTCAAACCCCTGCGGCGTACCACAAGGATCTCCACTATCCCCCACCCTCTTCAATCTATACACGGCCTCTCTAGGAACTCATCTGGATAATCTAGGCATAACATCCTATAGCTATGCGGATGACATCACCATCCTCATCCCATACGATCATTCCAAACCAACCATGACAGACGAACTTCACCAAACACTGGAAGCAGTCACAACCTGGATGGAAAATCACAAACTTAAACTCAACCAAGACAAAACCAAATTCATCCTCCTAGAAAACGACAAGATCCAAACCACAACCATACTAGACATAAACGCAACCAAATATCCCATCCAAACAACCATAAAACTACTAGGCATGACCATAGACAGATGCTGCACAATGCAACCGCAAACAAACAAAACAACTCAAAAATCATTCGCAATCATGAGAAACCTGAGACAAGTCCGAAAATTCTTTGAAAGTACACAATTCCTACTTATAGTACAATCCCTAATACTAGGCATATTGGACTACTGTAACATACTCTTCCTCCCATGTCCAGCAACTACGATAAGACAACTCCAAACAATCCAAAATACAGCCTTAAGACTCGTCTATTCATTGAAAAAACACGACCACATCACTGAGGCCTTCATCAACTCACACTGGCTCCCAATCCAAGAAAGAATCCAATTCAAATTCTACTGCATATTATTTAAAACCCTACACGGAGACAGCCCATCATACCTGAACAATCGCCTCATCCAAGCAACCAACACCAGACACAGAAAAACGCACTCCCCATTCATACCCCCCCCATCCAAAGAAGTAAAAAGAACAAAACAACATGACGGCCTCCTAGCCACACAAGCTGCAAGACTGGACAACCAGATATCCAACCTTCTGATGACAACCCCAGACTATAAGACGTTCAGAAAAGAAATAAAAACCACACTTTTCAAGAAATTCCTAAAACAGCAATAACAACACGACCTCTAAAAGCCCTTAAGATCTACATCTTACCTATCTAGCTATTCATTATAATTCATGTAATTAGGTAATTCTGTAATTAGGTAATTCTGTAATTCTCTAATTCTGTAATTCTGTAATTCATTGTAATCCTGTCCTTAAACTAACCTTTTGTAATCCGCCTTGAACCGCAAGGTAATGGCGGAATAGAAATCCCTAATGTAATGTAATGTAATTTCTAGAAAAAGCAATCCTGAGATTTTTGTTTTCGAAAATTGGATGTAACTTCATAATATCCCAGTTATTCTTTATGATCTGCGCTACCTTATTGCTGTTAGAAAAAAATCTTAAAACACAAGTCTCAGCATCATCTTCCAAGATATTTTTCTTCCCTGTCTGCAATAAAAGATCTCTGTTAATATATTTGGCACGTCGTCTAGCTTGCTTTAATACTTGAGATGGATATCCGCGTGAGGAAAATTTATCTTGTAGAGTCTTTGATTGTTTATTGTATTCCTCAAGCTGGTATCCACTTAACTGATTCCTTCAAAGTTAGGTATCTTTCTTCAGTTGCCTATATTGTTTTCCCCACTGAACCTTGTAACTACTTGAACCCTGTCAAGTTATTCTATCGATAAATCCAGATATCTTATACTTGTATTTCTATACCACAACATGTAATTTACTTAAATCGTTGTAATGTAATTCTCGGTAATGTCCTGATCTCTTTTAACTGTAATCCGCTTAGAACCGCAAGGCACAGGCGGAATAGAAATCACAAATGTAATGTAATGTTTTCTTGTTCTTTGTGCCTCTGTGCAGCGCTGTGTGTGTCTGGTAGCACTAAAGCGCTTTGTGTGTCTGATAGCACTGCTAGACAGTCCTCAAACTGGCAGGAAGAGCTGTGTGGCTCCTAACCAGGAACAAGTTACCTATTCTCCCAAACCCACAGAGTAGCAAATGCTATGTGGCTGTTGCAATCATCCCTGAAGCTCTCTTTAGGGATGTGAGCTTTATCTGATAACAATTAGGATGCAGATGGTTTCCCATGGGGCGGTCAATGCAGCTTCTAGATTACATCTTACTTTAAAGGCAGTAAGTTTTTGGCTAACATTACATGGAGTTAGTACTGTTTTCAGAATTCCAACATAATCCATCTTATGTCACAAAGCTGGATTTTTTTGTGGGAAAGTTCCTTTCTTCTTCCAGAATTTACAGCTCTTGTCCAGCTGTTCCCCGACTGTCTACTTTTCATTCTGAAGGGATTTTCACTTCCTCTGGTAACTCTTTATGCTATCTCGTAAGGGGGGAGACACTATGATGTCAGGTCAGGGGACTTTGGGCATTTTTCAGGATGCTTGCAACTTTGAATCCTCCTCCCATTTCAAATTCTTTCTTGGAGTGACAATGGATTGAGCTTCCAAAGGTTACGTTCATGCGAGACCCCTTTTAAGTGTTACTAGTACTCGGGGCAGTAGTTTTAGTTCTTCCTGAACTAAGGGAAGTTATTTACTTCATAGTGCCTAAGATGGGGGAATTGGTCAGACAGGGGCTGAATCTCATTCTGGTAAATTAGTTTCTCAGAGTTAGATATTTCCCTATGGTCACCGAATTTGCACTATCTTCGCTTAGCTCTCATTGAGCAGCGCTATCGGTTTTGGCAGATGCCATTTGGCCTAGCCACGGCTCCATAAACATTTTATAAAATGAGGGCAGTACTGGCATTTTGGCACAAACAGGAGATTCAGGTACTTTCTTTCTTAGACGACTACTCTTCCAGCCAGCCAGCTAGGTCAATTTGTCAGACACAAACGGGTGATTTCTTTTATTTGAACTTCTTTTCTTCAATTCTTTGGATGTGAATCTTCAAATTTCCAAAGAGCTCTTTTCGCCTGTACTAATTATTGGAATATCAGGGAATGTTGTTCACGTAGGAGAGGAATGTGTTTCTTTCCAGAGACTGGGGCGACAGATTACAGTCTCAGGTTTGCCTTCTTCAGTCACCAAGAACAAGAGTATGGGATTCTGTACAGGTTCTAGGATCTATGGTGGTGACTCCACTGGGAACTTCGGCTTGCTTTCACATGAGAACGCTACAGCAGTCGCTTTTGTTCCAGTGGTTCCCGGTATCTCAAGGCTCCAATTGTAGTATCTAGTAGGCTCATCAAGCATCGCTCAATATAATTTGGTGGCTCAGCGAGATTAATCTTTTCAAACGCATGCCTCGGTCTTTGCTGGACTGGCTCAAATTCACCAAACATCTCACGCTGTCGGGTTGGGGGGGCTCAGTGCCTTCAATCCTCAGCGCAAGGAGTCTGGTATTAAGAGGAGACTCAATACTCATTCATTCTTCTGGACTGAAGCATGGTCAGGGTACCATTTCAGGAGTTTCAGACCATTCTTCCAGAATGACGATAAAGGTCTTTTAGGACAGTGTTATGACAGTGGTATTTCTCTACAGCCAGGAAAGTACGTGATGTACTCAGTTGGCGAGTAAAGTAATGATTCTACTTCAATGGGTGGAATCTCATCTTCCTCTTCTGTCAGCGCATCATTTTATAGGACAGGAAAAGGGTTTAGATAGACTTTCTCACCACAAAATCTGAGCATGGACCGTCTATTGTGTGTTGAAATGTACAGCGCTGTGTACGCCTTACAGCGCTTTAGAAATAATAAGTAACATAGAAACATAGTAGTAGTAAAATCTTCTACATCCTGGAAATTGGGAACTATTTGCTCAGGCGTTCCAGCTCTTTGTATAAAGGTGAGATCTGCTAGAACTAGACCTCATGGCCTCGTTTTGAAATTCAAAGCTTCCTAGCTTCTTCAGTAGACGCAGGGAGTGGCAGTCGGAGGGGTTAACAGCTTTGCTTCTTTCTCGTCTCCTGGTTTTTCTTTATAAGTGGTTTCCCCTGGCTGATGACTGGATGGATTTTCCATCTCAAGCTTGCTTTCAGGGCACAGTAATTAGAGAATCTCCGGATTGGCTGCGCCATCCTTGCTATGAGGATCTGATGAGTCTTTCGACAGCCGAACTGTTGAGATTCCTGGTATCTCCAGATTTACTCACCTAGGATCCGATCAACATGGATATTTGTCCTATTTTGGTATTACGACCTAGCTTTTGAAAAGTCATGGCTGATGTGTAAGGGTTATTCGAAGTAGGTTATTTCTTCTCTTCTCCAGGTGATACAGACGTCTTCACCTGTGGCTTATGCTTCCGTTTGGAGGCTTTTCCTTTCTTGGGTACTTCTCAACATTGGCACCCTTCCAGAGTTCTATGATTTATATTCTTTCGTTTTTGGCACAAGCGTATTGCCAAGGGTTTAGCGTTCAATTCCCTTCAGCTTCAAGTGGCAATCTTAGCTTGTTACAAGGGCTAGATATCTCGCTCTTCGCTTACTTCTCAGCTTCATGTATTTCAGTTCCTAAAAGGAGTACAGTATATTCGTACACCTCTTAAGAAGCCCTTTCCGGAGTACAGTCTTAAGGTACTTCTTCGCAGTTTACAGAAGGCTTCATTTCAACCTTGTCTTTTGAGACTCTAAAAGGCTGTGACGTTGAACATGGTGTTTCATGTGGCCATGGATTCAGCTCGGCGGTTTTCTGAGTTACAGGCCTTGTACAGCGGGGATTCTTATTTCTGATTTACAAATTCTGGGGTGTCAGTTCAGACAGTACCACAATTTCTTTCTAAGGTGGTGTCATCCTTTCTTTTATGCCACTCTCACTTTTCCTTCCTTCTTCCTGAGAGGAGGAATGGGGAGGCGAGCTTTTCTTCACTGCATTTTTAAAAAGTGCATAGCATTCTCCGCAATCTGTAGGTTTCTAACGACTTTTAGTCGTTTAGATCACCTCTTTGTATTCTTCAAGGAATGCAACAAATGTATAGCAGCATCCAAAACCTCCATCACTCGATAGCAGTGAAGCGGTTGGCAGAAGAACTTCATGATCATTCGGCCAGAGCAATGGTGGCTACTTGGACATAGTCCAGAGGTTTTTTCCTTGGAGGAGTTTTGTCATGCGACTACTTGGTCTTCTAAGAATACTTTATCACAACATTACCGGTTGGATTTGGGGGCGCATGCGGAGGCAGCGTTTAGTGCTTCGGTTGTTGCGGAGGCGGCGTTTGCTTCCTACCCAGATTGAGGATTGCTTTGCTACATCCCATTGATCTCTGCATTCATCTACTGCTGTTGCTAAGGAAGGAAAAATTATGTTCTTACCTGTTAATTTTCTTTCTTTTAGACGCAGCAAATGAATCCAGAGCCCTACCCTTTCTGGATATTGACTGTAATTTTTTTTTCTTTTGCAACTTTCGAAGACTGTTATTATTGATAGTTGTATTCTGTATTATTACTTTTTGAAATTTGTTATGGGAAAGAAGTTTTTTACATGCTAAGCATATTGATGGTTACGGATGCTTGGGCAAGAAGCAGTACTGAAGATGCAGGAGGTGTGCCAGCCAATAGGACCACCTGTTAATCAGTTTCTCTATCTCCACCTGCTGGTAGATGCGTGTTATCCCATTGGTCTCTGGATTCATCTGCTGCATCTAAAGGAAAGAAAATTAACAGGTAAGAACATAATTTTTCCTTACTTGCTATGAAATTTGTTCTACTTGTATCACAACCCAAACTCTTAAGATAGGTGCTGATAAAAGGTCTTGTTCAACCAAAAAATTCATAACTATTAAATATAGAAAAAATATTTTAGTATCTATTATATTTTCTAATTTATAAGGAAATTACGGTAGTTAGACAGTGGCTAACTTAAAATGGAAGACAAGGAAATTTTATTCTGTGGAAATGGCTGACAGACCTCATGGCTTAATTGGGTTGTTTTTCAGATCAGCAAAAGCCCTTTTGCTAGTTATCTGATATTTGGCAATGACCATATGTTTAAGTCGGACCCAGAAATTAATGATCATGCAAAAAACAACAGGGACGAAGAGCAGAAATGACATGTTTGGATATGAGAAACAAGATGACCTGGACCAACAAGAGGTTCTGAGAAAAGGAGATTGGCATGATCACAGATGCACCAATCATAAGCACAGGAGAAGGGGATAGCATAATCTGGCCAGTGGAGATTGGCTGGTATTGTCGGTCCTGCCTCCCTCCTTTAGGAGATGTGCACGTATGCATGGATTTTTGGGACTTTCCATATGGTCACAAGGAATGAGGGGCTTGCTTGTTGGCTTGTTGGCTGCTGCCTTTCAGGCTGCTCCTGGTTTGGTCCCCTTACTCTATTGCAGGGGTGTCAAACTCAATCACATAAGGGGCCTAAATCTGAAAAAAAGGCTAAGCTGCGGGCCAAATTTTTAATTAAAATAATTAGGGGTCATTTTATTAAGGTACGCTAACTGATTTAGCACGCGCTAAATGCGTACCTTAATAAAAGGGCCCCTAAGTGACTAAGGCTTAGTCTTAGTAGAAGTATAGGGTTACAAAGACTCTAACCCCATACCAACTCTGTGGTGTAAACAAAATAAATATTGCAATCACAAAACAGAAAATAAAATTATTTTTTCTACCTTTTGTTGGTCCCAGGCTCTGGTTGTCTTCTGATAACTTGCTTGCCAGAGTCTCCTGCACATTTGTCGTTTTCTTCTTTCTCCATGCTAACCATCCATCTTCCATCTCTGTCCTCCCCTTCCCTTTCACTTCCCTCCCCCGGAGGTCTGGCATCTTTCCTTTTTTTGTGTGTCCATATCCTCAGCTGCAGTGATGGACCCTACCATCCCCAGATCCATCTGTCCTTTTCTCAACTACCCTTTCATCCAGCATCTCTCCCTGCTTTGCCACCACCACAGGGTCTACCATCTCTCAGTTTCTCTTCCCAACTACCCTCCTATCCAGTATCTCTATCCCCCCCTCCACAGAAGAGGCAGAGAGAGGGCAGACAGTGGATGAAAGGAAGAGAATGACAAGATGAGGAAAGCAAAAATTAAATGACAAAAGGTAGGAAAAAATTTCTATTTATTTGTATTTTTTTTATTTAGGATAAAGTACTATTGTAGCTGTGTTGATAAACAGAAATGGAAATAAGGTGATCCTTTTTATTGGACTAATTTTAATGTAATTTTAACTAGCTTTCAGAGACCAAATCCCCCTTGTTCAAGTCAGGACAGGATACTGTAACAGCAGTATACTTTACTGACCTGAGGAAAGAGATTTTGACCTTTGAAAGCTTCTTGGTGGTTCAGTTTAACTTTTGTCTTCATATTTCTATTTTTAGGTTGTGATTACTTATTCCATATTTAGCAAGGGTGTTTCTGTGTTCTGTGTGTACGAACGATATGTTTTTTGTTAACATTGATTGTCCAGGGTTGACCTGTTCTAATCTGGCTTGGGTTTGTTTTACATTAGGTGTATTGATGTTCTAGTGCTCGCTGCAGTGTGTAAGATGCTGCCTTTTCCTAGGTATATTCATGTGCAACTTGTGGATTATTACCAAAAATCATGATCTTTATAGAGAGGAGGGGTGTTAAAAAATGATCATCCCTGGGTGTCATATATGCTAGGTATGCCTTTGGTGGAATATGTTAGTTTTGGGATATGTGCATCACAGATTTTTGTATTGTGTCCAATGGCTTACTAGACAACTGATTGGAGGAGTGAGGATGGGCAGTGGCCTTGAACCAAAAGTGGGTGGGCACTAAATTTTTTCCTACTATGCCTTTTTCCCAAATGCAAAATATAAATACAGACAGTCCCCGGGTTAAGAATGAGTTACGTTTTTAAAGCTGTTTTTAAGTCGGATTTGTATGTAACTCAGAACTTGTAGATTTTAAATTTAAATTCTTGCTGCTTACCTCTGTTTCCAGCTGATAAAAAGGCCAACTGTCCCTATCGGTGTTCCCTCTAAGGTACAGCATGTACAACCACATACTGTTCTTAATGTGGCCATGGATCATTCCTGAACCTGCTAAAGTGTAGGAAGAGATGGAGACTCCATCTTGGGTTCAGTGGGGAAAACTCGCATGGACAGGAGGTCAGGGGGGAGAAATTGCTTGGACACTGAAGGAGACCGAGGCATCAGAAGGGGTGGCAAAGGCAAGATTGAAGGGGACAAACTATCTCAGTCAGAAAACACTCTATACAAAAAGAAAGAATGGACAGCCATGTATGCTAATGCCCGTAGCTTAGGCAACAAAATACTAGACCTGGAAACGGAAATGAGAAACACCGACCTTGATGTAGTGGCGATATCAGAAACATGGTTCTCAGAGTCCCACGGATGGGATATGGTCATACCAGGATATAACTTACTCCGTTGAGACAGAGAGGGCAAATCAGGAGGAGGAGTAGCTCTGTACATTAGAGAAGACATCAAAGTTACTAAAATCACAGACATCAAGTATACGGGAGAGTCCTTCTGGGTGAACCTTGCCAGGGGCAATAACAAATGCCTGTATCTCGATGTTGTATACAGACCACCTAGACAAAAGGAGCAAGCAGACGATGAGCTAATGGAAGACATTGAGACCATCACACTGCGTGGAGATACAGTGTTGTGGGAGACTTCAATATGCCCGATGTGGACTGGAACAAACCTTCCGCTATAACCAGCGGCAGCAAGAGGATACTAGCCTCCATGCGAGGATCATGCCTCAAGCAAATGGTATTGGAACCCACCAGGGATCAGGCAATCCTGGACCTATTGCTCACCAACGGTGACAGTGTCACAGAGGTATCGGTGGGAGACACCTTGGCATCCAGTGATCACAACATGGTATGGTTCCACCTCAAGAAAGGAACCACTAGGTCAAATACATCGACTAAGGTACTAAATTTTAGAGGAACTAACTTTCAGGGCATGGGGAACTACGTCTACAAAGTGCTGCAAAATCGAAGCACGACAGACAATGTAGAAGAACTATGGTCAACTCTGAAATCTACCCTGCTAGAAGCAACCAACATATACATAAAAACCGTGAGCAAACGACGCAGGAACAACAAACCACAGTGGTTCTCCACGGAGATCTCAGAACTAGTAAAACAAAAAAAGTGTTCATTACCTACAAACAATCACAGCTATCGGAAGCTAAAGAAACCTATATGGCTAAACCCAAAAAAGTTAAAACGACAATCAGAGAGGCTAAACTCCGGATGAAAGAAAACATAGCAAGGCAGGTAAAGAAAGGGGAGAAATCCTTTTTTAAATACGTTAGCAACAGGAAGAAGAACACAAGCGGTATTGGGCACCTAAAGAAACCTGACGGCAACTATACAGACTCGGACGCAGACAAAGCAGAAATACTCAATAACTACTTCTGCTCAGTCTTCACCTGCGAAGCGCCAGGATCCAGTCCTCAGCTACAGACAAGGGGGGGTTCGGAAGACATGGAATTTACTGCAAGCAAAGTCTAGCGTGAGCTATCAAAAATAAAAGTGAACAAAGCTATGAGCCCGGACAATCTACACCCTAGAGTACTTCGAGAATTGAGCGATGTCCTGGCAGAGCCGTTGGCTGTGCTCTTCAATCTTTCCCTGAAGAAGGGAAAAGTACCCCTAGACTGGAAAACTGCCGACCTTAATCCGCTCCACAAAAAGGGAGGTAGGTCAGAGGCTGAAAATTATAGACCGGTGAGTCTCACATCAATAGTGAGTAAACTCATGGAAAAATTGATTAAGAACAGATTAGACACATTTCTGGATGATGAAAGATTAAGAGATCCCCACCAGCATGGCTTTACAAAGGGAAGGTCTTGTCAATCCAATCTGATAAGCTTCTTTGATTGGGTAACAAAAAAACTGGATGAAGGTGAGTCCCTGGACATAGTGTATTTGGACTTTAGTAAGAACTTTGATAGTGTTCCACACCGTATGTTATTAAACAAGATGAACTCGCTAGGACTAGGAGAAACACTGACAGCATGGATTCAAGACTGGCTTAGCGGTATCTCCTCAAAAACGTCGAGAGTGACCAGTGGAGTGCCGCAGGGCTCAGTCTTGGGCCCAATGCTATTTAATATCTTTGTAGGGGATCTGACTCAGGGACTTTGAGGCAAAATTACACTATTTGCCGACGACGCTAAACTATGCAACATTGTGGACAGGGCATCAGAACCTGACAGCGCAACCAGGCCCAACACTATGGAGCAAGACCTGCTTGTATTGGAACAATGGTCCAGTACTTGGCAACTAAACTTTAATGCCAAGAAATGTAAAGTAATGCACCTTGGGACCGGAAATCCATACCAAGCATACACCTTGAACGGCGAAAACTTAACAAGAACTACTGCAGAAAGGGACTTGGGAGTTCTCATCCGGGAAGATATGAAAGCTGCTAATCAGGTGGAGAAAGCTTCAGCAAAGGCCAGACAAATGCTGGGTTGCATCAGAAGGAGCTTTATCATCCGAAAGCCGGAAGTCATACTACCGTTATACAGATCCATGGTGAGACCTCACCTGGAGTACTGTGTCCAATTTTGGAGGCCACATTATCAAAAGGATGTGAAGAGAATGGAGTCGATACAGAGAATGGCCACTAGGATGGTCTCAGGATTTAAAGACATCCCATATGAAGAACGCCTGATCAGACTGCGCTTATATTCTCTCGAAGAGCGCAGAGAAAGGAGGGACATGATAGAAACATTTAAATACATCATGGGTCACATCAAAGTGGAGGAGGAAATCTTTTTTCTAAAGGGTCCCACGGCGACAAGAGGGCATCCACTAAAACTTAAGGGAGGAAGATTTCATGCTGACACCAGGAAATACTTCTTCACCAAACGGGTGATTGATCAATGGAATGATCTTCCCCGCCAGGTGGTCGAGGCCAGTAGCGTGCTTGACTTCAAGAGTCGATGGGACAAATAGGTGGGAGTACTATAGTAGGCAGGCTAGTTGGGAGGGAAGGTTCTTGTGTGGGCAGACTTGTTGGGCTGTCGGCCCTTTTCTGCCGTCATATTCTATGTTTCTATGAGTCTATGCCACTGGAAATACTGCTCAATGAAATCAAATGAAGCTGCAACCACGTTCTGAAGTACGAGTCATACAAGTCAGGTCTCTCTAACTCGGGGACCTAAGTTGGTGGGTTTCCCAAAGTCCTGCAGTGTTCTCCCTAGGGCCTTTTAGCCTGGCGCTCCGCCAAGCTAATTTAGATGTCATCTATCACGAATCCTGCTGCTGCCGCCGCTGCTCAAAATAAAAAAAAACCCCAAAAACAAAAAAACTCCTCTCACCGGCTTGGAGATCACCCATAGCAAACTCGTGCTTCGGGGCTCTAGTGTGCATGCCAGCTTCTCTTCTCTTCCCTCCGCAACTGGAAGTTACGTCCCGGGGGAGAAGAGAAGGGAAGCCGGCACGCACATTTTAGAGCCCTGAAGCATGAGTTCGCTAAGGCTAAGGCAGTTTTTGGTTTGCTGTACTTCTTTGGGCCTGCCTGTTTAGCTGATGGGGGTTTCCTAACTTCTGGTGCCTGTTTTCTGCAGTCCCGTTAGCAGTGCGTAGGTAAGCTACTATGGTACTGCATGTGTAGGCTTCAAGGGCTGGAGTTGCTGGGAGCTCAGAGCTGACTATGAGGAACCAAAGTCGGCCTTTGGTTCTGCGCAGGAGGCGAGTTCAGATCAGGAAGTTGAGTTTCCTATGGTGACGACCAGTGCCAATGGGCTCCTCAGCGGCAGTTCCAGTTTCAGCAGGAACGGCCTCCATTTTGGATTCTCAATGTGTCTTGCAGCCACATACTCAGTCAGCGACGGAGGGAAGTTAAAACTCTCTTATTTGCTTCGGGCCTTCCTCGCTGCTGGGTCCTGCCTAATTTCTGTTTCCTCGAAGGCAGGACCCGGCAACGTGGAAGACCTGATAGGTCAGCGATGGAGGGAAGCTTACAACTTGCCTAGCGACTCTGTCGACAAGTGTGAGCTGGGAGGGATGGGAAGAGAAATGCTGCTACTGCACCCAATGGGGAGGGGAGGGGAAAGAGAAATGTTCTGCTGCTGTACCCATTTTTGGGGGGCAGGGGGAAGGGAAGAGAAATGTTGCTGCTGCTGCTGCACCCAATTTTTTTTGGGGGGAGGGGGAAGAGAAAAGCTGCTGCTGCACCCAGTTGGGGGGAGAGAAAAGCTGCTGCTGTACCCAATTGGGGAGGGGAAGAGAAGTGCTGCTGCTGTTGCACTACCCAATTGAGGGGAAGAGAAGTGATGCTGCTGCACCCAATAGGGGAGGGGAAGAGAAGTGCTGCTGCTGCAACCAATTGGGGAGGGGGAAGGAGAAGAGAAGTACTGCTGCAACACCCAATTGGGGAGGGGGAGGGGAAGAGAAGTGCTGCCGCAGCAGCACCCAATTGGGGAGGGAGAAGGAAGACCAGGGAAGGGAGAGGAGAGGTGAGATGCCAAGACCATGGGAGGGAGGGAAAGGAGCTACCAGACCATAGAGCGGGGGAGAGAAGGGAAGGAGACAGAGATGCCAGACAATGGGGTGGAGTGGGAAGGAAGGAAAGGAGAAGAGAGAGATGCCAGAGCATAAGGGAGGGGGGTTAAGCTGAAATGAATCATGTACAAAGGAGAGAAAGGGCACAGGATGTACAGTTTATTGAAGGGACATAGAAAGAGGGAAGATGCCATATGGAATAGAGAGAGTGCGGACACTGGATGGAAAGGGCAAAGAAGGTGGATAGTGGATACAAGGGGTAGAGAGAGAGAGGGCAGAGGCTGGGTGGAAGGGGCAAAGAGAGGACAGATGTTGCATGGGAGGCAGCAAGGACAAATTCTGAATAGAAAGAAGAGAGTGAAGAGAAGATGATTAAAGGAGAAACAACAAAAGGTAGAAAAAAATGTTTTTGTTGCTTTACGTAGAATCAAGTAGTATTGTAACTGTATTGATTAAAGTTTATAAATAGGAAATGGAAATAAGGCAATTTTTTTGGGAGTAAACCCTTTTCCTCAAGTCAGGACAGGATGCCATAACAGCAGAGGTGCCCAAATGGTCGATCGCGATCGACCAGTAGATCGCAAAGGCAATGTGAGTCGATCGCGTTGCCTTTGCATTATTTTTCTTCCTGCCTCCCTGAGCCAGGCCAGGCGCGTACAAGCACCGGACTCACATGACTTCACCTCCGACGTCAATTCTGATGTCGGAGAGGAAGTTCTGGGCCTGCCAATATTAATAATTGGAGGAGGGGGGAAATGGATGTTTTCTTTAATAATGTGTGTAATATGGTGTATTTTATGCAATCTGTTAAAGTTATATTAATTGTAATACACTGTCAAAGCTTGACAATTAATAAAGAATAAAAAAAAAAAGAATTGACGGCAGAGGTGAAGTCTTGTGAGTCCGGCGCATGTACATGCTTGACCTGGCTCAGGGAAGCAGCAGGGAGAAATCGGCATGGTGGCTTAGGGGGAAGGGAAAGAATCAGGGAAGTGGAGAAATCGGTGTGATGGCTTGGGGGGGACAGGGGGAGAGAGAAAGAAAAACAGGGAGACAGGGAGAGAGAGAGAAAGGCAGAAATAAAGAGGGGGCAGGGGGAGAGAGAAAGAAAGACAAAAAGGGGAGGGGCAGAAATAAATAAATATTGGATTGACAGTCAGAAGAAGGATGTGCAAACAGAGACTCATGAAATCACCAGACAAAAAGGTAAGAAAAATGATTTTATTTTCAATTTAGTGATCAAAATATGCCCGTTCTGAGAATTTATATCTGCTGTCTATATTTTGCACTATGGCCCCCTTTTACTAAACCGCAATAGTGGTTTTTAGCACAGGGAGCCTATGAGCGTCGAGAGTAGCGCAGGGCATTCAGCACAGATACTACGCTAAAAACCGCTATTGCGGTTTAGTAAAAGGTAGAGGGTATATTTGTCTATTTTTGTATAGTTGTTACTGAGATGACATTGCATATTTTAAAGAAATCTGCCTTGACCTCTGAAAAAAAAAACCCGAATACAAATGATAATTAACATTTTCTCTGCATACAGTGTGCTTTGTGTTTTTTAAAACTTTATTATTGGTAGATCATTTTGACTTGGTCATTTTAAAAAAGTAGCTCGCAAGCCAAAAAAGTGTGGGCGCCCCTGCTGTACTGTCTTGAAGAAAGATTTGGCCTCTGAAAGCTAATTGAAAAATGGATTAGTCCAATAAAATGGTATTTTCTTATTTCTCATTATTTGTTTTATTTCTATTTGTTAATTTGTAAAGTGGCGATTGTTATATATCAGTTTTTTTAAATTTACATCTACTGTCTTAATATTTTGCACAGTATTAGAGGACATGTCACTGTTTTTGTGGTGTTGCATTGTATGCAGAGTCTGGTTTCTTGGTTCAGTTTAACTTTTGTCTACATATTTCTGTTTTTAGTTTGTGATTATTCCATATTGGGCAAGGGTGTATCTGTGTTCTGTGTGTATGAAAAGGACATGGTTTTCTGTTAGCATTGACTGTGCAGGATTGGCTTGTTTAGTTTTACAATGCATGTGTTGGTGTTCTATTGCTCACTGCAGTGTTTAAGATGCTGCCTTTTCCTAGGTGCACCCTTGTGTGACTCATGGATTATTACTAAAAATATCTTTTTTTATATATAGGAGGTGGTTGTTAAAAAATGATCAGCACTGGCTGTCTTATATATTAGGTACGGCACTAGATTTAATGACCCTATTCTATCTTTACTGTTGTCACCCCCCCCCTCCACACACACACACACAATAAAGAATTAAATTATAGTTGTATTAACATCAAACAGCTTTCAAATGACATTATAAGCAAATAAAAATAAAATATTTTTAATACATTGCTAATTATTACCTGCATCTTTACCTAAACTGTTTTGCCCTAGCTCTCACTTTGCACTACAGCAAAATAAAAAAGTAGCAGATAAAGATCGATCATACAGGTCTCCTTCAAGGCTCAGTAACACCTCTCTATAAATTATGTGGAAGAGGTCTGGAAGTGGGGATAGCATCTATTTCATATCCTCAGTGAGACCTCAGGAAGGAACCTAGTGATCAAAACATTATTAGAGGTTCTGTAGAGCCATTTCTTGTATGACTGGATGAGCTATATTTATATTTATATATTTTTTTTTTTTTTAGTTGTTTAAATTCATGCAGAAATAAATGGCTAGATTGAACCTAATGACTTCATTAACGCATTTCCCTTTTTTTAAACCTCTTACCATTTGAAAGAGGGCAAATATCTAATTATTCCCTTCTAGAATTGGCTACTTCTTAAATTTAGTAAACATATTCTGGCACAAGTGTCAAACTTTAAAAAAGGAAGTCATATTGAGCATTGGAAAATAATAATAATTAACTAATAAAAATAGTACACATTTAGGGCTCCTTTTACTAAGCTGCGATAGTGGTTTTAGCGCATGCAGAATTGCCGCGCGCACTAGACACTAATGCCAGCATTGAGCTGGCATTAGTTTTCCCGCGTAGCGCGGAGGTTTGTGTGCGCTAAAAATGCTAGCGTACCTTTATTAAAAGGTTAATTTTCCCCAACACCAAATTTCCCCATCCCGCCTCACCCGGCTACTTTTTCATGCCACCCGGCTCGAAAAAATTTCTGGGGAGAACACTGCCCTGTCAGCTGAAAATCTTTTCCTCCAGTCCGGCAGCCAGAACTCTTCATGCTCTGCAGCTGTTGGCAGCTCAGAGACACTGCTGCTAGCTGCAGAGCTTGGGAGATTTCTGGCTGCCAGACTGGAGGAAGTGATCTTCAACTGGCAGGGTTATGGGATCTCCACGATCCAGAGCAAGGGAGGTGACTAAATTTTGGTGGACTTGGGCCTTGTGTGTTCAGTACAGACAGAAAGTGCATATCTGATTTTATTTCTCCAGTACTGTAATACTTGCTGAGTTTAATTTCTTGGGGTTCCCAGTTTAATTTCTATTTATGGTCTATTGTTCTGTATTTGGTAAAGGTTGGTCTGTGTTTTGTGTGTGAAGAAGTCATTTAAAGTTGTTTTATGGGAGGTAGGGACATCAGGGGGTGGGTGCAGAGCGGAGAAGGGATCAGGGTCCCTTTCCTTAATTTCCTCCCTGGGCCCCAGCATGTCTAAAACCGGCCCTGCCCCATCCTATTTAAGAGCTAGTCGGAAAGTTCAGTGAGAACATGATTCAAGTCTTCTTTGTTTACCACAGCCAGGATCTGTCTTCCTCCTCCCCCATAACCATAGCAACCTGAGCAATGCCTTGCTTGTACAATAATAAGTTTTTCAGTTCAAGAGGAAGGTGGAGGTGTGGCGGGAAGGAGAAGGAGTTGATGCAGACCCCAATGCAGTCAGCCAAGCTTTCCAGCTGCTGAGAAAGCAACTGGAAAGTCAAGGTAACAAGAGTAAAGTAGTATGTGTTTTGTTTTTTTTATTGTGTTAGTCCACTGTATTGGTAATATGTAGAAATAAAACAAAAGAAAGGAAAATGCCTTACTTTCCATTCTTTTGTTTAATTTCTAAGCTAACAAGGGAAATGATAAATGAGGATCCTACCCTTGTGTGAACAGTCCTCTTGGTCTCACACTCATGATTCTGGCACAAGAACTCAAAACAGAGCAGTGGGAGAAGCCCAGAGAGAAGAGAGTAATTGCAGTTGTATGGAGAGAACTGGCAAGGATCCATCTCCACATTCTTGCTTTTATATGATAAAGAGCCATTGTGATGGAATAATGATTGTTTTGTAACTTTTATATGAGCATTAGTGAACGGATTATTAATTCTTTTTAGAAGAATCATGAACATAATGTTATAATTACCGTGCCCTGCATTATAGTGCATTGGCTTACATTTCACTGTCAGAATAGAAGGATTGCCAAATCAGCCCCCTCCAAAAAACAGCTAACCCCTTCAAATCTACTTCACCCTAATGATATAGGTCTACACAACCCAAGATTCAAGATCTTATATTTACTTATTTGAATTTAGCTCACCTATATAAAATATGCATGCTTGTTCCAATTCTTACCCAGATAGTACAAACACTCAACACTGCAATATTTAAATCATAGCAAAATAATCTTCTGAAACCTCAGAGGTGACTTTTTTCACATGAGCCAATGAATACTCATGGCTTAACTCTTAACTTCATCAGTTTCTTAAATTCTATTTTTCTATTTAATAATTTAAAGTTTCATTCACTTATCTTATTAAATTTTTCAAAATTCCAAAAACAAGCCAGGGCTGTTTGGCCGACATGGACCATGTTTCACATTAGCTGCTTCAAAGGCCAGTCCTGGTTATCTGCAAAATACTCATATAATCATAGTGAAGATAACATAAACAAAATTCACTAATTCCTTCACATCATTAAAAAAACAATTCTATTGCAGCTCATATGCATTGATTACCGTATGTACTCGAATATAAACCAATCTGAATATAATCCAAGGCAACCTTTTTCCCCAAAAAAAGGAGGAAAAAAGGTTGACTTGAATATAAACTGAGATTAGAAATTTGTGTATGTGAATGTTGTAAGTAATGCCAAAAGTAATCACAAATTTTTCAGTTGGGGCTGTTTTGAGCCCAAAAAAGCTGAAGGAGAGCCGACATACTGTATATCTTCCTACTTGGATCCATGGCACCAACCAAAGTTTCTGAACTTCTATCCCCACCAGAACACCTGGCCTCAGTCACACATGCAGAAAACAGAAAAACTCTTTTCAAATACAAACCCACAAGTTAAAAGTACTATTGTACACAAAATAAACCCTCCACCAGTCCACCAGAAAAGAAATAGAAAGAAATGCATTTCTTTCTGAACAGTTCAAATTAGTCAAATTTTGAAAATTTACATCTGTTTATATATTTCAATCACTAAATTGAAAATAAAAACATTTTTCTTACCTTTGTTATCTGGTGATGTTTATTTTTCTGATCATCTTTCTCCCTCTTTGCTTTTAACTCTGTTTCTGTATTTGCTGTTTCTTTCCTCTCCTCCTTCACATTTTGCACTACATCCATCTTTGGAACTGATTTTCATATTCAGTTTTCTTCCATTTTTCTGCCTCCATCTCAATCTATCTTTCCAGCTCTATCCCTCTCCTCCATCCATATGCACCATCTCCTTCCCCTTCCCTCCTTCCATGTGCACCATCTCTTCCCTCCTTTTCTTCCCTCCATGCATGTGCCACATCTCCTTCCTCTCCTCTCTGCCCCTCACATTCAGCATCTCTCCCTTCCCTCTCCCCCCCTGGGTTCCACCAAATGTTCTCCCAATCCGATTCCAAATCTCCCCTCACCATGAAAACTACATGAGAGTAATTCTCTTTTGCTGCCCACAGCCTCATCTACAACATTTCTATGTTGCAGTCCGTCCAAGAAGAAACAGGAAGTTGCTTTGAAAAGGGGTGGAGAGCGGCAAAAGGAGGTTATGGCAGTGCTGGAGAATTGAAGAACAATGGCTTAGGCACTTTTGTCCTTCACTACCCGCTTCCCCCTGCCCCAGACCAACATCGCACTTACAGTTCCAGGACTCAAGAAATTGACGCTCTGTGCTGGTGAAGAACCTTGAGTGTTTGCGCATGCTCAAGGGCTGCTGGCTCCCACCCTCTCCAGGATTCTTGAAGGGAGTCCAGCAAGCCTTGAGCATGTGCACCGAGGTCTGTCAGAGCCAGAGACTAAAAGTGGCGCGGCTACTTTGCTGGCAATAATTGAATGTTTATAGAGCCCGGACGGTTGGGCCGGATCCCCGCTACTGGTATCTTTTGCAGGAGAGATTTTCTGCAAAACTTCATTAAGGGGAATGGTTTTAATCTCTGGCTCTGACAGACCTCGGTGACAATTTAGCGCTGACGGATCTGTCTCAGCATAGGGAGGGAAAAGTATTAGGATCCGTCAGCGCTAAAATGTCACCGAGGTCTGTCAGAGCCAGAGACTAAAACCATTCCCTTTAATGAAGTTTTGCAGAAAATCTCTCCTGCAAAAGATACCAGTGGCGGGGACCTGGCCCAACCGTCCGGGCTCTATAAACATTCAATTATTGCCAGCAAAGTAGCCGCGCCACTTTTAGTCTCTGGCTCTCACAGACCTCGGTGAGTTCCCGTAGTCTATCGAGACTACGTCGGGAACTCCCTAAGCCATTTCCTCATGGCAATCTGCATGGGGCAGGAGTATAGGAAGATCGCTCCTGCCCCGAAAGCCCTCTAGACCACCAGGTAAGGCCGGGAAGGCAGCAGGGAGGTAGGAGTGGGTCAGAGCCGGATAATCGCAGATTTTCGCCATTCACGGTCCGACTCTGCCCGTATCCCCCGTGAATGACGAGGGAGAAGTGTACTCTGAATTCTTATAAGTTGTCAGCTTGGGAAACGCTTTTCACCTATGCGGATATCTTTATTTTGATTGAGATTGAATCAAATATATAACCAATATATATAACCAAATATATAACCAGATATAACCAATTCAGTTTTTAAAATAAACCACTATATCTCTAAACTTCAAGCTTGGGCTATGTCAGTCCAGATGAAGTTAAAAAGCCAAAACTAAACTTTTGTGGTTAGGTCCAAAACTAGACTGCCTTCCTCCCACTGTACTTTTGGATTCTGGGGCTTCCCTGCAGATTGATTTTTTTCCTCTAAGATTTTGGGAATCCTTTTTGATTCCTCTCTTACCTTTAAGGATCAAATAAATTCTTTGGTCAAGAAATACTTTTTCAGTTTACGAATGCTGAGGAAGGTTAGATCTCTTTTCCATCAACGCCATTTTTCTGTTTTGGTTCAGTCTATTATACTATCTCGGCTAGATTATTGTAATGCTATTTATCGTGGTGTTACAAAGACCTGTCTCCAAAGATTACAGTTGATTCAGAGTACCGCTGTGAAGCTGATTTTTGGAAAAAGCTAATTTGACCATGTGACTCCTTTGCTGTTGAGCCTTCATTGGCTCCCGGTTTATCTCAGGATTCAATTTAAATGTGCATGCATTACCTTCAAAATCTTACACGGTATTTTCATTCCTCTTGTCCCTCTGCTATGGAACATTTATAGATTTTCCTGTGCTAGAAGTGCTCATCAATTCAAACTCTCTCTTCCATCTAGAAAAGGAATTAAAGGAGTCAAGAACTTCAGCCTTTTGGCTTTCAAATTTTCTCTATTATGGAACGAACTCCCTTTAACTTTGAGAAGCCCTAGCCTTTTCTTATTCTTCCGTAAATCTTTAAAAACTTTTTTTATTCGCTAAACACTTTAAAAATTAATCCCCTTGTAATTCTTGTTGTTTTCTTTTAGTATATCTTTTTTAAATTATTGTTAACCTAGTCGAGCTTCCTCTGGTTGATGACCCGGTATATAAAACTAAGTTTTATTTTAGTTTATATAAAGAAGGGCTGTGGCTCACTGGTTGAACTGCTGCCTCTGTACCCAGAGGATGTAAGATTAAATCCTGGTGTTGATCTTTGTGAGATCCTCAAAAAGGTCAACTTGCTAATTCATATGCCTTTATGAAGGAAAAGACCTTGGAACATGTAAAATTCTCAAAAGGTAATACAGTGGTGGTAGGTATCATTCATTGGTCAAAAACCTTCATCTTTATAACACACAGTTTAATTTGTTGTATTTCTTATATGTTATATATTTTTACTTATATTCTTTTCTTTTTTTATCCTTATTTTTATACCAATTTTTCACCAGTGTTAAAAAATGTGCCCATGCTATTTTATCTAGCATTAAACAATATAAAACGCTACCATTGTCTTGCTAAGAGTTTTCTTGCAGTTCAATTGTCAAATTTCAAAAACTTATACAAATAATAGATGGAAACAGCCACTTACCTTTGAATAATGTGGTCATGCTGTTGCCAAAAGTTACAGCGATATAACGCCAGAGCTGCCCTTTCAAGACAGGTCCCGTTTCGCCTCACATAGTCAGCTTTACCTTTTGAGAACTTTACATGTTCTGGTGTGGTGTTCTGAGGTCTTTTCCTTCAAAAAGTCATATGAATTAGCAAGTTGACCTTTTTGAGGATCTGATTAGTACATTTTGGTTAATGTAGATTTTCCACAAGAAAGTATTTTGGTTGATCCTTGTGACCCTGGGCAAATCACTTAATCCTTCAGTGCCCACCACTTTGAATGTCAGCTTTGAAATGTCAAAGCAATAAAAAGGCCGTATACGAGTCCCCATTTTCTTTCCCTTATAAGCTACAGAGGAAACTGAAGGTCTTGTTTTGGAAAGAGTGCTGGCACTGTATATTAGCTCTAGGTTCTGACAGATTTTATGTTGTTCAGATGCTTGTATCACTTTATGCCTGTTATTCAGATAGCAGTAGAGACAAAAACATGACTGTATGATGAGTTGTATGGAGAAATGCCTTAGCTCTACTCTGCATTCACCCTTGCAAGAGTGGGTAGGGGATCTGTGGATGTAGAATATTTGGGTGGAAATAAATTTGTATTGGGGGCTCATGGGCGATGAAGAGTACTGCCTCATATACTGCTCCTAGCCTTTAACATGGCCTGCAGTCACTGTAACTCTCATTGAATTTGTTAGGCTGGCTGCAAGCTGTGCAGGGTGTTAACTAAACTTCAATGGATATGCAGTCACACATACACACACTATTGTACAGTTTGTTGAAACTGGAACAGGCAGGTGACTATGGCTAGCCCCTGAGGACATGGCTTGCTGATGCCCACTGTGGTATCCACATAGATGCGCTGCAGACAGCAACAAACAAGTATCCTTCAGTTCATAGGCGTCGGAACAGGGGGCCCACAGGGGCCATGGTATCCCCAAAAATTGCCCATCCTGTGGGTGATCCAGTGGGGGAACACCCCACTTTTTGCAAGGCTGGGAGTGGCACCTTGTTACCGGCCAGCGTGCCTGCTGGTCGGCATCCTATATAATAAAACCCTAGCTGTGCATGCGCACTCCTACTTGCGTTTTCCCTGTTCCATGTTCTGTAGGTCCGTGGCCGCAGGAGTGCGCATGCGCGAGTACCCAGCCCCTACCTACACTCGCAGGACTGGCCGCCAGTGCTGGACTCTCTGCTCTCCACATGATCGGTAAGTTAGTTCTCCCAACGTCTTGCTGCCCCCCCCCTTCCCGCGGTCCCGACTCCAAACCTGCCGACTCCAGCAGCCTGCAGCACTCTGTACACACTGCTTCGGGGCCTTCTACTGCCCTGATTTGCTCTGACACGTCCCTGATGACATCATCAGAGACGTGGCAGAGCAAATCAAGGCAGTAGAAGGCCCCAAAGCAGCGTGTGTACAGGGCTGCAGACGCTGCTGGAGTTGGCAGGTTTGTCAGGACTGCGGGAAGGAGGGGGGGCGGCAATGGACTAAAGAAGCTGGCTAGACCACGAGAAGGGAAAGGGGGGGTAAGGGAAACACTGCTGCTGCACAGGGAAGTGGTGTGGGGGGATGGAATGCAGCTGTGGCTGCTGCACAGGGAAGTGGGGGGGAGAGAAATGCTGCTGCATAGGAGGCAGGGAGAGAGAGACAGATAGATAGAAAGAAAGACAGACAGCGGGAGGAAGGGAGACAGAAAGAAAAGAAGAAAGACACAGGGGCAGGGAGAGACAGAAAGACAGACAAAGGGGGCCAGGGAGAGAGACAGACAGACAGCGGGACGGAGGGAGAGACAGAAATAAAGAAAGACAGGCAGACATATATTCTAGCACCCGTTAATGTAATGGGCTAAAATACTAGAAAGAGCATAAGAATTGCCGCTGCTGGGTCAGACCAGTGGCCATCGTGCCCAGCAGTCCGCTCACGCAGCGGCCCCCAGGTCAAACACCAGTGCTTCAAATGAGTCCAGCCTTACCTGCGTACATTCCAGTTTAGGAGGAACTTTGTCTTGAATCCCTGGAGGGTGTTTTCCCCCATAACAGACTCCGGAAGAGCGTTCCAGTTTTCTACCACTCTCTGGGTGAAGAAGAATTTCCTTACATTTGTATGGAATCTATCCCCTTTCAACTTTAGAGAGTGCCCTCTCGTTCTCCCTACCTTGGAGAGAGTGAACAATCTGTCTTTATCTACTAAGTCTATTCCCTTCAGTATTTTGAATGTTTCAATCATGTCCCCTCTCAGTCTCCTCTTTTCAAGGGAGAAGAGGCCCAGTTTCTCTAATCTCTCCCTGTACGGCAACTCCTCCAGTCCCTTAACCATTTTAGTCGCTCTTCTCTGGACCTTTTTGAGTAGTACCGTGTCCTACTTCATGTATGGCGACCAGTGCTGGATGCAGTACTCCAGGTGAGGACACACCATGGCCCAGTACAGCGGCATGATAACCTTCTCTGATCTGTTCACGATCCCCTTCTTTATCATTCCTAGCATTCTGTTCACCCTTTTCACCGCCGCTGCCACACATAGCACGGACGGCTTCATCGATTTGTCGATCAGAACTCCCAAGTTTCTTTCCTGGGATGTCTCTCCAAGTACCGCCCCTGACATCCTGTATTCGTGCATGAGATTTTTGTTACCGACATGCATCACTTTACACTTATCCACATTGAACCTCATTTGACATGTCGATGTCCATTTCTCAAGCTTGATTATGTCACGTTGCAGATCTTCGCAATCCCCCTGTGTCTTCACTATTCTGAATAACATCGTATCGTCCACAAATTTAATCACCTCACTTGTACCAATGTCCAGATCGTTTATAAAAATGTTGAAGAGCATGGATCCAAGCACCGAGCCCTGCGGCACCCCACTGGTGGCGCTCTTCCAGTCCGAGTATTGTCCATTTATCCCCCACTCTTTGTTTCCTATGTTCCTGCCAGTTTTTAATCCAAGTGAGTATTTCACCCTCGATTCCATGGCTCGCAATTTTCCAAAGTAGTTGTTCATGGGGAACCTTGTCGAACACCTTCTGAAAATCCAGATATACAATGTTGACTGGGTCACCCTTGTCTATCTGCCTGTTTACTCCTTCGAAGAAGTGTAGCAAGTTCATCAAACAAGATCTGTCTTTGCTTAAACCGTGCTGGCTGGTCCTCATCAGACCATGTCCGTCAAGGTGATCAATGATCCTGTCCTTTATCAGTGCCTCTACCATCTTTCCCAGTACCGAGGTCAGACTCACCGGTCTGTAGTTTCCCGGATCTCCCTTCGAACCTTTTATGAAGATCGGCATAACATTCGCCACCTTCCAGTTTCTGCCACGCCCCTTTGCCGACATCTACTCCTCCCCCCTTCTTCTTCCCGCCTGCTCGTTCACCCACAGCGTGTCTACATTTAACTTCTTAGAAAAGCACTGCGCTGCCCTGCCGCTGGCCCCGGTGTCTTCTCTCCACTGTGGCCAGCCCTAGTGGAATCATGAAGTTGTCAGAGAGGGCGGGCCACAGTGGAGAAAAATTGCCGTGGCCAGCAGCAGGGTGGCGCAACGCTTTTCTAAGAAGTTAAAGGTAGACACGAGGGATGAGGGGGGAGAAGTAGATGCCAGCAGAGGCGCGGAAGATTGCCGATCTGCAGGCATGCTGGCCGGTAACTAGGTGTAGAAAACCAGTAGAGAAGGGGCATTTGGGACTGGGGGAAGGGAGAGATGTTAGACTGAGGTGAGGAAAGGAGGGAGAGATGTGAGGAATGGAGTAAGGGAGGGAGGGAATGATATCAGATGTGTGAGGGACAAGGAGAGATGGATTTGGGGATGGCAAAGGAGGTAGGAGGAGGACAGGGAGAGGTGGCAAAGGGGGGCAGAAGAGGGACAATAAGAAATGGATTTGGACAAGGATAGAGGGAGTAAAAGAGGGAGTGATGGAAATAAGAGAAGACAGAGGGGGGAAGGGAGAAATGGATGTGGAGGGAGCAAAATGGGGAGAGGGATAGAGATATTTTGGTGGAGGGGCCAAGATGGGGAAAGGGAAAGAGATTCAGGGGAGGGGACAGAAGGGGGAGGCAGAGATGGACAACTCGGGGAAAACAGAGAAGGAAGAGAAGACATGGATAGGGAAAGGTGGAGGAGATATGGACTGGGGGCCGGAGAGGGGAGAAATGTCATAATTGGGAGGAAGGTGTGAAAGGGCAGAAAGGAGAGATGTTGGACTTGTTGGAGGGAGAGAGAAAGAAAGAAAGAGAGGAAGGAAATGCTGGGTTACAAGGGTGGAGTAAACAACAAGGAGGGAAGATACTAGAAGTGTTGGATCCATGTGAGAGAGTTGTCAAGGAGAAGAGTGAGCAGAATGAGTATACAAGGGTAGAAATGTGGTAATAAGCAGATTAGGGGGATGAGAAATGTAAAAGCTAGGGGATGAGAGGAGATCCTGTTTCTGTCTTGTCTGTTTAGATTGTAAGCTCTTTTTTGTACAGCACTGCGTATATCTGGTAGTGCTATAGAAATAATAGTAATTGTAATAGTAGAGATAGACAGTTGTTTAGATAAAAAGTGAAAAGGTATAAAGCAATGTTCCCTCTAAGTTGCGTGGCCACACACCTTTTGGTAGTATGCTGTGCAGCCAGCACACCAGGACCTCTGGCCATACTCTACTGCTGCTGCCTGTGGCTTTGTGAAGAAAGAAGTGCAGCTGGAAAGGAGGAGGAGGAAACCTACTTGGATGTTTTAGAGCCAGCCAGAACACAGGTACACACTCTTGGAAGGGGGCATGAACTTGGGACACAGAAGGGAGGAGGAAGAGAGGCACATTGGATCATAGGAGGGAGGGAGGAAGAGGGGCATGTTGGGACATGCGAGGAAGGGGCACATTGAGACAAGGAAGGAAGGAAGGGAGCATGAACTTGAGACAAGGAAGGAAGGGAGCGTGAAGTTGAGACAAATGAGGGAGGGGGCGTGAATTTGGGACACAGAATGGAGAGAGGAGATGTGTTAGGACATAGAAGCAAGAGAGGGGGCACAAACTTGGGACAAAGGCTGGAAAGGAGGGAGGGGGCAACTTAGGACACAGAAGGGAGGGAGGGGGCATGAACATGGGCCATAGGATGGAAGGATGGGGAAAGAGATGCCAAGGTGAAGGAGGAAATAGGGAGAATTGTTAAGCATAGGTGCGTGTGAGAGGGAAAGAGTTGGTGTACATGGGGAAAGGAAAAAAGAGGAGAATTATTGGACATGGAGGAGTGAGGTAGAGAGAGATAAGAGGGAGAAATATTGGATGTGGTGGTGGAGAGGAAATAGTGGGACAGATGGAAATGGATGCAAGAGGGAGGAATGTTGGACGTGGTGGTGGAGGGAATGGAGGAAGTGATGTGACATGGAGCTGGAGAGAGGTGCCTATGCTTCAGTTGTTTTGGTTTAGGTCAGCACTTAAGGTGCCACAGGTCTGAGGCTGTAAAGCATGTGAATGTGCAGATGAGGTCAATGAGGCACCTTAGGAATAGCCTCCACTCGCTCCTTCCTTGGCTCCACAGATGATTGTATATGATTAAAGCAGTGATGCAGACACACAGCCAGTTCCAATGGAAATAGTTTTATTGACATGTTACAATAAATTCCATGATCAAGAGTCCATTCAGGCCCCTCTAAGACATAGATTCCATGGTCAGAGTCCATTCAGCACCACCCCTCCCCAATACATAGATTTCAGAGTAAATTTAATGTCCCTGAATAAATAGATGCCAGAGTTCATTCAGACCATTCCAATACATAGATTCCAGAGTCCATTCAGGCCCTCCCTAGACATAGATTCCATGGTCACAGTCTATTCAGGCTCCCCTCCCTGTCCTCCAACACCCAGATTCTATTGTCAAAGGTATGGAATATAACACTAGTCAACAAAACAAAAAGTTTTTATTTGCTACTGAGAACTTAAGAAGTGTTCTTAGTTAATTTAATGATGCAGATTTCAGATCTGTAATTGAAATTCAGCTAGCACGTCGGGTTTCTGAGACACACATTACTGATTTTTTAGACAGTTTGCCATATTGGCACAATATTTCAAGTATGAACTGTTTCCCACCAAACTTGTCCCACCAAACTTAAGGAGTTTACTCTGAAAACAAACACAAAGACAATAAGGAGACATTTTACAGCATATATTTACGCCTCTCTTAACTCACACAAAAGTGATGTAAGCATGTTCAGAAATGTTTGAGACACTTGCTTCTACTGTACATTTATTTCTCTTTGAAAGAACCAATAATAGTCTCCAATTATACTGGGATTGAACTTTCCCTGATATCTGCTTTCATCACCTTGATATCTTGATGAAATCTTTCCCCATGCTCTTCGCCGACATCACCAAGATTCAGTAGTGCGAGGAAGTTGAGGTGTAAATGTAAGAAAGTGCATTTTAAGTGGCATTCTGGTACCCATTAGCTGATATGCTGTCAGCATGTTCTCCAAGTTTCCAAGTTTTATTTAAAATTTGATAAAACGCTTATAAAAATTTCTAAGCAATTTACAATTAAAAGAACCAGGGTAAAAACACTTAAGTCATACAAGACCAAAGCATGACAGTCACTGACAGGAACAAAAAGGAAGGGGGGTAGAACTACAATTGTGATAGGAAAGTAACATTAAGTAAGTAAACACATAAGGGAAGGTAGAATGGTGGCCTAAAAAGGCTGGGTTTTCACTGTGGAGATATTAATTATTTTAAGGTCAGCATAATTCTCGGATCTATGATTCCCTTGCTGCAATCAGTTCAGCGTCCATATACATGTCAGGCACCTATTGCGGCCCTAGGGAGACACCAAGGGCCAAGGCCATGTCCAGGTGAAACTACGCCCACACCTAGCTTTGGGCGAGCTTAGGCGGCACTACGCATTTCCCTAGGCTCACAAAAACACGTACAATTTAGGCTGCTTGCCTCGGGGCATTTTTTTTTTAACGTGCGTCCCGATTGGCTGGTTAGACAGCAGTAGGATGCTTACTGCCACCTACAATTGAGGCACCGTTTTTAGAATTTGCGCCGATATGCCTAGTGTGTTGAACTTAGGGGTGAATATGTGGAATAACTTGTAAGTTTCAAAGCTCCACGTCCTTCCCTTCTTGGTGGGGCTGAGAACTTATCACCTCCTCATAAAGCAGTATATAAATATTGCATTGTTCTTCCCAAATTGTCCTTTGGTTAATAAATCTGATATCTACTTTTCACTTGACAGTTTTATCATTGAATTCTGACAATGTTGGTCCATGTATCTGAAAGACAACAGACAGAAATAGCAATATTTGATGTCTTAGAGAATTTGAAACACAACATACTATGAAAAATGAAAAATGCATAGAGATCATAAAGAACAAGGAAAGGATTTTAAAAATCAGTTCTTTGCATATATAATCATGGGTTTCTCTATAATATGCCTCAAACAGTGTCACTTTCTGGAGGCCACACTACCGTAAAGATGTACTGAGAGTCGAGTCGGTTCAGCGTATGGCCACCAGGATGGTCTCAGGGCTCAAGGATCTCTCATACGAGGAGAGGCTGAATAAATTGCGGCTGTACTCTCTCAAAGAACGTAGGGAGAGGGGAGACATGTTTGAGACGTTTAAGTATATCACCGGTCGTATCGAGGAGGAAGATGATATTTTCTTTCTTAAAGGACCATTGGCCACAAGAGGGCATCCGCTAAAAATCAGGGGCAAGAAATTTCATGGCGACATCAGGAAGTATTTCTTCACCGAAAGAGTGGTTGATCATTGGAATAGACTTCCTGTGCAGGTGGTCAAGGCCAGCAGCGTGCCAGATTTTAAGAATAAATGGGATGCGCATGTGGGATCTCTAAGTGGGTAAAAGTGGGGGGAGGGTCATCAGAATAGGCAGACTTGACGAGATATAGGATATCTAGGAGGATAAATTTAGGGAAGTGGATCTTTAGTGTGGGCAGACTTGATGGGCTATGGCCCTTTTCTGCTGTCATTTTTCTATGTTTTGAAGCCTTCAATTACCACTTAAAAGCAAAATTACAAATTAGATTATTCATTTCAGACATGGTATTTCTCTTTGTGTTTTTGTCAGTATCCTTTCATATCTGGAAGAATTATTCCTAAATGCTTATGCACAGCTTTTTCATGACTTGATGGTTTGTGGTGAGTCTTCAAGCTGCAATCCTCAACCTTGCCTACTACTACTATTAATTATTTCTATAGCGCTGTACAGAGTCACAAAGAGTAAGAAAACAGTCCCTGCTCGAAAGAGCTTACAATCTAAACAGGCAAGACAGACAAACCATTAGAACAGTACCCTCCATCTGAATCAACATTCATACTCTGTGATGTGCCCTCTTTCCCCTTAGCATAGGCTTCCATCTGTCTGCTGTTCAAATGCCAAGTTCCAGCTATTTGGTGTGCCATGTGTGGCCTCAGTAACAAACGATTCATTCATGTAAGCATAAAAAGACAATACTGTGTACTTTCTCGCCTGCAAGAGTAAAAAATGTCATCAGAATTAAAGAGCTTGATGGCTTTTTTTTTTTTTTTTTAATTTCTTTTTGCTATTTTTGACAGCCTATCCCCAGCCTTAGGCCATACCCCCACTGTGTTACTATAACAACTTGAAGCAGTAATTTCCCACATCCCTAGGACTGGTTCTATATAAAGGCAGAGAGTAGGCCCTAGAAAAAAAAAAAAAGAGTATGAGACTAGATGCAGTAGCAAGGAGGAAAGGGACACCTCCAAAAATTATTGTTAGGTACAGTCAGATATAGTAGATCCCAAAGGGTCTCGAGGGGTAGAGAGGGAAGGCCTAAACAACTAAACTCACCTACCCCTTGGCTCATACTACCCATATACACTATTTAATTTTCTTCAACTCTCCTTCAATTGGTCCAAATGAGAGAAAATCATTGCTGATTTGAGATTACTAGGTTCAGACCTTATTCTGCCCAGCATTCTCCAGGGCAACTCCTAGGTTCACCCTGATCCTCCCAGGACCTCCACTCTAGGTTTCATATACCAAAACATTCTGCTTTGACTACTTTCCCCTTTTCTATTCCTATGGCTTAATTACTCTGTCTTTTCCCCATCTCAAACCACTGCACTTTTCAACACCATATTGTCCACCTCCTAAATTCATCACCTCACCTTCCCTTCTGTATTCCACCTTCTTATTAGCTCTGCAACTTCAACATTTTCTTCCTCTCAATCAACCAACCCCATAGTCTTGAGTATATACTTCATCTGCGGTGCTGTCATCATTCCTCCCCTATTCTACTCCATACCCTCTTGCTTAGTGTGACCATATGGCTCCAGAAAAAAGGGGATGGATTGAGACATCCGGGTTTTACTTCCATTGAAAGCAATGGAAGTAAGGAGAACAAATTGAGAAATCTTGGTTGCTTTCAATGGAAGTAAAACCCGGATGTCTCAATCCGTCCCCTTTTTTCTGGAGTCATATGGTCACACTACTCTTGCTTCTCCTTTTGCTCTCTGCTGGGGACATCAGTCCCAATCCGGGTTCTCCTAATCCTGGGATCTCAAAATCCCTCCATGAGAGCTGAAATCCAATTGGGTTTTCAGGATTTCCCCAATGAATATGCATTGAAAGCAGTGCATGCACATAGATCTCATGCATATTCATTGGGGAAATCCTAAAAAAACCCGACTGGATTGCGGCCCTCAAGGAGGGACTTTGAGACCCCTGTTCTAATCTATTCTGACTCTTCTCTCATGCAAGTCACTGCTTAGGTCTTGAGAAGAAAAAGAAACAGAAGCAGCAGCAGCAGTGGGGGAAAAGAGGTGGAAAAAGTATAGGGCCCCAACTGCATAGTTTAGAGCATGCAAAGTCCCTCCTCGAGGGCCGCAATCCAGTCGGGTTTTCAGGATTTCCCCAATGAATATGCATGAGATCTCTTTGCATGCACTGCTTTCATTGTATGCTAATAGATCTCATGCATATTCATTGGAGAAATCCTGAAAACTCGACTG
The DNA here is from genome assembly GCF_902459505.1 of Geotrypetes seraphini. NCBI lineage: Eukaryota > Metazoa > Chordata > Amphibia > Gymnophiona > Dermophiidae > Geotrypetes > Geotrypetes seraphini. The sequence continues at coordinate 96,170,300 of NC_047093.1, read as the reverse complement.
GATTGCATCCCTCAAGGAGGGACTTTGACACCCCTGGTTTAGAGGGAATGCACCCCCTTACTGAATGCACATGGGGTAGACTGCCACCAATGCCCCACCCTTGGTACACTACAAAATAAAAAAAGGGAAAATCAAGTTCCTCCCTCCAGTTCTCCTGCACCTCTTTCTTTCCTCCTATCTCCGCCCCTTCTGTATCTTATGATATCAGTAAAGTCTTCAAGAAGAGGAGTAATCTCCAGTACTTCCTGGCCTACAATTCCCATTTTTCAAAATGGTGCCATGTGACCTAAGACCAGCACAGTTTTGAATAATTATTGTACAAAGGGCTGGTGGCGCAAGAACAAATGGAGATTATGCCTCCCCCTGAAAAATCTATAGATAGGGTAGGTAGGGCTGTCCCTACCACTAGGTGGACTAGGTGCCCACATAGGTCATCAGCAGTGTGGCACTGGCTGATTTTAGTGCAGCATGGTGTCTTTTAGCATAGGTTTGTGCTCATGTCTGCTCATGTGCTGCTCCTTCTGATAGTTTGCATTAGAGGGCGAGCAAGAGGCTGAGGTGCTTGAGGGCAGTCCTGTGCTTAAGGCCCTGCACTACATTGAGTTTCTGCAGTCTTGGCACAGGCAAAAGTAGGGTGGTGGCATTAGCAGCAGGCATGGCGGGGAAGGCAAGAGGAAGGAGATGCTGACCGCTTAGGGAGTTGGGGTAAAAGAGAAATATTGCAGAAATGGGGCTGGGGGTGGGGGAGGCAAGGGTTGGGGTAGGGCCTGAAGGAATGGAGGGGATGCACAGCTGAAGGTTTGCCTAGGATGTCGGATACCTTTGGGTTGGTCATCGGAAGGCACCGGTAGGCGCTCTACTGGTGCCTAAGTTAATTGTTTTACTGGGCTATTAATGGTGTGGTAATTAATCACACCATTAAAATCCAATTAAAAATATAAGAAAAAATAGGCACTACGAGGCGCTTACTAAACACAGCGCCAGAATTGCATCTATGCAGACACTTAGTAGCGCCGAACGTCAAAAGAAGTGTGGTTATGGGCGGAGTTTACATTTGGTGCCACTAAGCATGATTCTAAATTGAAGGTAGGCACCAGAAATGTAGGCCGGTGCCTACTTTTGACGCTGTTCACAATTCTGAAAATGCACCATAATCAGAGTGAGACACGACCGGTGCCATTTTTTTTCAGGTGTCTGCCAATTATGGCGCCACTTTCAGAATCTGGGCCTTTGTATTTTTTCTTTTCCAATAATAGTGCACAATCCTGATTGTGCATTCTTTCCTGTACTATCTTTCCAAAGGAATGCACCCTCTTTACAAATAAGGTAGTGCAAAAAAACTCCACTTAAATGAAGCTGAGAGTCTGCTCAAATGGAAGAAAAGCCTCAAGTTTTAACAGCAGAGTCCAAACCCCCCCCCCCCACACACACACACACACACATCATTGGCTAAAAAACTTCCATAGAGTGACAACTCGCTATTGGCAATTTAACAGACTGCTGTAAACACTTACAGTGGTTTCAGTTTCAAAATATCTCAGTCCTCAATTATTTAAACCTCAATAGCGAATTATCACTCTATGGCTTTTCTTCCATTTGAGCAGACTCTCAGCTTCAATTAAGTGGAGTTTTTTGCACTACTTTATATTTCCCCACTTCACCTTTTGCACACACTATTTGTAAAGACTATGCACCAGTATCAGGAAATAAACTACAAATTGTGGGAGGGTTTTCTGCTCATTTTTGATTGGCTGTTGTAAATCATGTGATACTATAATATATAAAGGCTTCTTTAGATAACACCGCCATGTTGAGAACTATTGAAGGCTGGTAGCAGGTCTTACTTGATTGATTGGGAGCTTGTGACACTTACCACTCTGTATTGTTCTTCGCACCCCCTGCATGCGTGGACACGTTCTCTGACATGGACTGCTATTCCTCATGTCTGTATTCCATCTCATTGGTTGTAAGTTGTTATGCCTTGTTTCTTATTGCCTGTTCCCTGATTCCTCAATAAAAATTTTAAAAAAAAGTTTAGTAATATATATTAACAAGATACTTTAAATATTCTTTAGTAGTTTTTGAAATATAACATTTGGAGATTGAAGATAATGAATTGGCTACATTTGTAGTGTTTTTTTCTCTTAACACTTTATTTTATTCTATCTAGGGGGCACTCCTTGAAACAGTGTAGCGAAACATGGATCTATGTCAGAGCCCTGTTCAGCTATTTATTTAAATATAAGTTAATGAACTAAAAATAAATTAAAATTATAAACAAAAATATATTTAAAAGGATATAACTAAAACTGGAGGTGGTTGGAGTATGACCGATGAGGAGGCTAGCTACATAACAATCTGTACCGTACAAGATTTATCTTGATACAGATGTAGCCACTGAGGTCTACTCCTACCTGAGGTCTATTCCTAATGACAGAAAATGAATATTATTACTTTGTTTGAAAATGTTTTAGTCTATTGAAGTAATTGTGCTGGAGAAAGTGAAAATATTTGAATGTTTGCTATGAACTAATGCTAACTAAGGAGATAAAGGAATGCAGAAGAAAGGATTGTATGCCGACTATTGGATTTTGAATTCCTTACTTGAACTGTTCTTTTGAAAATTTGCCATTTTATCTTATGGGTATCAGGGAAAAATGCATGAGTACCTGAATAAATGCATGTAAACCGTTCTGAGCTCCCCTGGGAGAAAGGTATAGAAAATTGAATAAATAAATAAATAAATAAATTTTTGTTTAATGACATGCAATGACATAGGATATGTTACTGCAAATTACAGCCCATCCCTACTGGATCTCACTGGAGTGAAATCCAAACATTGTCACATTATTCATCATTCTACAGTAATGTAGTATACCAACGCTTCCCACATGGGTTCACATGACCCACATCTGGGCAGGCTGGAAGCAAAAAAGTCATTGATCTGTGTTTCCTGAAAGTAGGGGATGGTAGCAGCATTAGGGCTCCTTTTACAAAGGTGCACTAGCGGTTTTAGTGCGCGCTGCTACCGCCTCCTTATAAGCAGGCGGTAGTTTTTCGGCTAGCGCGTGCTATAGCATGCGCTAATTGTGTGTGTGCGCTAAAAACGCTAGTGCACCTTCGTAAAAGGAGCCCTTAGTTGCAGAAGGGCCAGGGGAAGTAGCATGGAGGAAGAGGTAGGCCTCGGGGGGGGGGTCATGGTCATAGACAATTTGATAAGTGCTGCAGTAAATTTTATTAATGGAGTAACCTGACCCAATGTGGCTGTGTGATTTGTCTACCAAAATTCTGAAGAAGGTTATAGCTTAAGGGTCTGAGGGCTAGATTCACTAACCTGACCGATCGTGACCGATACGTGTCTGATCCGGGCAGGTCCGATGGATTCTTCAACCAGTAATATTCAAATGGGGGCGATCAGAGGAACGTCCCCCATTTGCCGGCACGGATCACAAGTGTGCGATGCCGATGCATGCGCAGACCATCTGTTCATGCTCCCCTCCCTCCTTCCATTCTGTGTACCAAATTCATGCCTCTCATTCTTTCTTTCCATCCTTTGTCCAAAGTTTGTGCTCCCTCCCTTCCTTCTGTGTCCCAATGCGCCCCTCTGTCCTTTCCTCCCTCTATTCTGTGTCTCAAGTTTATGCCTCCCTCCTGCTGATGTTAACCTGTTCTGGCCAGCTCCCTCTTGCCAGCCACACTTATCTTCACAAAGCCGTGGCCGCGGTTCCTACACGTGGGCTGCAGCTGATCTGGAAGCCTGAAGGGAAGGCTTCCGGGTCAGCTGCAGCCAGAATTCAGGGATTGCCTGTAAAGTAAATAAAATAAAAATTTCTATGTGGCCTGGTTCATCATAGTAAATATATATTAGAGACCATTTACAAAAAATTAAAAATGAACACCGATTCTAGATTTACTCATTAAATCATAACACTTATTTAAATTAATTTATTTACTTGCTATAATCAATTTAAATTGTACTGTAATCGATTAAAATTGTACGAAGACAAGCCTCAGACTTAGGAGTACATCTTCCCATCCCGGGACTTCTTCAAGAGAAGGAAAATGAATTATTCTCTTGCCTCCTTTTAATATCACCGGCTTATTCCCCACCTCCCTACCAAATTAGTTAATTCATTACTCATTAATCAGTTAACTCTTTCTAAACTGCATCAATTTTCTTATATAAATACTTACAAATTTTATTTCCACTATTTAAATAATTAATTTTTTTTTAAATTATTTAGTTTAAAAAAACTCATTCACTATTTTAGTAATGTCAATATACAAAAAACTCACAGGAGGATTGTGAAAACCTGCAACAGGACATAAACATGCTCAAGAAATGGGCTGCGACATGACAAATGAAGTTTAACATGGATAAGTGTAAGGTGATGCATGTTGGTAACAAAAATCTTGTACACGAATACAGGATGTCTGGTGTAGTACTCGGAGAGACCCCCCAGAAAAGAGACTTGGGAGTACTGGTCGACAAATCGATAAAGCAGTCTGCGCAATGCGCTGCGGTGGCGAAAAGGGCGAACAGAATGCTTGGAATGATTAAGAAGGGGATCACGAACAGATCGGAGGTTATCATGCCGCTGTACCGGGCCATGGGGTGACCCCATCTGGAATTCTGCATCCAGCACTGGTCGCCGTACTTGAAGAAGGGCACGGTACTACTTGAAAGGGTCCAGAGAAGAGTGACTAAAATGGTTAAGGGGCTGGAGGAGTTGCCGTACTGGGTCTCTTCTCCCTTGAAAAGAGGAGACTGAGAGGGGACATGATCGAAACATTCAAGGTACTGAAGAGGATAGACTTAGTAGATAAAGACAGATTGTTCACCCTCTCCAAGGTGGGGAGAACGAGAGGGCACTCTCTAAAGTTGAAAGGGGATAGATTCTGTACAAACGTTAGGAAGTTCTTATTCACCCAGAGAGTGGTAGAAAACTGGAATGCTCTTCTAGAGGCTGTTGTAGGTGAAAACACCCTCCAGGGATTCAAGACAAAGTTAGACAAGTTCCTGCTAGACCAGAACATACACAGGTAAGGCTAGACTCGGTTAGTGCTCAGGTCCTTAACCTAGGGGCTGCAGCGGGAGCAGACTGCTGGGCACGATGGACCACTGGTCTGACTCAGCAGTGGCAATTCTTATGTACAGTTATCAGGACAGAGACAAACTACACTACATTCAGAAATCACCTGAAGACTCACCATTTAACAGTCTTAGTTTCTGTATAACTCCCCCTACTTCTGGGTCCCCTCTCTTATTTCTCCATACCCCATTCCCTACTACTTTCCCCCTTCCTCCTTGATCTGTCGCCTTGAGCCTGTATAGATATGTGTGACACACAAATGGAAGATTAGATTAGATTAGATTTCATTTGTATTCAAACATATAGGGAGTCAATATGAATCGGATAAATTTAATATATGTTTATAAAAAAGATACTTTCTATATAAAGGCTGAATATATTTAATAGGCATTAATTTTTATGATTTTTAATAGAGAATGTTTTTAATTAATTTAAATGGAATGGGTAATGATTTATTTTGGATTTTTCAAGTGGCTGATTGAATTTATGTATGAATTGAAGTATAATAACTCATTTTTAAAATAGGAATAATATTATATAAAGATTGAAATGCAGTTAACTTATTAAGGGGGTTTAGGTTATTTGATTAAAGGGTCTTTAAATATCATAATTGGATCTAATATGGGGTGTATGTTAAAACAAGAAGGTATGATTTTATTAGTTTCTGGGAATATGATTAATTGATAGTATTTCTTTTTATTGTAATAGAGTATTATAATAATAATAATAACAGCTTTTATACCGCAATACCATGAAGTTCTATGCGGTTTACAAAGATTAAGCAAAGGTACAAATTGATTGACTTTAAGAGGGGAGGAAGAAAGAGGGTTAATAGGACAGGAAATCCATTTTTGAGGAGAGAGTGATCAATAGAACAAGTTAATCGCTATAGAGGAGAGAGAGAAGAGAGGATCAGTTGTCTAGATACTTTAGGAACAGGTGTGTTTTCAGACGTTTCCTAAATTCCTCATAAGTAGTGGGCGAAAGCAATTGTTCTAGGTCTTTACCCCATGATGCTGCTTGGTGCGAGAGAAGATGTTCATGGTGTTTTTTCAGTTTACAACTTCTCACTGGGAGGGAAACGAAGTTGGAATGTGAGATTCTCTTGTGTCTGTTGGCTGAGAAGACGAAAAGGTCAGTTATATATTTAGGGGCAAGTCCGTGTAGTGCTTTGAAGCAGAAGCAGGCAAATTTAAACTTTACGCGCACCTCCATTGGCAGCCAATGCAGCTTCCGGTAGTAGGGTGTCACGTGGTCAAACTTCCTCAGCCCAAAGATCAGTTTGACCGCTGCATTTTGCATCAATTGTAAACGCTGCATGTTCTTTTGGGAAATTGCTAAATAGGCGATGTTACAGTAGTCAAGCAGACTCAGTACGAGGGATTGGACTAGGGTTCTGAATGCCGCTGTATCGAAATAAGCTTTAATGGATCTGAGTTTCCAGAGAGTGAAAAATCCCTTTCTGATCAAGGAGTCCACCTGGTCTCTCATGGTTAGGCACTGATCCAAAGTTACACCTAGCATCTTTATAGGAATGATTCTGTAAAATTGGGGAATGAGATTATTTTATAATTTCTTCTGTTTAGGGTAATGATGACCTAGCAAAATTCTTCAACGAAAAGATCACTACCATAAGGAGCTCCTTCCCTCCAGCAGTCTCTTACAACTCTCTGTTCCCCAACGACTCTAACCCTATCCCAGCAGACAGATCCTGGACTACTTTCGAACTCGTTTCCGAACCCCAGATCTCTAAACTCTGCCTCAAACTGAAATACTGCAAATGTGCCTTGGATCCATTCCTTTCCTACCTGTACGAGAATATTCCTGCGCAGGTCATCTCATCCCTCTCCAGACTTATAAACTCTGCTTTACTATCTGGCCTATTCTCCACAGAAATGGGACATATTGCCTTGTACCCATTACTGAAAAAAGCTGATCTTGACCCTTTCTCTCCTTCTAACTACCGTCCCATAGCAAACATCCCTCTCCTGACTAAAATGCTAGAGCAAAAAGAAAAACTTATAGCCAATATAAACCTGACCAAGATACTACTAAAGAATTGGCTAGATCTCCTTGGACCTGAACAGAAAAGTCTGACAGAATAGTTACTCTTGGAAAGAACACTGGGGTTGAAATAAAGGACATCAGTATGAGCCCATCATAAATTGCGTCAACCTCTGGCTCAGGCTAAATCTCAAAGGTGACTAGCACCAGACATACGTCTAAATGAGAAAAGCCTCATACATCATGTAGTCCATAATCATCCCCTGTGAAAAAAACTTGTTGTCATTCACTAGTTGCCATCCCAGACGCCTTAAAGCTGCCATTCCCATTGGTCAATTTCTCCGCGTCAGACGAATTTGTACCAAAGAAGAGGCCTTTAAGATGGAAGCTGATGCCCTTTGGAAAAAATTTTTGGCCAGAGGTTATCCTAGAAGTGTGATTCAGAAAGCTTACCTCAGGGCTAAACATGCTAACAGGGAGTTGATGTTGCAAGGTAATAACAAAGAAACATCCTCCAATCAAATTTGTGTCCTCTCACATTCCACTCAGTCTGCGGCTGTTGCTGCCAGCATTAAAACCCACTGGCACGTGTTGCAACTTCACGCTGTATTTCAAGAGCATCCATGTATAGCATTTACCAGGGGAAAAAATCTGTCTGAACACCTAGTCTCTTCCGTTTTTCCACCTAGACCTTTGGTTGCTCTGGGCACGGGTCAGCATGCCCCTTGTGGCAAATGTTCGGTTTGCGATATGTCCCTTTCTTGGAGTCAATGGGTCCACCCTATTACCAATAAAGTGTATCATTTAAAATCTAGCATTACCTGTGAGTCCAAGTTTGTGGTCTATGTTATTTCCTGTCCCTGTGGTCTTATTTATGTGGGTTGCACCACCCGGAGCATACGCATTCGGCTCATTGAACATCGGAGCTGCTTAAAGACTGGAAAAAACTTAGCCCCCATGGTGTCCCATAATATGTCTCACCAACACAGTTTTTCTCAATTGCGTTGGTGTATATTGGAACAGATTCCCACTACATTTGAAGGGGACAGACATACTTACTTGTTGATTCGTGAGAACTTTTGGATATTCCATCTTCGATCATATCCTCCCACAAGCTTGAATGAAAATGTGGACAAATGTTTTACCAGTTAATCTTAGGTTCTGGTGGTCATTTTCCTACAGGTCATTTTCCTATAGGTCATTTTCGTTATATATATATATTTACTCATATTTTTTCATATTTTATTTTTTCATTTTGGTTTTTTCCTACATATGGTTTTCCATATACATATCCTTTTTATTCAGCACATCCCCGTTTATTTTTTATACTTGATCCATCTATATATTTTTTTCGTGTTTACGTTTGTCCCACTGCGTGTTTCCGTTATTTGACATCATCACGCAGCTTTGGGGCGTTGTCACGGCTGACTCTCCAAGGCGTTCTTAAATCCCGCAGACGCCATGTTGCTTTCTTTAAGTTTCAGCATTGTTTGATTGTACACGCTGTTGCTTCCTTCATTTCCAGCGTTGTTTGATTTGTACTCGCTGTATAATTCCTTTTGACTTTTGACCGACAAGTTCAATTTGCTGTCGGCCTCTCCACTTGGTTTTCTATTTTTTTGTATCCCGCTCCTGATGAAGTCGCGAAACGGAGCTCTGTCGAGTGGTGATATTTATGTGGTTTATGATATTTATGATATATATGTGGTTTAATTAAGTGGTGTGGATTACTTGGTTTGATATATGGTCTGATTGAGTGGTGTAGTGTGTGTATGTGTTTGGGGTTTTAAATATCACGGGACCCCGGATGTATATATATCTTTTTAGCATTCCTTCAGTGTTGGTGCTTTGCTATTTATAGTAGCTCTTTTATCAAAGAGGCAGCTATTGTACCTTTTGCACTTTAGCATTTGCACTTTAGCAGTAGCACTTTATTTTTGTGATTACGGGTATTTATTATTTTCTATTAATGAATTTTGTTTGTTTAGGCATATTCTTTATTTATTAGTTTGTATAAGCTGCTCGTTAGATGTTGGTACATTTAGTTTGCATAAGCTGCTTATTAGATGTTAGTACATTTATTTGATCTCTTAAGCTTTCTCATTAGGTTTTGCTGTTGTCTTTGGTACCTTACAGGAGATAGAAATTTTTGCACTGGCACTTTTCATAGATGTATTTTTATAAGTATACAACATTTTTATAAATATTTTATTCATTCATCTCAGCATCTTTGCACATTCATCTTTTTGTATATTCCTTTTATATATTTATAGTACAGTTGATATTCATTCAGTGAGATTTGCTAAGTTAGATGTGATGTATTAATTTGTTAGTGTCTATGTATGTATTTATTACAATTTAGAGTTTTACATGTATAAATTATCAATCCCACTTCACACACTTCACTTATTTATCACATATTGTGTTGGTTCAATCATTCTAGGGATATATGTTGTGATGTCTTTATTCCCCCTTTCTCCTGAATGTTAAGTCTGCAATCCTTTATTTTGGAAGCTTAAGTATTATTTTTTTCACAGGGGATGATTATGGACTACATGATGTATGAGGCTTTTCTCATTTAGACGTATGTCTGGTGCTAGTCACCTTTGAGATTTAGCCTGAGCCAGAGGTTGACGCGATTTATGATGGGCTCATACTGATGTCCTTTATTTCAACCCCAGTGTTCTTTCCAAGAGTAACTATTCTGTCAGACTTTTCTGTTCAGGTCCAAGGAGATCTAGCCAATTCTTTAGTAGTATCTTAAAATGCTAGAGGCCATCATTTCCACCCAGCTCTCATCCTACCTAGAGAGATTCTCCATTTTCTTACCTTACCAATACGGCTTCAGACCCAACTTCACCGAATCCCTATTGGTCTCATTAATTTCAAAGATGCAACAATTACACTCTCATAATAAGTTTGCTATCCTATTACAATTTGATCTCTCTGCAGCTTTTGATGTCATCCACCACGATATTCTAATTTATCAACTTTCTGAGATAGGCATCGACTCCACAGTCTTAGAGTGGTTCTCGAACTTCTTACGTTCCCGCTCCTACACTGTCAACACAAATGGCACCACGTCCGCTCCTTGGAAACCAACTTGCGGAGTCCCGCAGGGATCACCCCCTATCCCCTATTCTCTTCAACATCTACATGTCTTCCCTGAAACGTTTCCATCTATCTTCCCTTGACGACATCCTTGTCCTCGACACAGACTCGAACCTTACCAACTTCTCTGAGAACATAACAGCCTGCATATCGAAACTCCAATCCTGGTCCCTCTCAGTTCAAATGAAACTGAACGAGTCCAAAATGAAACTTCTCTGGCTCGGTCCAAAATTAGAACATCTGCCCATCCTCTTCGCACTGCCCTCTGGCGCCACACTGCACTCAAGCAAAGTTCTAGGCATCATCATCGATTCTTCTCTTTCCTTCAATGACCACCTCAACTCCCTGGTAAAATCATGCTTTTTCAGCCTCCGCATGTTGAGGAAAGTGAGATCCTGCTTCCGCCAACAACATTTTGCCTTCCTTGTTCAATCTATCTTCCTTTCCAAACTAGACTATTGTAATTCCATCTACCTAAGTCTAACTAAAAAAAGTCTTCAAAGACTTCAACTAATTCAGAACACTGTGGCCAAGTTGATCTTCGCAAAACACAAATTTGACCATGTTTCCCCACTTTTGTCCAAACTCCACTGGCTCCCAATAATTTCCAAGGTTCATTTTAAATGCTTCTGCCTAGCTTTTAAAATCCTACACGGCATCCTCCCTCCCCTAATCCCACTATCTTGGAAATCCTCGAGTCCTGACAACACCAGGCCCACGCAAAAACTTAAACTATCCTTCCCCTCACTAAAAGATATTCTCTATGCGGGAAAATTGGGAAAATCTCTCTTCTTCAGAATCACAGGGCTCTGGAATAACCTTACTACCCCACTACGGAATTAGGTCTCCTTCCAACTATTCTGTAAGCACCTGAAAACTAGTCTTTTCACAAAAATGTAGTTCTCTCCTCCCCCCTATACTCAACCACCAAACCCAATGTGTTATACCTTCCTTTATTAAGCTCTTGTAAACCGTGCAGAGCTCTATATTCATGGAGAGGATGAGTTATATAAACGTAAGGTTTAATTTAGTTTAATATAATTATTATAAAGTAGATGTTTGGTTGGGAAAGTTGGTAGGGCATTGGGGAAGACTTGGAGGCTGTTAGTCCAATGCTTGCATCCAAGTTTTTGTATTATTTTAAGGGAGGGGATAGGAGAGGGATAGGGAGGGTTTTAGGGGGGGTAGGGTCCCTGGATGTGTGGGGGTTTTATTTTAGTCATTTGAATGGTATGAATCTATACAGTACTTCCCCAATATTCACTGGGGTTCCATTCCAGGAACCCCTGCGAATCTTGAAAAACCACAAATACGGTTTTCAGCGGGGGAGACAGGAGAGGGCAGCCGGAGAGGCAGGAGAGAGCAGCTGGAGCGCCAGCGAGTGAAGGAAATCACTCAAGGTATGCTCCAACCGCCTCTTCCTGCACTAAAGTCGGGCCTCACCAATCAGGAGCTGCTTTCTTTTGGGGAATAATTTTCTTCTCTAGATGTACAAGTACTGAGGGAGGTTGTTAAGAAAGCAAGAAGAGTGGCCTATAAGTAATTAGAATTGTTTTTGTGATACAAGGGAATTATTATTCAAGAGTTTCTATTATTAAAAAGATACCAAAACTCATGTGCCAGAACCTCAGGGTTGCTTTTAATTCCTAACTCACTCGTAAAATACCAATGTCTGTTTTATTATTCCCTCTGTAATAAATTCCCTAACTCCTATTTGTCCTGTTTATCTGTTTGGATTAGATTGTAAGCTCTATCAAATTGGGAAGATGACTTAAAATCCTGCTTTTCATTATTAAAAGGATGAATCCAGTCTTATTTTCAATCCAGCTTTCACTCAAAACATATAATCACTGTGAGAGACAGAACTTGTGTCAGGTGAATAATTGCAAGGCAAAACAAAAACAGGAAAAAAAATGAAAGGGTTGCTACAGCTGAGGTAACTGGCACTAGCACAGTATAAACAGTTCAAATATGGGATGAGGTTCAACATGTACTGTGCAGGGGAAAAGGGCAGAGGGGGATTACAGTGCCTGAGAGAAACCAAACTATACAGCACATATTGAAAAAAAAATATTTCACTTCACAACATTTAATAAGAAAGACCCAACTGGAAGCCCAGAGCAGTAAGCAAAGGAAGTGGAACTGTGGATCCAATGGCAAAAGCAATAGGAGATGAGAGGCTTGATTAGGAGCAGGGTATTTGTCCTGAGCTCTACCCCAAGTGCTCCCCAACCTCGCCCTTCCTCTTCCCTGCAGACTTCCTAGAAAAAAGGGGCTGGCACAAAATAAGGATGGACAGTCAGAAAATTTTCATGGTATAAATGTGTCTATAGAGAACCATCTCAGAAAACGCTAACTCTGTATTATAACACCTTTATAGAAACTCATGTAAACGGCTCTGAATTGACTCCCCAGTCATTAGTAGCGGTATAGAAGCTTTAAATAAACAATAAACAGTTTCATGTATTTTATGGGAATGTTTGTTTTGTTCATTTTTTTTTCTGAGCATTTGTTTGCTGTGGGAGCTATGGGCCCAATTCTATATAGGTCGCCGAAAAAAACAAACACCGACTAGTGCAATGCGAAGCAGCCTAAGCACAATTGTATAAAAAGTTAGAATCACACTTGGTGCCACCGTGGAGATGTTGTATCTTAACTTTAGGAGTACCATATTTATTCCAGGTTTTCTTCACCTAAATACTTGCGTGTAAATTAGGCACCTAACTTAAAACACACCAATGTTCCACCCCCTAACCACACCCACTTTTAGTTGGTGCTTTGGACTAGTGAGGAGGTAGATATCTTGTTGACCTAACAACATGGAAGTCAGCAAAGTCCCAAATGTGCAGGCAGAGGGGTCTGGGTAGCAACATTTGGCTCTGTGTGTATGCGACAGGATGAAGGTTTGTAAATTGCAAGAAGCTGATCTGTTAGTAAACAAAAGAACGGCATATACAAGAGCAACAGATAAGATACATATAATAGAGAATGACACAGTAACTGATACCCACGGCAAGCTGCGGGTAACCCGTGGGAACAGGACGAAAAAAAGACTGGTAGCCATGGGTATGGGGACAAGACCATTCACTGCCCCATGGAGCGGTGAATGTCCTTGTCCCTGCAGCATAGTATCTGCCACACGTTGCCTCCCTTCCACCCCTCCTGGTCAGCAGCATTCCTTGCGATTGTGTGGTTCAGCAGCCCCCTCCCTCCTAATCGCCATGGTCTGGCATCTCTTCCCCTCATCAGGCCATCTCCCTCCCTTCCCCCACCTTCACTTGCGTTTTTCAGAGTTTTCTCTCTCCGAGCGGCCCGGATGCTACAGCCTTCTCACAAGTTTCACACAACTGTTCTGAAACTTCTCTGACATGAACTGCCCAGGCAAAAACAGGAAGTTGCATCAGAGAAGAAGTTTTGGGGCAGCTGCGCACGACTTGTAAGAAGGTTGTGGAATCTGGACCATTCAGGGAGAGAGAACTTCGATTCTGAAAAGCACCCACGAAGGTGACGGGAAGGGAGGTAGATGAGGGGAAGAGGTTGAGTGGTGCTGAAGGGAAGTAGAGGGGGAGGGGGAGAGGAATAGATGCTGAAGGGAAATGGGGAGGAGAGAGGGAGCACAGACGCTGTATGAAAGTGGGTGGAGAGAGAGAGGGGAACAGAAGCAGGAAGGAATAGGAGAGAGGGGAGCAGTCACTGGAAAGAAGTGGGGAGGAGTGAGAGGGGAGCAGGTGCTGAAGGGGAGAGAGTGGGTGGAGCAGATGCTGGATGGAAGTGGGGAGGGAAGAGAGGGGAACAGACGCTGAAGGGAAGTAGGGAGGAGAGAGAGAAGGGAGCACATGCTGGATGGAAGGAGGAGATAAAGAAAAAGGGCACATGCTGGATTGGAAGGGGTGAGAGAAAAAGGTGGCAAGTTGTAGGCAGACACAATGAAAGGGAAATTGAGGTCTAGAAAATAAGAAAGAAGACAAGAGGTAGAAAACAAACTGAGAAGGAAAAGCAGAAAAGGAAGGGAAAATAGAGAGGATAGAGAGATACCAGAGCATTGGGGGAGGGGGAGGAAACAGATACCAAATCTGCTAAAAACCACCTTGAGGGAGGGAGAGATGGAAGGGAAGAAGATGGAGATGCCAGACCATGGAGAGAGCGGAGGAAAGAAGATGGGTGCCAAACCAATTGGGGGGGGGTGGATAGGGAGACAGTTTCTGGTAAAGGCATAGAAATAGAGCAGATGCCATATGGAAGAGGTAGAGAGAAGGCAGACAGTGGATGGAAGGAAGAGAATGACGAGAAGATGATGAAAGCAGAAGCCAGACAACAAAGGTAGAAAACATTTCTTTTTTTTTTTGCTTTGTAGCTGTGATGATAAACATTTATAAACAAAGCCCTGCCAGCTGAAGTTCTCTTCCTGTATTTCAGCAGCCAGAACTCTGATTTATAAAATGACAATTGTACAGAATGTTTCTTGTTATACTTTATTAAAATAAGTTCAGTTTAAAATTATTAGAGGCTTGTGCGGATGGGATCAGATGCGGGGACGGGGACTGAGCTTGCGGGGGGAAAGGAGGAGACAGAGACCGAGCTCGCAGGGACAGGGCAGAGGTGGGGACGTGTCATTCTCTAACATACAAAATGGTCAAAGCACAAGGAAGGAAGGGAACAAGGAGAACAGACCTTGGGGTAAGCCATGCAAGAAAACTAGGGCAAAGGTAGTTGCTAAGGAGTTGCTAAAGGGAAGGGGTAGATGAGTGAAAACAGGCACAAAGGAAGCATATAGACTCAGAGTATAAAAAGCAGTGTAGTTAGAATAAAAAACTTGGGACTCTCATTTCACATCACTGTGCAGTGCTGTGTACTGCTTGCTAGTGCTTGTGTGGCAAGACTTCTCCTTGTGCAGACTATTATAGCTGATTTTGCTTTTATAATGCTGATATTTCAATATAATTTGACTTGATTTTATTTGCCTAAAATTTAATTACTAATAAAATGGAGTGATTTTTCTGCATAAATGCATCTGAGTGGTTACTTGTTGAGAGAGTTAGCTGACCCTTCTCAACTAGGCGCCTACTTTTTATAGAATCATATTTTTTGAGTTATGTTCCTTTCAATTAAGTCTCAATGGCAATTATGAGGTGTTAAGTGCCAATTATCAGCACCAATTAAGCCTATTAACCAATTAACCCTTTCTTTTACAAACACATAGCACAGGTTTTAGCGCTGGCAGCAACGGTAACTGCTCCAATGCTCATGAGCGTCGAAACAGTTGCCACCACTGCCGACACTAAAACCTGTGCTTTGCGTTCGTAAAAGAGGGGGTAAATTAGGTGCCTACATCAGTTAGAAACTCCAATGTAGGCGTTTAACTTTAGGCAGACTATATAGAATTTGCCAGTATGTTGTCAAGAATGTATACTCTTTGCAAAGTGTGTGCATTTTTCCTAAAAAATGCACATTACATGGTGCACTATTTTGCAAAGTGAGCACTTTCTTCCTGATAGTGCACACTTGGTTTGCACATGCATAATGGTTCACCCATGTGCACACTATCCAGAAAATAATGTGCCCTCTTTAGAATTAGTGAAGTGACAGTGCAATATTATTAACAAACAAAACACAAAATCTTGTGAGGTTTTTCTGTTTTTTGGTTTTTTTTAAATAACATGCAATAGCAAGGGATATGCTCTTTAAAATGAAGCTGTGAGTAAATATTTTAACTGCATTATAATCTGCTTCTATTTGTTAAGTACTGAAATAAACTTGTGTAGCAAATCACAGTTTCTCTAATGGTTTCCATATGTTAAAACCAATCCAAATCATCGGTCACTTGGGAGATTTATTACTAATATTTTTACAATTTATTACCTGCCTTTTAAGAGGAATACAGCCAAATGGTGTACAGCATATTCATTCACGATAAATTAAAGAATAGGGATTACATGGAAAAATTCTGATTCGTTTTTTTAAACTTTTTTTTTTATTATTTAGTTCTTTCAAACTTTTTTTTTTGTTGATAATTTTTTTAAAATGCACAGAAGTGAATTCTGCACCTGTTAATTCATAGGGTAAATCGTGTCAAATCAATTTAGTTCCTACTTAATAGTGTATTAAAACAGTAAAGAATTAACTATCAGTAATGTGAGCTGTCCATGATAAGGAACAGACTTGAAAAACAGCAATAAGAATACCCAGGATCTAAAACAGTTAATCCCATGACACTTAGGGGTCCTTTTACTAAGGTGTGCAAATGCGTCTTAGTGCGCGCTAAATGCTAATTAGTGCAAATGTGTCCATTATATCCAGGAAATTACAGACAGAAATTTGGCCCGCCAGACAATTTCAAATTTCCCCTAAAGCTGGCCCACTGGTACAAGTGCCGCTCATCTGTAGGTGTGCGCCGCATTATCTGTAGGTTCACGCAGCCTGCAGAGGATCGCTGGTCGGCAGTAGTGATCCTAGCGGGCCACCGTAGCCTCAGCTGCACGTTCTATCTAGAGCAGTCCTGTATGTCAGCGGGACCACACCAGAGGGAACGTGCAGCTGAGGCTATGCTACAGCTGACCAGCGATCCTCTACAGGCCGCGTGAACCTACAGATGATGCGGCACGAACCTACCTGCAAGAATGTACAGCCCACAGAACAGGCATGAAATACAGGTAAGGAAATAAAACTACTCGCTGCCAAATGTAATCTAACGCCAATTATGACTTATTTAGTGCCAATTTGCATTTGCTTATGTTCAATCAATCCAGTAGGGTTCTTGAATGTTCTCATTACTGCAGAAGAGAGAAAACAGACTCAACAGTGAAGCATTTAACTTTCAGCTTTTCACATGCCCTTCTATAGTTAATGCTATATCTTTCATGAACAGCATTGTTTTTATTTTTATTTGCATTTTACCAAAATCATATTACACTTGAATAAGTAAAACTTAAGGAAAGTTCTCAATCATTCAATAGGAATTTAAATAGCGCTTTATAGATCTCAATAAAAAAGGGCATGTAAGTACAGAAGCCTGGGACCAACATAATTTGAATAATGACCTGACAACTAAAGGTAGAAGAAATAATTTTATTTTCTTTTTTTTTTTTTTTTTTTATTCTTTATTTATCATTTTAAAAATTTTAACAAAATCAAACATTTTGTACAGAAAGATTGTCAGATTGATCACAAAATAATAAGTAAATTATTAACATAAAAAGAACAAAATTCAAATCGGACAATCTCAAGTCCTCAATAATTATGTGATCCAAGATATATATAAGAGTGAACTTTTAAGGAAATCAATTATAAATTCTATATAATAAAGAACAGTATCATGTGTCTGACTTGAGGAATTATTCTATTACCAAGTCCAACAATTACTTAGTTGTTATTGTGGTAGTTGTTGTTATACCCTCTTTTTGACAGCAATTTTGGAAACATCAGATAAAGATTTGGTTAAACCAGCAACTCTTATACTATCTGTGGCATTGTTGCCGGACAAAGATTGGATTTTGAAAATGTTTTTTAGGAACAAGAGTAAGGAGTTTCTGGGTTTGAAAATTCAAATGTTTCCAGATGTTAGCAGAGAAACTCAGAATCGTAGACGTCAGTTTCTTTTGTTGAAAGCAGGAGTTACACAGCTGGGTGGCATTTTCTTTTTACGTTTCCCATGTAAATGTATAGTAAGATATCGAGATAATAAGTATGTGTTTTTTGAGCCATCTCAACTTACAGCTTTTCTGACACTGAAACGTCTGAATAATTTTATTTTCTGTTTTGTGATTACAATACGTCAGATTTGAAATGTGTATCCTGTCAGAGCTGGTGTTAGACAGCAGGCATGAACAAGGACCTAAAAGAGAGAGGAAAAGTCTTTTTTTATTTATTTTGTTTACATCACAGAGCCAGCATAGGGTTGGAGAGGTTGTAATCCTATACGTCTACTAAGACTAAGGGGTCCTTTTATTAAGGTGCGCAGTTAGCGTGCGCTAAATCGGTTAGGGTGTCTTAATAAAAGGACCCCTAAGTATCTTTTAAAAATTTGGCCAGCGACTTAGCCTATGTTTTAAATTTCGGCCACTTATGCGGTTGAGTTTGAGATAGATAAAGTTTGTAGATAAAGATGAGCCGGTTGATGCAGTATATCTAGATTTTCGGAAAGCTTTTGACAAAGTTCCTCATAAGAACATAAGAAGTTGTCTCCGCTGGGTCAGACCAGAGGTCCATCGCGCCCAGCGGTCCACTCCCGCGGCGGCCCATCAGGTCTATGACCTGTGAATTGGTTCCTGACCATGTCTATAGTCTATCTCTACATCTATCTGTACCCTTCAATCCCCTTATCTTTTAGGAACCTATCTAAACTTTCCTTGAACACCTGTACTGTGCTCTGGCCTATCACAACCTCCGGAAGCGCGTTCCATGTGTCCACCACCCTCTGGGTAAAAAAGAACTTCCTAGCATTTGTTTTAAACCTGTCCCCTTTCAGCTTCTCTGAATGACCCCTAGTACTTGTGGTTCCCCACAGTCTTAAGAATCTGTCCCTATCTACCTTTTCTATGCCCTTCAGGATTTGAAGGTTTCCATCATATCCCCTCTAAGTCTCTGCTTCTCAAGGGAGAACAGCCCCAGCATTTTCAACCTTTCAGCGTATGAAAAATTTTCCATACCTTTTATCAGTTTAGTCGCTCTTCTCTGGACCTCCTCAAGTACTGCCATATCCTTCCTGAGGTACGGTGACCAGTACTGGACACAGTACTCCAGGTGCGGGCGCACCATTGCACGATATAGCGGCATGATGACTTCCTTCGTCCTGGTTGTGATACCCTTTTTAATGATGCCCAACATTCTGTTCGCTTTCTTTGCGGCTGTCTCACACTGTGCCGATGCCTTCAACGTTGTGTCCACCATCACCATTAAAGAGTCATGGAATAGGAGGCAATGTTCAGTTATGGATTAGCAATTGGTTATAGGACAGAAAACAGAGGGTAGGGTTATATGGTCATTTTACTTAATGGAGGAGGATAAATAGTGGAGTGCCGCAGGGATCTGTTCTGGGGCTGGTGCTATTTAACTCTTGTAAATGATCTGGAAATTGAAATTGAAACGGCGAGTGAGGTGATTAAATTTGCAGATGACACGAAACTGTTCAAAGTTTTTGTTTGGGATTTTTTTTCAATTCTTTATTAATTTTCAAGTCGAGAACAGTGCATTAAATTATACATACAATTAACATCACAGACAGCACTTACAATCGATCAAAGAATACTACAAAATATTTTCCCCCCTCTTCTTCCCTCCCACCCTAATTTCAGAACAAAGACAAAGTGCTTTAAATTATACATACAATTAATATCCTAAACAGCACTTGTATTTGATCAATGAATATTACAAAATATATTACCCCCCTCCCTCCCACCCTTCCTGGATGTGCAAATCAGAAAAGAAAAATAAAGGCATAATCCAACTAATCAGAGTGAAAAATTGCAGGCAGACCTTAGGAAATTGGAAGACTGGGCATCCAAATAGCAGATGAATGTGGACAAATGCAAAGTGATGCACATTGGGAAGAATAATCCAAATCATAGTTACTAGATGCTAGGAATCACCTTGAGGTCCAAGGAAAAACCCTAACCCCCCCCCCCCCTCCCCCAATCGTACCTTTGCTGCTCAAGCCCCATTAGCTGAAGTTTCCTTGCTGGAGCCCAGCCTGCGCAACCTGAGCAGTAGCAGAAGTCATCAGGCTGCTCCAGCCTCTGACCCCCAGCACTTCTGCACATGCTCAGTTCAAATAGTGAACTGAGCATGCACTGAGGTGCTGGGGGGTCATAGGCTGGACCAGCCTGATGACTTCTGCTACTGCTCAGGCCCTGGGGCTGGACTCCTGCTGGGAAACTCTTTGACTGGCGGAGCTTGAGCACCCCCCGCCAGTGATGTACTGGCTGCCACAGTGTTGGAAGGGGCCTGAACTCCCAAGTCCTCCCTGTAACTATGCCACTACTTGTAGCTATAGCTGCTCAAGTAGCTTGCAATTGAAAATCTCATGAGCTACCAGACTGTTCCAGATGATCAGAGCCACTCTGAACCAATAGCCCTAGTTTTACTGCACTGATGGTAAAAACCAGGACTAGCTCAGGCTGGCCCTGAATGACCCAGATATATCAGGTAGATTTGATTTTTGCAGTATCAATTTTATCCCAGCTGTTCTCCTTGCCAGGTCAAAACAAGTGGCATGACTAATGTGACCATACATCCCATTTTGAACTGGACCGTCCCTTTTTAATTACCTTGTCCCATTGTCCCGAAGCACACCCGAAATGTCCCGTTTTCGGAGCCCAGGATTTCTTCCTGCTTCTCCTTGCTTCCCCAATGCAGCAACAGGCCAGGTGCTGCAGCAACTGCACTACACAAGCACAAGGCCTATAAGCCTTCCCCAAGCAAACAAACAAAAGATCTAAAGACAAAGAAACAGTGTGACAAGGCGGTGGCTGTTGCCAGAAGGATGCTAGGCTGTATAGAGGCATGACCAATAGAAGAAAGAAGGTGTTGGTGCCCCTGTATAGGTCGTTGGTGAGGCCCCACTTGGAGTATTGTGTTCAGTTTTGGAGACCGTATCTGGCAAAGGAAATAAGAAGATTTAAAGCGGTTCAGAGATAGGCGATGAAAATGGTAGGATTGTGCCAAAAGACATGAGGGGAGACTGAAAGCCCTGAATACGTATACCCTACAGGAAAGGAAGGACAGGGGAGACATGATTCAGACGTTCAAATACTTGAAAGGTTATTAATGTAGAACAAAATCTTTTCCAGAAAATGGTAAAACCAGAGGGGATAATCTGAGGATAAGGGGTGGGAGATTCAAGAGTAATGTTAGGAAATTCTTCTTTACAGAGAGGGTGGTTGAGGGCTGGAATGCACTCCCAAGGGATGTGGTGGAGAGGACAACAGTGACAGAAATAAAAAAAAAAAAAAAGCATGGGATTAACACAGAAGATCTCTAATAAGAAAATAATGCTCAGACTTGCACGGTCTATGTCCCGTATATAGCTATTCAGTTGATGGGCTGGGATGGTTTAGATGGGCTGAAGTGAGCTTTGACAGAGACTCCAGTAGATGGAACCTATGCACAGTACCGGACAGAGCTCTGGGTTTCTGGCCCAGAAATATCTAAGAAAAAGAACAATTTAAATTAAATCATTAAATTTTAGAGAGTGTATGTTTGGGTAGACTGGATGGACCATTTGGGTCTTTATCTGCTGTCATTTACTACGTTATTATGAGTGCTCCACCTATAGTTCTTCAAGGGGAGTTGTTTCACCATCACAGTTTCAATAGCATAGTAACATAGTAGATGATGGCAGATAAAGACCCGAATGGTCCATCCAGTCTGTCCAACCTGATTCAACTTAAATTTTTTTTAAAATTTTTTCTTCTTAGCTATTTCTAGGCAAGAATCCAAAGCTCTTCCCGGTACTTGGGTTCCAACTGCTGAAGTCTCCATCAAAGCTCACTCCAGCCCACGCCCTCCCAGCCATTAAAGCCCTCCATAGCCCATTCTCAACCAAAGGCCATATACTGATACATACCGTGCAAGTCTGCCCAGTACTAGTCTTAGTTCTTCAATATTTACTATTATTTTCTGATTCTAGATCCTCTTGTGTTCATCCCATGCTTCTTTGAACTCTGTCACCATTTTCCTCTCCACTACCTCTCTCGGGAGCGCATTCCAGGCATCCACCACCCTCCACCCTTACATTGTTCTTGAATCTGCCAACCCTCAACCTCAAATTATGTCCTCTGGTTTTACCATTTTCCTTTCTCTGGAAAAGATTTTGTTCTACGTTAATACCTTTCAAGTATTTGAACATCAATCATATCTCCCCTGTCCCTCCTTTCCTCTAGGGCAGTAGTCGGCAAACTGTGGCTCTTTAGCCACATGAGTGTGGCTCTGCCAGTAGCCAAACTTTTCCTCCACAGAAAGGCCCCGACACAGCAGCTTTTCTCACAAGCTGCCAGCGGCTGCCCCAAAGTTTTCCCTCTGCCACAACTTCCCATTTCTGACAGGGCAGATCGCCGCAGAAGGAAAGCTTTGCAGTTTGTGAGAACAGCTGCTGTGTCGGGGCCTTTCTGTGGAGGAATTAAAGGATTAAAGGATAGGGCCCAAAATGGTCAGGGGGGCCCACCAGTGTGGTGCTTTAGGACTGTTTGGGCATCTCCCTCACCTTTGCTGGATTCGCAGCAGAGTCATTCCCCCCCCCCCCCTAGCGTCATCACCCCGGGCCCTCCCCGTCGACTCTCCCACTTCAAGAAGACCGACAAACCTCCTTCCAGCACTTGTCAGCAGCCGCAGCACTCTAAACAGGCTGCTTCACAGTTTGCGGCCTTCTGGCGATTCCCTCTGCCGTGTCACTGATGACATCAAGGAATCACTTGCAGAAGGCCATGAACTGCAAAGCAGCCTGTTTAGGGTGCTGCGGTTGCCAACAAGTGATGGAGGGAGGTTTGTCGGTTGTCTTGCGGTGGGTCGACGGGGTTCGCATGGGAGGGAGAACTAAATGTTCCTTTTCAGAGGGGCCCCAGGTACAGGGAGAGAAGCAGTCTGCCCTGGGTGCTCCAAGGCATGGCATGGGAGGGAGAACTAAATGTTCCTTTTCAGAGGGGCCCCAGGTACAGGGAGAGAAGCAGTCTGCCCTGGGTGCTCCAAGGCATGGCATCTTTAACTTCTTTGGGCAGCAACAGCGTTTACAATTAGTTGCTGTTGCCGGCTTCAGGCCTTCCTCTTTGCTGAGTCCTGCCTACTTCCTATTTCCATGAAAGCAGGACCCAACAGAGAAGAAGGCCCAAAGCCAGCAACAGCAGCAAATTGTGAATGCTGCTGCTGCCTGAAGAAGTTCATGATTCCAGACCTTGGAGAACCCGCTTAGGGGCTGCACTGCTGACCGGGGATGGGGTGACAGAAAGAGGAAAGAGAACAGAGGGTGAGAGAATTGCTTCACCCAACTGGAGGGAAAGGAAGGAATGAAAGGAGATGCCAGGGCTTGGAGGGAAGGGAGAGAGGAAGAGATGCCAGGTCATGGAGGGAAGAGAGGGAGGGAGGGAGGAAGAGATGCCAGGGCATGGAGGGAAGAGAGGGAGGGAGGAAGAGATGCCAGGGCATGGAAGAAAGAGAGGGAGGGAGGGAGGAAGAGATGCCAGGGTATGGAGGGAAGAAAGGGAGGAAGAGATGCCAGGACATGGGGAAGAGAGGGAGGGAGATGCCAGAGCATAGGGGAGAGGGTGGTGACAGAGAAAAATGGAGAGGTGGCAGAGCTGAAATGAATCATGTACATAGGAGAGAAGAGGCACAAGATAGACAGTTTATGGAAGGAGCATAGAAAGAAGGAAGATGCCATATGGAACAGGGAGAGGGTGGACAGTGGATAGCAGGGGCAGAGAGAGAGGGTAGACATGGAAGGGGCTTATGCTGCATGGAAGACAGGGAGAGGACAGATGCTGGCTAGAAAGAAGTGAGTGAAGACAAGATGATTAAAGCAGAAACGACAAAAGGTAGAAAGATTTTTTTGTCAATAAATAAAATTATTATTATATCTGGTTTTATTTAATGTTAATTGCTAGTTTAAACCGACTCCTAAAAACATGGTTCTTGAAAAGAATTTTGGCTATCAAAAGAAATCTTAATCGTTGTACTGCTGATCTTTGGTTCTTTTGACTAATGAGTTTGCCTACCACTGCTCTAGGGCACTGTTCTTCAACCGCTGGTCCGTGGACCGGTGCCGGTCCGCAGAAAATTTCTGCCGGTCCGCGCAGGGCCGGCGAGATCTACAAATTAAATTTCCTGTCGGGCATCTGTTCCCCTTTCCCTTCCAGGGCCAGCGTTAGGATCGGCTGCGGTACGGCTACAAACGGACTGCAAAAATAAAGACAGAAGCTGCGGGACTTTTCCTCTTGCCTGCATCGCTATAGGCTCTGCCAATCTTGATCCCGCCCCCCTCTGAAGTGACTTCCTGTTTTTGAGGGGCAGGATTGAGACCGGCAGAACTTGTAGTGAATAACAATGCAGGCAAGAGGAAAGGTCCCACGGCTTCTGTTTTAATTCTAGCCATCTGATTTAGCGGGACCACAATTGAAGGTAGGATAGATTTTGTCTTTGTTATTGCTGCCAAGTTTAGCAGGATCAAAGTCAAAGGCAGGGCTGATAGCAATCGATTGCTGGAAGAGTGGATAGGGGCCAGCAACCAAGGGAGGAAATAAGAGATGCTGGATTATGAGGAGAGGGAAAAATGTGATATAGGTATTGTGGGAAGAGGATGGTAGACCCAGTAAGGGGGATTGGTGTGACAGAAGGGAGATGGTGGATCCCCTTGGGGGAGGATAATTATTGGAACTAGGTGGGAGTTGGAAGAATAGGGACACAAAGACAGATGCTAGACCTTGCAGGGGGTAGAGAGATATGGAAAATGCTGAACAGGAGGATGGAATATGAAGACAGAAGTAAGATGTTGGACATGGGTAGAAGGAGTAGGGAGACAGAGGGGATATGCTGGACATGGTGAAGGGGGAATAGGGAGACAAGGAGAAGATGCTGAATAAGGAATGGAGGGAGTGGGGTGATGGAAGGTATCTGCTGGATTAAGATAGGGAAAAGAGGGGAGGTACTGGAATACGTTCAATATAAAATTATAACTGAGGCTTGTGCGGATGGGATCAGATGGTTTGCGGGGACCGAGCTTGTGGAGACGGGGCAAAATTGTGATTTTTAAATTTCAGTCTTAGTAGTTTGGCTGTCCACAAAATAATTCTTTTATTTCTGCCGGTCCACGGGTGTAAAAAGGTTGAAAAACACTGCTCTAGGGTATACATATTCAGGGCTTCCAGACAAAGGATCCCAGGGAACCTGCCTGTCTCTAGCATTTGAAAACACAGTATTGAAGTACTCCCTCTCCCTCCCCTCCCCCAGCAGCAATACATTTGGAGGACTCCAGCTGAGAATAGAGGGAACAGTTTTTAGTGCTGCATAGCAAAAGAGCTCCTTCATGTTTTGTTTTATTTTTAGTGTTGGCCTTGTTCTCTACCATTCAAGGTATGGCATAATTTCATATCTAAAATCAAAACACAACAAATTCATAAAATAAATAAATGAGAAGTTTAAAAACAGAAAACATTTAAAATGCAGATGTTTCAAGTTGTTCAAGTAGGGTTATAATGTCAAGTAATATTTCTTCTGGAAAGAGTCTAACTGTTGTGCTTCTCAACTCTTAAGAGCTCTCAGTTTTATTTATCAATAGGCTTATTATTTCAACAAGCGACAGTAGCAACAATGGGCATCCCTAACAAGAACCTTTGTTCAAACTGAATTGTGCAAATAAATGACCATTTCTTAATATCATTGACTTTGGATGTTATACAATAACTTATTCCACTTAATCATACTGTGTACTGTTCCATATTCTTTAAAAGCACACAAACTTAGGATATTCTGTGGAATGCTTTTAGTCTTTAGCCTAACAGCAAGACTCTAGTCCTACCCTGGTTAACTCTCAACATTACCCCTTCTTGGATTTAATACGGAATGTCAGCACTTGATAACATTTTCATTTTGATTAAATAGGTTATTCTACAAGATGCTGGTTCTCTGAGTTTTTATTGTGTTAAGCTAAAGAAATCAATAGAAGTACCCCCCCCATACACACACTTGTTCCATATCCAGCAGCAATTTTGCCATTTCTTCTTTTAATACTTTATTAAACTCTGCTCTATATCTATCAAATCCTGTATAAAATTTTGAATAATTTAGGGGCCCTTTTACTAAGCTGTTTTAAGTGCAAACAAATACCTAACACAGCTTAAAATGGTTTACCATGGGATGTGCTGACGTGTCCTGCAGTAAGTTTCAAATCTATGTGTGCTAACTGTGCTCTCATAAAATAAATTTTTAAAATGTTTTGCAGGGGTATGTCAGTGGACAAAGGGCTAGATTCACTAAGCAAACCGATCGTATACCGATCGGTTTGCGAGACCTTAGCGACCAGATTTCCCTCCTACAGTATTCACTAACCTGTGTAGCGATCCGCTTCCAGTGCACACATGCAAATGAGGGGAACTGCATGCAAAGTAGGCAAGGACGCGATTCACTAAACTTTTTTTTCGATCCGACTGAGCTCACAAAAAGCGACTGCTCAGGACCAGTCGCTGAAGCCCTTTGCGACTGCCCTGCCTTCTGCCGCCCTGCTTTCTAACCTGTCAGCCCCATCTCCTGCAGCCCCGAACAAGCCTGCCTGCCTAACCCGAACCCCCCTGCCTGCCCCGATCTCTCCTGCTCTCTGCCGCCCTTCCCTGCAGTGCAAGCCGGTGGTTTTAAAGCAGAGCTGCACGCCACAGTGCAGCGCCAGCTTTAAACCCGCCGGCTCACACTAAAGGGAAGGAGGGAAGAGGCTGCTGCTGCCACCACCTAGGAGCAGGAGAGTCGGGCCCCAAACATGCCTGCCCCGACTGCCTGTGCAAGCCCGTGGTTTTAACCCGAAGCGGGTTAAACCCACGGGCTCGCAAAAGTTTAAAGTAAAAAAAAAAAAAAAGTCGCAGCTAGGATGGGTCTGTGCAGGCAGATGGGGGCGTTCCTCCAATCGCCCCCATCTGCATATTGTAGGTTAGTGAATTCGTCGGACCTTCCTGAATTGGAAACGGATTGTTCCGATTTGAGCAGGTTAGTGAATCTAGCCCAAAGTGTGTGTGTGTTGCTGTGGTAATTAGCACTCAGTAATGTAGCTGTGCTAACTGGTTAGTGTATGACTAGCATATGAGCCTTTAAGACTTACAAAATAGGTGGCAGTAAGTACTCTCACAGTACATTTTTTTTAATGGCTTTATAATAACAGTAGCTTATGTCCATTAATACAAAAAGTAACAGGATAGCACCAGGTGGGAAGCACGAGGCAGACAAGTGGGATACAGGAAGCAGCTCTTTATTGTAAAAGTGAAGGATGTAACACAAGTCGTGTTTCAGCGAAAGCCTTCTTCAAGAGTCATGTAAATAAAAAATGAATTGTATTAGTAGAGGACAGTAAAACTAATCCAAAGAAGACTCTAATGTATCCGCAGTACTCTGTTTTGGATTAGTTTTAGTGTTCTCTGCTAATATAGCTCTTTTATACGACTCCTGATGAAGTCTTTCACCTTAACATGGCCTGTGTTGAGTCCTTCACTTTTACAATAGTCGCTTTCTGAATCCCACTTATCTTCCTGCAGCTTCCCATTGTACCCTGATATATTTGGTTGTTCCTTGTGGGACTCTATTTGACTTTTGTGGACATTAACTTTGAACCGAAAGGTAATGGCGGAATAGAAATCTGTAATGTAATTAATAAAAAGGAATTGTCCAGATCAGAATGATGTGCACTAAAGAAGTGTCCTCCAACTCATCTGGTAATGTGAAGATCTTTATTCCTCCAGTGTCACAAGAATGGTACATTCAACGACTCAATGACTCGACATGTACATGTTTCGGCCAACAGGCCTGCCTCAGGAGTCTTAAGAATCACGAACGATGATATTTAAAGAAAGCTACCACTCGCATAGATTTAACCAAAATTCAAAAAAGGAATGTCATCTGAAACTCATACATTTCAGCTGTTGCGAGTTTCAGATGACATTCCTTTTTTGAATTTTGGTTAAATCTATGTGAGTGGCAGCTTTCTTTGAATATCATCGTTCGTGATTCTTAAGACTCCTGAGGCAGGCCTGTTGGCCGAAACATGTACATGTCGAGTCATTGAGTCGTTGAATGTACCATTGTGACACTGGAGGAATAAAGATCTTCACATTACCAGATGAGTTGGAGGACACTTCTTTAGTGCACATCATTCTGATCTGGACAATTCCATTTTGTTTTCTTTGTATTTGTGTTTGTGGTTTTGTTTTCCCCTGGTTTGTTCTTTCCATTAATAAAAAGGGCCATTTTTACAGCTGCAGTAAAAAAGGCCTTAGAATGCCGGAAAAACCTGTGTAAGGCCATCCTAGGGCTACTTTTTACCGCAACTTAGAAAAAGTACCCTTTATTTCCTCGTAGGAAATTTCATTGAAAGTATTTGTTGAACTTTCAACTTCATTTACGTCATGCATTTATTTAAGTACAATTTTTAATTTTTAGTTCTTGAATCTTTCACTGTAGTTAAAGTGTAGTCTTAATATAAAAAAATGTTAAGAGAGATTCAAACTTATCTCAATTGTATCGGGGGGGGGGGGAGGGAAGAGTCAAGCCAACAAAAATCCATGTTTTGCCCCAAAAGGGCTGTTTCATGGCAATTCCCCCTATAAAAGAACAGTGTAATAACTTAACTATCATCCCCCGTTTCATCTGTCATATTTCAAAAACCTTCAGCTCCTACCTGCTCACACTCTCTCGGAGCTGTTCACTCTTCACAATCAAACATGGCCATGGCATCTATTTCAAACTCCTGCTGTCATGGCCATGTGACCTTTACTCTCATTCACTTCATTGGTTCAGACAAGCAACATCCACTTGACTTCTTTGTTAAGACCATTAGGCTCAACCGTGCCGAGTCCAAAGATCCAAATTTGTTCTCTAAAATTGAGCCTTTGCGAGACATCACCACCCAACTTCCCACTGACTACCACTTCTAAATTGCACCACCTAAGGTCACATAAATTTTGTGAACACTTCATCCAGTGTTGTACTAAAGGAGCCTCTTCAGATGGAGCAAGATCTAGTGAGTAGGGTGGATGGCCTATGCACCGAAACCCCAACTGGATCAAACATCCATCCTTTTACGAGCCTTGTGAACAAAAAACCTCCTTCACAGCTTTCCTCTCACTGAAAATGCTGTAAAATCAACTTGGAAGTGTCCACTTGACATCATTTCTCGTCAGCATTCAAACATTTTGGCACCCACTTGGTTGACAGCTTCTGAATACCCAGCTGCTCGTGGACTGTACACCCATGTTTCCTGGATAGCTGTGGTGTCTCAGCAATTATTTTAGCCGATATTCACGAATCTGCCAAAATCAGGTTGTGGATAGAGTCAACAATTTCAGGAGCCAACACGGTTTGAGGCCTCCCAGACATTGCTGCATTTTCAGTCTCAAAATCTCCATGCAGAACGTCTGCACACCACTTCTTCACTGTGAAGTATGATGGGTATTTGTCACTCAATGTTTGCATCATACATTCATGGATTTCCTTTGCAATTTTCTTCTGTAGGAATAGTAACTTCATGACAGCTCAGGATTCCACACTTGAAAATTCCATGCGTTTCATTGACATGGTTCAATCAATGATCTGAAACAATGTCAAAACATAGCATTATGATTTTGAAAATTGGCACTTTTACAAAATAAAATAACACTTTTCAGCTACAGTGGCAAAATAATGCTCACAATTTAGGAAGCTGATTAGGCTGAGAAGTTTTCATCATCCCCTCATTTACCCTTCTTGCAAATACAAGCAGATAGTGTCATATTTATAGAACATCACTTAAATGGTATACCGGTATATATCCATATTTGTGTGCACATGTACGCTAGTATTTATATATATACATATACATACATACATACATATATATATATATATTTTAAAAAATTTTTAATTCACTACTTTATTAACATTTCACTTTCATCTGTGCTAGGATTGTAAACATTTCTGTGTATAACCCAAGTAAATGTGTGAATTTATATATGGAACGGCATAATAAAAAGGTAGCATGTCTCCTCCAAAGGAAACTTTGAAAAACAGCACACTGCTGTACCAGAAAAGCATTGGGATCATGAACCTAGGAGACCTATGGAAATTTTTTTAAAAAAGTTATGAGAATGTCTCAGATGATTATATCAACTGATAAAAAGCTCTAATATAAGTGTCCAGGCCAAGCAATTATTCTGAATTATTTTGTGCATTCAGTGGAGAAACCCCCCCCCCCCCATCTTCAAGTACAAAGAAATACAGTCCGAGACCAAGAAAACGTGGCAGAAAATAGATATTTCCTATCAGATTGGGTGGCACAGGCTTGATTAAAATGAATTTTCAAGCACACTGATAAGTAGCCTATTTATGTTACATCAGATGAACTGCAGAAGGAAGCTCACCCTAGCACAATGTAAGTACTATGCCAAGTGTTGGCAGTAAATTTGAGAGACTGAGATCATACTCCACAAATCCTGGCTTAGGAGCAAGGTTCATTGTCACAGTGTGCACAAACAAACCTATTTGGAGGCACTGCCCCCAGAGAGTATCATTTCCACACATGCTGTTTTACAGAATGTCTATTTTACAAGCAGTGCACACTACCAATCAAAAGAAAGCAGTTAGTGGCTTGCATAGGAGGTAACTGTCCTGCAGTCTGCTCAAGCCACAGGGAGGCTGCAGTCTGAAGGGAGGGATGTAAAGGGAAGGACAGGCCAGGAGCATAGACTCTGATAGGATCCAGTTAGACTTGGTCTCAAACTCAATCCCTTTGCAGGGCCACATTTTGGATTTGTAGGTACTTGGAGGGCCGCAGTAAAAAAAAGTTCAAGTTTCAAGTTTACCTTTATTTGATGAATCGCTTATCACAGTACCTAAGCGATGTACAATTAAAAACCATCAGGGTGTGGTAATAAGTTAATGTCTTATTAAAGAAATGACAATTTTGCACGAGGTAAAACTCTTTATAAGCCTCCCCTCCCCCCCGAAGGCCTGCATGTTCCCTCCCCCCTTCTTTGCAGCATCCTCCAGCTTCCCCCCTAGCCTCCCGGTCTTAGTTTCAGCTAATTACTGCAGCCTGCAGAGAGGATCGTCCATGCTGTAGAATTCCTTGCAGGCTGCCATCGACCTCCACAGCACGTTCCCTCTGCTGCGGTCCTGCCCCTCTTCTGATGTCAGGGGCAGGATCACGGCAGAGGGAACGTGCTCCTGAGGACAACAGCAGCCTGCATGGATTGCTACAGCACCGGAAATCCTCTCTGCAGGCTGTGGTAATTATCTGAAGGTAAGAGCAGGAGGCCAGGGGGAAGCCGGAGGACACTGCAAAGAGCGGGCAGCACTAGTACAGACCGCGGGCCGCAAAATAGTATCTGGCGGGCCGCATGTGGCCCCTGGGCCACGAGTTTGAGACCACTGAGTTAGAGGCAGGAGAGAATATGCTGGGGGCAGGTTAAGGAAGGTAGAGGGGAAATGCATGCATTGGGAATGATTTTAAGGAGAAGGGAGATTGTACTTAACGCCTGAAAAATTGCTGATCTCTTAAGGGCTGATTCTATAAATGGCGCCTAAACCAGCCTGTGCCTAAAAAAAAAAATGGCACCGGCCACATGTCAGTCACACTTAGGCGCCACGACTGTATAATGCTACTCATTGTGAAACCGTGTAATACACAGACCCTGTAACTCTCCTGTTACTATCACTAGATGTTCAATGCTATACTCTGTAATTCGCTGTCTGTACAGTTTCTCTTCATTGTAAACCGCCTAGAAGTCGCAAGATTGTTGGCGGTATATAAGAATAAAGTTATTATTATTATTATTATTATTTACAGAATCGCAGCTAGCAGTGCCTATGTAAAATCTTAGCCACCTGAAATGTAGTTGAGAGTTTTAAAGGCCTACATTTCAGGCGCCTAAGGGCTCCTTTACGAAGGTGTGCTAGCGTTTTTAGTGCACGGACCGGATTAGCATGCGCTAGCCGAAAAACTACCGCCTACTCAAGAGGTGGCAGTAGCAGCTAGCGCGCATGTTAAGGCCCTAACGGCGCCTTCATAAAAGGAGCCCTAGGTTTTTGGAGAATCATGCTTAGCGGCAGCTAAGTCACACTCACTTAAGCATTAGGTGAACTAAGTGATCATGCAATGGGCGCCTATCTTTAGAGCATCAGATTGGCACTTATCGCCCAATTAAAAAATTTTTAACCCCAAATATCGAGGCTACTAAGGGTACTTTGCCATTTAAGGCCCCCTTTCATCAAGCCACGTTAGGGTATTTGTTATTTTATTGCTGGCTGCTGCGGTAAAAGGTCCACCGCTCATAGAATTCCTATGAGCATCAGAGCTTTTGCCACAGTGGCCTGCGATAAAAACCCCTAATGCAGCTTGATAAAAGGGGCCGAAACTAGGCGCCCTTTATTGAATCAGCCCTTTAGTGACTTTCCAATAGGTTATAGTTAGTCTATACCAGTGGTTCTTAACCTTGTTGGAGGTACTGAACCCCACCAGTTTCATATGCGTGTTCATCGAACCCTTCTTTATTCCCTTAGTTTTGCCGGAGCTAGACTAGAATTACTCAACTTGGCATTGCAAATCATGCAATTAGGACGCTGACTCCCATCACGTTCCGTTATACATGTGAATCCATATTGTACATATTCGTCCGACCACTTTCGTATTTTGCTCGACATAGTAAGGGATTAAAATATTAAGATAGGTATCACACGACGTACCATCACAACAGTTACAATTCGACTACTGTGCGCATCAAATCCCCTGCAGCACATATAGGCCAAGCGATGTTGCGTGATCACCTGCAGCCAATTATGGACAAGCGGAGCGTATCATCACGAATCATAAGCGCTTCGGTCACGTTCAATCATCTATCAGTTAAATCACAAATTTTGATCAGGAATTGATTGATGTATATAAGGCGTTAGTTACAGATTGATAGATCAAGAAACCGAGTACACGATCAGTCTTGATCAAAATCACTGAATAACTGATAGATGATTGTACGTGACCGAAGCGCTATATGAGTCGGAGGTGTGTTTTGACCTCTGCCGAACCCGCGAGATTGACTCACCGAACCCCTGGGGTTCGGTCGAACCCAGGTTAAGAACCACTGGTCTATACAGTATCTTTTACATGTCCCTTCTGCAAAACTGCACATCATCATCATTTTCTTCACTGTTCATGTTTCGTTTGTTTGTTCAGATTTATTAACCACCTTTATGAAGAGATTCATCAAAGGAAGTGTTCAATTGGTATAGATCGACACAAAATTTACACTTTTGTTAACAGCATAATGGCCAAAATAGAAGCACAAATATAATCAACCGAGGTAAACTTGGAGACAGGCAAATTGAATACTAATAATTGGATGAACATGGTACAATGTCAGAAATACATACATTAAAACTGGATCATACAACAGAAATATGTCAGCAGGGACCATTCATATAACACAGATATGATACTTATAAAGTCAGCACAATACTACTTCAGATGGTGTGGATGTGCATCTAGAGTGCTATATGAGTTGGAGATTATTGCAGTTCATCGGATGGAAGCAACTATGGATAGGAAATGGTGAGGAGGTACAGTATATGTAATGTGTAAGATTATAGGCCTATAGAAACACTCTTATCACTCATTGCAGAAAATGATTCCAAATGGTATAAAAAAAAAAAAAAAGATGGAGAGGGGAAATGGTTACTGAAAAATAGGGTTTCGCTGGAATATACAAGGAACAGGTTTTTAGTTTGTTTTTTTTTTTGGGGGGGGAGGAATTTACCTGTGAACAGATGCCCATGTCAGTATGATACACTGACAAACTATACAACACCCTTATATCTAAATAATACACTCCTTAGATGATGAAATAAACCAGCCTAGTATGATGATCTCTGACAATGCAATGCTCAAAGACGTATCAAATACCCAGGACGAGGGATAAAGCCTCAGAACCCCTCCCACACCAACCTTAATAGGACAAAGTGTGAGAAATCAACCGGGGTGAGTTACCAATCACTCGTTACATTAGATACACTCCCCTAACATAACGTAATGAGCAATTGGTTTTCACACACACAGCAGACTTAATGGCTGGAGCTTCCCGCGGCCATGTTTGTGAAACTGCTTAGATGCTGCAGAGAGCAGAGCATGTATATGGGTAAGCCAGCATGACGAGAGGCCACATTTTGAATCATTGAAACATCAAAAATCAGCTTTGAACACGTTTATATATATTTCAGGAGTTTATACATCCTGAGGTAGCCAACTCTAGCGAACTGCTGGCCATCGTCCATGTGAGATGAACTCCACACTGGGATAAGTACTTCCTTCATTTGAATTTGTTTCTTTTGAATTGTATTCTCGCTTTTCCTGATTTTTGTTATTGATATAACAAATATTAATAAAAATAAATAAAATACTAAAAAAAAAAAAAAAAGTACTCCTTTCATTCAGTTTAATTGGACAAATTTAGAAATGATTTACTTGTTCAGTTCTTGATTATTGCTCTCTGCATTGCACGAGGCTTTTTTGACGTCACCCGGTTGATTTCTCACACTTTGTCTTATTAAGGTTGGTGTGGGAGGGGTTCTGAGGCTTTTTCCCTCATCCTGGGTGGGCATTGCATTGTCAGAGATCATCTGGTTCATGTCATCATCTAAGGAGTGTGTTATTTAGATACAAGGGTGTTGCATGGTTTGATAATGACTAACCTTTTAAACTTGAGTTTGTTGGTCTAGTATGATGCACTGAAACATCTTAAGCAATTAAGAAGTAATAGCAGTTGAGACATGTGGAGACAGACTTTAGAAAGGACGTGTAGAGGAGAATTTAAATGTCCGAGTCAGGCTGTGTGGAATTCCCATACTATTTGACAAAAGAAGCTGCCAAACAAAGCCATTTGCAAAGAGGAGCAGGAGTTACTTGTCCAAATTCTTCCATGTCCAGAGGGAGCAGTGATTTCATAACGTTGGATATGGGAAAAACACATTCTCTCCCCACTATAGACATATGAGCAGCCTTCTAAAATCACTGCTTCGTCTGCAAATAGTCATGATCAGCATCAATGCTCCCAACACCATATGTGATAACTTGACCTCTAGCAACATCATATACCTCAACGCCACAAAGAAAACCACCATGAGACTAAAAATAATCCAAAATACCGCGGTGCGTCTCATCTTCGGCCTTAAGAAATGGGAACACATCACCCCCTTCTACCACCAACTTCACTGGCTGCCATTTGAATCTAGAGTCCTCTTTAAATTCGCATGCTTCTGCTACAAATCGATAAATGGTTCAGCACCAAGTTACATCAATTCTCACTTTAACCTCTACAACACAAACAAGAAATCCCGTAGAATTCAGCTGTTCGCCTTCCCGTCTCTAAAACTCTGCCACCTTAAAAGATTCCTAGACAAAACCTTTGCCTTCCAAGCAGCCAAGCTCAACCCATGGCTTGCACAAATGATACTCGAGGCCCCCACTTACCTCGGCTTCAGAAAATCACTCAAAACCTACCTATTCGGCAAACAAGACCCCTAACAACCCCCCCCCCCGCTTACATTACTACACCCCCCCACCCACCCCCGCTCTTCCCCCCCTTAATTGCTCCCCTCTCCCCCATCTCCCCTCCGCCAGTCATCCTCTGTTAAGTTCGATTAACACTGCTTATATCCGATAAACTATTTACATCGGATAAATTGTCTTTACATGATAAAATGCTGTAAACCCCGCTCTTACATTTGTTTCTACCTGATAAATTGTGTACTGCTGATAAATTGTTTAAAATTGTTCAAACTGTTTGTAAATCTGCGTGTCAACGCAGATACTACTGTAACTGATGTAAACCGCCTAGAACTCTCCGGGTATGGCGGTATATAAGAATAAAATTATTATTATTATTATTATTATTAATACTGCAATTTACTCCAGCCATTTTAACACCCTGAAGATGAGAAGCAGGAGTGCACGAGCCTTACTCTCACCCACTAAACACCAGTAACACCTGGTAAGCCTGGGCTGGGGGGGAATGACTTGCAACCCAAGGACCATATTGAGGGTCCGTGGAGGATGATGTGCTGCCAGGAGGATTGGATGTGCTACAGGGGGGGGGGGGAGGGGGAGGGAGGACATTGCAAGTACCCAAAAATATGCAATTTTTCAGCTGCCCTTAGATGTCCTTCAGTTCAGGTGTTCCAATGCCTTGTGGGAAACACAGAAAACAAGCCTGCACTGACCTACCCCGATCACTTTTCCCCCTTGCCATCTAGATAAACTCTGCTTCCCAATGTCCAAATGTGTTTTGAAAAGGCATTTAAATGTCTCTCCATTAGATGCTACCATTTAAAAGTGAGGATGCTTCTAAAATAACATAAGAATTGCCATACTGGGACAGACTTATCATACATCAAGTCCAGTATTCTGTTTCCAACAGTGGTTAACCTGGGTCCCAAGTACCTAGCTAGATCCCAAATAATAAAATATTTTATGCTACTTATCCTAAGAATAAGCAGTGGATTTCTCCAATAATCTCGATAATGGCCTATGGACTTCCCTTTAAGGAATTTATCCAAACCTTTTTTTTTAAACTCTGCTAAGCTTACTGATTTTACCACATTCTCAAACAATGAATTACACATTGTGTGAAGAAATGTTTTCTCCAGTTTGTTTTCAATCTACTACTTAGTACTTCATTGCCCTGGATCAGTAATGTGGAATGTTGCTACTCTTTGGGTTTTGACCAGGTACTAGTGACCTGGATTGGCCACTGTGAGAATGAGCTACTGGGCTCGATGGACCATTGGTCTGACCAAGTGAGGCTATTCTTATGTTCTTATTGCATGCCCCTAGTCCTAGTATTTTTGGAAAGAGTAAACAAGCGATTCGTATAAACCCTTTCCACTCCACTCAATATTTTATAGACCTCTATCACCTCAGAGCCATCTCTTCTCCAACATAAAGAGTCCTAGCTGCTTTAGCCTTTCCGCATAGGGACGTCATCCCATCCCTTGCCTGTACCTTTTCTAATTTCGCTATATCTTACTTTTTTTAGATACGGTGACCAGAGTTACACACAGTATTCGAGATGCATATTGAGAGCGATACAAGGGCAATATAACATTTCTCTCTTTGTTTTCCATTCCTTTCATGATAATTCCAAATGTTCTATTTGCTTTCTTAGTCACCACCACACATTGAGCTGAGGGTTTTAAACCACCACCACCACCTAGCTCCTTTTCCTGGGCAGTGACTCCTAATATAGAACCTTGTATCACATAGCTATAGTTCGGGTTCCTCTTTCCCACATGCATCACTTTACATTTGCTCACATTAAATATCAACTGCCATTTTGATGCCCAATCTCACAAGGTCCATTTCCAATTTTTCACAATCCTCTTGCGATTTAACTCTGAACAACTTTGTGTCATCAGCAAATTTAACTTTCTCGCTAGTTATGTCACCAGGTTATCTTAGTTCTCATTTTTTTTTGAACCAGTCAGATAGGATTACACGCAGAGCGTTTCTGTTTATGCATCCCTCCACAAAATTCTGTTGTTATAAGAAGTTTCTTGAGAGAACTCTCTCATTTCAGGCTGCTAAACAATATATGGTTCGGTAAAATTATGTTAGAGGCTCCTTCTTATTTTGATTTTAGAAAATTGTTAAAGACACAACTATTTGATAGGCTTGTATCATAATACTTCATGTTTAATTTTTATTGAGTTCTTCACATTCATAATTTAATGTACTTTTATCTGCTTTGTATGTACCTATTTTAGTTGTGAACCGCCTAGAACCATTGTGGTCTGGCGGTATATAAGAATAAAATTATTATTATTATCTCTAGCTCATTAATAAATATGTTAAAAAGCAGCGGTCCCAGCACAGACCCCTGGGGAACCCCACTATTTACCCTTCCTCATTGAGAATATTGACCATTTAAACCACTCTCTGTTTTCTGTCTTTTAACCAGTTCGTAATCCATAGGACATTACCTTCTATCTCATGACTTTCTAATTTCCTCAGAAGTCTTTCATGAGATAGTTTGTCAAATGCCTTCCAAATACACAATATCAACCGATTCACCCCTTCAAAGAAATGCAATAGATTTCCTGTATGAACTTATTCCAGGTATTACATCAAATCTGATCATGTTATGATCACTGTTATCAAGCAGTCCTTGCACCATTACCTCCCGCACCTATTCATGTGCTCCATTAAAAACTAGATCTAGAATTGCTTCACCTTTTGTCAGTTCCTGACCTGCTGTTCCATATAGCAGTCCTTTAATGTCATCAAGGAATTTTATCTCCTTAGCATGCCCCGTTACATTTACCCAATCAATATTGTGGTAGTTGAAATCATCCCTAATTACTGTGTTACCCAGTTTGTTGACCTCCCTAATCTATATATATAAAATCGGAGGTATGTATGTGTGTATGTATGTATGTGTGTGTATGTGCCGCGATCACGCAAAAACGGCTTGACCGATTTGAACGAAACTTGGTATGCTGATCCCTCACTACCTGGGATGATATGTTCTGGGGGTCTCGCGGCCCACCTGCACACATGGGCGGAGCTA
The DNA here is from genome assembly GCF_902459505.1 of Geotrypetes seraphini. Lineage (NCBI taxonomy): Eukaryota > Metazoa > Chordata > Amphibia > Gymnophiona > Dermophiidae > Geotrypetes > Geotrypetes seraphini. The sequence continues at coordinate 96,131,830 of NC_047093.1, read as the reverse complement.
CAAACAGAAAATCAGATTTCACCCATTCATGTCAATGGAAAAAATGTGAAAAGCTGCCAACGCAAAAACGGCTTGCCCGATTTGAACAAAACTTGGTATGCTGATCCCTCACTACCTGGGGTGATATGTTCTGGGGGTCTCGCGGCCCACCTGCACACGTGGGCGGAGCTACAAACTGAAAATCAGATTTCACCCATTCATGTCAATGGAAAAAATGTAAAAAGCTTCCAACGCAAAAACGGCTTGCCCGATTTGAACGAAACTTGGTATGCAGATCCCTCACTACCTGGGGTGATATGTTCTGGGGGTCTCGCGGCCCACCTGCACATGTGGGCGGAGCTACAAACTGAAAATCAGATTTCAACCATTCATGTCAATGGCAAAAATGTAAAAAGCTGCCAACGCAAAAACGGCTTGCCCGATTTGAACAAAACTTGGTATGCAGATCCCTCACTACCTGGGGTGATATGTTCTGGGGGTCTCGCGGACCTCCTGCACATGTGGGCGGAGCTACAAACAGAAAATCAGATTTCACCCATTCATGTCAATGGCAAAAATGTTAAAAGCTGCCAACGCAATAACGGCTTGCCCGATTTGAACTAAACTTGGTATGCAGATCCCTCACTACCTGGGGTGATATATTCTGAGGGTCTCGCGGCCCACCTGCACACGTGGGCGGAGCTACAAACAGAAAATCAGATTTCACCCATTCATGTCAATGGAAAATATGTAAAAAGCTGCCAACGCAAAAACGGCTTGCCCGATTTGAACGAAACTTGGTATGCTGATCCCTCACTACCTGGGGTGATATGTTCTGGGGGTCTCGCGGCCCACCTGCACACGTGGGCGGAGCTACAAACAGAAAATCAGATTTCACCCATTCATGTCAATGGAAAATATGTAAAAAGCTGCCAACGCAAAAACGGCTTGCCCGATTTGAACGAAACTTGGTATGCTGATCCCTCACTACCTGGGGTGATATGTTCTGGGGGTCTCGCGGCCCACTGCACACGTGGGCGGAGCTACAAACTGAAAATCAGATTTCAACCATTCATGTCAATGGCAAAAATGTAAAAAGCTGCCAACACAAAAACGGCTTGCCCGATTTGAATGAAACTTGGTATGCAGATCCCTCACTACCTGGGGTGATATGTTCTGGGGGTCTCGCGGCCCTCCTGCACACGTGGGCGGAGCTACAAACATAAAATCTGATTTCACCCATTCATGTCAATGGCAAAAATGTAAAAAGCTGCCAATGCAAAAACGGCTTGCCCGATTTGAACTAAACTTGGTATGCTGATCCCTCACTACCTGGGGTGATATGTTCTGGGGGTCTCGCGGCCCACCTGCACACATGGGCGGAGCTACAAACAGAAAATCAGATTTCACCCATTCATGTCAATGGAAAAATTGTAAAAAGCTGCCAACGCAAAAACGGCTTGCCCGCTTTGAACGAAACTTGCAACACATCTTCCTTTTCAGTTTAAGAGATTGCAAATTCCAGTGATACTTGCATTCTCTATCACAATCAACAAATCACAGGGACAGACTATTACATACTGTGGAGTGGATTTAAGATCCCCCTGTTTTTTCCATGGTCAACTCTATGTTGCTTGCTCAAGGGTGGGTTCACCCAAGAATTTATATGTTCTTGCTCCTGGAGGTGAAACTAAAAATGTTGTTTATAATCAAGTTTTGTGTTAGTTGTATTGTATTCATTTTTTCAAATATTTCACATTATTATTTGAATATTGTACTTTTTATAAAGCTGTAAAAAAATAATTTCATTCACCACTATAAAGTATCTTTATTTGAATCCATTTATAGTGTTATTGCTATAATTAAATACCCGTGCAACGCCGGGGCATCAGCTAGTTTCTGATAATATTTCAGCATGTCTGTTCATCCTGGTCAGGTGGTCAGTAGTACACACCTACCACTATCCTGTTCCCCCCTTACATGTGGAATATCTACCCATAGGGATTCCAAGGTGTGATTTTGCTCCTGTAGAATTTTCAGTGCATTCAATTCAAGGCCCTCCTTACCGTATAATGCTATGCCTCTACCGATTTGATCCATCCTATCGCTGCAATATAGTTTGTACCCCGGTATGACAGTGTCCCACTGATTTTCTTCCTTTCACCATGACTCAGAGATGCCTAGTATAGCTATCCTTTCATATAGTGCAATATATTCTAGCTCTCCCATCGTTTCTTAGGCTTCTGGCATTTGCATACAGACATTTCTTTTTTTTTTATTTTTGAAATCATCTTTATTAAGGAGTCATCAGAGAACAAAGATACAAAAGGTAGTCCACAACAAAGTAACACTAAAGGTTTCAAAAACAGCAGCAGCTAGTACACTAGTATTGAACCTGTCCGGCTAGCATAAAGGCCTGTGCACTAATACTGGAACTGTGGCACAAGAGCATTGGAAACAGTACATAAAAATAAGGACTGGTTCATAGATATAACATGGTCCGTTCTCCCAGATCCTACATTTTGTGTTACCCTTACAGCTCCACAGCAAACCACTGCCATGGAGAATGCATTCACAAACCATCACCCACACCTCCCCCCCACAACAGTCATTCCCCCCATTCACTCCACCCCCTCTTCCCACCCCACATCGAAAGAATATAGGAAGATGGAAGAACACTTTCCACACAACCAGGTAGGCCTTGACCTCAAGATTCATAGTATGTTTATAATAAAAGTTCAAAATGCCCTACCTCACCCATCTGCTGAATCCATTTCTACACTGGCAAAATAGATTTCTTAACTGTTAACAGGGTCATATAAATGAAGCATCGCTGAGACAGAGACAATCCCTGTTCCTCCAACAAAGTCTGATCCCCCAACAATAAAGTGCTATAATCCCATTCCAATTCCCGCTGGAACACCAATTGAAGTTGCGTGAACATACAGACATTTCAAACAATATCATATCTACTTACAATTTGCTCAGCATTTGGCATGGATAATTTGTAACCGTTAAAATCAATCTGCTCTGTATTTAAAAGAAGCCTGGTCTATTGTGGCCTGCATTGCAATATCACTATCGAGATACTGTGTCTTTCCTTTTATGATGATATCTTTTAAAGATACCTTGTCCCTTACCCTGTTCTTCTGAGCGACTGTAAGCCTTCCGCAGTTTCGAGTTTACAGGCCATACCTTTGATAGGCGATTTCTATGCACAAAAAAGTGCAGAATTTTGTGTGTGTGCTTGCAGAATGCCCTCAGGAGTACAATGTTCACTGCAATTTAGTAAGAAGGCCTCATAGAAGTCAAATTCACAAGTGAGCTCAACCCGACACGTACAACTGTTATAGAACAACACAGCATTGGCCAACCAGATGTAATTCTAGGCAAAGAAAAATAATTCCTAAGCTATCATATGTTATCCCCACTCCTCACCCCATACTAACCCACTAGAAAAGTCAAGATGAGCCAACAATTCAACAATAGAAGCACCTGATGCTCACAGTGTCTTGTGCTCTGGTTTCTTAAAGAAAATAAGACTGGTGTCTGTTTACATAAGTAGATGTGGTAACAAAAAGCAAACTGAAATTCTTAACATGTCACTGGTAATAAAATAATGCATAAAATGTGAAAGTGTGTATGATAGTTGTTGGAATTGAACATTTAAAGAGCTGTCTCTGCCATGAAAACCAAGATATGAAGGAAAACTTCAGACAGAGGCAGTTGTGAGCTATGTTGTATATCTATTTTGCTTATTTTTCCTTTGAAAATGAATGCTGTGATTTGAACAATGTATTTTAAATACCTTCATATCAATAATACATTCACACATACAGAAAAATTGACCAAGAGCCGACTCCACCCACAGAGCATCCCCCAAAAAGCCAATTTTCACTTAGGAATTAACTGCTAATTTGCTGTGATAACCAGTTAAGTGCTGCTGAAAACTGGCAGATACCCCAAAACAAGAAATTGAACTGGTCAGAGGCCATTTCTGGCTGGTTAAATCATTTTGCATGTTGACCAGTTTATTTTTTTCCCATTCCCAGATAATCAGAAAAACCTTTCACCAGAGACTTATCACTCTCTTCAAATCATGATTCAATTGCTGAATCACTGGGTTTTGTCAAAACATATGTCATCAGTCTAATAACCTAAACCACAAATGCACTTTATTGGAATCCTAGACAACATTGCAATAATAACCACCAGGAATCTCATGAACAGATTTTTACTCCTGCTCTGCTAATACAAGACTTTATAAGACAAAAGCAGATCAGGTAACCTCCACAATTCCCATATCGTTTCCTTATCAGATGTTGACAGTGACAGCTCTTTCATTAGGCAACTGATATGATTTTTTGGCATGCTTATCTAATGCGCATGTATTCCTTTCTTTGTAAATAACAATAAAGATATAAAAAAAAAAAAAAAACCACGAAAAAAGGCATTTTACAAATGATTTCCAACTCAGAGAATCAACCCAAACACACCTTTTCTTTAGAGCTTTCCAAATTGACTTCAACTAGTACTCAAATAACTTGTGTACTAGCTCCTATTCCATTCACTTTGCTGATTGTATTTTTAAAACTTTTCTTTTGAGAAATTGTGGGGGTTTTCCATCTTCTTTTAGTCTGTGCTAAACCTTGTCCTGCCCGTCAGTAAAAATGCAAAATAAGCAAACAGAAAATAGTCAAGCATGAACTAATGCCTCTCGCTCTGATAATGTTTAATTTCTGCAAGGCAGTTATCAACTTTTCTTTACCCTGTGGTGCTCCACAAGGCTCTGTGCAAGAACCATTACTGGGTTGGTTTTTTTTTATTTTTAAATCTTTATTGATTTTCCATATATCAACAGAGCAATACAAAGTACATAAACATATAATAAATCAAGAAAAGCACATTCATCACCATTACTGTTAATATCTTTTTGTGCCCTCTATTGCATGATCTCATTTGAGGACAGTAAAATGTACTGTATTATGCAGACAAATTCTTGTCATTGAATCTTGCTAAAGTCAATGTAATCAAATATGTTTTGATGTAGATATGGAATGATTCTCACAATCACCTGATCTTGAACCTAACAGTGACTTGTTGGTTATCCTTCAATAGCCCTGACCCTGGATAATGCACCAATTTCTGCAGTTAAATATAAGTACCATATATACTCGAATATAAGTCAATCCGAATATAAGTCGAGACCCCAATTTCCCCCCAAAAAGTAGGAAAAATAGTTGACTCGAATATAAGTCGCCAAAGGGATGGGATGACTTCCCTTTGAGGAAAGGCTAAAGCAATCTAGGGCTCTTCAGCTTGGAGAAGTGATAGGATAAAGGTCCATAAAATACTGAGTGGATTGGAAAGGGTAGATGTGAATCACTTGTTTACTCTTTTCAAAAATACTAGGACTAGGGGGCATGCGATGAAGCTACTAAGTAGTATATTTAAAAGAAACAAACTGGAGAAAATATTTCTTTACACAACTTGGAATTAAACTGTGGAATCCGTTGTTGGAAAATGTGGTGAAATCATTTAGCTTAGCAGGGTTTTAAAAAAGTTTGGATAATTTCCTAAAAAAGAAATCCATAGGTCATTATTGAGATGGCTTGGGGGAAATCCACTGCCTATTCCTAGGCTAAGCAGCATGAAATCTGTTTTATACCAAATCCTTCTCCCTTTATCCTAAAACCACAGACTTCGGCAATGTGAATAGGTTTTAGGGTTTTACTTAAATTCTTCCTACAGCATCCTGAGATCTGGTTTCTTGCCACTCTTCCTGAACCAATCTGACCATGTTCAAAGTCCACAATACTTCCAGGCGAGTGGCATCAAGACTGATACAGCCTAGTGCTGTTCTTCCAAAACCTGCACACATTCAGAGGCTTTGCTCAGAGCTTAATGCAGAAAACTGTGCACAGAAGCTGCATTATCATGGATGCCCTATGTTCAAAGGGGTTTTGCACACAAGCAACACTGTGCTCAAAGACTCAAGCAGACCCACAGTAATAAAGGTGTTTGCTATTAAACCCAGATGCAAAGTACATAGAAAATCCCGCACTCAGCCATCAGGTCTTTTAAGACTGTGGCTTTAACACCCAACCCTGAGGAGTAAAACAATTAGGTTGTGCTTCTGTAGCTAATATTATTGAGGATTTCATCGTTTGCGTTCTTTTCAGGGAATATAATACACCCTACATCTTCTTCCTTGTTCTTTTGAAGTGAATGGGACAAACAATACTAACCCTAATAGCACAGGATAAGGAACCGAGAGGAGGCTGAAAATGATACCGTTAGGTGCAGAATTGCATTCCAGCACATGTGTGTGATGTATACGAGTATTCATGGAATTCCAACTGATGACATTTTGTGAGGGCAAAATATTGCTACTGTTGCCAGTACTTGGGGAAACATGCTGGAAGCTGACATTTTTCCATACTATATACTTATGGCATTGAACAAAAGGTTTAACTTGTATGTTAGAAAACTGTGTGCAGACTTTCTACACCAAGGCACTACTAGGAGTCACCTTTGATAAAGATCTTACCTACCATGACCAAATCAGTTCCCTGACCAAAAACTGTTTCTACAAACTCCTCTGTTCTAGAACCCACTTCAATCCAAATCCTAATTCACTTTTTAATTATGTCACACATAGACTACTGAAACTCTCTTTACCATGGTAAAACTCAAAAAGAAACCCACAGACTATAACTAATCCAAAATACCGCAATCAAACTTATTTATAAGGCCAAAAAATATGATCATGTTACCCCGCTTCTTCGAGAGTTACACTGGTTACCAGTCTCTCACCGAACTACATACAAAATTCTTCTTCTAACTTTTAAAATTAAGACCTCCCACCTCCCTGTTCTCCTAGACAAATATCTCATTCCACATACCCCTCCTAGGGTCCTTAGATCTACGAATCAAAACTTATTGACAGTACCCTCAATCAAGGACCTATACTATATTAGAAATTCCATTTTTTTGTAGTCGCACCCTCGCCACTTTATCTCCGCAATGAAAATTCCCTAAATAAATTTAAAACAAATCTTAAAACATTTCTTTTTAAAGATGCCTATCAATAACTGAAGGACTAAAAAAGCTTTTAAGAAGCGACATTTCCGTCTCCCTCTCGTTACTCCCTATCCCTCTACCCCTCCTTTTAATTTTTTTATTTACACATTGTAATTAAAACTTCCCTATCCCCTAGTACCTTTCGTCTCTAATAAGTCTTAATTTGTCAGAGTTTTAGTTTTACCCTCCTCTTACATTTTATTAGATTTTTCTAATTTTTAATATTGTAAACCGTCCAGATACATGTGATGGTCGGTATATATCAAGCCATAAACTTGAAACTTGAAGGCATCTAAAAGAGGAGCATACTCTGTCCAATAAAAATTAGCTTCGGAAAGCTAATTAAAAAATGTTAAGTTAACCCAATAAAAAGGTTTCACCTTATATTTAGTTTATCCTCATTTCTATGTACACACAAAAAAGTTTTGTCTTATAATTTTGTCAAGCAATGCACATTTATTTCAATTTGGCAATCATGGACAAGTATTCTGGTGATATAAGTACATCAAATCCGATCAACGGACCTCGTCTACATCCCAAATGCCTACAAGTACCAGCTCTAAAAATAAAATCACACATAAAAATCATATCAACTCAACCCATCCCAACCAGATGTTTAAGATTCAGCGACACCATGCCACAGATACATGTTAAAAATGTACAGGGGCTGTGCATCTTTGGATGTGTACATATTTTAGAGGAAGAATTGGGAGTACACACACACATACACACACGATTCCACGAACAGGGGTTCTCAATCCAAACTTGGGACTCAATCCAAACTTGGGACTCACTCAGTCAGGTTTTCTGGATATGTAGTGTGAATATGCATGAGATAAATGTGCTTGCACTACCCCCATTCTATTCAACTTGCTTTCATGCATATTCATTGTGGGTATTCTGAAAACCTAACTGGCTAGGATTGTCCTAAGGCAGGGGTAGGCAATTCCAGTCCTCGAGAGCCGAAGCCAGGTCAGGTTTTCAGGATCTCCACAATAAATATGCATGAGATAGATTTGCATCTCAAGGAGGCAGTGCATGCAAATCCATCTCATACATATTCATTGTGGAGATCCTGAAAACCTGACCTGGCTCCGGCTCTCGAGGACCGGAATTGCCTACCCCTGTCCTAAGGAATAGGTTGTATACCCCTGTTTTAGAAGGATGCATCCAAGTTGGTCTGTACAGAGAGATGGGGCAAAAAAAAGAAAGACAGCAAGATCAGGGGAAAATGGTAAATAAAATATGTGACTGAGGTGTGGCCATCTCCACATGGCCTTCAGTGCCCTGCCCCAAGTTTAAATCTTTCCAGCCCAGGATGTGTTCTGCATCTCTTCACCCAGTCACAATTTTCATCTCATGGTCCCTGCTCAGAAAACTCAGTGCAATAGCTCCACAAACTGGCACCTTGGGGAGGAAAGAGTCTCTTTGGAGTACTTGCCATCTTTCAGACTGTTTGGCCGCGCTCCCCTCCCCTCTTCATTTGCATCCGAGTTAGTCTGCCTTTTGATTTATACATCTGTTATTATTAGTATCCCCCAAACAAACCACAGGAGACGTGCTGGAGAGTCAAGTTAAACATCACACAACACACAATAGTAAATAAAACAGAAACATGGAGAAAGCATTTTAAAAAGCATGCAATAGTTTAAAAATCTATTTTGTACATGGTGGTAGATGCTTGTTGCCTTTGATTTATTGTGCCTTGTATCCGAAACACAGGTGTCAGAGGCTTACATCTGTGTCAGGCTGAGGCTATTCTGGGCAACTAAGTCTGGTATTTGTCAGAGTTTAACTAGATATACAAGAACATTCTTAACCAGACCATCAAAAAAGGTGACACAATCAGCCCCACCACCCCAAACAATGGGACTTAAAAATCTATTAACAAGTTTCCCCTCTACCATGAATAACAAGTGATCCCAGGGTATCACCGTCTGTTATAGTGTTATAGCACCCACTGGTGTTACTTTCCATAATACAACCATTAGCCTTAGCTACCCATCATGCTCCGAGTTAAACCCTGGACAACCTCATTTTCTCCTTTGAGATTCAGAGTGCAGACCTAAAGCACTACTGCTGAATGACCTGGCTAGAAGGCACAAATTAAACCAAACAGATCCTGAGCCACAATGACCCAGCCAGAAACAAGGAGTGTAAACAAGTATTATTTTTGTTTTTCGTAAAGGATGGCTTTCACCTGAGGTATGTTACTAAAAAAAAAAAAAAAGTACAAGAAAAAGGTTATGTTTAGGAACAGAAAAAAAAGCAAAATTTAACCAGCAAAGACAACATAACTAAATGTCATTTCACTCTACCACACACACACACAAACATATATATATATATATATATATATATATAAAGTACAAGTGCGATAAGAGCTGTTGGAGGATTGCACTGGTGCGTGCCCACATTAGCTGTGCAAACAAAGGCTACTTTGAAGGCATTTCTAAAGTACCCAAATGCCTCCAATAGTAAACATGTTCCAAAAGCGATATATCAAAGATACCATGGCAGTCTCCTTGAGACACAGGTGATCTGAGTTCCCACACCAATGGGATAACTCTGGAGAGCCCGAGTTTCTTTTTGGTGCATGTTGAAGACCAAGTCCCTATCCTTACGATCTTCCTGGCCTCATTTCAGCAGACGGCCCCTAGCCGAGGCTTCTAAATAAAGGTGGAATCCAGCTGACTTGCTTCCTGGTGGCTTCGGGCACGTGCTTCAAATAACTGCTTGATGAGAGCAGATTTCTCCTGCTCCAGCTGTGTGATCCGATCACTCTTGTCCGTCACCTCCTGCAAGGATAGGAGTAAGCGCAGATCAGGTAATGAAAAATAAGAGAGTTATGATAATAAAAGATGGCCTGTGGTATTTTGTAATACGAGACGACAAACTGGTGGTTACTGATACATATACGGAGAGAGGCGACAAAACTTTTGAGAGACTCATTATATTAAAACTTTATAAACCATCATTTCCAATGTTCACAGCTGGTTACAACTTTACAAGACTACGACCCACAGAAATTGCGCCCCCCCCAAAAAAAAAAAATTAATCTAGCCCAACATCCTTTTTCTGAAAGCAGCGAGTCCTTTGAGAAAATGTATAAGTAAGTCATGTGTGGAGCTGTTTATTGCACACTCCCTTCTGCTATCAAGCAGTGATGATTTAGGGATGCAGTGTTCCTGAAGTGACACCTCAGTTAAAAATTACTGTATATACTTGAATATAAAGGTAAATGAACAAAAGGACTTAGAAAATTTTATCATCAAAATAGATATAAGCCTCTTATAAAAAATGGCGTTTCAATTTAAAATGAACGAGCCTAAATAGCTCGAGCAATAATCCGACCCCTGATGAAGCCCTTAGCTGGGTGAAACGGGGCCCGTTGGGTGATTATCTGAACTCCACACCGGCGAATACAGTTTAAAGCTAAGTGCCGGTTTTGATTTCTTAATGCATTTTTATCTTTTTGCATTAAGTTTTACTTGCATAATATGTTAAAAATATTTAAAAATTTTTTTCTACAAATGAACTCTAAAAGCTCGATGAAAGATACCACTGTTCCTGCTCTAGTTGGCTTATAGACAATGACAAAGCTAACGCAGGCGTCTGAGAGCTTAAGAGACTTATATCTATTTTGATGATAAAATTTTCTAAGTCCTTTTGTTCATTTACCTTAACAGTTTGGGACTTTTTCCATTTAGTTTTTGATCTAGTGTATTATACTTGAATATAAACCCATCTGAATATAAACACTGGTAACCTAAAGTTGATTCAAATATATACCAAACTCTCACCAGTTTTGTGAGGTTAATTGTCAGAGCTGCTGCCTTAGTACCCTGAGATTGTGCTTTCAATCCCAACCCGACCCCTGTGACTCTGTTCAAGTCACTTAGGGCTCCTTTTACAAAGCTGCGTTAGCGGCTTTATCACACGCAATTTTTTAGTTCACGCTAACCCCCGCGCTAGCCGATAAACTACCGCCTGTTCAAGAGGAGGCGGTAGCAGCTAGCATGGCCGTCAAATTAGCAAGTGCTATTACGCACGTTAAACCGCTAACGCCCTTAATCCCTCCATTGCCCCAGGTACCAGAGTTAGATTGTGATCCTGCAGGGACAGATAGGGAAAATACTTACGAGTGCCCGACTACTCGTCAATGTATTGTAACAGCTTTGGGTGAATCTCTTCATGAAAAGGCAGTAAATAAAACCATAGCAACCACTGTGGGAACTCATGTTAGTCATTTTGAGTAGTGAGACTGCATGGGGTAGGAGCATAAGAGGATCATCTTGCCCTGGCTTACCACTGGACCAGCAAGGCTTAAAGCAGGGCAGGGAGAGGCCTGCGATGGGTCAGAGAGAGGGAAAACTCGAATATAAATCAAGACCCCGATTTTTAGGCCATTTTTTTAGCCCCAAAATCTAGATTTATAGTCAAGTATATACAGCATACAGCCTGCAACTCATCCATCTTCTATTAAAATGTGTCTAATCCTTTTTTGGAATCATTTATACTGGTGGTCTCTTAATTAGTCTGATAGACTAATTAAAAATAATATGAAGATACAGATATGTTTAAAACCAATAAAGAGTATAACAGCAAAACTAAATTTGGTTGCATTCTTTAGCCTAGACATGGCAAACTACAGCCCGCAGGCCATATCTGGCCTGTTTAGTTTATTAATCCGACTTGCCGACCATCCAAACTCCGTCGACTGTGAGCCCTACATACCTCCCTCCAGAGCACCATCGGGCCGGCAGTACTCTAAACAGGCTGCTTCACGGCCTTCTCTCGTCAGGGAATTCCCTCTGCCGCATCACTGATGATGTCATCAGTAACGCGGCACACGGAAGGCCCTGACGAGAGAAGGCCGTGAAGCAGCCTGTTTAGAGTACTGCCGGCCCGATGGTGCTCTGGAGGGAGGTATGTAGGGCTCACAGTCGGCAGGGTTTGGATGGGAGGGAAGGATGGAGAGTCAGCGGGGGTTCGGCTGTGTGGCGGAGGTGGGTGCTCAAGGTTTCTGCTGAACAAGGGCTGGGAGGAAAGGAGGGAAGGACGGAAGCTGGGCAAAGGTTCTGCTGCACGAGGGAAGGATAGAAGCTGGGTAAAGGTTCTACTTCACAGGGGGATGGGAAGGAGGGAGGGATAGAAAGATGCTCTTGGTCCAGCCCCTCTGTCAAATTTAAGAACCCACTGTGGCCCATGAGTCAAAAAGTTTGCCCACCCCTGCTCTAGTCCCACCCTAAGGCTGTTTTCAGTCTCCCCTCACTGTCCTCTTACAAAACTAGTTGGTTTTAGTTGGGATCCAAGCTGTACCATATGCTTAATTTTCTGTTTGTTTGTCAAACATTTAAATATTCAGAGGAATATTTCTAAGCCATTTTCCTAGATCACCTAGCTGTCTAAAGACTACCTTCCCCCAACACAGAAATAAGAAATGTGGTGTTTGATTCCAGTGCCAGCAGTTTTAGCACAATTGAAAGGAGTTTTCCTCAGGGGATTTTATGATCTCTAAAATAGCAACAAAAATAAAAATACTTGTCTACATTATTTTACCACCTACCCATAAATGGTTCACAGCTGTGCTTAAAATCATAAAAATGGAAACAGTAAAATTGTAACTGACACACAAAATATACAAACATTCACATAATGATTGCAAACGTCAAAAAAAAAACCAAATACATAAAATTGTGTAAAAGTCAGACATCTAACAATAAAATCTGGTATAAATTAACTCCCTCTTTTATCAAGCCGCACTGACAGGTAAGTTTAATATGCAAAGGCAAATAAATGTTTTTAATTTTTCAGATTCCATCCCCCCTACCAAATCTCTAGGTACCATAGTTATTTTGCTTTATTTTTACACAATTGATTTAATAATTTAATGCACATTAGAACTTGACATATGCAAACCAATAATCTATTGTTATGAAGGTTAAGATGCATTTGATTTGGCACATAAGTTTATTAAGTTTTTCAAGTTTTATTAGGATTTTATATACCGCCTATCAAGGTTATCTAAGCGGTTTTACAATCAGGTACTCAAGTATTTTCCCTCTCTGTCCCGGTGGGCTCACAATCTAGCTAACGTACCTGGGGCTATGGAGGACTGAGTGACTTGCCCAGAGTCACATACACAGCTTAAGGCAATCTGACTACAGACATTACTAAAAGAGAAACCAATGAAAATCAAATACAAGCCTTTCGAGCGGGTTTCGCTGACAGGGATACTTGCCCTAAGTGTGCCTCTCCTGGAGCCACGTTGGGGCAAATGTTTTGGACCTGCTCCTGTATACAGCGGTTTTGGTCTTATCTTCGTTCGTTCCTGCCGAATTTGCCAGCTTGTTCTCCTTTGAATGCTCTTTTTTATGTACTGGATGGGATGGGATCTCTGCCCGGAGGGCACCATTTGTTTGTCCAGAAAGCTTTCTTACTGGCCAAACGGGCGATTTTAGTGTGCTGGCGGGAGCAGGCTATCCCAACGGTGGTACAATGGCAACGTTCACTCTTTGAATTGGCCTTACTGGAGTGCCGGACTGTGTCCGGTAGGGTTCCTCGTAGTTGGGATCGTTTTCAGGAGATTTGGGAGGCTTATTGGACGGCTTTGCCGCACCGTTCTAGGAGTTTACTGCTTAACTCATAGGATATGGGGGACTGCACCTCTTTCTTTCTTTCTATTCTATTCTGCTCTCTGGCGCTTGTTGCTTGTTTCCTCACTCACTCATACATACCTGTGTTTTTTCTGACATCTTTCTTCTTGTTGTGCCATCCACATGGGAGGGGGGGGGAGGGCTGGGTGGGTAGGTTGGGTATCTTTGGGGCGATATTTGTAAAATCTTTTCTGAGCACTTGATTCTTTATGGCATTGTGTGACTGTTGTATTCTTAGTTGATGCCTTGTACTTAGGGTTTGCCGTGGTGTATTATTGCTCTTTTGGCACGGCTGCCTTTTGTTGTGTTCTGTGTTTTTTCTTGATTTGCTCAATAAAATATATTTAAAAAAGAGAAAATCAAATACAATTTAGTGAGACAAAAATCTATTAACAAAAAAAAAAAAAAAGAAAGTCCCAAAACAGGAACATAAAGGACCTGTCAGATGCAAATAATATTAACAATCCACTGCTTATTCCTAGAATAAGCAGCATAAAAATCCGTTTTACTCCTTGGAAACAGGATCCTGGGCTTGAAGGACTTTTCGGTCTGTCCCAGTATGGCAACTCTTATGTTTTTATGGTTTCACAATGTTTCTGGGAGGATTGCAGAACTCCACAAGCAGAAGGACATTTTGGATCTAGACATGCTGTTTCTAAGCAGAAATATGCCTGCAGGTAAAGCAGTTGCAAAGCCTAGGGTCCTTTCTATCCAACATACAAAAAAAACAAAACAACCCATGCGCCCTCCCCCCAGTTTTCAGAGTCCAAAATAGGAACTGCTCAAAGCAATGCACAAATTCAAACATAGAACAAGGCATAAAATTATGATAACTAAATACAAACAAGCCCAGTAAACCCATAACAGAGTATTTCGTAACTAATACGAGCTGAGTTTTATGTTTACACATCTACAAGCTCTGCTAACAGCACAGCATGTTTATGCTGTACTCCACCCTCTCCAAATCCTATAATTATGAACCTAAGAACATAAGAATTGGCACTACTGGGTCAGACCAGTGGTCGATCTTGCAAAGCAGTCCGCTCACACGGCGGCCCTCTGGTCAAAGACCAGCGCCCTAACTGAGACTAGCCCTACCTGCGTACGTTCTGGTTCAGCAGGAACTTGTCTAACTTCGTCTTGAATCCCTGAAGGGTGTTTCCCCCTATGACAGACTCCGGAAGAGCGTTCCAGTTTTCTACCACTCTCTGAGTGAAGAAGAACTTCCTTACGTTCGTACACAATCTATCCCCTTTCAACTTTAGAGAGTGCCCTCTCGTTCTCCCTACCTTAGAGAGGGTGAACAACCTGTCCTTAACTACTAAGTCTATTCCCTTCAGTACCATGAATGCTATTGCAAGTAATCAGAGTATAGGTTCCCCCCCTTTAAGCACTCATTTTACCTTTGTATTCAAGTTTCAAAGATAAAGTATACCCTCAGCTAGACTTTATATCTAGAAAGACTAACCGATAAGTGTCCCCATGTGGCCACCATTCTGTCTCTGATGGTAAGGACTTTCTCCATAACACCATTTGTGGCATCTTCTTTTTGGCTAGGATTTTTTTTTTTGCACCTTGTCACTGAAAGGACAGACGGTATTGTTCCACGAGTACCCTCTTCCCTAAAGTCGGTCACAAGCTTCCTGGGCAGAACTCCCAGCATACCTCACCTTTGTCAGCAAGCGGTTCTGCTCCTTCAGCATGGTGATTGTTTGATGCTGTCCTACCACAGGGGCAACAAACCCATTCACGGCTGGTAAGGACTTCACAGGCTGCAGGAAGGAAGGAATGGGGGTTAAAAAGAAAAG
Organism: Geotrypetes seraphini; assembly: GCF_902459505.1. Classification (NCBI taxonomy): domain Eukaryota; kingdom Metazoa; phylum Chordata; class Amphibia; order Gymnophiona; family Dermophiidae; genus Geotrypetes; species Geotrypetes seraphini. The sequence goes on along the minus strand of NC_047093.1, from coordinate 96,116,301 downwards.
GTGGTCAGTGACAGATATCCCTTATGAAATGCCTGCCTTCAGAACGAAGCTACCAAATTGTCTGCTGCATGCAGGACTAGTGTTCGGGAGCAGCAACCAGAGAAACCAACATGAACACTAGGGTGGTCCCCCCAAAAAAAAATTAACACATTTTGTTTGGTCCATAAGGCCAGTGGTGTAAGTAAGAGGGGGTGGCACTGTGTCAGTGGGGGCACCAGCACTTCTCCGCCATGCTCGTGCCATCCCTTCCCCCCACCCTGTGCCTCTGTAGATCTTCACTAGCGTGAGCAACTTCTCCTGCCTGTTGCTCGCACTAGCCTGGCTCCCCTCTGAATCACTTCTGGGTCATGGGGCCAGGAAGTGACTAATGCTGGCACCAGGAACATGCTGCAGAAGCCACGCGCGCTGGCGAAGATTTAGAGGTACGGGGCTGGGAAGGGAGAGCGCGAGTGTGAAGTAGGGGGTGGGAAGGAGCGGGGGCAAGGGGGGGCGACACCACCCCGGATGACTCCTACCCTTACTACATCACTGCATAAGGCTAATTTTATTCCTTTATATAAAAATGAAAACTACACTGGGCCTTGAGCATGCGATCAGCAGAGATCAGCGGCAAGAGGCAGGATCTTCCGGCACCGGCACGTCCTGTGGGTTGGTGCTGCGTACCAGTGTCAGATCGTGGTAAGGGTTTGGGCGGGTGGGCGATGCTGGTTGGCAGGGGGGGGGCTCACGGGCATGGGGGCGATGCCAGTTGTCAGGGGTGAAGGCTCGCAAATCCAGTCAACGCTCGGTTTGCGAGGCATGATTTTCTCGAGTGTTTTGCTTGTCTTGCAAAACACTCGCAAACCGTGTTACTCGCAAACCGAGGTTTGACTGTATATTTAAAACCAGAAACATTTCAGAAATATGCTTAAGATACCCATGTAGTAAACACTTTCATTAACGTACAGAATCTGGACTATAAAAATGCACGTAGCCACCTCTTATGTAAGTTAATGAAAATGTTAGATACTGAGCTTACACCCATGAGTATTTTATTCTGGGCTTGAGCAAACTGTGTCATGTATGCTTTATGTCAGCAGAGGGTGCTGTAAACTCAGGCGTGCCTGTTTTAACAGGAAAAAATACAAATAAAATACCTGACAAATAGTTTGGATAGCTCAACATCATCATAGGAGGAAAATTATTGATCAGAACTTTGTGAAGGTGCATTAAGACACAGTTGGGCAAGATTAATCCAGTAACATCTGCGCAGGGGGTGTTGGGTGTGGGGATCACTGCCAAAGTTGAGCAGTGGGGTATAGTCGGGGCAAGGGCATTGCGCCTCAAGTCAGGATCACAATGCACTGCAGCAGTACCTGTAGCTGGCCGCCTTATTGCTGTGCTGAAGTGATATTTGATTTGCATGGGCCTGCTAAATCACACAGAGGAGTCTCCAAAATGGAACCTCTAGCAGCCTGCTATGTTGTGAAACAGTAGGTCGGATCCAGAATTTCATGCTGCGCTTTTTGGTGGTTTAGTGCAGCAGTTCTTGACCACAGCACTATGTGCTTTTCTGCTGTGTCAGCACTATGTACTTTTCTGCTGCGTAGGGGCAGGAGGAAGAAGTCCTGCTTGTGTAGTGGGTGGAGCAAGTCGTATCCCAGCATATCTTAGGTAGACCTGAGTTGCCCTCTATGGGCATTGTTGCTGGATCATTGTAGCCAACACTGTGGGCAGATCATGAAATTGAGGATTGAGTGGGTAGCTGAACGCGACACACTACCATAGGAAGTTGAGGAATAGAAGAGGTACTGCTGTCAAAAGTTACTTGCAGACTGTGCTGCTGAGAATCGGCATTAGTGCAATGAATGTAAACTGCACCATTGTATACATGCCCAACTGTGCCTTAATGCACCTTCACAAAGTTCTGATCGCAGACTGAGCTGTTGTATCAAGCAGAGAGGTAAACAATTCTGTAAAGTGTCAATGAGTCTCAGCTCATGACTTCCAGCATCAGACAATCACCATCAAGGGCTCTGTGGTGCTTATTTTCAAAGCATATGGACATCTCAAAGTCCATGTGTTTGAAATGTCCAAATCCTCATTTTGCAAAGGCAGGATCTGGCCCAACACTGCTATATGTCCAAATAGCAAGGGAATGTTTTGGGTAGGATCAGAGAATCCAAAATCAGGACATCCAAGGGAAGGAAATGTTAAAGTTTAAAAAGAAAGATACCCTCAAGTTAGACCTCTTTCAAATCACGTGTAAAAGTATAGAAAGGTGCTCCGTGAGCAGTGGCATAAAGAGGGTAGGAGGTGCCTCTATAACTCTTCACTGGTGCAAGCAGCATCTCCGACCTGCCGGCCTCAGCTCTCCCTCAGAGCTCACTTCCTGGTTCTGCGACCAGGAATTATCAGGTAAGAATTAATTTCTCCTTCCATTGCGCAGCTTCACACTATTCCAGTACTTGTGGGATGTCCCAAAGCGACCTCTATACCTTGTGGGACTTGGGTGCAGAACTGAAGCGCCAACAACAGCATTGCCACACACCACAATATCCACCTTATAGTGCTTTGAAAAAGTATGCAGAGTCAACCACATTGACGCTCTACAAATGTCAACTGGCGATGGAAAAGCGCACTCTATGGCAAGAAGTTGCCATTCTCTGCAAGGAATGTACCCCTCAGCACATAAGCCAAGACAATGACTCCTTAAGCCATCTTGCAATTGTGGTTTTAGACGCCATCATGACATGTTTCTGCTTGCCAAAAAGTACGAACAGAAGGTATGACTTTCGAAAATCATTCGCAACCTCCAGATACCTGAGTAGCACCTGGCACACACCATGAAGCCACAATGAGGAAAGAATATGACTCTCCATTCTCTCTGTGAAAGGAGGGGAACTTCACAGATTCATTAAGGTGAAACAGACACACCGCTTTGAGCAAAAAGAATGGGCCTGTCTGCAATGACATCCCCAATGACTCGGTACAGCGGAGAAAATCTCTGCATGAAAGTGCCTGAAGCTCCAAAATACTTGCAGGTTCAGATGCATAACCCTAGCGTTCAGGACCATTAAACACATTGAACCAGAACAGAGATTTAAAAACAAACAAACTTGAACATGATAAAAGGACTACTCTTACCTTGCCAGAATAGGAAAGTAGGTCACTGAGGCAGTGGTTCACGTCTTGTAACTTAGGCAGAAGATAACTCAGATGGCCCTGGCTCTCTTCAGAAAGGAACTCCTTCTGGGGTTTGGGAAAATTGGGAAAATAAAATATTATTAGGTTAATTAGATCCTACTAGAGGGAACAGTGTTTTCATTAAAATGCAAGACAATTGCAAAGAACAAGAACCAAAAGAACCTGTTCTCCAGCAAACAAGGAAAAGGTTTAGCACAAATGTGCTTTGAAGTTGTTTTAGTGGAAGATTGGTTCCTCTACCTCAAAGTGTTTTATTTGTGTATTTTTACTTTGGTGTATTGTTCATTATATTCTCACTATAGATATTGTTGGACTCCTGCTTTGTATGTCAGAATAAATTTGCTGGATTCATGCTGCTCCTTGTTGTTGGGGTTTTTTTTTTTGGTTATTGTTATTTTCCGTCTCCACTGCTTGCTTTGCTTTAAACTTACAAACAGGGATTCTAGGTCTTTATTTATTATAGTCCTGGGGAACATGCAAGTACCACAAGCTGCAAAAAGTGATCTCCAAGTGGCGTAAAGAGTACACTTCTCCCTCCGTATGCACTGTGATAGGGGATTAACAGAACCGCAAATACAGAAAAACCGCAAATAACTTTTTCATATGTTATTCACTGTTTTCTATTAAAAACCATTGTGAATATGGTGAAACCGCAAATAACATGATGGGAGATCTGGCCTGTTCCTGAAGGAGAGGCAAAACACGGTGAAGAAAGTGCTGGGAATCTGTGATTTCTCTATGCAAGCTGATGTAATTTGGGGGGAGGAGCCAGCAATCTAAAAACCGTGAATAATAGAAACTGTGAATACGGAGAGAGAAGTGTATATGCTAAATGTAACTTTCCGGATATTTTGCCTTGTTTGGAGTACTGCAGCTCCACAGTGCATTGTACACACAAGTCAGTAAGCTGAATTTCAGAGGAAAAATTCTCCTGGAGTATTCTGCTGAAATTCCTAGTGGCTTGATGGCTTTGCCCCAAGTACTCTGCAGGTTCAAAATGCTCAGAAAGAATAATTTTCTACTATTGCCAATCTGCTTTTGCCTTTTGATTTCCAGGCTCTGGCACAGCGTCAGTCGTTCCTGAAGAAGGGGGAGTGCTCCACCGAAACGGAGTCCCGTTGGACGGTTGGTGACTTACTGACTGCTTATCAGAGAAGCTAAGTATCTTCTTTTGGCTTCAATAGATTGAATCTGAACACTTGGTTCTTTTGCCCCCCTGGTTCAGGGGAAGAGACTGCTTGCAGTGCACGTTTTGATTTGTTTGCACTACAGCACTTTTGAGTTATTTAGCACTAAATTCACAGAGAGCCCTAGGATGTTTCACAGTTGACACCTTCTAGGTGCGAACCAGTGGCAGCCGTTTCCTCCGGAGGTCGGAGGTTGGTTGTGTGACTGAGGGCTCTCTTTATAAATTATTATTTAGTTATTTAGGACTATCTCAAGTGAGTAATTCTTTTACTCCAATCGTTTGTGAGGGCAGTCTCTTCCCCTGAACACAGTTTTTTCCTTCTTGGGGCTAGGGAGATTTGTTTTTTCACAGAAAGAATAATAAGCATGGGCATAGCAAAATGACACTCAAGCTATACGCAGCCAAGCCATTTTTCCACACAGGAAAAAAAAAAGTACATTCAATTTTTGAAGATTTTTTTTTTTGGTTCCCATAGGAAAACACCCATTTACCTTCAGAAATCCCTCCTTCATGTTATACAAGGCTAATTGGACATTCCTGATTTTCAGGAATTGTACCAGATTTCCTCACAGGCTTCAGCAGGTGGCGTGGAAACAAAGGGTCAGATTCTTTTTTTTTTTAATGTGTTTTTATTAATAGTGGTAAGGAATGCACATTTATTCAATTTTCCATACCGTTCTCCCAGGGGAACTCAGAATGGTTTACATGAATTTATTCAGGTACTCTAGCATTTTCCCTGTCTGTCCTGGTGAGCTCACAATCTATTTAATGTACCTAGGGCAATGGATGGGATTAAGTGACTTGCCCAGGGTCACAAGGAGCAGTGTGGGTTTGAACCCACAACCCCAGGGTGCTGAGGCTGTAGCTTTAACCACTGCACCACACACTCCCCACACTGAAGTCAAATTCAGTGCAAGAAGAAACTGCATGTCAAAACAGAACAGCATTAGTATACCAGATAATCAAACAAAATTCCAGCGGCTCCCTCAGAGGGTACCATATTATATATCATATTACCAATAAACAAACAAGCCAACAGCGGAGCATTGCTCATTCCCAACCCACTACTGTTTAATACGGGGAGAAGGATAATGTCTAACTAATACTGACTGTAATAGGAGTCAGGTTGTGTATACATAGGGAGAAGTAGCAGGCAGATTAAGGTCATCCTGACTGAACACAAATCTAAGATTGTAACCGAGTCCAAACAAGCTCCAATAGTGACACACTGATTAGATAAGGGTCACAGTGTAAAGGATCTGAGATGGCGTGTGATTGATCAGATTATAATGAGGTGGGAGGGTGGCGACACAGAAAGATTTTTGAATTACTGCAAGCAAAAATGGATTTTTTGAACTAAATACAGTCAGCCCTGTGGGCTGAATGCAGAGATAAGAGTGGATGACGCTGATGTGAAAGTGGGAGGGATCTGTATGGTTAGCTTTGTGATTGGATGAATAGGAGTTGAATGTATATTTAAATGTATGACTAAGACGCTGCCGCCATATTAGAACAGCAAGGAGAGTGTGGTGGTCTTATATAAATGGTGAGAAAAAAGCATATACATTTATATTTATACATTTTATTGAAATTTATGAAGAAAGACGAGTGTTGCATTATTTGCTGAACTAAGTTATTACCTTCACTCGAGAACATCTGCTGATATATAATAGGCTGAATATATGTTAATATAAATCACAGACATTCCCACTATCCCCTCTCAGACAATTACAAGCTCACCGGGGCACAGCCAACAAACATACTAAACAGTCATGCCCTCATGCAACCACATGAAATATTCTTCCCTAATTCCCCATCCCCCAATCATGTTCCCATACAGTGCATGTACGGTGATATTGGCATAAAATAATGCATCATATTGTAAGATGTATCTCAAGATGTACATCATCTTCTATCAGGGCGTAGAGAAGCTCTATATATCTGGATTTCAAAAATGGTGAGCACTTTCATACAAGCCACCCATTGCTGGGTTGGCAGCAAGTCTTTGGACACCTAGTAAGTCAAAATTAATTTCTTAAGCATTAAGATGGCATTGTAAATCAATCTAATGGAGAGGGGCTGATAATCCAGGGATTATCAGAGAATCCTGAAATCCCAAAAGTAGCACACCATAATCCCATTCCACCACATGACCTGTTCTATTACTGGCAATACCTCCCTCTATATATGTAGGCAGGGCCGGATTTTCCTATAGGCTAACTAGGCTTCAGCCTAGGGCCTCAAGATCAAGAGGGGCCTACTTTCAAATTGTTAGCAAAATTAAAATTATACTATTCTAAAAACAGTGAACACTAAAACACTGAACCGAAAATAAGGAGAAATTCTACGCTTCGGGATTGGAACCGGCTCCGGCCGCAACGGGGCGCCAACTCTGCTTCTCACTTTCTTTTTCTCGCCCTGGGAGGAGGATCGGGGAGGGAAAGACGTCAGTCCACAAACAGCTGGGCAAAGCTCAGCCCCGCGGGGAGAGAGGCAAAACGTGGATCCGTCAGGACAGGGCGGCCCAGACTGGCATCGGGGGGGGGGTGTTTCAGTGGAAGGGGGATGGGAGGCAGGCAGGCTGGCATTGGAGGGGGGTGGGGGAGTTTAATGGAAGGCAGGCAGGCAGGATGGCATGGGGGGTGTTCAATGGAAGGGGGATGGGAGGCAGGCGGGCATCGGAGGGGGGGTGAGGTGAGGAAGGACGCACTGGGGGCACTATGGACATAGCAAGGGGCAATGTTGTGTTTTATGTTTGATTAATTATTGTTACAAGTACTATATATGGTGCTGAGAATAAATGTCCAAATAAGTGTTCGACTTTTTTTTATTTATTATCCGTGTCACATTTTTTTAATAAAGGTTAGTACCAATAACAACATGTTTCATTTAACATATTGATGTATATCACAGTAATGATGTATTTTATTATCTCTCATGCAATTTATAAACTTAAAAATGGGAGGCGAAAGGGCCTCATAAGTGGAATAGCCTAGGGCCTCTTTTCATCTAAATCCGGCCCTGTATGTAGGGTATGGTGTTCCAGAAAAGGAATGGACATAAGTTTCAGACATGCATTTGGGACATGAAGCATGATCCCACAGTCCCATTTGGGCTCCCTTCTGATGAGTAATGTAGCATCGAAGCAGTATTTTGAATCGAGTCTCTTGAAGATCTGCTGATTTCACAAAGTCATACAAGACAGTAAAATGTTTCAAAAATGGATCCTCTGAGATAACTTGGTCTAGCTCATGTTGTCAGTACCTCCTTAACTTAGCAATACATGGTGGATTATCTTTCATTTTAAAGAGAATCTATACCAGTGGTCTCAAACTCAAACCCTTTGCAGGGCCACATTTTGGGATTTGTAAGTACTTGGAGGGCTTCAGAAAAAATAATGTCTTATTAAAGAAATGACAATTTTGCATGAGATAAAACTCTTTATAGTTTATAAATCTTTCCTTTTGGCTAAGTCTTAATAATAATATTGTAATTTATAGCTAAAGAGACATATGATCAAGAAACTGTTTTATTTTACTTTTGTGATTATAATAATCATACCAAGGGCCTCAAAATAGTACCTGGCGGGCCGTAAATTTGAGACCACTGGTCTATACCAATAGAATAAGGTATTTTAGGTGATCGGCATTTTGGAAAACACCCAATCCAGTTTCCCCTGTTCCCAAGCATTCTGATGTTGTCTTCTCATGGATTCCCAATAATGTCTAACTTGAAAGTAGGACAGTATGTCTTAACAACCCCACTGTTCCATTAACCCTTTCAGGACCAAGGGACCTATTTGTCCCATAACTTTAAAATCCTATAAATTTTGATTGGGATAGTCTACAGTTCTAAATTTGATATGTACGGATTCCATATGATACTGCCTTTATGTAAACAAACTGGTTCCGACATTCATTCATTAGCGTCGTTGCCAGATTGACGAGAAGATTCACTTGCCACACTGTCCATAAGCCAGAAGTGTGATTTTTTTTAAAAAAATAATGATATTTCACAAAAAAAATCAATTTTTTGGCATCTGCAAGCCCTTTTTACCATAAAAATGTCGTCAAAACCACAAAAATTGGCCTACGATCCTTATGGTCCTGAAAGGGTTAAGCAGCTGAATGCTCTCTGAGTATAGGGTCAAAGCCCTGCTGGAAATAGTATCACGTGCGATGGCAAGAATATAGTAGTGGTGGTATACTAACTATTCAGAGAGACAAAAGTGTCCCACAGCCAAACAAAAAGACAAAGTGGAACACCAGATCACCTTTTATTTGCCACCAAGTATTTTGATGTGGTAGGTCTACTACTATTATTTCTATAGCGCTACCAGATGTACGCAGCATTGTGCAGAGTCACAAAGAAGACAGTTCCTGCTTGAAAGAGCTTACAATCTAAACAGACAAGACAGACAAACAAGATGTCATGGATACAGTTAAGGTGAATGCTGTCTTATTGACCACCCCCTGGATCCAGAGTCTATCGGCTGAGATAAGCCGCCTGGACGTTGTCTACTCCTGCTAAGTGAACTGCTGAAAGCGCCACAAGGTGGTTTTCCCCACACCAAAAGAGAACTGATGGAAGCCATTCAGGGAGCGGCGCGGGGCCAGGCTGGAGCGCGAAAAACTCACTCCTGCCTTGTGCAACTGCTGGATGCGAGGTCTGAGGCAGCCGTCCAGTGAGGGAAAGGCTCAGCGTGGAGCAGAAGCGCGGAAAGCTCATCCTGCCGATACACCGCTGGATTTAAAAAGATACCATATATGTGACATCACGGTCTGTGACGCAGTATTCGCTCCATAAGACACACAGACATTTACACCCACTTTTGTGGGGAAAAAAGTACGTCTTAAGTGCAAAAAATATGGTAACTAACAGATTTACAAACTCTTTTATCACAAAAAACTGCCTGAAAAAATAGGATTCGTTCAAAATAGCTCTTGTATAAACAACCCTTTACCGATGGAAAAGCAAACAAATTACAACTACGTCTTGATCGTTGTGAATTAATGAATAAAAAATGATCCACAAGATAATCAGGTGCTAAACCATGTAAGACTTTATAGCATATACAACCAAACTTAGATCAGACTCTGGCCCTGACTGGTAACCAATGTAATCTTTGGTAATGAGGTGCGATATGATCTGATTTTTTTAGATTGAAAATTAATCGGGCTGCCATGTTTTGTATGATGCAGAGTCTATGAAGATTTTTCTGATAACCTGCTAAGTAAACCATATTATAGTAATCCAAAATACTTAGAATTTGTGACTGTACTAAAAGTCTAAAAGACAACACATCAAAATACGGTCTAATAATCTGTCATTTCTACAACATACAGAAACTTTTCCTTACTAAAACATCTGTATTTCAATTCATTGAGATTTTGATCTAAAATAACCCCTAGAATTCTTATAGTAGGATTAATGGAGTACAAAATTCCATTCAAATTTATACTCGACTATTTCTTTCTGCTTGGAAGGAGTAGCATAAAAGAATTTTGGGTTTTTGTATCACGTTAACATAAATTCGGTCATCCATAATTCTATAGTTGCGATTATGGTGGAAATTAACTGCATAGATTGAGAGAATAATGAATACATTAGAATTGCAATAGTAATATCATCAGCATAACTGTAAAACGTCACACTAACTTAGATGACCTATGTTCCAGAGATGACCAGTAGACATTGAAAAGTAAAGGAGAGAGAGGAGATCCCTGAGGAACTCCACAAGAATTAGTCCATTTGTTAGAAAATGCATTCATATAATGAGCCAAACATTGGTGAAACAAGGTCGCTTGTTGGGAAGATTGGAGAAGACATGACAGCGTTGGAGCTCAAGTCGTCTTTTGTCAGCTAAGTCCTTTTCTAAACCTGAGCTGTTCTGTGAGGGAGTTTTTTTTGCCAGTGAAAGTATTTAAAACAGTTTTGATTTGTACCTTTTAGTTCTATACTGCTACATTAGTCTGAGGCTTTTTCTCCCTCTTTTTGGGTGCATGCTGGGTTTGAAGAGGGGGTACCTAGGTGCCACGATCACATAACATTTTGTCTTATATGAACATATTATATGTTGTGTGTCCTCGTATAATTTGTTAACACATTAGAAAATACATTCCCAAATCAGACCTGGTAGGTACAAAAATGCAAAAAGCCCTGAAACCATTTAAGGACATTACCAGAAATGCCCAGAGCATCCAAACATCTAAGTAGTTGAGAGTGATCAACAAGATCAAATGCACTGCTTAGGTTAAATTGTAATATCAATGGCCCAACACCTTGACTAAACAGATTGCACAAATAGTCTAAAAGGGATGCTAAAACAGTCTCTGTACTATAAAGAGTCGAAAGCTTAATTGAAATGGATGTAGAAGAGGATGCAGTTACTTAACAAATTTATACACCACCTAAACCTAGGCATTTTATAAAAAAAACAGACATAACATTACTATTCAACGTTCTCCCTTGTTTTTATCTGGAACTGTCCCCCATTATTTCCCCCCGTAAATAGGGGGCTGCTGCCTTCCTCAAGTGAACAGTTCTTAATGCATTGAAATGTATCTTCCTTAAATGGCTTGACGGGGAGGTGCCAGACTAATCTCTCTGGCGGTGCCAGATGATTACTCTCCTGATGTGGGAACGACGGGATGTGCTAGACTTTTCCTCTCTCCCAGGGCGCTCTTTTTAGCACACTTGGGAACCTTTTTGGAACACCATGACTCCCTTGGCTCGAAGCCACTTGCTTAACTGTTGATATCTTGTTCTTATATATTGTAGTGTTCCTTCTTATGTATGCCTATGTATTTCTGTACTGTACTACAGTTCATTTTAGGGGTTGCACCTGGAAGGAGGACCGGGAGTTGGGAGGGTAGGGGGGATTGCTTGGGAGGGTTGGGCGGTTGGATAAGGGGGTGTGGTGCTGTGGGTTCCTTTGACATAACTTGAGCTTGTTTTTGATTCACCTTGTGCCTTTGCTTGTTTTTACTGTTGAACTCAATAAAAAAATATATTTGTACTATAAAAAAACAGACATATTAAACAATAGTTCCTATGACTCAAACTAATTTGGAGGACAGATCAGAATAGAATTATCTATGGGGGATAAAGGCTGGAATAAAAGAAGGCATACAGTATATAGCATGCAAGCTTTTAGAGAAAGGCATGGGAGGGGGGATCTCAAAACTAAAGGAAGTGATATGAACCAATCAAACACCACCACAAGCCATGCAAAAAATTGAAAATTTCCAGCATATGAAAAAGGGCCTACTTTTATGCTTCCCAGAAGCTATCGGCTTTGTTTTCAGTGTAGCTCATTTATAAAGAAGCCCCTGTTATTAGAAAGGCTTACAGTCTGGGTCTGATTTTTCCCCAAGTGCTTCTGGCGTTCCTGAACAGATTGGATCTGCTGATGGTACCACTCCCGAGCCCGCTCCAACATTTCCAGCCCCTGAATCAGGAAATCTTTCTCCTGCTCCAGCTCCTTCATGTACTTCAGCTGAAATATTGAATTAAAAAAAAAAAAAAATGGCATGAAATATGCATAACAACATCAGCCTTTTAACCTCGAACAACTCCAAGACTGAGGTACCCGTCTCTAATGTACACTAAGACAATAAGAAAATAAAAAGTGAACTAGAAGGGGCCTCTTTAGCGACTCCTGGTGTCCTCAGAGGAAACTGGAGAGAAAGAGAGAAGGGAAAGAATGAGGTTTGAAACATATATCCAATCTATGAGCATGATTCTATCAACTAGATCTTTCATCAAGTTGATTACAGCTATACATGTTTGCAGTTTTACCCCCCCCCCCTAAAAAAAAACAAAAACAAAACCCAAACACAAAAACACTGGTTTGCACATTTAGGGCTAGATTCACAAAGCAAACCGATCGTGCATCGATCAGTTTGCGACCCCTTTATGAGCAAATTTCCCTCCGGCCCAATTCACTTACCTCTCTGCTGACCATCCTCCGATCCACCGCATGCAAATGAGGGCAACGGCATGCAAAGTAGGCAGGGACGCGATTCACAAACCAAAACCCTGCAACACCGACTGGGCTGGACGATCACAAATAAGCGACTGCTGAGGACCACTCGTTCAAGCCCTTTCCGACTGCTCTCTGCTGCCCTGCTCTCTGCCCTGTCAGCCCCAAACTCTCCTGCTGCCCTGAACTCTTCCTACTGCCCCGAACTCTTCCTGCTGCCCCGGATCGCCTGCATCCCTGGAGCTGCCTGCACCGACTCTCCCACCCTTCTCTGTAGTGCAGGCCTGTGGTTTTAATACGTGGGCCCTAAGCAGGTTAAAACCACGGGCTCCAAAAATTTTTATATAAAATAAAAAATCTCTGCCAGGCCCAGAGGTTCAGTGCATGCGCAAACCATCTACAGATGGTCTGCGCATGCGCTGGGATCGCTATCAAGCAATCCGGGCAGGCAAATGGGGGCGTTCCTCCGATCACCCCCATCTGCATATTGGGGCTTGAGAATTCATCAGAGCTGCCTGGATCGGGCATGTTTATGAATCTAGCCCTAACTACTGTAACAGGGTATATTGGTTAGCCATTGTTAACTCATATTTAAGTGAACAAAGAATTAAGTTTGTTTGCATGTCAAAGAATATTAGAAAGGGATACGTGCTGAGGGTCAGTGGATAAGTGACTGCTGTTCAGATGAGCCCGAGTTCAATCCTACCTAGTTCAGTTCTTCTGCTCTATGGCTTGACCAAGGCAGGGACACTGTGAAAACAGCCCCAGCCATTGTACAATAGTGCCACCTAGTGACCAGATTAAGGCTCAAAATTGCAATCTGCCCAAGGACTCTTGCTCTATTGACTGGATTATGAGCGAGTTAGAAGGGTATATAAAATAAAATGGGGAATGAAGTGTCCTTGGTAGTTGTGAATGAGAGCTTACGATTCTGGACATCAATCCAGGACTGAGAGGACTTAAGTCATGGTTTAAAAAAAAAAATGTAGCTCGTTAAAGATCTCAAGATAGCAACAGGGGGGAAAGGGATTGGGACTTGTATACAAGTAAGAACGAGTCTGTTTTTTAAAACCATTCTTAAGTTGAATTTGTATGCAACTCAAATCATGTATAATACAAAGGCTATAAGAACATTAAACATTAAAGAAAAACAGTCCTCAAAATAAAGTACTGTAGTTTAAATAGAAAGAAAAGATAGGTTTACACTTACATAAGAACATAAGAGATGCCGCTGTTGGGTCAGACCAGTGGTCCATCGCGCCCAGCAGTCCACTCACGCGGCGGCCCTTTTGGTCAAAGACCAGTGCCCTGAGACTAGCCTTATTAGCGTACGACCTTGTTCAGTAGGAGCTTGTCTAACTTTGTCTTGAATCCCTGGAGATTGTTTTCCCCTACGAAAGCCTCCGGGGAGAGCGTTCTAGTTTTCCACCACTCTCTGGGTGAAGAAGAACTTCCTTACTTTTGTTCTTCATCCGACCCACCGTTCCCTCTCTACCATCACATCCAGCATTTCTCCCTCATCTCTCTCTTCCCCTTGCATCTGCACTTCATGCCACTCCCACCACCATGTCCAATATTTCTCTCTCCCTCCCTATGCCCAACAATTCGCAGCTTTCTTCATTTCCCCATGTGCGCCATCTTTCCCTTCCCATGCCAACAAGACCCTCTTCCTCCCCAAACGCGACCCTCCTCCTCCCTTCTGTGTCCTAACACTCCCTTCATAGTCCTTCCCGCCGTTATGCATCCCAAATTCATGCCTCCCTCCCGCGAGCATTTACCTCCTCTGGATGGCTCCCTCCTCCCAGCCGCACTTCTCTTCACAAAACCACTGCCTCAGTTCCTACACATGGCGCACAGCTGACCCAGAAACCTTCCCTCCAATGTTAGATGGAATAAAGATCATGTCACATGTATGGCCTTTTATATGGGTTGGATCACAGATGATGGGCGCTAAATTCAAATCCTGAGATGTGAATTGAAGTCACCTAGAATTATAGGGAAGCATGAAGTGGTTGAAATGTCCAATATGAGAAACTGAATCTGCATCGATAAGTCTTGAGTAACTGGAGGTGGTGCAAAGAGAAATAAGAGGTTGATAATAGGGTTACTAGTGGTTTTGAATTGCATGAATTTGATCGGTGATCTATTAGGAGATTGATTGCTAGGTGACACAAGATTGGATTTAAAGATGACAGCTAGGCCCCCCCCTTTCCTCTCCGTACGATGGTTAAATAGATAAGAATAGCCAGGGGGACTAGAGAATGCTAGAAAGGTTTCATCCTCCTCTTCTAACCAAGTCTCTATAATACATAGAAGATCTAAAGAATGCAGGGAAATCAGTAGCTGAATGAGAAAAAATCCCTGCTTCATTCTGGGAATGCCTCCTCTACAATGATCCGTCAGTCAAACACAGTACCTAACCTTACCTCCATCCCTGCGGACCAAAAGATGCACTATTTGGATGGGTGGAGGCAAAAACAAAGCCAGTACCCTGCGAAACCCTACAGAGTCCCCGAAGAACGTCTAACAACCTGCACTCAAACCTTTGCTTAACAGAGGGTGAGAGAAAAGTAAGGCTAGCCCCGAGCTCCACCAAAACTAATGCAGGCTGGTCAACAGGTACCACCAGAGATTGGCCTGTCAGCAGGCAGAGCTGAAGAAATCCCCTGAGCATAAAGAAATCCCCAAAAGGGATGAAAACAGCAAAATAAAATAAGAAAAAGGGAGAGCAGAGCAGAAACGCTCCTTTAGGCACAAGTGCAGAAGGGAAAAACTGAAGGTGGAGTCAGAGAGCACAGTGAAGTAGAGTAGTCACAGAAAAAAATCTGAAGTGTATTCCTTATGCATATGGCATGCAGCCATAGAGATACAACCCACTTATCTAGAATGTCTCACCTATTGCATTGAAATAAACATTTTAAACGTGTACGGGGGGGGGGGGGGGTTGCTAGCTTTTGACTGAAAGATCATCAATAAAAAGTACAACTTGTGAGGCATGCTGGGTTCTGCATTGTGCACAGAAAGCCAAATATCTCAACACCAGTGATTTATGTGTAAAAACAGCCCTCAGAATATCACGCACAAATAGCTTTTTTTCAATTGTAAAAGCAAACCAATGGCGCATGGCTTAGTGCTTTTCTCTGTGTGAAGACAAACCAAACAATTTCCATTTCCAAGCAACAAAACAAAGCCAGCAAATAAAGAAAAAGTAATTTAATCAAGTACATCTCTCAGAATATCACATGTAAATTTTCTCTTAGTCATTTTCATGAACCTCGAAACCTATACAAGCAATCCTTAACAGAAACCAAACAGGATGCACTTCAGAAAAAGGAGGATTGATTGAAAGCAGTGGAAGAACTCGTAAAACCCAGATGTCTCAGTTTGTTCTCCTTTTTCTGGAGATATATGGTAACCCTAGGGCAGTAGTCTCCACTAATTTTTAAATGAGGGCTGTTTTGAGTCCAAAATATGGTCACCATATAAGCCAAAAAGAGAGGACACCTGAACCCACTCCCGGCCCCACGAATGACCCACCCACAGTACACTACCCTGCCCTTCCATCCTTCTAGTCTCATTCCTAAACTGCCCTCCCCAGCACAGTCCCTCTCTCTTTCTCTCCAACCCTCCACCTGGGCCACCCCAGAGTTGGATATGGCTCCGAGTCTCCCCTGTCCTCAGTAATACCTCCTCTAGCGCTGCAATTTCAAAACTTTGGGCAGCCAAGAGCGTTATTATTATTGTTTTTCTTTTTTATCTCTTAAGGGGTTTAATTATGAATTTATTTGGTCTTCTTTTTATATCCTTGGTATGTAATGCAATTGTTTACAGATGCTTTAGTCAGATTGTGAGCAGATTGAACAGTTGGGTATGTTTTCCAAGCATCTTATATTAGATATTTCATTGTTTGTGAACTTCAAAGAGGTATTGGCGGTATACAAATAAAAATTGTATTGTATTGTTAGCAACATGATCCTGCCGCCATCAACCTGCCCTAGAAGCCTTCAACTCTGCTGCATCCTGCCTATGTGGGAACAAGAAGTGCTGTAGAGCAAAGACTTCTGGGGCAGGACGACGGCAGCAGGATCACATTGCTATTGCTGCCAGCTGTCCAAAGTTTTGAAATTGCAGCACCAGAGTTACTGGAGACAAAGGAGACTCAGAGAGCCATACTCGAGTCCGGGGTGGGAGCTGGACTGGACTGGAAAGAGTGAATCCAAAACCTGAACAAACTCCCTCTAGTCCAGGAAACTGTCCAGACAACTGGAAAGTCATCCAAAAAGAACATATGCCCATGTAAATCCAGACATCTGGAAACCCTAGTCCAAAAAGGTCGAAGGGGAGTTGACAAATATTTTCCTACTTGTGCCATGACACCAAATAATGCTCCTCAACCTTCATTCCTACCAAAACACCTGGCCTCAGTCATACATGCAAAATACATATAAACCCAATGCAAATACAGGACCACAAACCACAAATGAAACGCTAAGATGTTAGCCTCTGCATGCAGTACAACATCAGAGAAATAAAAAGAGATAATGTCTTCCTGAACAGTGCAAAATATAGACAGCATATGTAGATTCTCAAAACTAACACATATTAATCACTAAATTGAAAATAAAATGGATTTTTCCTACCTTTTTTGTCTGGTGATTTTATTTTTCTATCATCTTCCTAGTCTCTGGTTGCACTTCCTTCCGTCTGTGCTCTTAACTCTATTTCCAGAGTCATTTTATCCATTTGCTGTTTCTCTCCTTTACTTTCTGCCCTATATCCATCTTTGGTATTAACTTTTTAACATTCAACTTTCTTCCATTTTTCTGCTCTCTTTTCAAATCTATATCTACTTTTCCCTTGTCTTTCCCCACCCATCCTTGTGCACCATTTCTTCCCTCTCTCTCCTGTATTCTGACATCTGTCTACCCTTTGCCCCTACTATGGTCTGTTATCTCTCTCCTGCCCTCCCCTTTTTCCTTTCCTCTGGTACCTCGACATCAAGCCTGGTGGTCTAGTGGGCCATCCCCCTTCTCCAATCCCACCCCCACCCCCAATACCTTTTCTTTTTTTTCTTAAGAAGATCAGCAGGAAGCATGCTCACTCACTCCCACCAGCAAGCCCGCCTTTTCATAATGGTGAGCCTTCCCCTTCCCAATGCATACTGGGAAGTATCAGGGAGGGGCCTAATGCCCTGATTGGCCCAGGAGCCTAAGGCCCCTCCCCCTAGTGGCCTTGGAAGGGTCTTTAGGCCCCTTCCTGGTGCATCAGGAAGGGGAAGGACGGCCATTTTGAAGAGGCAGGCCTACCGGCAAGAATGAGTGAGCATCCCTCCTGCCAGTCTTCTAAGAAAGGTACAGGGGGGAGGGGATTGACCCACTAGACCACCAGGCTTTGTGTGGTAGAGGCTATCAGGAGGGGGGAAGCTTGCTGTCAAGGGGTTCCCCGACATGGGGGGGATCCCCCAACTCTGTGGCAGGAGGGAGTGGGCATCACTCCTGCTGATATTTCAGAAAAAAAGTACCCTGTCTGGGAGGGGAGTATAAGGGGGCACTTTTTTAATAGGCTCAGCTCTTGTGTGTGTGTTGTGCCCATTAAAAAAAAAAAGCAACCCCTGTTCTCCCTGCTTGCCGGTTCAGGCAGGGACAGCAGGGGCTGCTTTTTTTTTTTTTTTTGCAGCCAGGCAAGGAGGAGGAGCTGTGCTAGCAATTAATCTTCTGAGCAAGTGCCAGGAAATGTTCTTCTCCCCGTTTACCAGCGATTTTCTGCACACATAACATGCATATAATTTGCATGCCATTGTGCTGAGAATCGCCCGTAAAACAAAAATCGCTCTCACCACGGTATTTTTTTTACTGTGGTGTCAAAGACTGATTCTCTAAGCTCCAAGTCATTACAGACTCAGCGTGATGTATAACTCATTATGATCCTTTTGCCTTTAAAAGGCCAAATAGCAAAACAATTTTATGGCCACAGTGAGTAGTGCATAGTAATTAAACGCATCTCTAACTGTAGATGCCTTCAAATCACTTTCATGTTATTCATGAACTCCATAGGTTCTTTCCTCTTTCAATCTGATTCCCTTACCAGTTCACTTCTGAGATTTTAAGCCCTCCCTCAAGCAGCTAATCCCCAATCAGTGAGATTAGAATTGTGTCGTTTCAATAAAGTCTTACTTCGTAGTCCAAAAGCAAATCAAACCTCTCACTGTATGACTTCTGGCAAAAGGCCTCATCGCACCCCTACCACCATGTGGCTGGTCCATTCTAACCCCATCAACACTAGCAATGGAGGTACACAAAACCTCAGCTGCTGAATTAAGTCTTATTTGGTAACTTCTCACAACAAAACAAGAATGGGATGCAAGAGCACCTGTCCAAGGATAAATGAGAGGCATATACGAGTCTGGTGAGCGCTTTGTGAGAGACTAGCAATTTCAGCCCCATACCTGTCCTTGGCACCTAAATCCACTAATTGTAAAGCTACCTAAAGATTCAAGTACTGCTCTGAAAGCTGCAAAGGCATATAACATAACTTTTTTTTTTCACTGCAGGATTATCATGCATAGTCCATGCTGAGGGGAATGAAGACAGAGTACATACCCATAAGAAAAAATGAAGAGCTCTGCTGCCATGCACCCTGCTGCTCAGATGGATGAACCGTATGCTGTAGGCTGGACAGACACCCATTCAGCTCTTCCTCCAGCTGCCAAGTGAGGGGGACTAACTGGGCTCTGGGCCTAGGTCTTTCTGTTCCCATGGTGACAACAGCCAAGGACATGTTCTGCCTGATAAGATGTGGCAACTAAGCTTTTGTTCCACCAGCAAGATGGAACCCGACAAGGACTTGGAATTCAACTGCTGATACTGAAAGTGTGTGAAATTCTATGAGAAACTGATCTGAATTGTATGTTGGTGGTGTATGGGGGGGGGGGGGGGGACTTTGGTAGAGTGACATGGAGCAGTAGTCCAAAGAAAAAAGGGCTTCTTCAAAGCATCCAGAGGTTTCCTGCTCTATGCCCAGACTCATTCAGGAATGGTTTATTCCCTCATCTTATAGGGGTAATTTTATAACAAGCTACCTATGTATAAAGGCAAAGAAGGTGCATATTTCTAATCCTTCTGTCTTTAAACATGAATAATATTTGCACGACCATGTTCTGCCCCCTTAATATGCCTACATTTATGTTGGATAAAAGCACATACAGGGTCAGATGCACAAAGCTCCAGACACCATGCCCACTCCCTCCTTCCGCTGGGGTCTCCCCGCAACCCTGACCCTCCCACCGTACCTTGAAGACTGGCAGGAGGGATGCCTGCAGGCCAGCTCTTCAAAATGGAAGGCCTTCACAGTGCATCCTGGAATGCACTGGGAGGGGCCTAAGGCCCTTATTGGGAGGGGGCTTTAGGTGCCTGAGCCAATCAAGCACAATCAGATTCATGGGAGAAACTTCAATTCGCACAGTTTTTCCAACTTTAGGTTTTTCTGGACAGCCCTTCCTTACCACGTTCTTTAAAAAAAAACAAAGACAACCCAGAAATCTAAGTAGCCTGCTCATAGAAAACATAAGGGCTTATTCTCTCTCCCTCCTAACCCTTCTAGAACATATATATGGTGATTATTTTAGTTACTTAAGTGACTGAACGTGAATATCTGTTGGGACTGGCACCCAGAGGATGACAGAATTCCTTGGACCATACATCTAGAACAATCTACCAACTCATCTGTGGCAGATTCCCACACACTGTCTCTTCAGGAAAAGTCTAAAGACATACCTTTTCCCCTTGCACTTACGAATGTTCTCCATGTTCTAGCGCTCCCACAAATCACTCCCCCAAACTCTGAACTATCTACATTAGAATCTGCTCACTTTAATATGAAATAGAAACATAGAAACACGACGGTAGATAAAGGCCAAATGGCCGATCTAGTCTACCCATCCACAGTAACCATTATCTCTTTCTTTCTTTCTTTGAGAGATTCCACGTGCCTATCCAAGGCCCTCTTGAATTCAGACACAATCTCTGTTTCCAACACCTCTTCCGGAAGACTGTTCCACGCGTCTACCACCCTTTCCATAAAAAAGTATTTCCTCAGATTACTCCAGAACCTATCACCTCTTAACTTCATCCTATGCCCTCTCTTTGCAGAGTTTCCTTTCAAATGAAAGAGACTCAACTCATGCACATTTATATTACGTAGGTATTTAAATGTCTCTATTATATTTCCCCTCTCCTGCCTTTCCTCCAAAATATACAGATTGAGATGTTCAAGTCTGTCCCCATATGCCTTATCACGAAGACCACACATCTTCCTCTGGACAGACTCCATCCTTTTTATATCTGTTTGAAGGTGCAGTCTCCAGAATTGTACACAATATTCTAAATGAGGTCTTACCAGTCTTATATAGAGGCATCAATACCTCCTTTTTCCTACTGGCCATACCTCTCCCTATGCAATCTAACATCCTTCTAGCTTTCGCTGTCACCTTTTCAACCTGTTTGGCCACCTTAAGATCATCACATACAATCACATCCAAGTCCCGCTCTTCCATCTTGCACATGAGTTCTTCACCCCCTAAACTGTACCGTTCCCTCTGGTTTTTGCAGCCCAAATGCATGACCTTGCATTTCTTAGAAATAAATTTTAGCTGCCAAATTCCTGACCATTCTTCAAGCTTCGCCAGGTCTTTCTTCATGTTATTTACACCATCCGGTGTGTCTACTCTATTGCAGATTTTGGTACCATCCGCAAAGAGGCAAATCTTACCCAACAGCCCTTCAGCAATATCATTTACAAAAATGTTAAAAAGAACAGGCCCAAAAACAGAACTTTGTGGCACACCACTGGTAACATCTCTTTCCTCAGAACGATCTCCATTGATCACTACCCTTCACTCAACCAGTTCTTGACCCAGCCTGTCACTTTGGGACCCATCCCAAGGGCACTCAGTTTATTTATTAGACATCTGTGTGGAACATTGTAAAAGGCTTTTCTAAAATCTAAATACACCACATCTAGCGCACATCCTCTATTCAATTCTACGATCACCCAGTCAAAGAAATTGATCAGATTTGTCTGACAAGACCTGCCTCTTTTGAATCCATGTTGCCTCCAGTCCTGTAATCCACAGGATTCCAGAAACTTGACCATCCTCTGTTTTAAAAGTGTTTCCATTAATTTGCTTACCACAGAAGTCACACTTACCAGCCTGTAATTCCCTACTTCTTCCTTACTTCCACTTTTGTGGAGAGGGACCTCCATCCCTATTCACGTTTGTCTTCTGCGGTCCCGCTCCTGGCACTTCGGCCATGAACACAGAACAGAAATATTTGATAAGCAATTTGGCCTTTTCTTTATCAGTTTCTACATATTCCTCCACTTCACCTTTGAGTCTCACAATGCCACTTTTGCACTTCTTCCTACCACTAATATATGTAAAAAAATGTCTAATCTTTCTTGCTGTAAGCCACAATGACTCCCTGTCTAAAATTGTGGAATATAAGAAGCTGTATTGTAGGTATGTACTTATATAGAAGTATAATGTCCTATTATGCATTTTTATTTGATTTTCCAGAATGTTCATAAGTTTGGCAGCATTTGAAGGGGGCTCTAAGGGTCTCAAAAGAACTGAGTGTGGTGCCAAACTAAAAGCACCCCAAAGAGCAACTGACAGCCCTTCCACCAGTAGACTGGTTTGGGGACCACTACTTACCATGCTGTAGTCCACTCCATTGGTGATTGTATGTCGCCGGTGCTCACCTCGGCTTTTGTGGTGCTGCCGTACATCTACCACTGCTGCAGAGTTGCTCTTACTTTGTGACCGACCCACGAGTTTTCCATTTCTTCCTGAAAGAGAGCATTAGAGTGAGATGCAGTCAAAACAAGAATGCAAGGGTAGTCAACATCCACAATAAGTTAAGCTAATGGGTTTCAGGGGTCAGCCACAGGCTAGAACTAAAAAAAAGTCAATATGCCTCTGGGAAGCTATCAGTAAATAAAAATACTGGAAGCTGTATAAATACTGGAACTGTATAAAGAGCATGCCCAGCCAAATTGATTCCACTCTAGTATTATCAGTGCAGTATGAATCACTTTTTGAAAACTGCAGGCAGATTGAAAGGCTTAAAAATGATAAATCCCTGAGACCAGACGGCATCCATCTGAGGGTAATCAAGGAACCGAAAGGGATTATAGCTGAACTGCTTCAACTAATAGCCAATCTGTCGATCAAATCAGGAGGATTCCAGAACACTGGAAAGTGGCGAATGTTACGCCGATCTTCAAGAAAGGTTCGAGAGGGGATCTGGGAAACTACAGACCAGCAAGTCTGACCTCGGTACCGGGAAAGATGGTTGAGGCGCTGATAAAGGACCTACGAGAGGGAGAATTAGAAGGTCCTTGAGCATGCGCAGATGCCATGCTCAAGGCCCGGCAGAGGCAGGAAGATCTTCAAGAGGCACCGGCACGTCCTGTGGGCTGAGTGCCGGTGCCAGACGGGGGGGGGGGGAAGTTCAAGTTGTTCGGGGGGGGGGGGTGCCGGTTCGAGCGGGGGGGGGCTTTTCGAGCAGGGGGGGGAGCGATGCCGGTTCTCGAGAGGGTGTTCGCAAATCGAGTCAACACTCGAGACAAGTTTTGCAAGAATGTTTTGCTCGTCTTGCAAAACACTCGCAAACCGAGTTTCTTGCAAACCGAGGTTTGACTGTACTTTGCTCTTTTTAGACAGGCCTTATTTTCCTCTCCCATTTAACAGGGAAGCAATATAATCTATGGTGACGGGACTAAATGGTGTGAGACAACGGCGCACTGACAACTGAGCGCAAGGTTGACGGCGCGCCAAAGAAAAGCACTATTTTAAAGGGCTCCGACGGGGTGTGGGGGGGGGGGAACCCCCCCACTTTACTTAACAGACATCGCGCTGCTGTTGTGGGGATTTGGGGGGTTGTAACCCCCCACATTATACTTAAAACTGAACTTTTTCCCTAAAAAACAGGCAAAAAGTTTGGTTTCAAGTATAATGAGGGGGGTTACAACCCCCCAAACCCCCCACAACGCCAGCACGATGTCTGTTAAGTAAAGTAGGGGGGTTCCCCACCAACACCCCCCGTCGGAACCCTTTAAAATAGTGCTTTTCTTCGGCGCGCCGTCAACCTTGCTCTCAGTTGTCTGTGCTCAGTTGTTGGCGCGCCGTTGTCTCGCACGATTTTGTCTATGAACCCAATCTATCACTACCTAACAAAAAAAGAAGCATAAACACCACACTGATTAACAATAAAAGCAAAGAGTGATCCTTCAGTTTGATTTGCCTCTCAAAAGGCGGGCTTTTTGGTCATCAAAAATAAATCTACAACTAAGAAAAATGATCCCTAAGAATGAGCAACTTTAAAAGCTGGCTGCCACATCTTCCGAGGTCTTCCACTGAAGGACCTGGAGAAGACATACTCATTTTCCCTGACAGGAGTAAGGAGCCCCTGAAGGCTAACTGGGCAGACTTCTACGGTCTATGACCCAATAATTATCAAAGAAAGTGTAATTATTGGGCAGAACAGAAAGAACAGATGCTCATCATCATTTAGCCATACTAAAAGTGCTCCCCTTCCCACCCCAATTTTCAGGACAAAACAAAACTTGCATCTCTATTCTCTGGTGTATAGAATTTCACATGAAGCCGATATACTCCATATCTCTACTTAGACCCACAAAAATGAAGCAACCCGTTGGTTAATGGGTAGAGAGCACCATCTGTCCCATTGTACTGGGAGTATCTCTCGATAGGACCAAGGCCCCTATGGATGAAGGCACCATAGCATACCAGAAGATTTGTAAATGCAAGGTCGGTACAAGAACCAGTCAAATAAGGAAGCACAGGAAATAGCCAGTCCTTTTGGATTTACAGCAAAAAAAAAAAAAAAAAAGATTAACACACCCAGCAAAACCATAAACTATAGAGGTATCCAACAGTAGAAAGGAGGAAATAAATCAGTGTTATAAACAGATCTAATGGAAGAACTGTCACAAATCCTAAGCTCTGGGATATCCATGTGGCCAATGACAGTTTTCTAGATGAGAAACCTGCATTCTCCATTCTTTTGTTAAGTTGCTTGAATGACAGATTCGCTATAATGGAGATCATATTTTCTAATACAGTATTTATGAAATTGGTCTCTTTGGTGAAATGCTGCAGGCACAGAGTTCCACCCTCTTTCAAAATGCTGTTCAGACAGACACAAGATCTGCCTTCTCTTCCCCACCCTGTCTCAGAGCGCAAACACAAATAATTGACCTACTTTATAAAGTATTTACTGAGGTCAAAATGGTCAAGGTGAGCATATTTGGGTGGGGTTTGAATAGCAGATGTCTCATTCTCTACAGCCTGCACTTCCACTCCAAATTAGAGCAAAAATACCAACAAAACAGGAGAAAAGGCTTCATAAATCTACTAACAGGCTAGCCATTCTACAGAGAACAGACATTTCTATTAGCACACATGGCTGTAGCCAACACTGCAAGAGAGAAAAATTTCTCATCTCTTTTGCAAAATGCCATAACACAGCACAGATCTTCCCTGCAAGGGAACGTTCTCAACAAGGCTGCTTGGTTTATCAAATCAGTGCAATAAAGTTTCAGTTTAGAGTGTCAAGAGTTTTGCAATACCTCATCAGCTTGGAATGCTACATAGTATGTATACAGACTTAAGGTATCCATTACAAAAAGTAATCCAAAAAGTAGATTTAGAAAAAAAAAATTTACATTAGCAGGTTTTAAAGGTGGTCTTTAACGGTCGATGAAGCTAAAAGTTCACATGGAAGTTTTCAGCCTGGAAACTTTGCACCTTCAAAATCTGGCCTATGGACCAGAACTGCACCTCACAATGTAATAAATGATAAACCAAATTGCAGCAAGTCCTCAAAAATCAACAACATAACTTGTGGCCCTGCAAAGTAGTGGAAACAATTAATTGCAGTAGTTTGTACTGCACATTTAAAAAGTGGTTTTTTTTGTGTTTTTTTTTAAAGTAAATTTGCTCAGTAGGGGGGTGAGTACATTTAAAACTGTTAAAAGTAAAAAAAAAAAAAAAAAAGTAACATAGACCTAAACCATATGAATAATGCTCTATGGCAGGGGTCTCCAAAGTATGGCCCACAGGCCACATCCGGCCCACAATATGATTTTATTTGGCCTGCGGAAATAGTGCAGAGATTCCCAACACGCAAACCATTCATTGGGGGTACATGGTGCCGTGCAGGTTTCCCTTATCCTTTCCCTTAATGTTTTTCCCTTGTTTCTTTTTTTCTAACAAAACTGTAATTCTACCCTTTTATCAAAATTTCAAGTTAGTAATGGTTTAAGTCTGTCTCTTATATGTTTCCATATGCCTATTTTATTAATGTAAATTGCCTTGAAATATTTTATAAGCGTTTTATCAAATTTTAAATAAAACTTGGAAACTTGGTATATACTTAATGTGACCATACGTTCCGTTTTGAACGGGACCATTCCGTTTTTGGATCATTGTCCCGTTGTCCCCACGCACAGCTTCGGGATGCCGAAATGTCCCTTTTTCAGAGACAGCATCCCAAAGCTGTGCGTGCGGACAATAGGACAGGAAAGTGCGGACAATAGGACAGGGCTCTCTCCCTGCTTCCCCGCTGCCAACGCAGCAACAAGGCCAGGCCAGGTGAGTGCAGAATTGACGTTGGGAGAAGGCTTCTGGGCTGGCCATTGCACAGTCGCTGCACTCGCCTCGCCTGGCCCTGTTGCAGTGTCGGTGTCTGAGAAGCAGGAAGAAATTTGCAGTGGTGGCATGGGGGGAGGCAGAGAAAGAGAGAAAGAAAAAGTTAGGGGAGTGTGGCAGCGGTAGCTTGGGGGGGGGGGGACAGGGAGAGAGAAAGAAAGGGGAGCAGGGAGAAAGGCAGAAAGAAAGAAATGAATGAATGAAAAGATGCAGTTAGAAGGAACCAGAGACTCACCAGACAACAAAAGGTAGGAAAAATGATTTTATTTTTAATTTAGTGATCAAAATGTGTCCGTTTTGAGAATTTATATCTGCTGTCTATATTTTGCACTTTATTTGCCTATTTTTCTATAGTTGTTACTGAGGTGCTTGCATATTTTAAAGTCATCTGTCTTGACCTCTTTGGGAAAAAAAACCCCAAATATAAATGATAATTAACATTTTTTTGCATACAGTGTGCTTTGTGGAGGGGGTTTAATTTTATGGTTACCATTATGAATTAATAAGATTGTGTGTACATGAAAAATGAATGGAAGAAATTGGGGGTGGGGCGGGGCACGATTGGGGGCAGGCCTGCCCCTCCCAAACCTGTTTGCAGGCCTTTGCTGGGCCTCCCATGAGATCTGGTGGTCCAATGGTGGCCATGATAGGAGAGATTCCCCCCCCCCCGGTCTCAGCCCAATTCTAATTATTTTTATTTCCCTCCTGCCTCCCCCCTTAAGTATCCCTGGAGGTCCAGCGGTGAATCACAGTTGGAACAACCTTTCTTTGCTCCTGCCCGTGCAGAATTGCTAGCTAATTGGCTGCTTCGAGTACAAAAATGTATCCCTTCCTTCCCGTTCCCACTTGCCCATTGACAAGAAAACAAAAACAAAAAACTGGATGCCAACCCCCAATCCCTGACCCTTTGTCCCAACCTGTTTAATTCTCCTAGTTGTCCAGTGGGCCCAAGACTCCACCATGCTCCATCCTTTCCCTCCAGCTTCATAAAAACTAGTCCTGTTAGTCCAAGGGGAGCCCTTCACCTCCAACTTCTCTCTAAAAGCTGGGAAACAGGAGCAATACCCATTCATTCCCATCTCCAGAGATGCCAAAATGGCGGCACCTGCCCTATAACAGTGAAATACCTTTAATCACTTTAAAAGAGTGACAGACAAGAATTATCCATTAGGTGTTCATTTCTAGTTTGATACTATGTACTACGACACCTAAAAGAGGAAACATTATTTGAAGAAAATCAGCATAAAGGCTGGCATCATGCAGACTAACAGATTTATTGAGGTACTGTATATGATAAACAGTAGCAGTAGTAGTATAGTTTTGCAAACAGGTCTCCATGCTTCTGTCAAGTAGTCTCAGGTTCTTAAAGATCATCAGCCTCTGTGTTTTTACTACTTCAGACTAACATGGACTAATATGGATTTGACTGTTTAGAGAATTGGAACCCAAAACTTCAGGTTTCACTATTCTAGGCTCAGTATTCTGGAAAACATGCAGAATGAGCTCTAAGACCTTTGCAGGGCACAACTGGAACATTTACCCAAGTAATTTGGCTTCAGACCTTATGGACATTTCATTTCTATCTGATTTGCCCTGAAAGCCTCTGCAGTTCACTTGCTGCAACTTGAACATGTTGTAGATGTCAAAATCAGTGTTTGGATTTATCACAAGTTAGAACACGAGCACTCTGCAAACTTTAACTTTACCTGGGATCAAATAGAAAACTGAAACATAGAAATATGATGGCAGATAAAGGCCAAATGGTTCATCCAGTCTGCCCATCCACTATCTCCTCCTCTCCCTAAGAGATCCCACATGCCTGTCCCATGCTTTCTTGATAGAAACATAGAAATATGATGGAAACCCTTAGTTCAAAGACATGCTCAAGTCTCCTGGCTGCCTAAACCACCAGGAATTACAAATGTGTTCTTTTTCTGGAAGCTGGATTTCCCTCTGTTCCTTTTTTGCAGCAACCCTACCAGCCAAACAAGCAGCAATGGGGACCAAGTTTTGCAAGAGACTTCACTTCTATTTTCCTGGCTGGTAAGAGTTTGTCAACTTGGCATGCAATCTAGGGACCAGTTTCTTAAGAGTGAAAAACAGTTTAAAATAAGTAAGGGGAAAAAAAATCATTCGTGCATTCTTCTGAAAATCAAAAATGTGTGAGAAGATGAAAGAAAGAATTCTAATTGATCAAACTTAATTTTTTTCTGAGCTCCCTGCCTACTTCAAGCTTTCCATTTATTATCCTTTTTTTTAAATCTGTATCCATTCATTCTTGATTTTCCACCAGCAAATTACACAGGTTCTGTTATAGGCCATTAATCAATGAGTGAAATCAACTTTGGACAAAGCTGAGACGAGGGAGATGGGCATGGGGGTCACCCTTCTTGATCACCTATCCAAGACCACAAGGCAGAACGTAGATCTCCTGCCTCAATTATTTGTTTGGTCTAAGACTTGACTAAGTTATAAGTTTTGTTGAATAGCCACCGGGGAGAGGGGAGCTTAGGTGCTTGAACTTCCTACTTTGGTCTCAGGCCTTCCCCAAAATTGTGGCACCCATGGAATGGCTGGGTACCCAACCTCCACCAATCAAAGCAGCCCACTGCCCAAGCAGTGAAGAAATCAACAGCATGATTGAACTGACAATGCCTGCACTCCTGTGCATTCTCAGCAAGCTCAGCAGCATAAACAGTGTAGGAGTGCCAATGTTGATGGCTTAAGCACGCTGTCGACTTCTTTGCTGCTCAAACAGCGAGGGAGGAGGCTCGGGCATTCTCACAAGCAAAGGTAAGACTTAATGTGACTGGTGGGGGTGTGGAGTGATGAGAGGAAATGTGTGGCCCCCAAAATGGACTTCTGCCCAAACCCCCAAGTGATACCGTGTTTCCCCGAAAATAAGACCTACCCCGAAAATAAGCCCTAGTTGTAAGCAGCCGCGGTCCCCCTGACCCGCCCCCCATGCAGCCGAACTGCCGAACCCCTGCTGACCCTCCATCCTTCCCTCCCAAGCGATCCCCACCAACCGCGACCATAAATACCTTCTGACAGAGGAGCGTCAGGCCAGCAGCACTCACAGGCTGCTTTGCGGCCTTCTCTCTGGGGCCTTCTGCGTTCCACGTTACTGATGATGTCATCAGTACATATGTATATGGCCGTTTGGTGGAGGATGGGCTGGGGAGGGCTTCAATGGCTGGGAGGGTGTAGATGGGCTGGAGTAAGTCTTAACAGAGATTTCAGCAGTTGGAACCCAAGCACAGTACCGGGTAAAGCTTTGGATTTTTGCCCAGAAATAACTAAGAAGAAAAAAAAAAAAATTTAAATTGAATTAGGTTGGCAGACTGGATGGACCATTCGGGTCTTTATCTGCCGTCATCTACTATGTTACTATGTAATACAATACTCCCGGGGGAATTCTGCTCAACATAGAATTTGCTGAATTCTGTGAAGTTGCCACCATAGAGTCTGTCCTTGTGTGGCAGGAGGAAGTGAACTGCTGCCCATTGAGTCACTTTCTCCTCCTTTGATGGATTAGACCAGACTGCTTAAATGCAGTCTTCCAATGGGCAGCAGTTCACTTCCTCCTCCTGCCACACAATCTCTGTAGCAGAGGGAGAGCAGAACAGAGTACAGAGAGAAAATGCTCTACTCCCTCCAAAGCTGAATGTGCCACTGGTGCTGGGGGAGGTAAAAACTCAAGGGTGTGCGATGAGGAGGGTAAAGGAAGAGAGACAATAGCTGGGGAGAGGAGGAGAAAGAATGAGAGGTGGGGTATGAGCCTGGGGTGGGGGAGAACACGGAATTAGAGGTCTTGATGGGAAGGAGAAAGGACTGCAGTTGCAGTGAGATGAAAATGGGTGAGGCTGGAGCTTGAAGAAGAAAAAGGCAAGAGGGAATATCAGGCCTTAGGATAGGGAAATTTTGTGCAAAAAAACTATAGATAAATTAATGCAGAATTGGCCCAGTAGCAACACATTCTTTTGACTTGTTACCACAAAACATTTCAAATCATATGTTAAAGGCCTAGGGCTGGTGGTTATGTTTTGTATATATATGTGTGTGTAATTTGCCTGCTTACTTTGAGAGTGAGAAGCAAAAGCACACAGAGAGCAAAAAAAAAAAGATGTGGCAGGTCTGTAGTCCATAAATCGGAAGCCAAGGACAGGCCTCAACGACGAAAGGAACACACACAACGATAGAGTGGTGAGGATGAGATGTCAGGTGATCAGCCAAGGGTATGTGGTTCAAAAGCCACTTTATTGATAAATATGCCACAGGGGCTCAGACTCGACACTGGCAGTGTTTTGGCGTCTGTGCCTTTATCAAGAGTCTAAGAGATCATGTAAAAATGGAAAGAAATGCTACACAATTAAAAACTGAACATAAAAAAGCATAATTTAAAAATACAATTAAAAAGTAACATTGTTAAAAGAACAGCATGGTTAGAGATACATGATTGTAAAACAACATAACAGCAAAAACAAAAGAATGTATGAAAAACAGCATAATGACAAGAACAAAAACATTTAAAAAAAAAAAAGCAACAAGATTAAAAACAAAATTAGAAAACAAGGTTAAAAGACAATAATAGGGTAATTAAAAAGCTATTAAAGGACAAATAAAATACATGGATGGAGATGAAGCAGCAAGCTAAATACATTTGCAAGAGACTGTTGTAAAATAAAGCAAAGTAGAGCCATGCGATATATACAATATACATAAAAACACAATGCAAAGAGTGGTATGAAGCAATAAGGGACAGGAAACAGATCATGACTATCACACATAGTACATTAGGCTGTTCCATACGTGAGCAAAGACAGAACGAGACTAACTAATCGCCCATTATGCAATAGGCTAGTTTGAACATAAGAAATGTGAAATTCAAGAACCCACTACGAAGCACTTAAACAGTTTTAGTAAAAACAGTTATGACAATATGAGCGAAAAAGGAACATAACAATTAGAAATTAAAACAAAGATACATGGCCTTATGGGCAATGGAAATGAAACAGTAAATAAACATATGAGCAGCAAAAATAAAACGTGTATAGGAGGCAGTAACGTCATCATGGCTCATGGCCTAGAGCAGGGGTGCCCAACGCGTCGATCGCGATCGACCAGTAGCTCAGGAAGGCAACGCGAGTCGATCGCGGAGCCTATCCCGGGCTCTGTGATAGACTCGTGTTGCCGTCCTGATCTACGGGCCGATCAGCCTTCCTCTCCAGTTTTCTTTCTCCCTAGGGCCTTTTAGCTGGGCGATCCGCCCAGCTGTCATCTGCCGCTGCTGAACAAAAAACCGGGTCCTGCCTTCGCGGAAACAGAAAGTAGGCAGGACCCGGCAGGAAGAAGAACAAATGCTTGTCTCCCGCATTAGCCCGTAGCGAACGCTTGCTTCAGGGCTCTCAACATGTGCGCGCCGGCTTCCCTTCTCCCCTCCCCCCCCCCCGGACATAACTTCCGGTTTCGGAGGGAAGAGAAGAGAAGCCGGCGCGCACATGTTGAGAGCCCTGAAGCAAGCGTTCGCTACGGGCTAATGCGGGAGACAAGCATTTGTTCTTCTTCCTGCCGGGTCCTGCCTACTTTCTGTTTCCGCGAAGGCAGGACCCGGCAGCATTTCCCCCAATAGGTTGATCGCGATCTTGGGCTGATCAGCCTTCCTCTTCCCGATGGCAGAATTGACGTCAGGGAGAGGAATGCTGGTTGGCCGAAGCAGGGAGAGCTTGGGGCCTGTTATTGGTGGCGTTTGGGTCCTGGTCCCCGATGGCAATGGCAGTGGCAGTGGCTTGGGGGAGGGCAGGGAGAAAGAAAGAAAAAGGGCAGGCAGGGAGACAGAAGGAAAGAAGAGAAACAGAAAAAAATGAAAGGGAGGCAGAGAGAAAGAAAGGGCAGGGAAGAGGAAGGAAAAGTTGGGGGGAAGAAATGAGGTCTGGAGGAGAAGAAGCATACAGGCTAAAAGAAGGGAAGAAAGATTGGATGCACAGTCAGAAGAAGAAAGTGCAACCAGAGACTCATGAAATCACCAGACAAGGTAGGGAAAATGATTTTATTTTAAATTTTGTGATCAAAATGTGTCTGAATTTATATCTGCTGTCTATATTTTACACTATGGTCCCCTTTTACTAAACCACAATAGAGGTTTTTAGCGCAGGGAGCCTAGGAGTGTCGAGAGCAGCGCTGGGCATTCAGCGCAGCTCCCTGCACTAAAAACTGCTAACGTGGTTTAGTAAAAAGGGAGGGGGTGGGTATTTGTCTACTTTTGTATGGTTGTTACTGAGGTGACAGTGCATAGAGTCATCTGCTTTGACCTCTTTGAAAACCCTGGAATAGGAATGATGATTAACATTTTCTATGCGTACAGTGTGCGTTGTGTTTTTTTAAAATTTTATTGTTGGTAGATCATTGTGACTTGGTCATTTAAAAAGTAGCTCGCGAGCCCAAAAAGTGTGGGCACCCCTGGCCTAGAGGATTAGCTCTGCGGGTGCCCGATGCTGTAATTGCTATTTTTTCGACTCTCAGCGTCTTTCCCTGCATATTCTGCTGCGGGTTATTTTGGGGGATATACTGGTTGCAGTGGAGATGGCGACTTGGAAAAAGTAAGCCGATATTAAGACTTTTTCGTCTCCGCTTCCCTCTGGGCCCTCAAAAGCTGTTTCCAAATTGGCGTCTGGGGCTGTGCCTGCAGAACCTGCGGCGGAGACTTTAATCCTGCAGCTCCAACATGCAGCTGGTTTCAGGAGCTAAAGGACGAACTTACCTCTGTTTGGGATGATATAAATGGAGCTATGACTAATTTGAAGTGTGATATTGGGGAGATCGGGGCCTGGCTTAGTGAAGCGGAAACGGTGCTGGACTCGCATGGTACTGACATTACCAGCCTGCAAGAGCAAGTGTCTGCTTTGGAGGAGCTAGAAAAGAGTTTCTTCTTTGGAGGACCTAGAGAATAGGTCCCGGCGCTCTAATTTAAGATTTCGGGGAGTGCCGGATACTGTGGTGGACACTCAGTGTATGGAGGTCGTGGCGGCACATTTGTATTAAGACACTTGAAGCAGCTGGATCCTTGATGGAAGTTGGCAAGTCCATGTTAGATCGGACTCATCGGATTGCTGGCTCGAGAGAGGGGAATCGGCCCTGGGATGTGATAGCCTGCTTTCATCGTTTTGTAGATAAGGAGCATGTGTTGCAGGCTATCTGGCACAAAGGAGGATCGATTAAATTTACCCGATATGGCTCCAGCAACTTTGGCTTGCTGTCAATTCTATCATGAATGTGCCCAGTTGCAGAATGTCCGGTTTCAATGGCTATACTCTATTGGCTTGGCCTTTACTAAGGCTGGAAAGACCTACAGTGCCATTTCCGTGGTGGATGTTCGAGCGCATTTGGAGGAAGCAGGGATTTTGTCCCCTTTGGCTTCGGATCCCCTGCCATAACGATCTCCTGCTCCTAAGTCTGCCCGCAGTTTGGGGTGGCAGAAGGTAGTCCGGTATACGGCTGCCTCTAGATCTTCAGACACGGAAGATCACTGACTGCTTTTGTGAGACTTTTGCTTATACATGGTTTGACATTTCTTGAACTATCTGATTTGTTGAGTTTGTTGGGGTGTGC
This sequence comes from Geotrypetes seraphini, assembly GCF_902459505.1. Classification (NCBI taxonomy): domain Eukaryota; kingdom Metazoa; phylum Chordata; class Amphibia; order Gymnophiona; family Dermophiidae; genus Geotrypetes; species Geotrypetes seraphini. Next base: position 96,082,602 of record NC_047093.1, on the reverse strand, counting down.
TGTTTGGGTAATGTGTGGGAGAGGCACTTATCGTCATTCTTGGGTTAAGGGGGTATTCTCGTAGATACCGATTCTCTACACTTCCTGTATGGCAGATGGGCCATGTTGGGTGTTAGGGGGTTGGTAGGTGATTTGGGGGGCTCTCATCAAATGTTGTTGTGAGTTGGGGATTTGAGATTTGCTGTGTGGTTGGTTGTGGTGTGGGGATTTTTGTGTGGGACTCTCCCCCACCAAGAGAGATGTGGGGAGGGGGCAAAGGGACACCAAGGTAGATGGTGAACATGTTGGGGAGGGGGGAAAGGATAGGGACACCGGGAATGCAGATGGTGAACATGGTGGGTGTGGGGGATAGGATAGGGACACCAAGAAGGCAGATGGTGAACATGGTGGGGGGAAGGGACACTGAGAAGGTAGATAGTGAACATGGTGGGCGGAAGGGGGCAGGACACCGAGAAGGTAGATGGTGAACATGGTGGGGCGGGGGAGAAGGGACACCAAAAAGGAAGATGGTGAACCTGGTGGGTGTGGGGGAAAGGATAGAGACGAGAAGGCAGATTGTGAACATGGTGGGGGGAGGAGGGAAGGGACACCGAGAAGGCATATGTTGAACATGGTAGGAGGGTGGGGAGCAGGTGAAGGGACACCGAGAAGGCATATGGTGAACATGGTGGGCTTGGGGGGGATAGGGTAGGGACACTGAGAAAGCAGATTGTGAACCTGGTAGGCGTGGGGGGATAGGATAGGGCACTGTTCTTCAACCGCCGGTCCGCAGGAAATTTCTGCTGGTTTGCGCAGGGCCAGCAAGATTAAGGTGACCATAGGTTCCGTCTTCAGACCTCCTGTCCCGTTGTTCCGAAGCTGTGCTCGGAGACAACGGGACGGGCGATCATTTCCTGTCCCTACCTGTCGCGTAAAAAAAAAAAAAAAAAGCCTCCCTCCTTCCTTTCACCCGGTCCACCGCTAACTTACTGCCCTGCTGCTGCTAAAGCCGACAGGAAATCTTCTTTCTGATGTCACCAGGTCCAGTATAAGGAAATAGGTGCACCAGGCAATCTTCAGCCTTGAGCCCCCCTCCCCAAATCAATCTTAAGGTCCTAGATACCATCCCATTAGATTTTGATGAACTCAACAATGGTGATCATTTTGGTGCCTCTCCTCCCAAAACAATCCTGTAAAAATAAATAAAATATATATTCCAGGGTACTAAAAGAACTCAAATATGAAATTGCTGACCAGCTGTTAGAGATCTGTAACTCAATGTTCTTCAACCTTTTTACACCTATGGACCGGCAGAAATAATTTTTTGTGGACCGGCATCAGTCCATGGACTGAAAGTTGAAGAACACTGGGCTAAGTCATTTTTCACAAATACACAATATAATCTTATTAACAACATATAATGGTTAATCACAAAATTAAACTACACAAAGCACACCGACAGCAGATGTAAATTCTCAAAATTGACATAATTCAATCACTTAATTCAAAAATAAAATCATTCCCCCCTACCTTTGTTGTCTCCCTCCCGCCATGCTATGCCTTACCTTCTGGCCTGCTCCCGCCTGGCCATTTTATGCCGCCCCCGGTGTTATCTTCAGGCCAGCTCCCTCTTCCTCACTGACGCAGTGCACAAAGCTGCGGGCAGCGGCTCCTTGCCGTCCCGTGCTTCATCTGGAAGCCTTCCCTCTGACGTTGCAATGTCAGCGAGAAGGCTTCCGGTTCAAGCGCAGGACGCGTGTAGGAGCCACTGCCCATGGCTTTGTGCACTGAATCAGTGAAGAAGAGGGAGCTGGCTCAAAGATTATGCTGCACTGATTGCACCTTGGACTGGCGGTTGAAGAACACTATTTTGGGCCTGATGCACATGCTGGCCCTGTGGACTGGCACCGGTCCATGGACCAGTAGTTGAAGAACACTGCTGTAACTGGTTGCTAAAATCATCTGTAGTACCTGAAGATTGGAGGATGGCCAATTTTTTAAAAGGGATCCAGGGGAGATCTGGGAAATTACAGACCAGTAAGCCTGTCTTTAGTGCCGGCAAAATAGTGGAAAAAATTATAAAAAATAAAATTGTGGAATACGTAGACAAGCGATTTAATTGGACAGAGTCAGTATGGGTTCAGCTGAAGGAGATCTTGCCAATTTGCTGAACTTCTTTGAAGGTGTGAATAAACATGTGGATAAAGGAGAGAGAGTTGATATAGTGTATCTAGATCAGGGGTGCCCACACTTTTTTGGCTTGCGATTTCTCCCTGCTGCTTCCCCGAGCCAGGTCTGGCACGTACAAGCACCGGGCCCACAAGACTTCACTTCCAAAGTCAATTCTAACGTCAGGGAGGAAGTTCCAGGCCATCCAGGCAGTGATTGACTGGCCCAGAACTTCCTCTCCGACATCGGAGGTGAAATTTTATAAGTCCAGCATTTGTACGCGCCAGGCCTGGCTTGGGGAAGCAGCAGGGAGAAAAAGATCGCAAAGGCAACGTGATCGACTCGTGTTGCCTTTGTGCACCCCAGATCTAGATTGTCAAAAGCTTTCTGAAAGAGTTCCTCATGAGAGGCCCCTGATAAATTAAAGAGTCATGAGATAGGAAGCAAAGTTCAGTTGTGGATTAGAAATTGATTAACGGATAGAAAACAGAGGGTAGGGTTAATTGGCCATTTTTCTCAATGGAGGAGGGTAAATAGTGGAGCACTGCAGGGATCTGTACTGGGATTGGTGCTATTTAACTTATTTATAAATGATCTGGAAATTGGAACGACGAGTTAGGTGATTAAATTTGCTGATGACTATTCAAAACTGTTAAAATGCATATAGATTTTGAAAAATTGCAGGCAGACCTTAGGAAATTGGAAGACTGGGTATCGAAATTGCAGATGAAGTTTATTGTGGACAAATGCAAAGTGATGTACATTTGGAAGAATAATCCAAATCACAGTTAGCAGATGCTTATATATTCATTGAGGAAACATGACCACATCACAGAGGCATACCTCGACTCACACTGGCTTCCAATTCCGGCAAGAATACTATTAAAATTCTACTGTCTACTATTTAAAACCATAAACGGCGACAGCCCAACCTACCTGAACAACCGCCTTATCCAAATTACATCAACTAGACATAGGAAAACCCACATTCCATTCATGCATCCTCCAATCAAAGAAGTCAAACGGAAAAAACTATGTGATGGCCTCCTAGCCACACAAGCAGTAAAACTCGACATCCAAATCTCCAATCTACTACTTATGACCCCAGACTACAAAACATTCAGAAAAGAAGTAAAGACGCTACTTTTCAAGAAATTCCTGCAAACGACTTAATACCACCAGCTCCCTCCCACTTCCTAATACCACATCCCAATACCTTCCCGATTCCCCAAAGCAACCTCATCTACTCTTTACCGCCTCTAGAAATTACCAGATATCGGATCCAAGATGGCCGACGGTCTCCTAAGCTGAGTTACACGCCGGAGGAGATTGTTTAAACTTTTTCTTAGGGGAAGCTATTTACCCGAATATGCCGAAGAGGAGAGGTCGCAGCGCCGCCAGAGCCTTGTGGCGCCCTGCGGTGTCCTCTCTCAGCAACATTGAAGAACTCCTTCGTCGGATGCAGGATATCCCGGCAGCGTCGGCACTCCCGCTGGAGACGCCTCAGAGGGGCGAGATTGAGGCAATCTCCTTGGGTTTAGAAACAACGCTGAGCCCCGATGCAAGGGCACCTCCCCCACCTCTTCAGATTACTAGCTCCCCGCGAGTGGAGGAGCTACAGGTAGAAGGCATGCACCTCCCCTTGGAGGCCAGGAAGAACAAGGAGAGGAGCAAGGAGATGGACTCCCTGAGTTTTCAGGAGAGCCCAGGAAGCACTGAGGACTTGATAACATCTGGGACTATCCTAGTCCAGGAGAAGGAATGCCAGGAACAGCTTACAACTGGTGAGACTATTCAAGCTATAAATGTTTTCTATGCTATAGAAAAACCCAGGGAGGGGATCTTGTTGCTGATCTGGCTAAGTCTATAAAGCCCCAGCTTTTGCAGCTGGAAAGTAAAATTATACTTCAAGAAACTGATATAAAGAATATGAAGGTTGAAATTGATGAATCCAAGAACTCTATTGTGAATATACAACAAGAACTAAAAGTATCAAAACAGCTTAGTGAAGCATCAGTAAAAGATAATACAAATTTACGCAGAAAAGTGGAAACTCTGGAGAACTTTTCCCGTAATAATAATCTTAGACTGATTAATTTTCTCAGGATAGCTGCTGTGACACCTAGGGATATGTTGAAACGTTATATGTTGGAGATTTTAGGAATTCCAGAGGATACATTACCACCACTTACTCAAGTTTACTATCTGCCTATGAAAGGTATTGAACCACCATCTAAATTACAGGAAGATAATCAACCACTTAATGTTTCAACAATGCTGGAACTTGCGGACAGAGAGACCGCATCTGCGGCAACATTGCTTCTTACTGTAGCTCTTGCACCAGATAAAAACTGGTTGCTTAGACTTTTCTTTAAAAATAAAATGAAAGCATTTCTTGGATATAAAATTTTAATGTTCCCAGATTTGGCACGAAATACTCAAAAAAGAAGGCGAGAATTTCTTATGATGAAGCCAGGGGTTATATCTCTTGGAGGGACTTTTTTTCTACGGCACCCTTGTAAATGTGTAATACAATATCGCATGAAAAAATATGTTTTCTTTGAGCCCTTCCAGTTGACAGCCTTTCTGGCAGGAGCTCGATTGGACGAAGGGAAATAAAAGTGAAGTGCAGTCTGAATTTAATGGTATCCTCTCTTAGCTAAAGGGACCTTGTTTTCTTTAAATTCGATTCAAATATTTTGTTAATATTTGTTAATATGTCCGCCTACTTTGTCTTGGATCTAAATGGAGGACTTGAGCTGAAGCTAAGCTAAATATTTATTTTATTTGATTATTATGTATTCTAATTTTTGAGTATTATTTGCTTGCTTTTCTTCAACTTTCTGTACAAGTGGATACTTGATTTATAAAATTTAAAATTTGATAAATAAAAAATTAGGAAAAAAAAAAAAAAAATTACCAGATATCTTCTTCTTGTAATACATTTTTTGTAATTCTTTTGTAATCCACCTTGAACCGCAAGGCAATGGCGCAATAGAAATCTCTAATGTAATACTAGGGTCCACTTTGGGGATGAGCATCCAAGAAAAAGATCTGGGTGTCATTAAAGACAATACAATGAGACCTTCCCGCCCAATGTGTGGTGGGGGGCAAAAAAGCAAACAAGATGCTAGGAATTATTAAAAAAGGGATGGTTAACAATCTTAAGAATATTATAATGCCTCTGTATCACGCTCCATGGTGTGACCTCAACTGAAGTATTGCATTCAATTCTAGTCACCTTATCTAAAGAAAAATAGAGCAAAACTGGAAAAGGTTAAAAGAAGATCGACCAAGATGAAGGCAGAGGGAAGACAGCTCTGGAGGCTGATGGCAGCCTGCAAAAGATAGCTAGAACCGGCGATCCTCTCAGCAGGTTGCTCCATTGCTGGAATAAGGAAAATGGATGCGAGGGAGGCCAGAGGGGAACACGTAGGTCTTCGGGGGGTGCAGGCCTTCAAGAGGGACAGACAGGCCTTCAGGGCTGAGGTGCAGGCCTTTGATGGAGGGGGGGGGGCCCTGGTGTAGAAGTACACGGAGGGAGGGAGGAAAAGGGGATTCAAAGAGATGTGCATATGCCGTACTGGGGGGGAAGGGAATAAATATTAGATCTAAAAACAGAGGAGAGGGAGTGAGATGGTGGACAATGGGATTTAGGGAGGGACAGAACAGAAAGGGAGAGAAGTTGGACACAAGAGATGGTGGGGGTAGAGATACTGAATAGGAGGGTAGTTGGGAAGAGAAAGGGAGAGATGGGGGACCCTGGGATGCTGGGGAAGGAGGGAGAGGTGCTGTATGAAAGGGTAGTAGAGAAAAGGTGGATCTGGGGATGGAGATGAAAAAAAGGAAAGATGCCTTACCTCCGGGGGAGGGAAGGGAAACGGAAGGAGAGGAGAGAGATGGAAGAGGGATGGTTAGCATGGAGAAAGAAGAAAACAACAAATGGACAGGAGACCCTGGCAAGCGAGTTATCAGAAGACAACCAGAGCCTGGAACCAACATAATTTTAATAATGACCAGACAACAAAAGGTCCCGATGTTTCTCACCTGCTTGTTCACCTTGGGGTGCGTTCACGTGAACTTGTCCTGGGTTCTGTGATCCATTTCGCTGCACTTCAGTACGATATGATCCAGTCTTGAGCTCTTGAGAGCAAGGAATCTTTGCTACATTCCTGGCACGGTTTTCAGCAGTCCCATTCATATACCTCACACCCAAAGGCTTTTTCTCCAACAAAGAATAGACAGTTTTGGGCTTTTGAACGGAACCAGAGTACCTGCAGCTTGACCCCACAGATCTTTCACTTCCATTGCCCTTCGATTGTATATAGTTGACATTATCCCCAGCATCTGGATTTAAAATCGACCTCCTTAGCCCAAGCACGAACTTCTCGAATGTCAAATAGCCGCTCGCCGGGGCCACTTTCCTCAAGCACTCCAACACCCCTTTGGGTAACTCACGAGTATCCGTACCCTGCCAGCGCGATTCGATCTCCAAGATGTGCACGTACCCCCTCTGCTGGTCATCCAAAATATCGAAGAGGGTCCGCAGACTAAGCAAAAAGGCTTTGGGGAGCCCCTCGGTGCTGGAATGTAACTCTGTAGATAGCGACCAGCTACGACCCGAACTGGTCACAGCCATAGAACACTATGGTCTTGTGATTCCAAAGCCGCTGCACAAAATTCCAGACTTTATCTTCTTACAAAGACTTAAGGATTCAGAACAGCCGAAGACCTGCTTCCTCCTTTTTTTCTTTTTGAATGGCGAGCGTCTTTGTTACGTCACAGCTAATCAGCATAGTACAGGATCATTGGCTTAAGGCTTGGGCTTTCCCCGCTGATTGGCTTCAAGTTAATCAGTTTGATTTTAAGTGAAGCTGCCAACTCCTTTAGATCAAATGTATAGTACATGTTGTAAGTATAGTCTTATAAGTGCTAAGGGATGCTTAACAGAATTCTGTCTTCCTATTTTGTGTCCAAGCATTTCTGTTTCCTACCTAGTGTCCCCAGCACGCCGAATGTGCTATCTCCTTCTGCTCTAATGTAGTAAATCTTGTTCTTGTTCTTGTTCCCGATCACAATTGTCGCAGAGGTGCTGGCCCTCCTTTAGCTTTTTTTTTTTTTTTTTAAACTGCTTTCTGTCTGTCAGTAGTATTTTCCGTAAGTGTCCCTTCATCTCCACGCCTTCCTCCTCCTCCGCCACCATTGCCATCTTTTAGCGGGGAAGCCAACTCTTTTGTTCCGGGTTATAGTGTGGTTTGTAAGCTACTAACTACCGAGGTTTGCATTACCCCCTCCCTTCAAGTGAGGAACATGTCACTACTGTGGAGTGACGATGTTCCTAAATGGACTTTATTTGAAAGTGTCAAAGTACCAAAGGTACACTGAAATCATCCACATAAAATAGTTTCATCCACATAAAAATAAATCATCCACATTTCAGTGTAGCTTTGGAACTTTGACACTTTCAAATAAAGTCCATTTAGGAACATCGTCACTCCAGAGTTTTTTTGGTTTTCTCTGGATTTTCTTTGTGGATATTTCGGGGTCAATTCCTTTTTTTTTTTTGCATGTCACTACTGTCCAGCTGTGCTGAGAAAAGAATATACTGTATACAGTAAAACCTTGGATTGCAAGTAACTTGGTTTGCAAGTGTTTTGCAAGACAAGCTTTGATATACAGTACGAGGGTTTTAGATTACAAGCATGCTTCTGGAACGACTTATGCTCGCAAACTAAGGTTTTACTGTATATATAAACAAAACACAGTTTAATGAGAAATGCTCTAGCACAGGGGTGTCCAATGTCGGTCCTCGAGGGCCGCAATCCAGTCGGGTTTTCAGGATTTCCCCAATGAATATGCATGAGATCTATGTGCATGCACTGCTTTCAATGCATATTCATTGGGGAAATCCTGAAAACCCGACTGGATTGCGGCCCTCGAGGACCGACATTGGACACCCCTGCTCTAGCGTCTAGCCCAGCATAATCAGTGATGTCTTCAAAGAAAAATATCTGGGTTAGCAACAGGAGGCCAAGCTCAGTATGGAGGGGAGCAAGTCAAAGTGATATTTATTTTCTGCAGGCTATGCCTTTCATCACATCACGCCACACACCTCTCTCCCAAGAGTCCCAACCCCTTTTTGAAATCAGCAATATAAGACAATGAACCTCTATGTAAAAAAACAACAACAAAAAATCACTCTCCCTCCAGAGTTTCTGCTATCAGGTAAAACAGTCGTTATAATTGATAGCACCATTCAACAAATTATTCTGTGTGGAGGTTGCCAGATGGCAAAAAAAATTTCCAGTGAAACTCATGGCAAAAAGTAGCCCAACGTGCTCTGAGTAGCCCAAACAATTGTCGCTGGAAACTCCTCTAATTAACAAACAAATGCTTCATACAAATACAAATGTTTCTTTATATACTGCACATTTCCCAAACAGTCCATAATGGTGTACAAAAGACCAAAACCCAAATACAAAACATTCAGGAAAAAAAACACAATAAAAACAAGCACTTAACATAAGAGTCCTTCCCAAAATTAAAAGCTCTTCAAACTTCTTGACATAACGAGTCCAAAACAACAGCAGATTTAATTTACCAGTGTTAAGTTTCAACTTGAACATAGTAGCCCACCGCTCCATCTTCAGAACATAGTGAAACCTGTAGAAATTCACCGTCAGATATTGACTCAGTATGCACATAGCACCATGAATCAACAAATGGTTTATGAGTGGGTAAAAAGGTTTAAAACAGGAAGAACGGGCATAACCGATGAAGGCCATTCTGGTCGCCCATCAACATTGTGCAGACGAACACATTGACAGGGTGGATGCCTTGATTAGAGAATACCGACAGATAACGGTGTCTAAATTGGATGCAAATTTGGATATCGGCTACAGATCTGCATTTGCCATAATGCATGATGGCTTGCGATACAGGAAAATCTGTGCATAATGATTTCCCAGACAGCTTACTGATCTGCACAAGCAAGTGTGTGGAGGTTGCGACCCACTTCCTGAGATGGTATGAAGAATTGTCACCGAGTAATCAAGAACAGAAAATGTCGGGGGAGTGGCAAGATGGCGGCGGTGTGAGGATTCAGGAGAGTTTTACATTGAAACTGTATTTTATAATATATCTGTATTTTTATTGTATTATTGTATTTTGCTGATTGTTCAGCTCTTTTTAGTATAAACCGCCTAGAACTTTTGTTATGGCAGTATAAAAGAATAAAGTTATTATTATTATTATATTCTCGAAAGACTTTAATAGCTATCTAGAAAGACTGCATAAAATATTCATCTGACTTGCGTCCTGTGGTCTGAAACTGAAGCTGAAAAAGTGCACCTTGCTTTGTAAGAAGGTGAAATATTTGGCGCATGTGCGATCTGCTCAGGGAGTGTCGGCGGATGAAAACAAAATTAGGGTTGTAAAAAATTGGAAAGTGCCCACTGCTGCTGCTACTGAAGTCCGGCAGTTCTTGGGAGAGGCGAGTTATTGCTGCTGCTTTATTCCATCATTTGCCAAAATTGCTAGGCCATTGCATCTGTCTTATGAGCAGAAAATAAATTACAGGCAACGAATTTGAGTCAGAGAGCTTTCTACGAGCTTGAGGAGAAGCTAACTTCAGGATCAAACAGCCACAAGTTGTTGCTATGGTCTGTTTCAGATGAGACTCCATGTATGTTGTGCGAGTGCAGTGATGTAGTAAGGGGGGGAAAGGGAGCAGTCCGCCCCCGGTGCCATCTTGGTGAAGGTGCCAGCACCCTTCCTCCTATCCACCCCCTGTTCCTTTTCATTCCTCCCCCTGCTATGTGTGTGCCTTCACCTCCCCCTCCCCCGGTACTTTTATCTCTTCGCTGGTGCGAGCAGCAACTCCAACCTGCTCCTCACGCCGGTGTCAGCTGTCCCTCTGATGTCACTTCCGGGTCTAGTGCCCAGGAAGTGACATCAGAGGGAGAGCTGACATGGGCAGCGAGTTGGTGATGCTGCTTGCACCGGAAAAGTTAAAAGAGGTATGGGGTAGGGAAGGGGGTGCGCATGCATGGCAAGGGGGGTGGGGAAGGAGGGCAGAGAAGAGGGCAGGGGAGGGGTGCCACCACCCCAGCTGCTTCTCACCCTCGCTATGCCACTCGTGAGTGTCTTACTATGGAAACTAAGAACCTTCAGAAAGTACTTTGACGCAGCATCATTCCGCTTACTGGTGCAATCCTCCATTTTAAGCCTGCTCGACTACTGCAACATCATTTATCTGGGATCTCTCAAGAAAACCATTCAAAGACTCTGAATCAAACAAAATTCGGCAGTGTGACTGATTTTTGGTATTAAAAAATGGGATCACATAACCCCCTACTACTAAAAATGTCATTGGCTGCCCCTAGAAGCAAGAGTGTTGTTCAAATTTGCCTGCCTTTGTTTCAAATCTATTCTTAGTTTGGCCCCCCTATACCTGGTCTCCCATTTTAAATTGGATTGTGCCACCAGGCAGAATACATATGTTTAGCCACCCAACAATAAAAACCTGCTGATACAAATCTTGACAGAACGGGGTGGAAGGGGACGTATACAGATGGATTAAACACTGGTTGGCAGGCAGGAAGCAAAGGATTGGAGTGAAGGGCCACTACTCGGACTGGAGAAGGGTCACGAGCGGTGTTCCGCAGGGGTCGGTGCTCGGACCACTACTGTTCAATGTATTCATAAATGACTTGGAAACGGGAACGAAGTGTGAAGTTATAAAGTTTGCGGATGACACCAAACTCTGTAGCAGGGTTAGAACGGCGGAAGAATGTGAAGACCTACAAAGGGACCTAAACAAACTGGAAGAGTGGGCAAATAAATGGCAAATGAACTTCAATATAGAGAAATGCAAAGTCATGCATATAGGGAAGAAGAATCCGATGTTCAGTTACAAAATGGGGGGATCAGTGCTAGGGGAAAGTAACCTTGAAAAAGACTTGGATGTGCTGGTGGATACAACAATGAAATCAACGGCACAATGTGCAGCAGCCTTAAAGAAAATGAACAGAATGTTGGGTATTATTAAGAGGAGAATTACGACCAGGACGAAGGAAGTCATCATGCCGCAGTATCGCGCGATGGTGCGCCCTCATCTGGAGTACTGTGTCCAATTTTGGTCACCATACCTCAAGAAGGACATGGCAATGCTTGAGAGGGTTCAGAGGAGAGCGACGAAAATGGTAAAAGGGATGGAGAACCTTTCTTATGCAGACAGGTTGGAAAGGCTGGGGCTCTTCTCCCTGGAAAAGCGGAGACTCAGAGGAGACATGATAGAGACTTTCAAGATCATGAAAGGTATAGAGAAGGTAGAAAGGGACAGATTCTTCAGCCTATTGGGAACCACAAGAACAAGGGGGCACTCGGAGAAATTGGAAGGGGTCAGGTTTAGGAAATCTTTATATAAAGTGCTAGGAAATTCTTTTTCACTCAAAGGGTAGAAGACACCTGGAATGCACTTCCAGAGGTTCAAATAGGACAGAGTACCCTACCGGGCTTCAAGGAAGGATTAGATAAATTCCTGAAGGACACGGGGGTTGAGGGATACAGGTAGAGATAAGTTATGAAAGGGCTTACAGAGAAGGATAAGGGGATTAAAAGGGCTTAGACGCCGGTCACCTTACAGGTCATGGACCTGATGGGCCACCGCGGGAGCGGACTGCTGGGCGTGATGGAACTCTGGTCTGACCAAGCGGAGGCAACTTCTTATGTTCTTATGTTCTTGAACTCTTGCTTTCCAAGCAGGTCAACAGAATGGCTGGCTAGGCAACATCATCAAGCACTCCTCATCCTATCTCAACTTCAGAAAACTAATTAAAACCAACCTGTTTAACTGATTTGTAACCAAGAACTCTTAAAGCCTTATCCCTGTATACTACTTACATATACTTGATGTTCCTACATTGTGACTTTTACTCTGTCTCTCTCCCTCTCTACAAATATTCTTGTATTCAAAGACTTCATTGTTATTTTTTTCGCTGACTGTTCAGCTCTTCTTATTATAAACCGCCTCGAACTACTATAGCTTTGGCGGTATATAAAAATAAAATTATTATTATTATTTCCACTGCCTCATTTGATTTTTCTTGACTTCCAAATGTCTTTTTTTACAAGGGTCTTGATGTCATTAGATCTAATGTTCCGCCACTTATTTCTGTCAAATGGGATGATCAGTGACACTCAGAAAAGCACACAGACAATATAAAGCATAAACAATAACACTTTATTATACTTATATATATAGATGAATATAAAAATAGAATAACATCACCGTAATCTCAGGCAAACACTCTTCCTTCACAATTGGGAATCCCTGCAATTGATAGGTGAGTAGACACAGGAGACTATCCCTTTAGACATCTTGGATTCTGTCCCTGGAGACGTCTTGGATTCTAATGTTAGGGTCAGAATTCTGGTCTTATATAGGATGAAAACTGCGGAGTTCAAAAGCATAAACAGCTGGTCCTGCTATTACGATTAGTAAAACAGCTGGTCCTGCTCTTTTATTCTTTGTTTTGACAACACCTAGGTCAAGGAGGTGTTGCAGAGACCGGTTTCCCATCTGTCCTTTTGATGTTATCAAGGAGGTGTTGCTTTACTGTCCTTATGATGTTATGTGGGCGACACGCAGGTAAAGGAAGTCAGAATGGCAGATAAGCAGAGAGGTGTTGAAGAAATCAGCTTCCCATCTGGTTTTCCTTTTGATGTTGTTTGGACAACATTCAGGTCAGATAAGCAGACTTGAGGAGACATATTACGTAGTTTCAATTACCCCCTGGTCATAGGCATAACAGTCCACCCCTGGATCCTCAAGTCTGCACCTCCCAATAAGAAATCATCCGCATATAGGGAGAGAGTGTCCGTTTGTATACACAATAGGTAAAACCACAATTTAGAAATGTTAACATAAGGATAGTTAAACAAAAATATAGAGTAAGGAATGAAGAAACACCTTTTGTGCTGTAGCCCTCCCTCTAGTAAAAGCATCCCACCAAGGATGTGCAGTGGTAGCTTCACTGTGAGCTGTCACAGAATGCAAGTACATTGCTGATTTGCTTTATTTAGGATTGCTATATTTTGCATGGCTTTCTTTATAGATGGCAAAATATATCGGCAAAAGAAAAATTAATATTTACATTTGATATACACATACTGAAAAGGGAGCTTGAATAGCAGGAATCACAAGTTCAACAGTACTGCTAGCAACACAAATATTTTTTATGTGATATTTCTTGTATAAAGGTATAACCTTGCGGTGGAATGGTCCATTGGCACAAATTGTAGATATGTTATAAAGAACATGGGTCATAGATGACACATTTGTTTTATTTTGTTCATCTATTTGTTGCCCATGATAAGTGGGAAACCCTAATTGGGGTCCCAATGTCAAAGGCATCACCGTAAAAGGACACATTGTTTCATTTCAAATTACACCATTTTCTATCTAAGAATGTGATGTGGTTTTAAATCAATGAGATTAAGTTAATTCTTTGTGGTAAAAACAAAACACAGTTATCGTTGACGACATGTAACATTAACTGATCATATCTTAGTGTTAGTTCATGATTATGTACAGTATTTGGCACCCATTCACCTTCCCATCTAAATACATCTGCTACTCTGGAGCCAAAATATGCTTGTTTGCCAGCCAGTATTTCAGAAACAATAGTATTGACTATACCTCAGGTTCTACATTCAGGTAAAATGAAAAAAATAATTTTCCATTCATAAATTATTTCCTTATATTCTAAACCTGGTATTCTTGCATTCCCTAATATTTCTTGCTAATTAGGCATTTTACTTGAAAGTATCACATATAGGGAATCATGGAAATTAATAATCTTATTAATATTATATTTGTGCTCTTACTCATGGCTTACATACATTTAGGGTAGCTTCATATTCACCATCGATCACTGCAGTTATCTGGTATCCCATTTTTCTTAGCAGCTTTGGTTAGGGTCTGGTTATGCTCCAGTTTCAATAGGCTTGCTATGCCACTCACATGCCTTCACTCACGTAAGAGTCAAGTGCACCATCCCCAGAGACCAGCCCTAATGTGAAGTGGCAGGTTATAGGCTCACTTCTATTCCCAAGTCGGTGCCACATAATAGTGTCATAGCCCGGCACTGTATGTCTGGTTGCGTGTCATCATCTTCTCGATCTGGTGAAATTTTCTCTTAACCCAGCATGTTAGCCAAATCATAAGAATAAGAGAGCAGAGCTGACCAATTCTATCACAAAGGGATGAAAGTCTATATGGAATAACATTTCTCAGTACGTGATTTTCCAAGGAAAATATTTCATCATGACTGTTTAGCTTCAATGCATTAGTTACAATAAACACCCCTAGTGGTAAAAGAGAAGATAAAAAAAAAGAAAAAGCAGAAAAACCACTTTATGTACAGAATGTGATAACATGTGACACAATACTGGTGTGTAAGGTAGTATTTGTTTGAGATAAGAGAAACAACACTAATGCACTTAAAGGTATTCTGTAGGACATTCAGAAAATACACCTTTTTATGTTCTGGACATAATTATTATGTCACTTAAGAGAGACCATAAACACGTACTGATGGTAATACCAAATAACTTATGTCATAGATGTGCACTGCACTGTTTATACCTGGTAAGTTAAATAAAGAGAGACCATTTTTTATTTTATTTAGCAAATATCAAATACCAATGAGCACCTTTTTACCAGGTATAAAGCTTTCTAATTTTTTCTCTTCAGATATCCTCTTATAATATAACCCCTAACTAAAATATAATTGGGCTGTATGAGCCATAGCATAAAATCATTGTGAACATGATTTTCATAAGATACTTTCTTGTATGTGGGGGAATCTTTTTTTTTTTGGAAAGGGATATGGTACCATTTGGACTAATAGAAGGGGTGGAAAAACTCTGGAAATGGCCAATGTGCGATGTTTATTGGGGTACCCCATAAGCTAAAACAGACAACACATAACAGAAACAGACAAACACAGAGCTCCGGCATGCTTTCTTCCATTGGCAATGATTCAGGGTTGAATTTAATCTATAAATAAGCACATTATTAATCAAAAGAGTCATAAACTAATTTGGTATCCATTGGATTCCCACTATCAGGTCACAGTGCTGGAAGTATTTTAAATATGGCACAGTGAAATTGGTTCTAATGACCATGTCTGGATGCTAAGCTTCTAAAAGAAAGAGAGATAGAAACTTAAGTTAATTGCTCTATAGTTTTGCTGTCTCCTTTCTATCTTCTTACATTTCCAAGCTCTGTCACACAATCATAAGAGAATGCAAGCAGGGACGTTTTAATCTATAAAACATACAAGATAGGTTTACGTGAAGGTACAGTGGTTCACAATGTTCGAGTTTGAGGTAAAAGACACATTTGCAAAATCACTTGGAGTGCAACTTCCTTATATTATCTAACAAAACTTTATACATTATAAAGGTTTATTTGTCCAACCTACCCCATATGTCACCCCATATGTTGCCTCCAGAATCCAAAAAGGCCCAAAAAGGCCCAAGTTTGGTTTTTTTTTACTTTGGGGAGAAGGGAAGTTTACAATCTTCTGTTTAACTTTCTCTATCACCTCTCGGCATCCTTTTGCCCACTTAGTTCTACTCCTGCATGTATACATGTTCTGCTATAATCTTGTGCTAGAAAGTGGGACTATGTAAGTATTTTTGTGGTAGTCTGGTAGATGTATATTGCCTCCCTTGCCAAGTGAATGCAAGTTGTTCTGGACATTGCTCCACTATAGGAATAGTAAAAAAAATTGTATTGGTTCATGTTTACAATTTTAGTGGAGATCGGTACTATTATTGGTTTGGATAATTTCCCCACCACTACTGATCTCATAGGAATGTCTGGCAATTTACCACAACTATAGATTCCATCGGAAAGCTGTAATGTTATCCCTTTTAAGATATCCATCCCTATTATATTTTAAGGAATCTCATTGATCAATACAGTATATTCCCGAATTGGTAATTGTCCAATTTTTAAATGTGTTTTTCCTTTTTGTACCGCTTGTATAATTTCCCCCCAATCCTGATATTTATATTCCTCCACCCCAGTGTCCACTACAGCTTGTACCTTTTGCTCCCCAGATTTCTACTAAATATTTATCTCTACCTGCGGACGCTGTTCTAATTTGGTCCAGGCAAACACTGAGGCTCGGCATTCACATTATTGATCCTCCCAACACTTCCACCCTTTTAAATCAGGATAAAGAATGGAAGCAGTTTCCTCAGGAGGAGCCGTTGGCACCAAAATATCCTCCCTCTCTCCTTTGTTCACTTGTGCTTGAGGCATAGATTTCTTTCCCAGTCCTCTACTTTTGTACATTCCCCATAATGTCCCTGTATCTTTTCCATCCATTTCTTCCCTCTTTTATTAATGCCAAAAACATATTCCTCCGAGACACCCGATTAGCCCTGTTTGAATTGGATTGTCCTTTTCTCTTTTTATCAAAAGTATTTTGAGGTCCCCAGTCCCCCCGATCTCCTGTCGGACCACTTCTAAGGCTTCCAAAATAGTCCTGTCTATTTGATTGATCAACACAGTTATCATTACCTGTTTGTATGCCGGTGCAGCATACTTGATAATTTTATTTCTCATGGACACTGTAAAAGGTAATGACATATATGTGTCAGCGTGACCTATTACTAAGGCTACCTTCATAGCCTCCTCCTTAATTCTCATTTGAGCATCTTTTAATGTATACCAAATTTTATCATTTGAGGGCCAATCAGATTCAAGTGGATATCGCCTCGTGACACCCCTACTAATTATCTCTAATAAAGACCATTGGGCATATTTTGCAGGATAAGGATCCTCCTGCAACGCATTTTGTACTGCTGCTTCTTGACTAATTTGAACAAATTTAGGGGCATCTGTGGCATCCAACATAATCCCTGCTGCGCCCAGCTCCTGCACCCGAATTACCCATTGTATTAGTGGTTCCCCAGGCTGCTGTGTAAAGCGTGCCATCATATCCATGATTTCATGTGGAGTAACATCCTCCATAACATTATTTCTAGTTAGATTTTCTCCTGTTTGCAGATTTCCCTGTAATCTTTGTCTCCTCACAGGCTCTGCTTCTAAACTTTCTGCCTGTTCTCCTTCAACACATATATCCTCCTCACTGTTATTAGAATTTGAATCCCAAATATCCCCATCCCGTTTGTTTGGATTCCAATCATCCGGCAAATGATAAATTAAGATTTTAACTTTTCTGTAACTCACTTTCCGCCTCCGTTTCTTATATTTATATTGTGCACATTGCACAGCTGCCTTTTCTGTTACATTTTGATAGGTGTCTACCTTATCCATTAACAACTTATTCTGACATTGTAGCATTTTAATGGCATGCTGTTGATTACACCTTTTCTTTTCCAGCTCTCCTAATTTCAATTGTAATTCCTGTTTAGCTTCATGCAAATTCCTCCAGTCTGACAAAATCATCCTTCCTTGTCTAGAAATTCCTTCTTGCTCTTCTCCTTTTGAGATTTTCACCTTTTGTAAGGAGGCACATAATTCATGTGGATCCCCACTTCCAAAAGTACAGGATTCACATAATCCTGCTTCTACAGACCACTCAGTGGCTACTAATTTATAAATACTGTCATCCCAATCCGGAATGGAGAGATTGGGAGCCTGCTCCTCAACCCCTTGTTTTCTGGGTAGCTTTTCTGACCACATTGATCACCCCACTTCTGGTACCAATATGTTCCGCCACTTATTTCTGTCAAATGGGATGATCAGTGACACTCAGAAAAGCACCCAGATAATATAAAGCAAAAACAATAACACTTTATTATACTTATATATATAGATGAATATAAAAATAGAATAACATCACCGTAATCTCAGGCAAACACTCTTCCTTCACAATTGGGAATCCCTGCAATTGATAGGTGAGTAGACACGGGAGACTATCCCTTTAGACATCTTGGATTCTGTCCCTGGAGACGTCTTGGATTCTAATGTTAGGGTCAGAATTCTGGTCTTATATAGGATGAAAACTGCGGAGTTCAAAAGCATAAACAGCTGGTCCTGCTATTACGATTAGTAAAACAGCTGGTCCTGCTCTTTTGTTCTTTGTTTTGACAACACCTAGGTCAAGGAGGTGTTGCAGAGACCGGTTTCCCATCTGTCCTTTTGATGTTATCAAGGAGGTGTTGTTTTACTGTCCTTTTGATTTTATGTGGGCGACACGCAGGTAAAGGAAGTCAGAATGGCAGATAAGCAGAGAGGTGTTGAAGAAATCAGCTTCCCATCTGGTTTTCCTTTTGATGTTGTTTGGACAACATTCAGGTCAGATAAGCAGACTTGAGGAGACATATTATGTAGTTTAAATTACCCCCTGGTCATAGGCATAACATCTAATCATATGGGAGGCGTAGGCTAGTGGTTAGAACTGCTGCCTCGGCCCACCTGAGGTTGTGAATTCAATCTCAGCCTGCTCCTTGTGATTCTGGGTAAGTCACTTAACCCTCCTTTGTCCCCAGATGCCCCATTTAGATTGTGAGCCTGCTGGGACAGGTAGGGAAAAATTACTTGAGTGCCTCATTACTAGCCAATGTATTGTAAACCACTTTGGGTGAATTTCTTCAAGAAAAGGTGGTAAATAAATAAATAGCTTTTGCATAAAAAGCTGCGCTGATATTTCTGTGATAGTGAGTTGGGAATGCTCTTGTAGCTTTTCTTTCAGAGTGCTGCCCGCTTCACTTATGTACGATTGGCCACAATCGTACAAGATTTCATAAACTCTGGTGGCCTGGAGTGGAGGTAGCTGGTCCTTCACATGTATGAGCATGGATGATCCCGAGAATGTTGGTTATCGCTGTTTATGGGTTGTCCAGAAGTTTTCTGAGTCTAACACCTACTGGGGATTATCAACAGTTTGCCACTGCTGCTGGTAATGACCAATTAAAACAATCAGAGTAGCCATTTTACTGTAGCCTTTGACTAAGAAAGTGTCCCTAAGATGGAGAAGTGTGCTGGTGGGGAGAGAGAGGTCTCTATTGTTTGTATTGCAAACTCTTTGTGGCCTGTTTACTGATGTGTGAAGAATGCCTTTTTGTGTGGCTGGTTGGTGGTGGGACTCCACATGTAGATGTTTTTATAGGTGTTTCCCCCTATTTAACCATCCCACCTCATTCGTATTTTTATAAACTATCATATCCCCTCTCAGTCATCTTTTTTTTATAAACTGAAAAGCCCTAAATATTGAGGCTTTCTTCATAAGGAAAGTGCTTCGTCCTCTTATTAATTTCCACTCTGAATCGCAACATTCATCCTCATCAGACCATATATTTACTTCAAAATAAATGTAAACTTTATAATTCAAGTGAAATAATTATGTTATTTCGCTTTGATCTGCATCAAGTTTATATAGATGCTATATTGATTCTCCATGAATGATGGAAAGGGACCTGTCAATTCGACATGTTTCGCCCTACAGCTTTCTCAAGAAAAAGTCCCCCCTTTAGTCTTTTTCCACACCATCCCGACTCACGTTATTTGGTCAAGAAAGTTTACATTTATTTATTTATTTTAAATATGTTTATTAGGAAGTGCAACAAAGCTAATACAGCCAGCAAACAAATAATACAATACATAAAAGTTATTTTATATATCCTTATGTTGTCCATGCCTACTGTTCCTTTACATTTATTTTGAAGTAAATATATCACAAGACAAGCACAGAGAACAAAGCAGATCTGATGAGGATGAATGTGCCGATAGAGTAACTCAGCCTTAGAAATACTTGGCTGGTTGGAGACACTTCTGAATTTACGTTAAAGTTTTTGATTATAATTTTGTAAATGTGTGATTGATACTGTCCATATTTGTGGGATATCTTTATAATGACAGTATAAAGAAAACTGGTCAACGTAAAAAACGATATTTCAAGATGACAATATTTTGGCCGTTCTGTATTACAGCTACTTATATTTTTACAGCAATAAGAAATCAGATTGCAACCTGTGGTCACTTTTCAGCATTTTTGACTAACATCAAGTGTAATGTCAAGTATAAGGTTTTGAATTATATATTAAGGTCAGTCCTTTCATAGCCTTATTGTTGAGACTGAATGCTATTGAATATGCAGAATTAATCATTCCTTGCCACCTGATACATTGATTTAATCACCGTTGAAGAGCAGAAGGATTAAACCTCCTATTAAAAAAAATACTTCTGGTATCCTTTTTCTGTTTTGTCTTCTTATTAAGGTCAATATATAAAGGAGGTTTGGCAGCTTAGGAACCTGACTTTCAAAACCAGGTAAAGGGAACTGGCTGAATTTAGGCAGGTGTGTGTTGCATGGGATTATGATTCTAATTCTTTTAATTGGTCATTACCAGCAGCTGTGGCAAACTGTTGATAATCCTCAGTAGGTGTTAGACTCAGAAAATAAAGAGCTCAAATGACAGTGAGGAATCTGGGCACCCCTAAGCATAGAGATAAATGAAGTTAGCCATAGAAATACCCCAACTCCACTTCCTGCCCCCACGCCACACACATCCACACTGGGGAAAATTCTGTAAATCAATGTCTCATGTTGGCACCACAAAGGGGAATGCCTAGTGACAATTTTATAATAGGTTATGGTTGCTACCAATTATATTAAAATACTAGTGCAAAATCACTATGTGGTGCCAAAAATTCGGCACACCAACTTATGTCATGTCAATGGCTGGTGTGATGCCATAGCAAGGTATGTGGGTGCACAGAGCATAAGGGAGGCAAGGGTATCAAAATTGCCCCCTACTCATTGCCTCTTCTGCTTGGCCAGCATCTCCTATTCATCTTCCTACATCCCCCCTCCCCAAATGCACCCATCCATCTTCCTGTAGGCCCCCTGGACCTATCTAACCAATGGGTTAGGGTACGACAAGCAGGAGTGAAAGTATTCTGTAATTTGAATGTATCGCTTGGCAACGCATCATAGTTCCGCCCGTAGTAAAACCCATTTGCACACCATGCAAATTTGCCACAGTGCTTATAGAAAGTAACTGCCCATTATTGGCACAAATCATGCACACAAGTTCTAGTATTCTAGAAATCTGGTATGCTATTGTCACCTATATTGAGGTGCCAGTTTATAGAATGAGGGGGAATGCGGGTAAACTTTTGTCAGGTCAAATCATTACCTAAACAAAATTTACTTACATAAAATAGGCAGGACTGAAGGCATTCCCAGGTTTGGTACAACTTTAAACAGTTCAGCTCTGATATTCAGTACTGTCAAGCTAAAGTTATATAACTCTCATATTCCTTCATTATGTAAGATTGTATTGCTGACTTTGATTGTAACCTTTTCGCTGATTGTCCAGCGCTTCTTGCTGTAAACTGCCTCGAACTTCTATGGCTTTGGCGGTATATAAGAATAAAATTATTATTATTATTATTATATATTTAACTAGCTGATGCCCTGGCGTTGCACGGGTATTTAATTATAGCAATAACACTGTAAATGGATTCAAATAAAGATACTTTATAGTGGTGAATGAAATTATTTTTTTACAGCTTAATAAAAAGTACAATATTCAAATTATAATGTGAAATATTTGACAAAATGAATACAATACAACTAACGCAAAACGTGATTATAAACAACAATTTTAGTTTCACCTCCTGGAGCAAGAACATATAAATTCTTGGGTGAACCCACCCTTGAGCAAGCAACATAGAGTTGTGGGCCGCGAGACCCCCAGAACATATCACCCCAGGTAGTGAGGGATCTGCATACCAAGTTTCGTTCAAATCGGTCAAGCCGTTTTTGAATTACAGTGAGAATGGCAGCTTTTTACATTTTTTCCATTGACATGAATGGGTGAAATCTGATTTTCTGTTTGTAGTTCCGCCCACGACTGCAGGTGGGCCGCGAGACCCCCAGAACATATCACCCCAGGTAGTGAGGGATCTGCATACCAAGTTTCGTTCAAATCGGTCAAGCCGTTTTTGAATTACTGTGAGCATGGCAGCTTTTTACATTTTTTCCATTGACATGAATGGGTGAAATCTGATTTTCTGTTTGTAGCTCCGCCCACGTGTGCAGGTGGGCCGCGAAACCCCCAGAACATATCACCCCAGGTAGTGAGGGATCTGCATACCAAGTTTCGTTCAAATCGGTCAAGCCGTTTTTGCGTGATCGCGGCACATACACACACACATACATACACACATACATACCTCCGATTTTATATATATAGATTGATTGTGTAGTTCAACTTAATTCACTGGTTCATGATAATAAATGCTCTTACTGACATACAACACAATTTTCACAAAATCAAGTAATGTACAATAATAATAATGGGCCTATTCATCTTTGCTTTTCTGACTACTTGACCAGCCTCTTAACTTTTCCAGATATTTTAGCCTGTCTTCTTCCTCTTTCTGTGATCTTTTGTAGTTTAAGAAAACTAATCACTTTTTCCTGACCTTCTCAGCTACAACTTTTGAGAACCAAAGTGGCTTTCTTTTCCTCTTACTTTTATTTACTTTCCTTATAAAATGGTTTGTTGCCCTTCTAAAGAAGTGGTCTTTTCATATTAAAGTACATTTTAATTAGTTTTGCCCAGCCATTGCCATTTTGCTGTTGGTGCCCCTAATAACAGGAATTTAGTGACAACTGTAAGTTTGTATGGGGTTGTTGTTTTTTTAATTTTTTTATTTAATAGTGTAAGAATTCAGCAGCCATCAGACAGAAGCATAAAGTGCCTTTCCCACATACCTTAATACCTAATAGAAAGAAAAACAATCCTAAGCCATTTCACACCATCTCTGGAGCCTGGGAAATAAAGTAAGATTGGAAAGAAGAACAAGAGGACCTACTCTGGAAGTTTCTAATATTTTGCTGGATCCTGCAGTGTGACTCCAGTGCTTTCAATTTACTTGAAGCTCTGCACTGGATTTTTGTACTCCAAAACCACCTAATAGAGTTGCGTGTCTAACGTAATCTGCATTTATTTGGCCACATTGTCCTTAAAAATCTACAACCAGGATCTAAGAGATCTTAAGGGATATGGAGGGAGGGGATGTAGATTTTCTTTTAGCGAGAAATGATACTTAAATGCAAGAGACAGAGTAGAAACTGAGAAGCATAGTCCCGTCCAACATATTTTTGTAATCAAGTTACAAGTTCAAGTTTCAAGTTTATTAAAATTTGATGGTTCGCCTATTAAATCTAAGCGAATTACATAATAAAAGAATAATAGTATAGAACAGTAAAACAAGTATACGGTCTCAGAATTATGGGGGAATCATCATAGTTTAAAAAAGGTACAGAGTGGGCATAGATTTTCTGGTGTGCTGAGGACAGTAACAGCTGCCAAGTTTTTGCCCACTGGGCTAATTGGCTGGATGGGGCATTGGTTGGATTTGGTTTAGGCTATCACTAAGGTAACAGCCTATGTAGACAAGCAAAAAGGGATTACTGGAGCTGAACCCTACTGGGAATTGATTGAAGTTCTCTCTGCACTGCCTTCCAGTGAGACCAGTTATTTACAAAAACAAAAGTGGCTTTAGATGAGCTTTGGTTCCTCTCTACCTCTGCATTTCATCATCGAGTCTTGGCAGTACAAGACCACAGGAAGGAACCATTCTGTTTTGAGAAATGACACTTTTGAAGCCCACTTATGAAGTATCCACTTTGAGGCAGCTTGGCTGGACCATAGTGCAGCATACCTCTGCCCATGGCATCCCTAACGTCTTCCGATCCAGGCACTGGTTCCGTAAGCTCGTCTGGATGGCTTTTGTTTCCTTTGCCCTCTGCTGTGCTCTCTGGCAGTGCACTGAAATGGTGCTGACTTACTACTCATACCCCTCACATGACAAGATCACCCTCATCTCCAGTGCCAAGCTGAAATTCCCGGCTGTCACCATCTGCAACCTGAATAGTGTCCGGCTCTCGGCTCTCAATAGGAGCTTTGCTTTGTTCACGTCATTACAGGTAGGAGATTTCACAGAGTGCTTTATCTTTCTTTACCACTGGCCCATGTTGCTATCTTTCTCCAAGCAACAAATCTGAGCATGTTTAGGACTCAGAGTTAAACAAGACCATATGTTACCTGTATAGTGGAATATGTGGAATATCTTTTGTTCTTTCATTTGTATGACACTGTTTTTGATTAAAAATCAATAAAGAATTTTAAAAAAAAGACCATAGAGACCTAAATTCTCAGATGCCTGAGTTCCACTGCATGGCCACCTGACCTGCTTTAGTGGTAGAAATTTCTTCTCCACAATTGTAACACCAGATTCTGACATACAAGTAGGGCAGGATTAATTCATCGAGGGCCCCTAGGCACACAAGTACACTGGGCCCCCTGCCCCACCCCACCCCACCCCACCATGCGCCCAGGTGGAAACAGGAAGCTGCGTCAGAGGGAAGCTTTGGGCAAGCAGCACCGCTTGCACAATTACAGTTCCTGTTGCCTTTCTTACCTGCATTGCTTGCTTGTCTTACTTTCCGTTGATGGGGGGTGGGGCTGCGTTGCCGATCGGGGTGGGGCCCGTGTTGCCGATCGGGGGGGGGCCCGCATTGCCAATCGATGCTGGAGGGGCCCATTGCCATTTGGAAAAAACAATTTTGATGCCCTCCTTCATCGGGCCCTAGGCACGTGCCTACTTGGCCTATTGGTTAATCCTGCCCTGCCTACAAGCCAGCTTCAGCAACATATATCTTGTTTTCAGTTGTAACAGTGTGCTATCATTACACACCTCACATAAGCCACCTGGCCTCACAGGATGTGATTTTAGCTTAGGATTTAATAATGGCATCATGCCCATGATCCAGGAATGAGCAGACGTGAGACTGAATCAGCTTGCTCTCAGTGACCCCCTTAGCATGCAGCATACAAGAAAATAAATTATTATTATTATTTTCTTTTTTTTTTCTGCAGCACAAAATGTATTAAATATTTTGTAAGTTTGATGTATGATACTTAGGCCTCCTTTTATGAAACTGCGATAGCAGTTTCTAGCATAAAGAGCCACGCTGAATGGCCTGCGCTGCTCCCGATGCTCATTGAGTTCGTATGAGCGTTGGGAGCAGCGTGGGCCATTCAGCATGGCTCCCCGCGCTAGAAATTGCTATCGCAGTTTCGTAAAAGAGGAGATTAGTTTATTTTGCTTTGCTTTTCCTATTTTTAAATGGAGTTCTTTTTATTACTTGGATTGGATTGGATTGTTAACCACTTTGATCCTTTTTGGCAAATTGGGCGGTATATAAAGAGTTTAATAAACATTCAGAACATTAGATAAAATAAGTGCACAGCCATTTGAAAGTACAATGTGGTTTCATACCAGATTTATTGAAGGTCACCACCTTTAACCATATCTTGCATATTTAATGAGCAGGAAAAGCATGCTGAGCTTGGCTCATAGAATTATTTCCAATTTGTCAGGGGGGGGGCAGAGGTGTTGATTGGAGCCGTATCTAACCATTCTTTTATTTTGGTACGAACAGCACCAGGATTCCAACTTTGTAGAACATAAATAGCAGTGGCATACCTGATGGGACAGGAACCCAGGGCAGGTCATCCCCTCCTCCAGGCAGTGAGAGGATGTGTGGAGCGGTCACGGACCACCTGCATGCGGCCGTCAGCTCTGGAACAGGAAGTTGATGTTTGAGGGAGCAGGTGGAGGAGTGTGTGGCGCAGTGGTTGGCGCTTCAGCTCAGCACCCTGGGGTTGTGGGTTCAAACCCTGTGCTTCTCCTTGTGACCCTGGGCAAGTCACTCAGTCCTCCATAGCCCCAGGTACATTAGATAGATTGTGAGCCCACCGGGACAGATAGGGAAAATGCTTGAGTACCTGATTGTAAAACCACTTAGATAAACTTGATAGGCGGTATATAAAAACCTAATAAACTTGAAACTTGACCGCAGCCCTGTGACCACTCCAACACCCCCAACTCCTTGCACCTGGGGTGGACTGCCCCCACCCTTGGTTGTTAGGTGCCATTGACTCGTGTTTGAGTCCTATCAACTTGATGAATTACAGATCTAAAAAGAAATTGTTTTTTTTGTTTTTTTTTATATATAATATTTCTTTATTAAGCAAGTTGATGACATACAAGGCAATACGAAATAATATACCCAACCACAGGTCTAATACAGTCGCCCCCATCATAATGGCAAGTAATAAAAATCATAAAGCCAAGCATAAAAACTGGCAAAGAAAAGATACATGCTCAATACTTAATTTTTCGTGTTTAGCAAATGAAAACACCCAGGACCCAAACCCCCCCCCCCCCAAAGAACAAAGGGACCCAAACCAGAGCAGCATGGAAGGAATCATGAACCCAACAACCTCCCTACCCACCCCAACCCATGCGATGTAGTGTATCTCAGATCTCAGGGTAATAAACAAAGAGACCAAGAAAGGAAGCAATAAAAGAAATGCAAGAAGAAAGGGAAAGTAAGAAAAAGAGAGAAAGGAGCCTACTAACAATTGAGCAACAGACTACGTTCCCGGTGGGGAAGAGAAAGCTAAAACCCTTCCCAGACATCCTGAAACCGGGTCCAAAGGCGCTCATCACGCGTCCCTGCCGCCCTCCGCTCTAGTAGAGCCAGGTCATAAAGAGACATATGCCACAAAGAGAAGGAGGGAGCACGCGACAAACGCCAAAAGACCAAAATGGCCCGCTTTGCCAAAAGAAGAGCTTTAAAGACAAACAGTCTCTGCCCCTCAAGGATGCAGGAGAGGGCATCCCCTCCGTAAAAAAGAGCTAAAGAAGGAATACATAGAGGCAACGAAGGGATCAAGGATAGCAGAAAAGTCCATACCCGCTGCCATAAAGTCTGAGTCACAGGGCAAGCCCAAAACATATGCCCCAAGGTGGCAGGTGCTAGGGAACATTTGGGGCAACCATCATCCTCTGCAAAGTCCGCTCTATAAGCTCGCTGTGGGGAAATAAATGCTCTGTGCAAAAACTTATACTCCTGCTCCATATGGAGCATATTAACAGAGAGAGAACGCAACCGAACAAAGCATTGAGAAATCAAAGGAGAGGAGATAGGGGAACCCAAGTCAGCACTCCACGCCCCCGCCAACCATTCGACCCTCCCAAATGTCGGGGAATTAGACAGCTCACAAACATAGTAGCGAAGACGCGGAGCCGGGTCCTCCCACAAAGCCAAGCTCTGACCAAGAGCCTTCGCCACTGAGACGTGCAGATGAGTCCCTCCCAGACTCGAAACATAATGGCGAAGTTGTAAATAGCCAAAAGTATCTATCTGGTCCAATCCATATAAAGACGCCAAAGCAGCTGGTGGTAAGAGAGTCCCCCCCCTCAGTGAGAGCATCCCCCATTCTACGAATCCCGCTAGCGTGCCATAGATGGAACACCCGATTATCAGTGCCCGGACTAAATTGTAAATTCCCCACAAGGGGCAACATGGGAGAGATATTATAATTTATACCCAAATGGCGGCACAGCTGTTTCCACAGGAGTCTCATATAAGACCATACTACATGCTCCCGCGTGCCTGAGTCCAGCTGTGCAGAGGAAGCATGCAACAGAAATAGACCAGACAGGGGGTATAGGAAGTCTCGGTCCACCGGAAACACCAAGAAAGAGGAACTCTCCAGGCACCAGTCACGAATCAGCCTCAGACCACACGCTAGATTATACACTCGGAGATCCAATAATCCAAAGCCCCCCTGCTCCACCGGTAACATCAATGTGCTAAGAGACAACCGCGGTCTCCTTCCTTTCCACAAGAAGTGCCGCAAAGCAGCATACAGCGCCTCCAGGTCCCTACGTCGGAGCCAAATGGGCAAGGTCTGAAGCATATAAAGCCATCAGGGTACAATCATCATATTATACAAAAAGATGAGGCCCGCAAGAGAAACCGGCAAAGCACCCCAGAGGCGCAGGCTCTCAACAGAGGTCCGAAGCAAGGGTCGCACATTAAGCTCATAGAGGTGATCCAGGGAGGACGGAATCCAAACACCCAAGTATTTCACCTGTTGGGAGGCCTCCTTCAGTGGAAAGTCAGACCACAAATGAGAGACACTCAGGTGAAGCGGCAACGCCTCCGACTTGGAGACATTAAGTTTAAGCCCCGAAAGCTCCCCAAACTGCCGAAACAGGTCCAATAAGATCGGGAGGCCGGAAACCAGAGCAGTTAAAAGGACCATGATGTCATCTGCGAAGGCCATACAGCGCAGGGACGAAGCGCCTACCTCCACTCCAACAAGCGCAGGATGGGTACGGATACAGAGTAATAAAGGTTCCAAGAATAGGATATAAAGCAGGGGAGACAGAGGGCATCCCTGTCTCGTACCCCGTCGTAAAGAAAAAACCTGCGATGCAACCCCGTTAACCAGTACCGCAGCCTCGGGGCGGGAATATAGGGCATGGAGGGCCCCCATAAAGAACCCAGCCATCCCATACCGATGCAAAAGTGGAAAGAGAAAAGCCCATTCCACCCTGTCAAAGGCCTTTTCTGAGTCAAAGCTAATAGCCAATGCGGGCTGGCGCCGAGAGGCACAATGAGCCAGAGCAAGCAGAAGCTTCCGAACATTGTGTCCCGCCTGGTGACCCTTCACAAAGCCCACCTGATCCTTCCCCACCAAAAAAGGAACGAGCGGGGCCAGTCTGTTAGCAAGAACCCGTGCTAGAATCTTGAGATCAACGTTGATAAGCGAAATAGGCCTATACGATTCCACCATCAGAGGATCCTTGCCTGGTTTAGATAACACCGTAATCATCGCTTGCTTAGAACCAGAAGGAAAATGACCCATAGCCACAGCCGTCTCAAAATACCGACTTAGCGGCTCCGCCACAAATCCCTGAAGAAGGCGATAAAACTCCCCACTAAACCCATCCGGCCCCGGAGATTTACAAAGAGGTAAGTGTTTTATAACCCCCAACACCTCTTCCCTAGTAATAGGGGAGGCTAAGAGCTCGCCGTCCGCTTCCGAGAGCCGAGGCAAGGACAACTGGTCTATGTATGCTTGGATCCGAGAGTCTCGGTCCACCACCTCCGCCAAATATAGCGAGCTATAAAAAGCTACAAAAAGTTGTTCCATCTGAGACTGATCTGTTACCAACCGCCCCCCGCCATCCCTTAATGAAGTAATCACAGCGGAAAAGAAATTGGTTTTATGATAATGCCCCTGGGCATTATCAAAAAGGGTATCACTACCAGAACGAAGGAAGTTTTCCTGCCACTGTATCGAGCAATGGTGCGCCCACATCTGGAATACTGCGTCCAATACTGGTCGCCATACCTCAAGAAGGACATGGCAATACTCGAGAGGGTCCAGAGGAGAGCAACGAGGATGATAAAGGGTATGGAGAACCTCTCATATGCCGAACGGTTAGACAGGCTGGGGCTCTTTACCCTGGAAAAGCGGAGACTGAGAGGGGACATGATACAGACTTATAAAATCATGAAAGGCATAGAGAAGGTGGAGAGGGACAGATTCTTTAAACTAGCAGGGGCAACTAAAACAAGAGGTCACTCAGAAAAACTGAGAGGAGACAGATTCAAAACGAATGCAAGAAAGTTCTTCTTCACTCAACGGGTGGTAGACACCTGGAACGCGCTTCCCGGAGAGGTGATAAGCCAGAGTACAATTCTGGGGTTCAAAATGGGACTGGATGACTTCCTGGAAGTGAAGGGAATAACGGGGTACAGATAGAGGTTTACCTCACAGGACACTGAGCAAATAGGGTATGGACTTTTTAGGTTAGGTAGGGAACATTTTCAGGTCATGGACCTGGAGGGCTGCCGCGGGAGCGGACTGCCGGGCGCGATGGACCCCTGGTCTGACCCGGCAGAGGCAATGCTTATGTTCTTATGTTCTTATGTTAGTCCGATAAGGTCCCATGGTTGTTTTCAACATATCCAGCCACCTGATTGCAGGTCACCCTCTTTGTCTGATTCCTTCAATCTTCTGCAGTCATTCAAAGCGCGCTTTGGAGAATTTCGTGAGTGCACTTGTCTTTTTAAGTTCATCACCCATCCACACGAGTGTGCAGTGGACAGCGCCGACCTGAGTTACATCCCCGGTGTCTCCGTCAGAGATTTTGAGATACAAGCTGCTGACCTGAAGGCCTCAGACATGTGGGTGAATAAGTTCAAGTCATTGAATGAAGATTTGGAAAGACTTGCACGACAGCAAGCAAAGTTGGCGAGCAAACACAAGTGGGGAGAAATGAAAAAACTTCAACCGGCGGACCAGCTGATTGTCAAAACTTGGAACGCGTTTCCCGTCACATACCACATACTGCAGCGTGTGAGTATTGCTGTACTGACAATGTTTGGCTCTACATATGCATGTGAGCAGTCTTTCTCACATCTAAGACCAACCTACGATCACGTTTAACAGATGGAAATCTCAACGCCTGCATGAAACTTAATCTCACCACGTATCAACCAGACTACAAAGCCATCAGCAAAACCATGCAGCACCAGAAGTCGCATTAATGGTAAGAAGTACTTTATTCATCATTGGTTAGGAACAGCATAACAACGTTATTAAAAAGAATTCAGAGACTTATTGTACTTTAAAAGTCTTGGTCTTACCTAAAATGCACACATTTAATTGTATTTAGGTTTAAAATGTAATTCCGTTGAGAGTCATACAATATGTTTAAACTTTAAACATATTGAATGGCTCTCACGGAATTACATTTCAAAACATGTGGCGTTTATGGCTCTCTCAGCAAAAAAGGTTCCCTACCCCTGACCTAGCCCAACATCTGCAGTATTTGGTAATTAGAGCTAGAGGGCTGATATAAGGCTTCTTCAAATCAATCATGATTATTTATGTCTAGTGTGAAAATTCTCATATTGCTGTTAGTAATGCGCTTTAATTATGTGAATTTTGTAATCAACCAAAACGGTAGGATTGTGCAGAATAGAAATTTGGATTAAAAAAAAAAATACTAACCACTGCACAACCACTGTTGTCCTGTGTTTTCTTTATCATCAAATGTTTCCTGATCAACATAGCTTATAGATCATTCTGTTATTATATTCACCAAAGAACTAAACCCTCTCCCCCCAGTTTTACAAAACCACGATAGCGGTTTTTAGCGTAGGCCAGAGCGCTGAATGCTCTGCGCTGCTCCTGACAATCATAGAGTTCCTATGAGTGTCAGGAGTAGCGCAGGACATTGTAAAAGGGGGAGGGGGTAAATAATAAAAAGCCAATTATCAGTCATAATAACAACCCTCAATACGGAGACCACAGCTTACTAACAGCCAAAGCAATATCGAAAACACTTACTCTAAATTTAGACTCCTTCAATAGACTTGGCGTAATTTACAAAATCAGTATAGCTTGCGGGTCCTATGCTTCCAGACGGATTTTCTAGGACATCAGGCCGCCCAGTGGTATAAATTAATATCGGGCTACATGAATAAGAAACCAAAAACAAGTTTGAGAGATATTTGGAGCATTGAGATAAAGCAGCAAATTTCTGCATCTCAATGGCCACATATTTGGATTTTGGACTTGGAGGATGAGATGTACAGCATCAGCATCTATGAGACAAACTTGGTTATTTTTATTACGTAGATCTTTTTGGACCCCGGTTAGGTTACAAAAGTTAGACAGTTTGAAATCTAATAGATGCTAGCACTGCCATATTGATATAGGGATGCAGGACCATCTGTTATTCTATTGTCCCTTAATACTCAGCTTTTGGAAATCAATATGGGGACATATTAATTTGATTATGGAGTCAGTGGTTCCATTATCTTATGAAACAGTAGTCTGTGGGACAGACACTATTATCCCCTAAGCCACCAATAAATAGAAATAAAAATAGATTGCTAGGAGTCATGACTGGAATAGCCATACATATGATCACATCAAATTGGAAGAACTTTGATCGCTTGAATTTTAGTTTCTGGTGGCAAACATTATGTCTTTGTTATAGAATGGAAAAAATGATTGCTGATCAAAGGGGAAATTTTAAGATATTTCAATTAATATGGAGTCTGTTGACTAACTTTATCAATCATAATTGAGCGATTATAACTTACATACCCAAGGGGTGGGAGGGAGGGGGGATTCTTTAACTTTTACAAAAATTACCTGGGGGGAGCATTGTGATGGAATTTATAGTTGGTATTTGGATGGGAGGAAGGGTGGGGTAAAATGATTGCTTATGGTTTATTGAAAATTGTAGTATTTCTTCTGGATTATTATATGTATGTATAATTGTAAATGCACTGTTGATAGTTTGGAAAAGCAATAAAGATATATACATATATAAAAAAAGACTTTTATTAGAAGAACAAACTGTTGCTTGGGATATAATACAGTAGTACCCACTTTGACATCTATCTCAGCCCCAAACTACATATGCTAAAATGTGATCAATGGGCTGCCAAGAGACAGTGGAAACATTGATGTAAGGTTGTATACCATACATGTCATCCTTCTATAAAATATGTGCTTTTCAATATAAAATAGCATTACAGCCGACTAGGAAAAAATACTATTCTGTAAGAAACTCCTCTGTCCTATACTCAATTCTTAAAACCCTTACTACCTTACCGCACCCAATAGACATTTCTTCAGTGCCCTCTGTGCAAGAATTCTCTTAGGCTCTGGAAATACTTTTTTACAGAAAGGATGGTAGATGTGTGGAACAGTCTCCTGGAAGAGATGGTGTAGACAGAGAGTGTGTCTGAATTCAAGAGGGCCTGGGATAGGCACATGGGATCTCTCAGATTGAGAAAGAAATAATGGTTACTGCAGATGGGCAGACTAGATGGGCCATTTGGCTTTTATCTGCCATCATGTTTCTATGTGTCTACACTTGGATTTGACACATTCTTTATGAATGTTTAGACTTTGCATAAGTTGTGGGGAGGGGGGGTGGCATGCTTGGGCTTTTCACAAAAAGAGAGTTGTTCCCTCTGGCACTGTGATTACATTTGGAAAACTTATTTTGATTCAAGATGTTGCTGAGACATGGAGGCTTGTTTTTTTTTACCAATGAAGCTGAACGTGCGTTGTATGATTGCTAGTTGAGTGGGGTCTAATAGTGTTGAAGGATGCCCCCTAATTATCACATAGGGCATAGGTTGGTTTGTTTTTAGAGATTCAATTACCCTAACATTGACTGGTTAAATGTTACATCAGGGAGTGCTAGGGAGGTAAAATTCCTAGACATCATAAATGACTGCTTCTTGGAGCAACTGATCCAGGAACTAACGAGAGGGAGTTATTATAGATTTGGTGCTTAATGGAATGGAAGGCATAGTACAGGAGTTAACTGTGTTGGGTCCGCTGGGAAACAGTGATCATAATATGATCAAATTTGAGCTTATACCTGGAGTAACGTTGCAAAATAAATCTACTGTAGAAGCATTTAATTTTCAAAAGGGTGACTATGATAAAATGAGGATAATGGTTAAAAATAAGCTAAAAGGATCAGTCACAAAGGTTAGGACTGTAAACTAGGCATGGATATTATTTAAAAATACAATTGTGGAAGCCCAGACCAGATGTATTCCACATATTAAAAAAGGTAGAAAGAAGAGAAAACGAGAGCCAGCTTGATTAAAAGGTGAAGTGAAAGAGGCTATTACAGCCATGAAAAGGATCCTAATGAAGAATAGACATAAGCACTGGCAAGTGAGATGCAAAACAGTGATAAAGAAAGCTAAGAAAATATATGAAGAGAAACTTGCCAAAGAGGCAAAAACTCATAACAATTTTTTAAGGTACATCAGAAGCAGAAAACCTGTGAGGGAATCTCTGGGACCGCTGGATGATCAAAGAACAAAAGGGACACTCATGGAGGATAAGGCCATAGCGGAGAGACTGAATAAATTGTTTCCTTCGGTTTTTACAGAAGATATAAAAGATCTACCAAAAAAAAAAACAACCTGAAAATGGTTTTCAAGGGTGATGATACAGAGGAACTTAAAGAAATCTCTGGGAATCTGGAAGATGTACCAAACCAAATCAACCAAAAAGTGTTAAATCACCTGGACCCGATGGTATACATCCGAGGGTATTAAAATAATTCAAACATGAAATTGCTGACCTGCTGTTAGTGATCTGTAACCTGTCGCAAAAGTCATCTGTAGTACCTGAAGACTGGAGGGTAACTGGTGTGAATAAACATGTAGATAAAGGTGAGCCAGTTGATGTAGTATATCTAAATTTTCAGAAAGCTTTTGACAAAGTTCCTCATGAGAGGCTCCTGAGAAAATTATAGAGTCATGGGATAGGTGGCAAAGTTCAGTTGTGGATTAGGAATTGGCTATCGGATAGAAAACAGAGGGTAGGGTTAAATGGTAATTTTTCTCAATGGAGGAGAGTAAACAGTGGAGTGCCACAAGGATCTGTGCTGGGACTGGTGCTATTTAACTTATTTATAAATGATATTGAAATTGGAACGATGAGTGAGGTGATTAAAATTTGCAGATGACACTAAACTGTTCAAAGTTGTTAAAACGCATGCAGATTCTGAAAAATTGCAGGCAGACCAGATGCTAGGGTCCACCTTGGGAGTTAACGTCCAAGAAAAACATCTGGGTGTCATTGTAGACAATACAATGAAACCTTCCAATGTGCGCCCAATGTGTGGTGGTGGCTAAAAAAGCAAACAAGATGTTAAGAATTATTAAAAATGATATGGTTAACAAGACTAAGAATGTTATAATGCCTCTGTATCGCTCCAAGGTACGACCTCACCTGGAATATTGCATTCAAATCTGGTCTTCTGTCAAATGTATCTTTATTGTAAACCGCTTCAAACTTCACGGTATAGCGGTATATAAGAAATAAATTATTATTATTATTATTATATAGTGACACTAGATAAGGTTCAAAAAAAGAGTGACCAAGATGATAAAGGGGATGGAACTCCTCTCATATGAGGAAAGACAAAAAAGGTTGGGGGCTCATCAGTTTGGAAAAGAGACGGCTGAGGGGAGCTGTGATTGAAGTCTACAAAATCCTGAGTGGAGTAGAACAGGTACAAGTGGATCGATTTTTCACTCCATCAAAAATTACAAAGACTAGGGGCTCCGTTTACGAAGGTGTGTTAGCGGTTTTAGAACGCGCTTAGTGCACGCTACAATGTCGCACGCACTAGACGCTAATGCCTCCATAGAGCTGGCATTAGTATTTTCTGTGTAGCGCGGGGTTAGCGCGTGTGGCATTGTAGCGTGCGCTAAAAACGCTAGGGGACACTCAATGAAGTTACAGGGAAATACTTTTAAAACCAATAGGAGGAAATATTTTCTCACTCAGAGAATAGTTAAGCTCTGGAACAGGTTGTGGTAAGAGCGAATAGCGTAGTTGGTTTTAAGAAAGGTTTGGACAATTTCCTGGAGGAAAAGTCCATAGTCTGTTATTGAGAGAGACATGGGGGAGCCACTGCTTGCCCTGGATCAGTAGCATGAAATGTTGCTACTCCTTGGGTTTTTGCTGGGTACTAGGGACCTGGATTGGTCACCCTGAGGATGGGCTACTGGGCTTAATGGACCATTGAGCTGACCCAGTAAGGCTATTCTTATGGTCTTCAACTTTTCAAGTTTTATTTAAAATTTGATATACCGCTCATCAGATTTCTGAGCAGTGTACATATTTAAAGCTGTAAATTTGGGTGACAGACAATATGGCAAACTAACATAAAGTAACAAGAGGCATAAGGGGTAAGAAATAGGATAGGAAGCCATTAAGGGATTGAACGATTAGGGGTGGAACCTGTCTGTAAGCAGAAATTTGAGGGAAGTAAAACAATGTTATAGATTAAAAGGCATCCTTGAATAAAAATGTTTTAAATTTGCCTTTGAAACATTCTAATGTTGTTTCACCTCCCTAGCACTCCCTGATATAGCATTTATCCAGTTAATATTGGGGTAATTGAAATCGCCCACTATTATACTGTTACCCAATTTGCCAGATTTCCTAATTTCTGCTAATATTTCTTTATCTGTTTGTTCGTTTTGGCTAAGGTGGATGGTAATACAACCCCACAAGTATACTCCTTGTCTTCACACACAAAATTTCTATCCATAAAGATTCCACACAGCGGCGTAGCGAGGGAAGTTGACACCTGGGGCAGCAGCACCTGGCATCGCCAAACCAAGCGCCCCCCTTCCCCCATTCTTCCCTGCCACTTGAGTGCTCCCGAACTCTTCTCCATCACTTGAGTGCCCCTGCCCCCGAGTACCTCTTGAACTGTTCACCGGCATGAGCAGCCTCTTCCACCTGCTGCTTACGCTGGCTTCAGCTCCCTTCTGACCTGACATCCTGGTCCCATGACTAGGAAGTGATGGCAGAAGGGAGTTGAGGTCAGCATGAGCAGGAAGTGGAAGATGTTGCTCGCATCAGCGAACATTTACAGAGGTACAGGGGATGGAGAAGAGGAGAGGAGCTGGTGCCCCCTGCAAAGACAGCGCCCAGGGTGGTCCGCACCCTTGCCCAACTTACTACACCACTGATTCCATGCTGCTATCTTTCATGGATAATATTTATTCTGTTTGACTCAATTCTCTCTTTTAACTTATAACGCACCCCCCCCCCCCATTTGATCTGCTCTATCATTGTAATATAATTTGAACCCTAATAACGTGGAGGGACATAATCAAAATATATCTATAAGTCTGATTTGGGTGTATGGTGCTAGATGCCTAAAGTCAGCAGTGGGAAAATGCCCATTTTTTAAAAATACATCTATAATATATATATATATATATATATATTTTATTTTTTTTTTAATCATCTATCTGAACATCTAGGCTATTGTTCTTCCAGCCTGCTAGGACATCTGTTTTTATACCACATTTTCAACCAAAATTTCGTCCAAGTCCCAAACACTCAGATCAAGACCATTTGGACATGGGAGGGGACAATCTTGTAATGGACTGGCCACCCAGACATGGACATAAGAACATAAGCAGTGCCTCTGCTGGGTCAGACCAGAGGTCCATCATGCCCAGCAGCCCACTCACGCGGCGGCCCATCAGGTCCAGGACCTGTATAGTAATCCTCTATCTATACCCTTTTATCCCCTTTTCCTTCAGGAAATCCCCTCTTGATCCCCAATACCGTACTGTGTCCTATCACACCCTCTGGAAGCGCATTCCAGATGTCCACCACCCTTTGGGTGAAGAAGAACTTTCTAGCATTGGTTCTGAATCTGTCCCCTCTCAATTTTTCCAAATGTCCTCTTGTTCTTGTAGTTTTCGAAAGTTTGAAAAATCTGTCCCTCTCCACTTTCTCTATGCCCTTCATGATCTTGTAAGTCTCTATCATGTCCCCTCTAAGCCTCCGCTTTTCCAGGGAAAAGAGCCCCAGTTTCTCTAATCTTTCAGCATATGAAAGGTTTTCCATACCTTTTATCAATCGTGTCGCTCTTTTCTGAATCCTCTCGAGTATCGCCATATCCTTCTTAAGGTACGGCGACCAATATTGGACGCAGTACTCTAGATGCGGGCGCACCATCGCCCAATACAACGGCAGAATAACTTCTTTCGTTCTGGTTGTAATACCTTTCTTGATAATACCTAGCATTCTATTCGCCTTCTTAGAGGCCGCTGCGTATTGTGCCGACGGCTTCTTTGTCTAGTCCACCATTACCCCCAAGTCCTTTTCTAGGGTACTTTCACCCATTACCAGCCCTCCCATTGTATAACTGTACTTCGGATTTCTGTTTCCTACATGCAAGACTTTACATTTCTCTACATTAAACTTCATCTGCCATCTCTTCGCCCACTCTTCTAGTTTGTTCAGGTCCCTTTGTAAATCCTCACAGTCCTCTTTAGTCCCAACTCCACTAAATAGTTTGGTGTCATCTGCAAATTTTATTACTTCGCACTTCGTCCCTGTTTCTAGATCATTTATAAATACATTGAACAGCAGCGGTCCGAGTACCGACCCCTGCGGAACACCACTCGTGACCCTCCTCCAGTCAGAATAGTGGCCCTTAACTCCTACCCTTTGCTTCCTACTCGCCAAACAATTTTTGATCCATCCATGTACGTGTCCTTCCACCCCGTGGTTCCTCAGTTTCCGTAGTAGGCGTTCATGGGGTATCTTGTCAAAGGTTTTTTGGAAATCTAAGTATACAATGTCTATGGGGTCCCCTTTGTCCATTCGTTTGTTAATTCCTTCGAAGAAGTGCAATAAGTTTGTTAGGCACGATCTTCCCTTGCAGAAGCCATGTTGGCTTGTTTTCATCAGTTTATTCCTTTCTAGATGCTCATCGATGCTGTCTTTTATTAGTGCTTCCGCCATCTTCCCCGGAACAGAAGTCAAACTTACCAGTCTGTAGTTCCCCGGGTCACTTCTTGATCCTTTTTTAAAGATGGGTGTAACATTTACTATCTTCTAATCCTCCGGGATCACGCCTGTTTTCAGGGATAGATTGCAAACCTGCTGTAGTAGTTCCACTATTTCCTCCTTTAGTTCTTTCAATACCCTAGGGTGGATTCCGTCTGGGCCCGGAGATTTGTCGGTTTTTAATCTATCTGCTTATATGTACGTCCTCAAGGCTTACCTCCGTGGATGTTAATTTTTCTGTTTGATCTCCTTTGAAGACTTTTTCAGCTTCCGGCAACACAGCAGAGGGGCAACTTACAGGGCACTACTGTGACCTTCACAAAAAGGGTGCCATATAAACATCGCACCAGACCTCCCTTATAGGTTATGGTGAGCCCCCCAAAACACCCCCAAGACCTACTATACCCACCTGCCTATAACCCCAATAGCCTTTATGGCTGTAGGTAGCACCTATATAGTGGTAGAGTAGGGTTTTGGAGGGTGCATATGTTCCACCATAAATGTGGTTGTTAGTGGCTTGAGGGCCTGAGTCCTGCTCTCTATAGTTCACTAGCCTACCTCCTAGGCTATTTAAGACACCTGTGTGCAGCTCTACTAGGCTGTCCTATACCAGGTGCTGATGTTCTGGAGACAAGTATGTACTTTTTTATGCTGATCTTTGTGGGGGTGTGAGGGATTCAGTGAACACTGGGGGAGTGTGTGTGGGTCTATACTTTGTCTCTGCAGCGATTATCTGGTCACTTTGGATACCTTTTGGGCACTTATATCTGTTTTTACATTGTCTAACTCACAACGTTTATGTTTCGTCCAGAATGTCTAGTAAAACATTCAATTATCCCAGCAGGATGACTAAGTCTAGGTTGGCCTCCACCCACATACTGCCCTAACCACTCCAAATATGCCCCTTTCAGTTCTGGGCACACAGCAGCATTTAGAGGCATAAAAAGTCATGTGGCATTTCCAGAAAGTCGGTTTGATTATCGGCATCCAAATGCTGACTTTTTAAAACGTGTTTAAGTTTTAATTATGAGCCCCTTAGTGTCCCACTGATTGTCCCCCTTCCACCAGGTCTCTGAAATGCTTGTTATACCTACCTCTTCTAACTCTACCATCTTATTCTTCAGGCTTCTGGCATTTGTATACAGACACTTCAAATTGTGTTTTTTCCATGCATATGTTAAGATGCTGCATTCAGTTAATTATCATGGAATCTTCTTCTTATTTCAGGATTCTGGCCTGGAGATGGCTCATAGGCGTAACCGTTCTCATATCTGGAACTCTTCAGCTGACTTTCCCGAGGAGTACATCCAGTATGCAGGAGCCTTCAAGAAATTTGCCTCTGAATTCAACCAGCTTTCAGATGAGCAGAAGATTGAGATGGGTCATGACTTAGAAGACATGCTGATCTTCTGCAACTTTCATGGTCAAGAATGTAATACAAGGTGAGAAGTGGAGGAGCAGGGGCTTGGGGTGTGAAAGATGGAGAAAATAAGGAGAAACATAGAAACATGAATGCAGATAAAGGCCAAATGGTCCATCTATTCTGCCCATCCACAGCTTCCACTATCTCCTCCTCTTCCTAAGAGATCCTATGTGCTTGTTCCATGCTTTCTTGAACTCAGACCCAGTCTTTGTCTCCACTGGGAGACTATTCCATGCACCTACCAAATTCAAGTTCAATTTATTTGATATACTGCAAAATACAAACAGAACTTTATGCGGTTTGCAATAAAATCAAGGGAGGGGAAGTGGTATTATAGAATAAT
Source organism: Geotrypetes seraphini (assembly GCF_902459505.1). Classification (NCBI taxonomy): domain Eukaryota; kingdom Metazoa; phylum Chordata; class Amphibia; order Gymnophiona; family Dermophiidae; genus Geotrypetes; species Geotrypetes seraphini. The sequence goes on along the minus strand of NC_047093.1, from coordinate 96,042,373 downwards.
AAAAACAAGTCCAAAATCAAAAAATACAACGTGACCAATAAAATACAAAAGGGTTGAAAGGCCTGGTATGATTACAATATTTATCAAAGGAGAAAAAGGGAAGAGAAAACTCAAAAGGGTAACAGGGAGAAGAAAGAGGAATTCTAGAGCCAATAAAAATATAATACAATACAATACCATCTTTATTTATATACTGCCAATACCGCAAGGAAGTTCACAGCAGTGTATATAAAACAAACGAGTTAATACAAAAATTGTGAATTGGTTATCCTACAATTACAACCTCTTAAGTACAAATTTCTCAAAAAGTTAGGTCTTCAGATTTTTTTTAAACTCATAAAGTTAATTTGCTAAATAATCAGAATAGGCAAAGTTTCCCATAGTTTAGCCATTTGATAATCCCAGGTTAAGAACATAAGAATTGCCGCTGCTGGGTCAGACCAGTGATCCATCATGCCCAGCAGTCCACTCACGCGGCAGCCCTTAGGTCAAAGACCAGTGCCCTAACTGAGACTAGCCTTACCTGTGTGCATTCTGGTTCAGCAGGAACTTGTCTAACTTTATCTTGTATCCCTGGAGGGTGTTTTCCCCTATAACAGCCTCCGGAAGAGCATTCCAGTTTTCCACCACTCTCTGGGTGAAAAAGAACTTCCTTACGTTTGTACGGAATCTATCCCCTTTTAGCTTTAGAGAGTGCCCTCTCGTTCTCTCTACCTTGGAGAGGGTGAACAACCTGTCTCTATCTACTAAGTCTATTCCTTTCATTATCTTAAATGTTTTGATCATGTCCCCTCTCAGTCTCCTCTTTTCAAGGGAGAATAGGCCCAGCTTCTCTAATCTCTCACTGTATGGCAACTCCTCCAACCCCTTAACCATTTTAGTCGTTCTTCTCTTCTCTGGACCCTTTCAGGAAAAGAAAAAGGATGGTTTTGCAATAAATTAAAAGCTGTCTCAGTGAAGAATTTAAAAAGTTGTGGTATATAATCTGGAGTGCCCCATTGCGAGGAGTTTTAAACAATATACAGTACAATAAAATTTATAATAGATCCTAGCTTCAACTGGTAACTAGTGAAGCTTCAGTAGATAAGATGTGATCCTATCACTCTTCTTCAATCTGAAAATTAGTCTAATAGCTATATTTTACAGAGTTTGTAGTTTTTAAAATATTGTTCTGGGACAGTCTAAAAATGTAACATTACAGTAATCCAATATAGACAGGAATAATGATTATACCAGCAAACGGATTTGATGATGCTCGGTCCCCGTTTCCGCAAGTGCAGTTCCTGTCCCTGCAAACCATCTGATCCCATCTGCATAAGCCTCGAATAGTTATGATCTTATATTGAACTTATTTTATTAAAGTATAAAAGAAACAATATTCTGTCAATTGTCATTTTATAAACATAAATAATACAGAGCAAGGATCAACAAATACTCCTCCACTATTGAGAACTTACCCCCTCTTTTACGAATGCATAGTGTGGGTTTTAGCATCGGCAGTGGCGGTAACTGCTCTGACACTCATAGAATTCCTATGAGCGCTGAAGCAGTAAACTCACGCTATGCATTCATAAAAGATGGGGTTAATAAGCCAAATTATTACAGAATGCTACACAGAAAAATCATGCTAACAGAATACCGCAGTCACACATGACAGGAATAGCAACTGGGGCAACTGCCCCCTGGTCAGAGAGAGCCCTAAGCCAGCTGGAAGCTAAAGAAGCACTGTCTGGGCTTTGCAGTCCCCAGTTATGTCTAACACCAGCTCTAGCAGGATACATATTTCAAATCTGATATATTCTAATCACAAAATAGAAAAATGTTTTGTCCCCCAATTTTACCATAGCGACTATCTTTTCTTCCATTTGCATCTTTGCTTTTCTGAGAGCATTTCCCGCTTCTCATAGGGGTCCTTTTATCAAGCCGCGCTAGCGGGGTTAACACGTCGGACATTTCATCACGTGGCTGGCTAAAAAACTTAATGCCTGCTCAATGCAAGCGTTAGTGGCTAGCGCGGCAGGTGGTTTAACGTGCGGTATTACGCGCGTTAAACCCCTACCGCAGCTTGATAAAAGGACCCCATAGCTTTTCCACATATTTTTGTCTGTCTTCCTCTTTCTGCAATGTCTTGTAATTTATGAAGACTAACTTTTTATCTCTCACCTTTTCAGCTGCTGCATTTGAGAACCAAAGTGCCTTCTTTTCCTTGCTTCCCATACTTGCTTTTCCTTTTCCTTGCTTCCCATACTTCAAGCTTTAGTATATACTGCTTTCTAGACATTTCCCCCTTTTCCCATTTGTGTAGAGATATTTAATGATTCACTTACTTGAAGGCTTATGTTTACCTGGGGGCTTTGATTACCCTGGTCCAATGATTCTAATTTAAAGCCCTCTTCACTAGGTTAGCCAGTCTGTTGCTGAAGACATTTCTTCCCTTTTCTCATAGCTATTAGCAGTCCTTGGAAAATCATCCCATGGCCTAGGAAGCTGAAACATTCTCCACAACACCATCCACACAGCCACACATTCATCTCCAATATGCAAGCTTCTCTGCCCAGGCCTTTACCCTCGACAAGGAGAATCGACAAGAATACCACTTGTGCACCTGACTGCTTCACCTTCTCTCCCAGAGTCACAAAGTCATTTTTGATACATTCCGAGGGGTACCTAGCAATATCATTAGTGCGAACATGGATGAGCAGCATCCCATAATAGTCATTAGGCTTGATAAGTCTCGACATGCTCTCCATAACATCTTGGATTTTGGCATCAGGAAAATAGCATGCCTCTGTACCTCTCAGAAGGGACTCATCAACCACCACTACCTTACATCTCCTAGTGGTCACAGATCCAGCAACTTTGGGGATTTTGAGCTCTCCCTTGGATTCTCCCATCTCCTCAACTTCCAGGGCTGCATATTGGTTCTTCAGTTCAAGAGCAGGTAGAGTTAAAGTATCAGTCCTTCAAGATCCCATAATCTGAATCCCGCTGTTCTCCCTCAGCATAGCCTCTCTTTCCCCACTGCTAGAAATCTTTGACACCTATAGAAGACAAGAAAGAGAGCAAAATAAGAGAAGAGGAAGAGATGAGTGAAGAGGATAAAAAGAGGTAAAAGAGAAGAATAGGTTGGAGAACAAAAGGAAGACTGGAAGTAAGAAATGAGAGGTAGTGAAGTATAGTCTTGTCTAGGGTCATTATTAGTCACATTTTCAGACCCCAATAAGAGACAAAAGAAAAGACAGTGTTTCAGGTCTCCTTCCTTGCAAGTGAACAATGTTTTGGGTATGAATAGCAGCTCCCTCTCACCTCCACATACACTACTAAGTTTCTTTTAATGTACAGTGTTGCCTGGCAGTCTGCAAGATCTTTTGTAAAGGTAAAGTAACCTCTGATATCTCCAAAGTTAGGAGTCTGAACATAAGCCACAGATGAGACATAAACAGTTCTATAGCATTTTTTCACAGGAGTATCTTTGTAATGAGTGTATTTGACAATGTTTTTGTAACATCATTTTAAGATGGTCTTGTTTTAAATGTTTTAACAATTCTGTTCACATAGATCCAAAGCAGACTATCATTGTTCCCCAAGTGGTCCCCATCTGTTTGACCCATTGCATCCTAATTGTTTGTATTGCACAGGAGTTAAACAATGGCTGAGACCTTGCATTTTCATATAAGAGTTCATTTTATTTAAATAATATATCCATGCCTCTATGGAAAGGTGCTGCCCATGATGATAGAAGTATAGTCCATTCTCGTTATTCATGCGTTCATGACAGTTGCATCAATTGCAACCGAATTCCTCATTCATGCTGATGTGTTCACGTATTCGCGAACAGGCACTTTTTTTTAAAAAAAAATCTTTTTTGCTTTCACTGTACCTCATGGTCAGGCTTTGCTTCTAGATATGGCCTCCAAGTATCCAGAGAATGAATTACAGGTATTTCATGCAGGAACCTAACCCTAATTTCCCATAGAATCTTCATTTTCCGCAGTTTTGAGGCATAACATGAAATGCTAGAACCTAACCTCTATTTTCCTTTAGATTCCACATTTCGTTATTTGTGAATTTATGGTTCACGAACATTTTCACAAACCATACTTTTGCGAATAACGAGAACAGACTGTACACTCATATTGGTGAAGAAAAGAATGTGCCTTCCTCCTGTTCTTAGATTAAATTAACTATATCTTATTGTCACAAGATTTTCCTAGATTATGTTTCAGTTCTGTTCTCTTTTTTAGCTTGTTTACTAGATTCATTAATTATAAATTTGGAAACTGCTACACCTTCAACTCCCAGAAGACCACAGATGGGGAAGGGAACTTAATCAACACTGAGGCGCTTAACATCACCAAAGCAGGATTTATGTATGGTAAAAATATTTGATCTTAAGCAAATGTGAGTCTCTCTAAAGTGTTTATAATGAATTGGGTCTCAGTCAAATTTCCAGTGGACAGTAATCAGTTCTTCCATGCAGAACTTTCTGGTACCTTGACTCATCCATGGAAAGTAGAGTCACACATTTATACCTGTTGACTTATATTTAGCACATATTTATTGCCAAAATGAATGTGTGATAACTGCAAAATCACCTGCAATAAAATAACATGTTAATAATATTACTGTGCACTAATACACTAGCATATATTAATAACACTAGCTAACAGTGACAGTACTTGGTTGGGACATCATGCACTAGATATACTTCTGGAATTCTGCAGTCATGGGTGTAGATTTCACCTACTGGACATCACCACTGCACTATAAATATGGCTTATTCCTGCCTACCTCAGGGGCTGTGAATATTGCCTCATTAGCATCCTCAGCTCTGGCCATGGGAAACAGAAGGCCTAAACTGAGAACTGAACTGAGGTCCCTCCACCTGAGCCACTAGGCCAGCTCTCTGAATTATTTCTGACAGAAAGCGTTTAACCAATTTTGTCAAATAAAAATAATTACATCCTATCAGTGGCGTACCTAGGGTATGTGACACCTGGGGCCCATAATTTTTTTACCCCCCCCCCCGCCCCTAGTGCATCACTGCCTGTGAATCATAAATAATCCCTCATTCAATATATTCACGTCATAAAACAAATCAAAAAGTTCATTAAAAAAAAAATTTAATGACCATTAGAAGAGAGCTAGAACCATGCTCTATAACTCAGAGCCACTTGTTCTTGAATGAATCATCAGTCCATTTTTGTTAAATAAAATCTGACTTTTTAACACAAACTTTTATAGGTATCATCAAGTCTATATTATGTACCAGGGTATGTATTGGATCCTCCCAGAGCCCACTGACAATATCCCAGATTCGTTTTGGTTGGAATGGCGACTCATGTTTCCTCTGCGATTGTGCCATGTTCTCAGTATCAAAATGCCTAGATTATATAAAGACATTAAAATATTAGTAGAAACTTGGAAAACATTAAGATATGTGAGTAATATAACACTTATTCAAATTCACAAATCAACAAATCAAACTATATGGCTGAACTCCAAGATTCAAATTGGCGGATTTAAGGTCATCTGGAAGCATTGGATGATTGCAGGAATACATGTATTAGAAGACGTTATTTCCAATGGTAAACTGCTTGAGTTTTCACAGTTGCAACATAAATATGGCCTTAATAAATCACAAAGTTTTAGATGGATGCAACTGAAGCAGGCCATGGGGTTCCCTGAGTGGAAAAATCTTAATAATCAATAACATGATCAAGTTCAAGGTTGAGGTAGGAATACCGAAAGGAAAGAGAACCATAGCGACAACTTTCAACTTCAGGAAAGGAAACTACGAAGCAATGAGAGAAATGGTAAGGAAGAAACTTAGGAACACTTCCAAAAAATGGCAAATGGTAGAACATGCCTGGTCTTTTCTCAAGAACACGGTGAGCGAGGCGCAAAATCTGTATATCCCCAGATTCAGAAAGGGGTGCAATAAGTTCATTAGGCACGATCTCCCCTTCAGAAACCATGCCGAACAAAAGACCCGGCGTGGATAACTAAAATAGCGAAGGAAGCGATAGGCAATAAGAAAAATTCATTCAGAAAATGGAAAAAGGACAAAACTGAGGGGAACTGGAAAGAGCACAGGAAGTATCAAAAAGAATGTCACCGAGTGGTTCGAAAAGCCAAAAGAGAGTATGAAGAGAGGCTAGCCAGGGAAGCACGAAATTTCAAACCGTTCTTTAGATATGTTAAAGGGAAGCAACCGGCTAGGGAGGAGGTGGGACCGCTGGACAACGGAGACAGGAAGAGAGTGGTGAAGGAGGAGAAAGAAGTGGCAGAAAGAATTAACATGTTCTTTTCGTCTGTATTCACAAACTAAGATATATCCAACATATCGGAACCTGAGCAATTCTTCAATGGAAATCAAGCAGAAAAATTAACATCCATGGAAGTGAGCCTTGAAGATGTACGCAGGCAGATAGAAAAACTAAAAACTGACAAATCCCCGGGTCCAGACGGAATCCATCCAAGGGTTCTGAAGGAATTAAAGGAGGAGATAGCGGAACTACTGCAGCAAATTTGCAATCTATCCCTGAAAACAGGCATGATCCCGGAGGACTGGAAGATAGCCAACTTTACGCCCATCTTTAAAAAGGGATCAAGAGATGAGCCGGGAAACTACAAACCGGTTCTGGGGAAAATGGTGGAAGCACTGATAAAAGAAAATATCGATGAACATTTTGAAAGAAACGAACTTCTGATAACCAGCCAACATGGTTTCTGCAAGGGGAGATCGTGCCTAATGAACTTATTGCACTTCTTCGAAGGAATTAACAAACGGATGGACAAAGGAGACTCCATAGACATCATATATCTAGATTTCCAAAAAGCCTTTGACAAGGTGCCCCATGAACACCTACTCTGGAAACTGAAGAACCATGGGGTAGAAGGAGAAGTACATAGATGGATCAGAAACTGGTTGGCGAGTAAGAAACAGAGGGTAAAAGTGAAGGGCAGTGGCGTACCTAGGGTATGTGGCACCCGGGGCCCATCATTTTTTGACACCCCCCCCCCCCCCCCATGTAAAAAAAATTTTTTTTTTTTTTTTTGCAATAACCATGAAATGGAATAAATGGTCAGAATAGAAACAGGCAGTGAAAATTTTCTTTTATTGAACCTCATATATGTAACCATTATTCCGAACATAACAAAACATAAATTATGTCTAAATTGTCATGACATTAGAAGTACATATGGAGTAGTTGCAGGCAGTGGCGTACTTAGGGTATGTGGCACCCAGGGCCCATCATTTTTTGACACCCCCCCCATCTATATGAAAAATATGATTTTTAGTACCAATCTACATATCGCACCACAAGAGTGTACCTAGGAAAAGGCTGCATCTTAAACACTGCAGTGAGCACTAGAACACCAACACATACATTGTAAAACTAAACAAGCCAGATCCCGCACAGTCAATTGGTCCTGTAGTCAATGCCAACTGAAAACTATGTCTTTTTCATACACACAGAACAGAGATACACCCTCGCCCAAAATGGAATAATCACAAACTAAAAATAGAAATATGTAGACAAAAGTTAAACTGATCCGCCAAGAAACCAGACCCTGGATACAATGCAACACCACAAAAAACAGTAACACATGTCCTCTAATACAGTGCAAAATATAAAGACAGTAGATGAAAATTTGAAAAAACTGATACATAACAATCACCACTTTATAAATTAACAAATAAAAATAAAACAAATAATGAGATATAAAAAAATACAATTTTATTGGACTAATCCCCGTAAGCTCGGTCCCCATCCCCGCAAACCACCTGATTCCATCCACACAAGCCTTGAATTGTTTATATTAAAGTATAAAAAGAAACAATATTCTGTACAATTGTCAATTTATAAATCAGCGTCTTCTCCCCACTCTCTTCCCCATTTCCCTTCAGCATCCTCAGCCCACTCTCTCTCCACTTTCCTTCAGCGCACGCACATAAAAACAAGCAAGTAATTTTATATCATTTTCATTCTATTCATTCATAGAAATTAAAGTCTAGATAATGCCAGTCACATAACAAAACATGATTTTACAAAAATAATTCCCTGCAGTCAAGCCTGCAAGGATTATTAGATGTCTTTCAGCAGTTCCCCTCCCTCCCTCCCCCTTACCTTTGTGGCCAAGTCAAAATGATCTACCAACAATAAAATTTTAAAAACACAAAGCACGCTGTACGCAGAGAAAATGTTAATTATCATTTATATTCTGCGGGTTTTCAAAGAGGTCAAGGCAGATGACTTTATGCAATGTCACCTCAGTAACAACTATACAAAAATAGACAAATATTCCCCCTCCCTTTTTACTAAACTGCGATAGCGGTTTTTAGCGTAGGGAGCTGCGCTGAATGCCCCACGCTGCTCTCGACGCTCATAGGCTCCCTGCGCTAAAAAACTCTATTGCGGTTTAGTAAAAGGGGGCCATAGTGCAAAATATAGACAGCAGATATAAATTTTCAAAACGGACACATTTTGATCACTAAGTTGAAAATAAAATCATTTTTCCTACTTTTTTGTCTGGTGATTTCATGAGTCTCTGGTCCTTCTTCTGATCCTTCTTCTTTCTCTCTCCCCCTGGCTCCCCTCTTTATTTCTGCCTTTCTTTCTCTCTCCTCCTGGCCCCCCTCTTTCTTTCTGCCTTTCTTTCTCTCCCCCTTGACCCCCCTCTTTATTTCTGCCTTTCTTTCTCTCCCCTTGGTCCCCCTCTTTCTTTCTGCCTTTCTTTCTCTCTCCCCCTGGCCCTCCTCTTTCTTTCTGCCTTTCTTTCTCTCCCCCTTGACCCCCTCTTTATTTCTGCCTTTCTTTCTCTCCCCTTGGTCCCCCTCTTTATTTCTGCCTTTCTTTCTCTCCCCTTGGTCCCCCTCTTTCTTTCTCTCTCCCCCTGGCCCCCCCTCTTTATTTTTTCCTTTCTTTCTCTCTCCCCCTAGCCTGCACAAAGCCATCGTGCCGATTTCTCCACTTCCACGATTCTTTCCCTACCCTCACCCCCAAGCCAGCAGCCGATTTCTCCCTGCTCCTTCCCCGATGTCCTGATGTCCTGAACTTCATCGGGCAGCAGCAGCATTCAAAATTCACTGATGTTGCCCGCTTCAGGCCTTCCTCTCTGTCGGGTCCTGTCTTCATGAAAACTGGAAGTAGGCAGGACCCGGCAGAGAACAAGGCCTGAAGCCGGCAACAGCAGCGAATTGTAAACGCTGCTGCTGCCCGAAGAAGGTAATGGAGCACCGAGGCAGTCCGCTTCTCCCCCCTCCCAGCCGAACCCCCGCTGACCCTCCTATCTCCCCCCCCCCCCCGTGAACCTTTCCGACCTTCCCAGCGAGAGCAGCAAACCTCCTTCGCGGCTTTCTCCTCCCTCTGCCGCGTTACTGATGACGTCATCAGTGATGCGGCAGAGGGAGGATAAAGCCGACGCTACTGGAGGGAGGTTTGCTGCTTTTGCTGGGAGGGTCAGAAAGGTTCACTTGGGGGGGGAGAGAGATAGGATGGTCAGCGGGGTTTCGGCTGGGAGAGGGGAGAAGCGGTCTGCCTTGGTGCTCCAAGGCCTGGCGCCATTACCTTTTTCGATAATGGCGCCGATGCTGCTTTCGCTGGGAGGGTAGGAGCGCGATAGGGACCGGGCCAGCTGTGCACCCCCCCCTAAGGCGGCACCCGGGATGGACCTCCCCCTCGCCCCCCTTGGTACGCTACTGCCCTGGGGAAACAGCCTGCAACAAGATCGCGCGATGCCAGAGATCTTTGCCTGCTTCGGCTGTTTCCTCCGCCGCGGTCCCGCCCCTCCTCTGACATCAGAGGAGGGGCAGGACCGTGGCGGAGGAAACAGTCGAAGCAGGCAAAGATCTCTGGCATCGCGATCTTGCTGCAGGCTGTTTCCAGACGCGACACCCGGCGCAGGGGGGGGTAACTGGACCGGACCGGGAGCACCCCCTCAGGGCTTGGTACCCGGGGCGGACCGCCCCCCCCGCCCCCCCCTTGGTACGCCACTGGTGAAGGGTCACTACTCGGACTGGAGGAGGGTCACGAGTAGGGTCCTGCAAGGCTCGGTGCTTGGGCCGCTGCTATTTAATATATTCATAAATGATCTAGAAACAGGGATGAAATGCGAAAGAATAAAATTTGCAGACGACACCAAACTATTTAGTGGAGCTTGGACTAAAGAGGACTGCGAAGAATTGCAAAGGGACTTGAACAAACTAGGGGAATGGGCGACGAGATGGCAGATGAAGTTCAATGTTGAGAAATGTAAAGTATTACATGTGGGAAACAGAAACCCGAGGTACAACTATATGATGGGAGGGATGTTATTAAATGAGAGTACCCAAGAAAGGGACTTGGGGGTAATGGTGGATATGACAATGAAGCCGACGGCACAGTGCGCAGCGGCCACTAAGAAGGCAAACAGAATGCTAGGCATAATCAAGAAGGGTATTACAACCAGAACAAAAGAAGTTATCTTGCCATTGTATCGGGCGATGGTGCGTCCGCATCTGGAGTACTGCGTCCAATATTGGTCATCGTACCTTAAGAAGGACATGGTGTTACTCGAGAGGGTTCAGATGAGAGTGACGTGTCTGATAAAGGGGATGGAAAACCTTTCATACACTGAGAGATTGGAGAAACTGGGTCTCTTTTCCCTGGAGAAGAGGAGACTTAGAGGTGATATGATAAAGACTTACACGATCATGAAGGGCATAGAAAGAGTAGAGAGGGACAGATTCTTCAAACTTTTGAATAATAAAAGAACAAGAGGGCATTCAGAAAAGTTGAAAGGGGACAGATTCAAAACGAATGCTAGGAAGTTCTTCTTTACCCAACGTGTGGTGGACACCTGGAATGCGCTTCCAGAGAGCGTAATAAGGCAGAGTACAGTACTGGGGTTCAAGAAAGGATTGGACAATTTCCTGCTGGAAAAGGGGATAGAGGGGTATAGATATAGGATTACTGCACAGGTCCTGGACCTGTTGGGCCGCCGGGTGAGCGAACTGCTGGGCACGATGGCCCTCAGGTCTGACCCAACAGAGGCATTGCTTATGTTCTTATGTTTAGAGTTCTTATGCTTTCAGGTGTATTCCCTGGGACACCAGGCCACTCAGTGGTACAAATTAATATCTGGATTTATGAATAAAAAACCAAAGACTGGTCTTAGAGACATTTGGAGCATTGAGATTAAACATCAAATTACTGCGTCTCAATAGCCACGAATTTGGTCTTGGAGGTTGAGATGCACAATGTCTGCATCTATGAGACAAACATGGTTTTTCCTGTTACATAGAGCATTCTGGACCCCTGTTCGTTTATAAAAATTAGATTGCTCTAAGTCGGCATTGTTATCTTGAAGCAGGGACTTTAGATCATTTATTGTTCTATTGTCCATTTATTATGGCTTTCTGGAAATCAATTTGGGGCCTAATTAATAGTTTGTTAGAAAATTATGTGGCATTATCGTATGATACAGTATTATTTGGCATGTCTATGAGGGCTAAGAGCCAAATATCTTCCAAAAATAATAAACTCTTACTTATTTTAACAGGAGTTACTATACAACAAATAACATGCAATTGGAAAAATTGGAATAGATTAAGCTACAGTTTTTGGTGGAATTCAAGTGTGTCATATTTATAAAATGGAAAGAACATTAGCTATTCAGAAAGGAAATTTTAATAACTTTCAAGATGTGTGGGGGCCATTAACAAATTATTGCAATGAATAAGTATTATTTTCCCTGATTTGTTCAAATGTAAGAATGGGGTGGGGGGAGGGGGGATTTTATTATATGGTATAAGCGTTATGAGATGTTGAAAAGATGGGAGGAAAAGGGATAATTCTATTTAATATGAAGAATTGTAGAATTTCAAGTGATATATTTAAGTTAAAATGATTGATACCTTTTGATGCACTTGATGTAAGTTATAAAAATGAATAAAGAATTACAAAAAAAAAACCAAAACCTCAGAAACCATGAAAGGTTAGGCATGACACTGTTCAAGATGGTAGCAGGACAAGAAGGATGCTCGATCTCTCCTCGAATCAGGTAAGTATTGTTAACCCAGTGGGTCCACCTGTATTAGAGGCTACTAGTTGAAGGGTTTTGTGCTGGGTGCCCTCACTCAGTGTGTCCTGGTAGTGCCCTGAATCTGATAGCCACTGGGAGGGATCTGGAGAGCTGAGAAGTTTTGCTGGTGGGGGTAAAGAATAGGGAGCTGGGGTTGGGAGTCTGGCCAGCCTTTTATTTTTTTAATGATTCCCTTCCTGTCAGTGCGTGAGCCAATCATTGCTCATGCACTGACTGATAGGAAAGAAAATATATACCGTGTTTCCCCAAAAATAAGACAGTGTCTTATATTCATTTGGGGCCCAAAAAAGGCACTAGGTTTTATTTTCAGGTTATGCACATGATCATCTTTCCTTCCCTCTCCTTTACCCCAATTCTTCCTGTTTCCTTTTTCTCTCCCCCATGTGCAGCATCTTTCCACCCCTCCCTCCCTACCATCCCCCTATGCAACAGAAGTTTGCCCAGCTTCTATCCTTCCCTCCCTCCCATCGCCCGTGCAGCCTTGCCCAGCTTCTATCCTTCCCTCCCTCCCATCCCTCGTGCAGCATAATCCTTGCCCAGCTTCTATCCTTCCCTCCCTCCCACCCATCCCTTATGCAGCAGAACCCTTGCCCAGCTTCTATCCAACCTTCCCTCCCTCCCATCCCTTGTGCAGCAGAACGCTTGAGCACGGCCCCCACCGCTCCCACAGCGCAACCGAACCCCTGCTGACCCTCCATCCTTCCCTCCCCGTCCATGAACGAGCCCAGGGCTGGCAGCATTCTAAACAGGCTGCTTGGCCTTGTCCTTCAGGGATTTCACTATGCCGTGTTACTGATGACATCATCAATAATGCGGCAGAGTGAAATCCCCAACGGACAAGGCCAAGCAACCTGTTTAGAGTGCTGCCAGCCCAACGCTGCTTTGGATGAAGGTAGGGTTTGTTCATAGTCGGCGGGGAGGGAAGGATGGTCAGCAGGGGTTTGGCTGCGCGGGGGGCGGGGGGGAGGTGGCCGGGTTGAAGAGTTGCTGACAAATCCCAGGACTAGGGCTTATTTTTGGGGTAGGGCTTATATTAAGACCTAGCACGAAAATGATGCTAGGGCTTATTTTGGAGAAAACATGGTATTACTCACAATGCAGCAACCCACTGCAGATTACCATGGCTGTTTTTACTGATAGTGCATGTTTTTTAGTGCCTGTCATTTGCATGCTGTTAATTGAGTGAATCTGGAGTAAGTTTTTACAGCATGTTTGTAGTTTGTTAGACCACTGTGTGCTGAAGCTTAGAACACCATTCTAACACACAATTTATTTAATCAAAAGCCAAGTTGGAGTTAATTGGAAACTAAACAGTTTACTGGGGCACTTGATGCAAATTGAATTATTTGACAGATAGTATATTTACGTCTGGTGCAATTCACAGAGGGATTTCTTCTCTAACTACTTATCAGGGGGGAGCTGTTGATTCAGAAAGCTGTCTTCTAACCATGCACTGCATGGGGCTCACCTGGCCAAGAACACAGGGCTGCGAAGAGAACAAAAGCGATCAGCCTTCTGGCGCCTGGAGTCACAGCGCCCAGGCAAGGTTAGCCATGTCAGTCCCTTGCCATCAGCCCCACTGGTGACCAATGGCTCTGAACGCTGTCCGGTGGCGTCACGAAGGGGGTGAATTAGAGCCAGATCGGGAGGGCATTCCTTAAAGAGTGCTTTTGCCGCTCCCGCCGGCTTCTTAGCCTTTATCTTGGCCGCTGGGGTGGACCAGCAGCTGCGCTGAGGTGCAGGTCCCAGGAGGTTCTGGACCCAGCTGGCTGTGCACCCCCCCTAAGGCGTGCACCCAGGGCGGTCGTCCCCCACCCTGCCCTTGGTACACCACTGCATCCTATATTTTTTGAAAAAATGCTTAACTTGAAGATACTGTTGAATCAGTTTTCTTTTTTTTTTCCCCAATTCTTTATTCATTTTCATATCTCATAACAAGTATACAATAATCATTCAATATTCATACAATTCACTTGTATACTTCATATAATATTAAATCTTATATTATCCCCCCTCCCCCCTTCCCTTCCACACATATCAACATTTTATTTGAATCTCATACATTATACCCTCCCAATCCCATATCATATTATTCTTCTATAAAAAAAAAAGTGTCTAATCATTCGAATATTCAATCAATGGCCCCCAAATTTTTCAAATATGATGTCCAATGACATCCTCTGATATGGCCAAAGTATACAGTACATAGAAGCGTAGAAAAATGAATGAAGATAAAGATCATATAGTCTATCTAATCTGCCTATCTATGCCATCTACTATCCCTTCCTCTTCTTTAGAGATCCAATGTACTTATCCCAAGCTTTCTTGAATTCAGATACACATTTCGTCTCCACCATCTCCACTGGGAGGCTGTTCCACACATTCATTACCTTTTCCATGGTTACTTATTAGGATTATTATTATTAGGATTTTTTATATATATATATATATATATTGCCTATCAAGGTTATCTAAACAGTTTTACAATCAGGTACTCAAGCATTTTCCCTATCTGTCCTGGTGGGCTCACAATCTATCTAACATACCTGGGGCTATGGAGGATTAAGTGACTTGCCCAGGGTCACAAGGAGCAGTGTGGGGTTTGAACCCACAACCCCAGGGTGCTGAGGCTTTAGCTTCAACCATTGCGCCACACACTCCTCTCTCCACTTTCATGTGTAAATTAGGTGCATTTTCAGCAGCACTGCATGTGTAGTGGGACGATTATGTAAAGGCTATGAAAAATAAAGTGACCAAAATCTGTGTACTAAGATAGTATTCTAGAGCAGCATCTGTACCTATAAAATACAAAATACTTCTTGCCTTCAAAATCAAACTCACTCATTTCCCATCCTTTCTAGACAAATATCTCATCCCTTATGTATCCCCCCCTCCCCGGGCACTCAATCAAGGAAGTTTTCTATACTCCAAGTTTCCAAGGTTTGATTTGCACATCCAGGGGTGAGGGGTGAGTGGGAGGGAGAGGGATATTAAAATAGGATATGCTTATTAATTACATGTATGTATGTATTGTTATATGGTTTTATTAAATACATATAAGAACATAACATAAGAACATAAGCATCGCCTCTGCCGAGTCAGACCATAGGTCCATCGCGCCCAGCAGTCCACTCTCGCGGCAGCCCCCCCCCCCCCCCAGGTCAATGACCTGTAAGTTATCTCTTACTTAAAACATTTTGTCCTGTATGGTATCCCTCTAATTATACCCTTCAATCCCCTTTGCCTTTAGGAACTCGTCCAGTCCCGTTTTGAAACCCACAATCGTACTTTGCTCTATCACCTGGTGCATTCCAGGTATCCACCACCCTCTGAGTGAAGAAGAATTTCCTAGCATTTGTTCTGAATCTGTCTCCCTTTAATTTTTTTGAGTGCCCTCTTGTTTTTGTTTCCCCCGCCAGTCTGAAGAATCTGTCCCTCTCTACCTTCTCTATACCCTTCATGATCTTGTAAGTTTCTATCATATCCCCTCTAAGTCTCCACTTTTCCAGGGAGAAGAGCCCCAGCTTCTCCAGCCTCTCAGCATATGGAAGGTTTTCCAGGCCCTTAATCATTCTTGTTGCTCTTCTCTGGACCCTCTCTAGTATCGCCATATCCTTCTTAAGGTACGGCGACCAGTATTGAACGCAGTATTCCAGGTGTGGGCGCAATACAGTGGCAGGATAACTTCCTTGGTTCTGGTAGTGATTCCTTTTTTGATAATGCCCAACATCCTGTTCGCCTTTTTCGAGGCTGCTGCACATTGTGCCGCCGGCTTCATTGTTTTATCCACCAAAACCCCCAAGTCCTTTTCCAGGTTGCCTTCCCCCAATGCCGTCCCCCCCATCGTGTACATTGGGTTTCCTTTCCCTATGTGCAAGACTTTATATTTCTCTACATTGAAGCTCATCTGCCATATGTTTGCCCATGTTTGTTCAGGTCTCTTTGTAGTTCTTTACATTCTTCAATAGTTTTAACCCTACTGGAGAGTTTTGTGTCGTCCGTGAATTTTATAACTTCACACTTTGTTCCTGATTCCAGGTCATTAATAAATATATTGAAAAGCAGCGGTCCCAGCACTGACCCCTGCGGGACGCCACTCATGACCCCTTTCCAGTCAGAGTAGTGTCCCTTTACTCCTACCCTCTGCTTCCTGTCTGCCAGCCAATTTCTGATCCATCTGTGCACGTCCCCTTCCACCCCATGGTTCCATAGTTTCCTTAGTAGGCGCTCGTGGGGTACCTTGTCGAAGGCTTTTTGGAAGTCCAAATATACGATGTCCATGGGATCACCTTTATCCAATTGTTCGTTTATCCCCTCAAAGAAGTGCAGTAGGTTCTTTTGGCATGATCTTCCTTTACAGAAACCATGCTGGCTGGTCCTCATCGGATTATTTCTTTTTATGTGCTCATTGATACTGTCCTTGATTAGTGCTTTGGCCATCTTCCCTGGAACTGAGGTTAAGCTTACCGGTCTGTAGTTCCCCGGGTTGCCTCTGGATCCTTTTTTGAAGATAGGTGTAACATTCGCTATCCTCCAGTCCTCCGGGATTACCCCTGTTTTCAAGGATAGGTTGCAAATCTGTTGTAGTAACTCCGCTATTTCGTCTCTGAGCTCTTTCAGTACTCTCGGGTGGATTCTGTCTGAGCCCGGAGATTTGTCAGTTTTTAATCTATCTATCTGTTTGAGTATGTCTTCGAGGCTTTTTCTCCATTGACGATAATTTATCCTCTTGATCCCCCTTGAAGATTTTTTCCGGTTCTGGTACATTGGATATGTTCTCTTTTGTGAAGACCGATGAGAAGAACGTGTTTAATCTGTTTGCCACCTCCTTTTCCTCCTTAACCACTCCCTTCCTGTCTCCCTCATCCAGGGGCCCCACCTCCTCCCTCACTGGCTGTTTTCCTTTCACATATTGAAAGAATGGTTTGAAATTCCTTGCCTCCTTGGCAATTCTCTCCTCATACTCTTTTTTCGCTGCTCTGACTACGCGGTGACATTCTTTTTGATGCTTCCTGTGCTCTTTCCAATTTTCCTCGGTTTTATCCTTTTTCCACTTCCTGAATGATTTTTTTTTTGTCTCCTATCACCTTCTTTACTTCCTTGGTTATCCATGCTGGGTTTTTTGCTTGATTACTTTTGCACCCTTTTCTAAATCTGGGTATATACAGGTTTTGCGCTTCGTTTACCGTGTCCTTGAATAAGGTCCAGGCTTGCTCCACCGTCCGTGTTTTCCTTGAGCTGTTCCTGAGTTTTCTCTTAACCATTAGTCTTATGGCATCATAATTCCCTTTCTTGAAGTTAAACATTGTTGCAATGGTTCTCTTCCCCTTTGGAATTCCTAAACTAAACTAAACCTTAGGTTTATATACCGCATCATCTCCAGGGTTGTGGAGCTCGGCACGGTTTACAGGAATTGTAAAGAGAAAGGAACTACAAGGAGAGGGTTAGAAGAGGATCAGAGGAAAGAAGGACGTTAGCGGGCTAGGATGTCAAAGAGGAGGGAAGTGTTAGATTTTTGAGAATAACCAGGTTTTCAGATGTTTACGGAAGGGTTGGAGAGCACTCAGGTTGTGAAGGGGGGAGGTAAGGTTGTTCCAGAGCTCGGTGAGTCTGAAGTGGAGGGAGGTTCCTAGTGTTCCTGGGAGGGAAATGCCTTTTAGTGAGGGGAAGGATAGCTTCAGTTTTTGGGTGGGTCTGGTGGTATTAGGATTTGATGAGTTCCAAGAAAGCGGAATTAATGGGGGGAGGATGCCATGGATGATCTTGAAAGTTAGGCAAATGCATTTGAAATGGACTCTGGGAATTATCGGAAGCCAGTGAAGCTTAAGAAGGAGCGGTGATACATGATCATATTTACTTTTTGCAAAGATAAGCTTGGCTGCGGCATTTTGAATCCGTTGGAGTCTGTGAAGGTTTTTCTTTGTTAGGCTTATGAAGATAGAATTGCAATAGTCCAGTCTGGATAGAATGATGGATTGGACAAGAATGGCAAAATGATTTTGGTGGAAACAAGATCTTACTTTCCTCAGCATGTGGAGGCTGAAATAACATTTTTTTACCAGGGAGTTGAGGTGGTCATTGAAGGACAGTGTAGAATCGATAATGACACTCTGGACCTTGCTGGAGAATTCGAGCTGCAGTGTGGAGCCAGAGGACAGTGGGATTGAGGTGGGAAGCTGAGCTAAGTTTGGGCCGAGCCAAAGAAGTTTTGTCTTGGATTCATTTGGACGGTGTGGGCCCAAGATTGGAGGTTCGAGACACAAGCGGAAATGTTCTCTGAGAGATTGGTGAGGTTTGAGTCGGTCTCAAGAAGGACAAGGATGTCATCAGCTTAGGTATAAATTGTTTCAAGGGGGGATAAACTAAGGAGTTTTAGAGAAGACATATAGATGTTGAAGAGGATAGGAGATAGAGGAGAGCCTTGCGGGACTCCGCAGGTTGGTATCCAGGGAGAGGAAGAGGTGCCATTCATATTGACAATGTAGGATCGGGAACGGAGGAATTTTGAGAACCATTCGAGGACTGTAGAGGTGATGCCAATCTCAGAGTTGGTGGATTAGAATATCGTGGTGAACGACGTCGAAAGTGGCAGAAAGATCGAATTGCAGGAGGACGGCAAACTTCTTGTGGGAGTGAAGTTGTTGAATCTTGGAGATTAGGGAGGTCAGTAGGGATTCGGTACTGAAATTGGGGCGAAAGCCATATTGGTAAGGTAGGAGAATGGAGAATTTCTCAAGGTAGGATGAAAGTTGGGTCGATATGATGGACTCAAGCATCTTAGTTAGGAGAGGGATATTTGCTATTGGGTGATAGCTGGCTGGTAAAGAGGGGTCGAGGTCGGGTTTTTCAATAGAGGGGATAAGACGATATGGCCCATTTCTGGGGAGAATAGGCCCGAATGTAGGGCGGAGTTTAAGAGTTTGGTGATGGAAGAGATGGCCTGAGAGGGTATTTCCTCATAGAGGTAAGAGGGAAATGGGTCTAAAGAACAATTGCAAGATTTCAGTTTGAGACAGATTTTAAGGATGAGGGATTCGGATACGTGCTCAAAGGTAGACCAGAGTCTATCGGCTGGGATAGCGATAGAGGCCATTGAAGTGGCTATTGGAGTGGGGTTGGGGTCCGTGAGCACCAAGGAGTTGTAGGAGACTGTGGGTGGGAAGGAGCATCGCAGGGAAGTGACCTTTTCATTGAAGAATTTTGCAAGGACTTCAGCTGAGGGAGAGGAGGGAAGAGAAGTGGAGTCCATTTTGGAGGTTAGAAAGTGCCAGATTTTGAAAAGTGTGCTACTCTGGTTATTGGATCTGGAGATTTTCTCGCCGTAGAAGTTCATCCTTGCTTTTTTTTAGTGCTGAATTGTAGAGCTTAATGTTGGCTCTCCAGGCTTATCTATCTATGGGGGAGTTAGATTTTTTCCATTTGCGCTCCAGGGCGTGACATTTTTGCTTCAGTTTTCTGTGATAAGGGAGGTACCAGGGGGCTTTGCGAGGATAGGAGATAGATTTAGTTGAAAGGGGAGCGAGGGAGAGGAAGGTGGATTCGGAGAGGGCGGTCCAGTTATGCCAGTTGGATTCAGGATCTGCATGCTTAGGTGCAGAGGAGAATTTTTTGAGGAATTTTGACCAGAACAGGTTGCTTGAAATTTTTTTGCGAAAAGTGATGGAATTAGTGGAGCGGGGAGGGGTCCCGAGGTGCGACATGAAAATGGGGAGGCGGAAGATCCCAAGGAAGTGGTCAGACCAGGGGACCTGTTCCCAGATGATGTCGCTGACTGAGGTTTTGTAGGTGGTAAGGTCCAGGAAACTGATGAGGTCTAGGGTGTGTCCCTTTTCATGGGATGGGGAAGGTGAAGGGGGGGAAAATCCGAGAGAGGTAAGGAAGCTCTTTAGTTCGATCGTATCCTTGTTGGTGTTGTCATCAAGGTGGAGATTAATGTCCCCAATGATCAAAAGTTTTTAAAATTTGAGGAAGGCATTTGATATGGTTTCGAGAACGAGCTCAGAGGATTTGTTCCAAGGGGTGGGAGGGCGGTAGAGAAGTAGGATACCCAATGGGTGAGGTTGGAGTTCGTCATTGACCGAGATTCTAGAGAGGTGTGGCTGCTCTTTTCGATGAGCTGGACATCGAAGAATGATTTGTAGATTAGTGCCAGGCCTCCTCCTTTTCGGTTAGATCTGGGAGAGAAGAGACCTTGATAGCCGTGTAAATATGTCATCTTTTGTGATCCAAGATTCCGTGATGCATAGGAATCCTGGGTCAGAGTCTTCAAGTAGGTCCTTCAGGATTTGAATCTTATTGTAAGCAGATCTGGCGTTGCAATAGAGTGTAGGGACTGGGGTAAGCGAGTCAGATGCAAGATTGGGGAGATTTGCGGGGGGGACAGGTTTTAGGGATGCGTGATTGACTCTACGAGGGTTTTTTTTGGAGGGATGGTTTCTGGTGCGCAGCAACGTGAGGATTCTGAGGCCAGGGCAGATGTTGAGATCAATGGAGGGGTCGGGGAGATTGGGGGAAGGAGGTTTCAAGCATGGGATGGTGAGGGGAGAAGAGCAGAGCAGGAGGAGAAGGAGCCATGAAGGGGGCTTCATGATGAAAAATTTTTTTTTATTTTTTTTTTTTCCACTTTGAATTGGATCATGTTGTGATCACTATTTCCTAATGGTCCCACTACTTCCACTTCTTGGGCAGGTCCTCAGGGTGAGTGGGAGGGGGAGAAAATGGATTCTCATGTATTTATGGATGAATCTAAGTGCTGTTTATCAAATTACTTGTATGCATTCCTTTGTGCACTGTTTTTAGACTGAAAAATTAATAAAGATTAAAAATAAAATAAAATAAAATTGGTTAAAATGCCTATCATAAATTCTAATGTGTTTTACAATATTAAAAGCAAGGGGGAGAGACTTACATAGGCATATTGACAAGATAAATTATGGAATGGACATGAAAACAATGGGTAAGTAATGATGAAACACCATCTTTTCTGCAACTGCCCCTTTCTTTGGAATGCTCTACCAACACACCTCCACCTCGAAATCTCCCTCGACAAATTCAAAACAAAACTTAAAACCTTCCTATATCAGGACGCTTTCCAAACTACAATATCAGACCCTTCCCATTTTACCTAACGATGAATGAGAACTGGTTTTAAGAAGCGATTTACCCTTCCTCCTTATCCTTCCCACCTCCCTCTTTACCTCCCTTTAATTTTTTTTTAACTTCAATGTAATTTTGAATGTTTCCTTTCCCCAGTCCCTCTCGTTTAATTTTGTCTATGTCTCATCCAAGGTCAATGTTATTGCCCAATTTACTTTTATTTTAATTTAAACTTTTAGCATTGTAAACTGACCAGATACATGTCAATGGTTGGTATATCAAACTACTGTATAAATAAACTTGGCCTTGGCACCTAAGCACATAACACAGTATTCAATAAGTCTGGTACCTAAGGTGGGAATTCATCAAGCAGCATTAGGGTTTAACATCCATTAACACATATTAAGGGAATTAGCGCACATTAAACACTAGATTAACTAAGCAAATCGATCGGGTACCGATCGATTTGCGAGCCCTTTGCGACATGATTTCCCTCCGACCCGATTCACTAACCTGTGTAGCGATCCGATCCTGATTCGTGCATGCAAATGAGGGGAATCGGTATGCAAAGCAGGAAGGACGTGATTCACTACCCTTTTTTCCTGACACACTGACAGGCTGGCTGATCAAGAACAAGCGACTGGTGAGGACCAGTCGCTTGTGTAAAAAACTGCTCTCTGCCCCGATTCTGTCTTTGGTGAGTCTCCACTCAGAGTACAGTCTGCCCTGACTCTTCTCTCTCTGGCTCCCCGGCTCTTCTGCCTCCCTCAACTCTCCTGCTCTCTGCCGTGACCTGCTCTCTGCCTGCCCCGACTCTCTCTGGCTCCCCTGACTCTTCTGCTCTCTGCTTGCCCCGACTCTCTCTGCCTACCCCGACTCTCCTGCTCTCTGCCACTTCTCTCTCCCTAACTTCTTCAGTGTTTCTAGGCCTTTTGCTAATTCACAGCTGAGAATGGAGCCGCTCTTCTCTCTGCCCCTTCCAGCTGAGCCCTGCTCTTGCTGCCCCGACTCTCCTGCTCTCTGTCGCCCTTCCCTGCAGTGCGAGCCCGTGGTTTTAAAGTGGGGCTGCACTGCGGGGAAGGGCGGCAGAGAGCAGGAGAGTCAAAAATTGCCTGCTTTTCAACGCCGGGGATCACCCATCCAGAGCAGAAGACTCAGGGCCAGTAAAAAAAAAAAAACCCAGCAAAAACAAACACCGAACACATGCGCAGACCATCTGCAAGGAAAACAGATGGTCTGCGCATGCATCGGGATCGCACACTAGCGATCTGTGCGGTCGGAGGGGGCGTTCCTCCGATTGCCCTCATTTTAATTTTATTGTTTTGTGAATTGGTCGGGCCTGCACAGATCGGCCACGGATTGGGCATAGGGAGTCAGATATGTGAATCTAGCCTTAAAAGCCCTTAAGTATAAATGGGTTTTAGAACTGAATGCATGCAAATTCCCTTAATGTACATTAAAGGTGCATTAAGCCTAATTTTGCTTGATGAATTCCCCCCTAAGCGTGTGATCTGCCCATGCTCACCCACATTCACACCTCTTTGCAGTTACGTGATAAAACACTTTTAAGTCACTCTCTAGACACTTTTTTCTTACTTCCTGTTTCTCTTTTAACTTATAGAATAGAGCAGTTATGCATCTAACTGCAGTGTACACCTGTTTGAGCACCTAACTTGTGGCATACTATGTAGCTTTAGGGGGATAGTGTCTACTGATGAAAATACATGCCTACATATGGGCACCTATTTTTCTAGCATATACTTTTGGCTGTATACCTGGTATGTCTAGCCCAATATAATAATAACTTTATTTTTCTATACCGCCATAGTCAAGCGACTTCTAGACGGTTCACATTGAAAGAAGGCTGGCAAGTCAGCGGATAACAGGAAGTATAAATAGAAAAGTTACATACTAATTGGAGTTCCATGGTTAAAGAATACATGAAAATTGGAGTTACCTGAGAGATTGAGTTAGCGTTTACAGCGGGGAATATCATAGTGAGAGAGGGTCGTCTGTTTAGTCAATGAATTTGTCGAATAGGGTGGTTTTAATTGATTTTTGGAATGCGTTGTAGGTCAGTTTGGGTTCATTTATGCAGTTTCTCAGCCAGGCTTGCTGTCTATTCGCTTGGAACATGATGGTTCTATCCAGGAAGGATCTGCAGCCTGTGATCTTTGGGTATGCAAAGATATTTTTGTTTCTGGTTGTTCGTGTGCGGTTGTGCAGAATGAAGTGTGTTTGCAGGTGTGGTGCCTGATAACTGTGCATATCCATATAGAGGAGGCCCCAGTCCAGAATGCCCCTTCTACACCCATATCTTTGTATGTATAAAACTATTCATGCAACTGAGTGGATGAATAGCCTGGTGGTTAATGCCAAGTCCTGAGAACCAGTGGAACCAGGTTCAATTCCCACTGCAGCCCCTTGTGACTCTAGGCAAGTCACTTGACCCTCCATTGTCCCAGGTACAAATTGAGTGCCTGTCTAAAATATGTAAACCACTTTGAGAGAGGCAGTATATCAAATCCCATCCCCTATAGGCACTTCCACTGAAAATGAATCAAAACCAATCCACAGTTGTCTGGCACAGCAACAAAAGTTCTGACCTGGTAGAGTTTTTTGTTTTCGCTAATGACTGAAAACAGTAGTCCTAAAACACAGATTTATTTTATTTATTTATTTAAGTACTTATACCCTCTTTAAGACCTAAGTGGTTCACAAGGAAATTAGGCCACAATTATACACAATTTAGAAACAATACAACAAATGTTAATAAATATTAAAATCTCTCCAATAATATTATTACAAATGAATGACTTTCAAGAAAAGGCCTCTACAAATAATGTCGTCTAACACTTTTTTAAATCTTTGAATATCAGAGTGCATCCTAAGTGACCCTTTCAGATTATTCCATAATAGAACCCCTGCCACTGAGATTACTGAAGCCCTCATTTTTGCATAATGTATGTTTATTAACCTTTCACTAACTACCTGCAGTGTCCCCTCTGACCTCAGGGCTCAACCTAGTTCATATACTTTCAGCACCTGAGTCAGATACCAGGGGATATTAAGGCGTATCACTTTAAAGATAGCAGAAGAAACAATATTTTACCAGTAGCCAATTAAGCCTTTCAATAAAGGTGTGAAGACTGGAAAACTGCCAACGTTATTCTGCTCCACAAAAAGGGATGCAGGTCAGAGGCTGAAAATTACAGACCAGTGAGTCTCACATCAATAGTATGTAAACTTATGGAAACGTTGATTAAAAACAGATTGGACACGATTCTGAATGATCCCCACCAGCATGGCTTTACGAAGGGAAGGTCTTGTCAATCCAATCTGATAAACTTCTTTGACTGGGTAAAAAAAAAACTGGATGGGGAGAGTCCCTGGACATCGTGTATTTAGACTTCAGTAAGGCTTTTGATAGTGTCCCACACCGTAGGTTATTGAATAAGATGAACACGTTTCTGGAAACGTCAATCGCTCCTCCTAAACTTACTTGCTCCACTTCATCACTGACGCTGAAACCGTGGATTGAAGACAAAGTTTTATTTTATTTTTCTTTCCAGCTTATGATTTATCTTTAATCTTATCTATTGTTTTGCCTTTTGTCTTTGTTTTGTTCTATTTCTATCATTTAAATTTCTCCAGAATTCTACTGTTCAACGGCTCCCCCTTCTGCTTCTATTCCTTTCTCTCCTCTCTTCTACCTTCCAAAGTATTTAGATCAATGCTGTCTTGTTAAAATGTTTATTTTATTTTTATTTTTCCTCTAACTCTACTTTTCACTTCTCTATTACCCTCCAGGTACTTTAGTTAGATTGTGAGCCTTCGGGACAGTAAGGGAATTTTTCAAGTACCTTTCTTATTTCTAATCTTAATGTATATTTTCTGTAAACCGCTTAGAACCTAACGGATGTAGCGGTATATAAGAAATAAATTACATTACATTACATTACATTACGATGGGCCTAGGAGAAACACTGACTGCATGGGTAGAAGACTGGCTTAGCGGCAGACTTCAAAGGGTGATGGTAAATGGTATTCCCTCAAAAACGTCGGAAGTGACCAGTGGAGTACCACAGGGCTCGGTCCTGGGCCCGATACTATTTAATATCTTTGTAAGGGATCTGCCTCAGGGACTTCGAGGCAAAATTACATTATTTGCCGATGACGCTAAACTATGCAACGTTGTGGGCAGCGCAGCAAAACCTGACAGCGCAACCATGCCCGACACTATGAAGCAGGACCTACTTTTACTGGAACAATGGTCCAGTACTTGGCAACTGAATTTTAATGCCAAAAAATGTAAGGTAATGCACCTTGGTAGCGGAAATCCATGCAGAACATGCACCCTGAATGGTGAAAACCTAACAAGAACTGTAGCAGAACGGAACTTGGGCGTAATCCTCTGGGAAGATATGAAAGCTGCCAGTCAGGTGGAGAAAGCTTCAACAAAGGATAGACAAATGCTGGGTTGCATCAGAAGGAGCTTCATCAGCCGAAAGCCTGAAGTCATACTGCCGTTATTCAGATCCATGGTGAGACCTCACCTAGAGTACTGTATTCAGTTTTGGAGGCCACATTATCAAAAAGATGTGAAGAGAATGGAGTCGATTCAGCGAATGGCCACTAGGATGGTCTCAGGACTTAAAGATCTCCCATATGAAGAACGTCTGAGCAGGCTGCGATTATATTCTCTCGAAGAGTGCAGAGAAAGGGTGGACATGATAGAAACATTTAAATACATCACGGGCCGCATTGAGGTGGAGGAAGAAATCTTTTTTCTTACGGGTCCCACGGCAACAAGAGGGCATCCACCAAAACTCAGGGGGGGAAGATTTCATGGGAACACCAGGAAATACTTCTTCACCGAAATGGTAATTGATCGATGGAATGGTCTTCCACGTCAGGTAGTCGAGGCCAGTAACACGCTTGACGATGGGACAGACAGGTGGGGTCGCTCCAGAGGAATGCTTAAAAGATGGATTCTCGAGGGAGGGAGCGTTCTTGAGTGGGCAGACTTGTTGGGCCGTCGGCCCTTTTCTGCTGTCATACTCTATGTTTCTATGTTTCTATAAGTGAATTGAATTTTAGTTAAGAGTCCTCTCACCATATAATTATTCTTCACAGTAGTTTAAAGTATTACATAGTAACATAGTAAATGACAGCAGAGAAAGACTTGCATGGTCCATTCAGTCTGCCTGTGAGGAAATCTATAGCAGTGTTCTTCAACTGCTGATCCATGGACTGGTGCCGGTCCACAGAAATTTTCTGCCAGTCCATAGGACTGGCAAGTCCATCGGGCCCAAGATAGCATTCTTCAGCCACCGGTCTATGGTACGATCAACGCGGCATCTTCATGCCGGGTCCCCGAGTGCTGCAGTGCACAAAGCCTTGGGAAAAGGCTCCTACCCGTGTCCTGCGCCTGAACTGGAAGTCTTCTCTCTGAAGTCGCAACATCAGAGGGAAGGCTTCCAGAAGAAACGTGCAACGCACGTGAAAAGCCACTGCCCACAGCTTTGTGCAATGTAGCACTCAGAGAGCTGGCCCGAAGACGCCGCATTGATTGCACCGTGGACCGGCCTGAAGCTAACACCGGGGGACAGTCCAGAAGGCAACGCACATGGAGGGAGAGAGACAACAACAGTAGGGGAAATGCTTTTATTTTTTTTAATTTAGTGATTGATTTGTCTGTTCAGGATTTTATTTAGTGATTGATTTGTCTGTTCAGGAAGAAATGCATTTGTTTCTTTTCCTCTGGGGTTGTATTGCTTGCAGAGTCTTGCATCTTAGGGTTTGTTTGTAAATATTAGTACTTTTAGTTTTTGGTCCTGCATTTGCATGGGGTTATCTGTTTTTTGGTAGGAATGAATGTTAAAAAGCATAGTGTGCTTTGTGTATTTTAATTTTGTGGTTAACCATTATGTATTGTTAATACAATTATATTGTGTGTATATATGAAAAATGAATGGAAAAAATGGTGTTACAATTAGTACTATTATGAGGCGGAGATGGGCACGACTTAGCCCAGTGATCTTCAACTACCAATCCGTGGACCGGTGCAGGTCCACAAAATAATTATTTTATTTCCGCCGGTCCATAGGTGTCAAAAGGTTGAAGAACACTGATCTATAGGATGCTGCCACTTCCCCTTAAAAACACTCCCTCACAGTGTCAGAGCTACCTTAAAATGCCAGGATCATTCCTAAGGGGAAGTGACATAAGAGGGGCAGAGCCAGCAGAGTACGACCCAGGAAATATAAAAGACCAGGACAGAGTTAGGTTAAGAAGGCTCAGAGAAAAGTAGCAATGCTCACTGCAGATACCGCCACCCTGAAGCTGAGAAACTGCAACTACCTTGTTCAGGTAGTCCAATTTCAGCTTGGAACCTGGAAATTTGAATTTTGACCTAGCTAGCTGCTCTTTTTTGAGGACTGTCTGGGTGCCAGGATGTCCTTTGAAAAATGAAGGAGTCTGTCTGGGTTTAGCCAGCTCTCCCAACTCCCCCACCTACCTCCTTCCCGGCCAGCCTTGGTAATTTAATCTTCAGTCAGCCGGCGGTAGCAGCAACAAGGTGAGCCTGCTATTGCTGGCCTGCCCCAGAAGCTGCCTCTCTGCAAGTCCCATCTATGTGGGAATAGGAAGTTGTTGCAGAGAAGTAGCTTCTGGGGCAGGCCAGCAGTAGCAGGTTCACCTTGTTGCTGCTGCCACCAGCTGACTGAAGATTAAATTACTGCAACTGGATGGAAGTAGGGAACTGGAGAAACAGCATGGAGGGAGGGAGGGATCACTGGAGAAGCATTATCGAAAGGAGGGAGTGCAGGAGAAAAGAACATCGAGTAGGGTAGTGTTGGATGGGAAGGGAGAGACAGAATCAGCAGGAGAGGAGGTTGAAAGGAGAGAGAGGGGCACCCATAGGGGATTGGGGGTTAGAAAGAGAAAGAAAGAAAGAAAGCACACACAGAAAAGGAGTTTAGAAGAAGAGAAAGAGAGAGAGAGAGAGCACAGCACACTATGGGGGAGGAAGATTGGAGGAAGGGAGAGAGAGAAGCACTAAAAGAGTACAGAGGTTGAGAAGAGGGACCAAGGAAATGGGTTGAGTGTGGGGAGGACTGTGGGTTGAGTATGGGCAAGGTCATGTGTCCTCTTTTTTTTTGTCTTCACAAATATGGTAACTCTAGGCTAGCCTTGCATGCTTACTAGAGACTATGCTGGTAACTCTGTGCCCAGGGCCAGGCCAGAGACCAGTAAGGACTGCTGCGGAGAGAAAGGCATTAATGTATACCAGTGGTCTCCAATGTATAGCTCCAGGGCTGCATGTGGCCCTCAAAGTCCTTCATTTCAGCCCTCAAACAGTTGACTGAAATGCTCTTCAGATCCTGTAAATGTGTTCATTTAAGTTTTGCTTGATATAGTAACTCTTAAGCATAGGAGCCAGCTCTGTAGGTGCTGTGAGTGCTTGAGCACCCCCAATATTGAGCAAGCTGCTTAACTGTGTCCACAGAGGGGTAATTTCCATTGGGTTGAGCACCCCCAATCATTTTTAAAAGTTTGCTCCTATGTCTCCTTTATGGAATTTTGCTTCTGTTGACAATTCAAAATAAAGTGAGTTTTTAAAATATGTTACTGAAATGTTGTAGAATCGATATTACAAGTAATATTAATGTTTAATATTTAATACCCAGTCTGAACAAGCAGGTCAAAGAAGTTTACAAAATCGGTAGTATGTGTAAGCTTGAAATCTTTAGGTGGCCCTCAGAGCTTTCTTGTGTAGGAGATCTCATGCCCTGTTTACTTTTCCACCAGTACAGGGCTGTAAAAGCAAGAAATTTCTTGACCATACTCTAGCATTTCACGCGGCTTCCCACGATAGAGAATTTTGTTCACTATTGCATGGAGCTTGTTCTCATAAACATTTCAGAATTCAATTGAAAACTTATCTTTTTTTCAAAATACTTGGTCAAATAATTTTCCTGCCATCATTAAATTGTCTATTGTTTATAATCTTTTGTAAACCGTGTAGGACTTATGGTTACACGGTTAAGAAGTACGATGTTATGTTATGTTCACACTGTGGCCTCTATATGAAAAAGGTTGGACATTACTGTGATTTCTTTTAGTAAAGAGTTTGGAAGTCTTTTGGGTTTTTTCCTTGAGATCAAATTTCGTTGTATTCCACAGTTGAGGGGGTTCTCTCCCCCCCCCCTCTTGCTGGGGTCCTGATCATCCCTTCAAAGGGGTGGCTTCTCTATAAGCAAATTAATATGCAAATGAGCTTCTTCAATGGTGCCTTTTCCCAGGGCTAAACCCATGCTATATTTTTATAGTAGTTTCCCAGTATAAACCCTTTAGGTCTGAGGATTTTGGTAATGGAAGGTACATCTCATCACATAATCTCCCCCTCAGACCGAGTGTAGGAATTCTGCCTTATTAAGAGATCGCTTTCGCATGTGCAAATTTTCAGGAGGATCCTTTTTTTTCCTTTTCTTTATTTAAAAACATTTTTCACCTGTATCCAAAGCGGCTCACAGTATTACATACATATTTCAAAATTTGCACAACATAAAGATCCCATATACATCAGCAAAAATCATAAGATTATACCATCCCTATAAATTTTATCTTTTTATGTTTGTTAACATTGTGTCCCCGATCCTTCACTTCCCATGATTTATCTCTCTACTTTCCTTTGGATTCTTTGGAATTCTTTGTGGCTGGACTCTTTTCTTCTCTATGCTGGAGGAGGCAGGCTATGAATATAAGAGTCCTTTCCCTTACTTAGTGCTCTTTTGAGCTTCTGAGAAGTTTACTAGGATTTTTAAAATCCTTTCCTGATTTCTTAGGGACTAGAAGGTCTTGCATACCCTCCCAGTCCCGACCTAGGATCAAGGATCAAAAATTTAAATTTAAAATTTGGAAGAGGTGGATCACCATGGGCGGTTATGGGAGGACCCTTGAAACAGCAGTAAGCGAAACATGTCGGGTCAAACCTTCCCAAGCCGAGCAAGTCAGAACTAAAAAACTGTAAAGAAGATAGAAGGAGTAAACGATACAGCTAAGTCTTTTGGATATATTTTACATCTTTACAACATATTTATGAACTTTTATGAATATTTATGAAATGAATGAACTGGGTAAGCACTAAGCACTTTAAAGGAAGTTAAATAGATAAAGAGTAGCAAAAGCAAAATGCACAAGGCACTTTTAAACTAATGGAGAAAACTATGAAAAAATTAAATAGAAATGAGCCAGTGAGGAAATGACCACGTAAAGCTCACCGCAGTGAAAGCATTTTGAGGCGGGAGAGTGATGGGACTGAGGCTCAAAGATTCTTGGAGTAAGTAATTGATAGGAATTGCTTTGGAGGCTTAGAGGATCTAAATATAAATTTCTAATTTATTGGAGACATCTGATGCATCTATGGCTTCTCCAGCAACACTTTTGCTCACGGTTGCTTTGCAACCAGATAAGGAATGGATTTTAAGAATGTTCTTCAAAAATAGATCTAAAGAATTTTTGGGACACAAAATCCAGATGTTTCCAAATGTCTTGAGAGACACACAAAAAAGGAGATGGCAGTTTCTGATTTTAAGACCAGCAGTGACTGAGCTGGGAGGTGTTTTCTATTTGAGATTTCCCTGCAAGAGTGTGATTAGATATCAGTCCTCAAAAGTATGTTTTCCTTGAACCCTTACAGTTGTCTAGTTTCATATCCCTTAAATGCCTTGAGAGAGAAGTTTAATACTGACCGATATTATATTTGGAAAGTTTCCCTCACTCAACAGTTAAGCTGTAATCTAGAGAATTGTTAATTTCTGATAGCTTTTGCTTTCTTTGAAATCACTCTGTATAATCTTGGATCTTTAGTTGAGGACTTGAGATAGATTCAGCATATAGTTTGAGTAAATATTTTTGCTCAATCTACCTTTTTGTACAAGTGTGTCATGTTTGGAAATTATTGTGAAAAATTATAAATAAATAAGAATTGCTCCATCACTATTTGGTTGACCATCTTGAGGGCAGTTTGTTGCTTGGATCTTAGCCATCAAGTGGCCAATCCAGCAAAGTCTGAGCTATTGCTGACAGCAAGATCCCCCCCTCCCCCACGACAGCTCCTCACCACACCAAACCTGGTGGTCTAGTGGGCTGTTCCCCCCTCCGACCCCCATACCTTTTTCAAAGACTGGCAGGAGGGATGCTCAATAGATCACCATTATTGGTGTGGTGGGGCATTGTTGTGGGGAGCTTGCTCTCAGAGGGGGTCCCCAACCTCACGGCAGGAGTGCATGGGCATTCCTTCTGCCAATCTTCCGCATGGGGTGGGAGGCATCGGCGGGGAGCAGTCATGGTGGGGGCACTAGACCACCAGGCTTTTTGGGGGGGCTCCATTTAGGAGGAATTGGGGCCATTGGTGGTGGTGGGTCTGAGCTGCTTTATTTTCATGTCAGTGCCTGAGCCAATTAATACTCAGGTACTGACTGGAAAGTAAGACTATGAGAGCTCAGACCCTGCCAGTAAATATTGACCCTGATTCCTCATAAATGGAGAGGTGTTTCTTTTGGAGAATCACCCAGAGAGGTCATTTTAATATTAATGGCCTCGGTATACTACAGTTTTAATAGTAATGACCTCATTTGTACTAAATTTCCATAGTATAATTGGAGGCTGCTAGAAAGCACAGAAAAGACCACAG
The DNA here is from genome assembly GCF_902459505.1 of Geotrypetes seraphini. Taxonomy (NCBI): domain Eukaryota; kingdom Metazoa; phylum Chordata; class Amphibia; order Gymnophiona; family Dermophiidae; genus Geotrypetes; species Geotrypetes seraphini. The sequence goes on along the minus strand of NC_047093.1, from coordinate 96,010,488 downwards.
TGATAATCGGGTAGTAAAATACGGTAGAATCCGGCCCTCAGTCTCTCCTGTCCCTTGAGATGAAGAACAGGCAGGAACCAAGAGGTAACTGGAATAAATTTGAATGGTTTATTAACTTGCTTAAAGATATTAACAGTCAACTATTTATATATTCAGAGGTAGCAATCATCAGGTTTAAGTAATTTCATTTTTTCCACAAATTTCTCTAACCCAACTCCCCAGGCAGTAGAGCAGGGGTGTCAGTCCCTCCTTGAGGGCCGCAATCAATTCGGATTTTCAGGATTTCCCCAATGAATATGCATGAGATCTATTAGCATACAATGAAAGCAGTGCATGCAAATAGATCTCATTCATATTCATTAGGGAAATCCTGAAAACCCGACTGGATTGCGGTCCTCGAGGAGGGACTTTGACACCTAACTGAAACCTCAGTGACCCACTGGAAAATGCACAGTCCTCTGCTGCTTACTGCAAAGGTATTTTCCATGAGAGGGGTCACATATGTTTCCCATCTTTAGCCTTCAATGTTAGTGTTGCAACTATATTCACCCCAAATGATCATCCATGGATCCAGGGTGACTCCTTTTCTTCTCATATGCTGTTTGCATGACAGGGTTACATCTGGAGCTCTTTATCCAGCAGATTGAATATATCAGAGGTATGACCCATGCTGCAGGCATCCGCCTGTTGATTCATGATCAGTCACAGATGCCTTTTCCTGAGGATGAGGGGGTGAACATCCCACCAGGAGCTGAGACAGACATTGGCATGATGAAGGTAAATCTCCTGATGCAGCAGTAAAATGAAAATGCGAATAAACAAGGGAACATTTAGTAAGCCAATGTGACCAGATGATGCCAAGATCTTGTCCTAGTTTTCTTCTGGAAAAACAAAGAGGGGTGTTTATCAGATGTGAGACAGAAAAAGTATGTCATAGATGTTGTGCATTTTGATATTAATGAAAGGAACATCACTGAGTATCCAGATAGCAGATATGTAGAAAAAAAGAAGATATGTATGTAAACTATATATACTTATTAGAAAATATTTCTTTTCATATCAAATGGCATGGGAATCTGTTCTTGCTAGTATAGATTAAATATTGCTAATAACCAGACAACTGATTGGGATGGGGAGTGCTGAGCCCAAAGTGGGGAAATTAGGTGGGGTGAGAAACAGGGCCCCCTCCTTAATTTCTGCCCTGAGCCCCAGCATGTCTAAAACTGGTCCTGGCTACAACCTCAGCACCCTGAGGTTGTGGGTTCAAACCCTGTGCTGTTTCTTGTGACCCTGGGCAAGTCACTTAATCCTCCACTACCCCAGGTACATTAGATAGATTGTGAGCCCACCAGGACAGATAGGGAAAATGCTTGAAGTACCTGTATGTAAACTGCTTTGAGTGTGGTTGTAAAACTACAAAAAGGCAGTATACAAGTCCCAATCCCTTTCCCTGAAGCACACAGTTGTGTTTCCTATGCTGCAGTACTGTACAGTACTACATAGCCTTCAGAGATTAAAAATAACTTATTGAAAATAAACCATAATTGCTGCCATGATTTTCCAGACCATACCCAGGGCAGCTTTATAACCCCAGCTGTCCATAGGCCAGAGGTATTCTTGGGACACAGCAATCAGACTCCTAAAGAACATACGCACCCAGGACCCTGTCTCCCAAGCTCTATCATTGGCCTACTGGATACCCATAGCCTAACACTACGTCTTCAAGGGCTTGATACTAGTGTACAAGTCCTTTGCACAACATGGCACCTGGCTACATATTAGATAAGCTTCCTCCATATGTCCCGAAAGGCTGCTCCGCTCCCAGGAGGAAACACGTCTCCAAATACTCCCTGGTTGTGCCCTTCAACTTCAAAACACCAGATGACTATCCTACTTTCATTTCATACCACGCTACTGAAATCAACTGCCCCCACAGATCAGATCCCTTGAAGGGCTTCTGAACTTTAGGAAAGCAATAAAACTTACCTTCTCACCTAATCCCCCCACCCAATGCAGTAAGGTTAAGAAGAAATGTACACTCAGACTTAAATGTATATTGAATTAGATCCTCTGTATATGTCAAGTTAGGATGAAAACACTTTACTATAGCAAATTGTAACTCGTCTGTATACTATGTATGTTAACTTGTAACCCTTTCTGAGCTCGTTGGGGAAAATCGGATAGACAACAAATTAAATAAATAAAACAAACATACCCAGCCAGTCAGGTTTTCAGGATATCCACAATGAATTTTGTGGTGGGGCCCAGGTCTGCTAGTTGAGCAGGGCCCAGCCTTCACCACCAGCGTATGATCTAGTGCTCCCTGGAAGTAAGGACTCTTATTCCTTGTCAAGTCAAACTCTGAGCTCAATTATAGTTCTCGATTATCTCACTTGGGGATAAAATTATTTAGTTACGCGGATGATATTACGATCATCATCCCCTTTGCTGACTCCCTCTCAGAAGTAGCTCTTAAGGTAGCAGGAGTATTAGGGTTAATGGAACAGTGGATGATTGTTTAAATTAAAGCTGAACTCAGAAAAAAACAAAGTTCTTTATTGCTTTTCCACGTCCATGTGATAGTGATACATCTTTGATCATAAATAAACATAACTATTCTATTCAGCCAACCATTAAGATATTGGGTGTGATACTAGATCAGGGCCTGGCCATGAGGAATCAGGTGGACTCTTTGGTCAGAAAGGGATTCTTCACCCTCTGGAACCTTCGATCCATTAGGGCTTACTTTGATGTTTCATCATTCAGACTCTTGGTGCAATCCCTTATACTTAGTCAACTTGATTACTGCAATATTGCCTATTTGGCAGTGTCTCAGAGAAATATGCAGCAACTTCGCATAATTCAGAATGCTGCGATTAGACTGATTTTTGGTCTGAAGAAGTTTGACCATATAGCACTCTTTTTTTGGGAATTGCACTGGCTGCCAGTGGAAGTGTGGGTGAAGTTCAAGTCCAGTTGTTTTTGTTATAGGGTTTTGTTTGGTCTTATCCCTAAATAGTTAACTGATCTTTTTTCTTTTGCAACTAACAAATACAGGAGAAGTTTGCATTTGAATTTCGTCTTTCCACCCATAAAAGGTTGTAAACTCACCAACACCTTTTGTCTTACCAGGCAACTTTATGGGGCAAGGATTTGGATTGTTGGATTATGTCCTCCAGTTCTTATCTGGAATTTAGGAGACATTTAAAAACACACTTATTTGTTAAATATTTGGGTAACTAACTTTTTCATTTAATTGTACATCTTACTTTTTGTAAACCACATAGAACTTTATGGTTCTGTGAGATATAAGCTGATTGTTATTTTATGTATAGCCACATTAAAATTGAGTTCATAGGTGAAGAAAAGATAAAACTATCAAACAATGTTCAACATGTCCATTCAGCTTCTATCAGAATAGCTGCTTCTCACATGTGGTTTAGCTGCTTTTATTCAACACAGTTCTGGTAGCACTTTATCCCTGGACTTCAGGCTTGAACCTGAAGGCTACTAGGCAGGCCCTAAGCCACCCAGCTCTATACCTCTTCTCTCAATACCCTTAAAGATATTATGGGGTACTAGCTCAGGAAACCCTTCACCTGACTTCCTTAAAACACACTTTCTCATGACTGACCTGTCTCTGAGCCTGGTCAGTGTGAAGAGAACCATTCCACCCTTATTGATAAGATGGTCTTTTATCCCTCCCTAGTTCCCATTTTAAAGTGCTTCTGAAATATCCAAGCTCTGGGCTGCTTAATAGCATTAAACCTTTGCAATAGCCCAGCTACCGTGTTTCCCCGAAAATAAGACAGTGTCATATTAATTTGTGGCTTATTTTGGGGGATGTCTTATTTTTTTCATTTACAACGATCATCTCTCCCTTCTTCACCTCCATCCCAATTCTTCCTCTTTCCTTTCTTCCATCCCATATGCAGCATCTTTCCTCCCCTCTCACCCATCCCTTTATGCATCTTTCTATCCCTCTCTTCCATCCCTCATGCAGCTGAACCCCGCAGACCATCTGATGTATCCCCTTGCGCAGCATCTTTCCATCCCTTCGTCCCATCCCCCTGCACAGCAGACTGCCGACCCTCCCACCGCGAGACTGACATACCTCCGCTCCAAACAGCAGCGGCAGCACTCTGAACAGGCTGCTTTACGGCCTTCCCTGCCGGGTCCTTCCCTGTTTTGTGTCACTGACATTATCAGGGCTTATTTTTGGGATGGGGCTTATATTAGGAACACCTTTAAAAATCATGCTAGGGCTTATTTTCAGGGTAGGTCTTATTTTCGGGGAAACACGGTAGCTCACCTGCATTGCTAGCCCTGGCTGAAACATTCATTCAGTTCCAGAGCTTCACAATATTTCTCTTCAAGCACACTCATACACATTTCCAGGACCACCTTTTAACTATAAGACATTTATTTAGCAAAGGGGTTACCTCACTCATATAATCTTTATTCATTCTTTCTTACACTGCAGAGGTCTACTTCATGTCCCATTCATATTCATTTATAGAGTTTCCCTCCTGCCAGTCTTCTAAAAAGGTACAAAGGGGGTTCAGGAGGAGATGGCCCACTAGACCACCAGGTTTATGTGTGTGGGGGGGGGGGCTGTGGGAGACTGTTGGGGCGGAAGCTTGCTGCCAGGGGGGTGTCAGAGGGGGATGGCCCACTAGAACACCAGGCTTGTGTTGTGGAGGGCTGTGGGGGGATTATAGGCACAACTCATGTGTGTGTGATGTGCCTGTTCTGGCAGATGTCTTTGTTTTGAATTATCTGTAAAAACTAAAATCAAAACTGTTAGAAGTAATTGCTGCTTTTTATGGGGACAGGTAATTTTATGAGGGGGACGGAGGTGATTCCTCGCAGGGATGGACAAAGTCAAAGGGGATTCCTCATGGGGATGGGTGGGGACGGAGGAGATTCTGGCGGGGACAGATGGGGATAGGCAGGATTCTGGCGGGGACGGGTGGGATTTGTTTTTCCGTGCAACTCTCTAACTTGGAGCAATAGAGGGGTCTCTTGTTGGGGTTTTGTTCTTTCAAGCTCATAAGAACATAAGAAAAGTCTTACTGGGTCAGACTAATGGTCCATTAGTAGCCCGTTCTAACGGTGGCCAATCCAGGTCACTAGTAATTGGTCAAAACCCAAGGAGTAGCAATATTCCATGCAACTGATCCTCACACTGAGGATTCACCCTATAATTTATAATTCTTAATCTCTCATTACAGTCTTAAGTTCAACGGGGCAGCCTTGGTTACCCATTATTGTCTTCATAATTTGGCACCCCAAGCATGTTCCTAAATCCAGCCCTGAGTTTCTTTTCTTTTTTTTACTTCTAGATGCCTTAAACCCCTGTAGAATATTCCCAATGTAATAATTAGGGCTATCACTTTTAACTGATAAACAATCTCTATAGTGCCACAGACATTTTCAGTAGAAGTGTCATAAATTTAAAGGGGGGAAAAAAAAACCCCACTCAGGAAATTTGACTTTGACTCTGCACTGAACAGTGCAGCAGCAGTTCCTCTGCGTTGATGCTATATCAGATATTGAAGTGGGGAAATGCCATGTAATTGAACAATCTGATTGGCTGCTCCAATCCTACTCCAGGAACATTTGAAATGTGTGTAAGAGGCATTACCAAAGCTGCTTCTTGTCATACTCTATTTGCAGGTTCATATTAAGAGGCTGAAATCCCCATATGAAAATCAGTGCACTGAAGGAGAGAACATTAAAAACTTCTACAAGGATATTTATGGAGCAAGTTACACGAGAGAGGTACGGATTATGAGTTTATACGTATAACAAACATATAGTACCTTTTGTCTAAGGTACTTTTCTACACGTGAAAATACTATATGCCCATGGAATGGAACCTAGAAGAGCATTGTAGGGGATGTTGTATTTTCTCACTAAGGAACAGAAACAGCTGTATTTGTAGATTCTCCAACATGAATATTCATCAGATGTTTTTGCAGACATGGGATCTTATAAAAATAAAGAAACATTTTGTGACTGAGAAAATAATTTGCATGGCATGGTTATCATGAAAACAAGACCAGTTCATGACCTCTGAGGACTAAACCTGAGTATCCACACATCCACTGGGGTTGAGAAGGATTTGTAATAAGTCACTAGCTCTTTTGTTCTTTCAAGCAGTTCCTTTGTTTCCCTTAGGCTTGCAAACGGACCTGCGCTCAGCAAAGCATCATGGAGAACTGTGGTTGCAGTCACTGGGAATTTGCCTCACCCAAAGAACTGCACTATCCCAAGTGCAACCTCAGCACTCATGGAGTCAGTAAGTTAAAAAAAAATGTTTTGCTGTTTTATTGAGGAATCAAGAAATGGAAGGACCCCACCCATGAATGGAAAGCATTTTTCAAATACGATTCATAATTGCAAATAGTTGTATTACCTTTTCACCATTTTGGAATCAATTAATTGAAAAGAAAGAGACCAAATATAATTCAGTCTTTATGTCACTATTGTTTAGAAGCTTTTCTCTTATTCCTAGGAGACTGTGTCGAACATTATGAATTCAAATTTGCCCACGATGATCTGAATTGTCATTGCCCACTGCAGTGCACGTAAGTTCTGTAACTCTTCATTGCAAATGTAGATACTTCTAGAGTAGCTGCAACACGGCCTAAGAGAATCCCCTTCCCCACCCCAAACTCTCATGTACTGTTGGATGTTTTAAGATATTACCACATACAAAACTCCTATAAAAACGACAAGTTGTAGTAGTCATATACCATAGCTATCTCAGTGCAGGACACTTTCAGAAGGAACAGACAATCTCACTTCATGATCAGTGCCTTAATCTAACAGACTGAATGCTGTAATTTAGTCAGGAAGTGAATGGGATATAACAAGTAGTGAGGTCCTTAAAGGGGGAAGATAAATACACAAACTAAGTTTTAAAAAAACTGACTGATCAAGAATGTCTTGGAGTCACGTGATGAAGCTTAGCTGAGCGGTGGCTCTCTGCTCTTGCTCCGCAACGTCCCCACTCATTCAGCTAATTATAGCCCCCATGTGACTCTTGGACAACGGCTATTGAGGTGTATTTTGTTCCCTGCAAGCTGAGGAATCTGCTGACAGAGCTTTTGGAGCAGTTCCTGCGAGCTGTGGCTGGGTTATGCCCTCTAAAAATTTGCAGCTGGCTAAGCTTAAGCAGACCATGCTATCACCAAAGATGGTGGCACCAGGAACACCCGCACGCACAATGGTCACACTGCAGGAGGAGACTATGAGGGAGCTCACCAAGCATCTTTCTGCCCTAATTGATGATAAATTCTCTAAGTTTCAGGCCTCCGTCGATGACTTTAAAGACTGCATGGAACGCCAGGGAGCGCAAATCACCCACCTCGAAAACAGGGTCTCTGCGTAAGAAGATACTGCAGCTCAGGCTGCTGCCTGCATACAAGCCCTGGAGACTCGGTGCACTTCGCTGGAGGCCCGCATTGAAGACCAGGAGAACTGGGGCCGCAGGAACAACCTGCGCATCGTGGGCCTTTGCGAGAAAATCTGGGATGCAGAGCTGTGGCCCCTGGTGGAGCAGTGGTTGCCTGGTCTGGTGAGTCTGGACCTGGTGGGGTCCCTGGCAATGGTGGAGTGAGTGCACTGGGTGGGTCCTCAGAGATCAGGAGACACCAAACCATGACCCGTTATAGCCTGTTTTTTCAACGCAGCTCTTAAGGACAAAATCATGGCACTGTATCACAGGGCTGGTGCTCTGGAGCACGAGGGAGTTTGGAGCCTATTGTTCAATAATTTCTCCCGTGTGGTGGCTGCTAGCCGGAAGGCCTTGGCTCCCTATTGCTCTGAACTGTGGAATCAGGGTCTCTGTTTTGCAGTGCTATTTCCCACGAGTGTGTGTCCACACTGACTCTGGCCCTTTTGTGTGTGACACCCTGGAGCAACTTAAAGGTTTTCTAGTGGAGCAGAGATCCTGCACCTTGAGGGAGGCCTGGGTCGAGGACATATGGTGCCTTTTGGTGACACTGGATCCCTGTCTGGTATGCCTCTTTGTTTTTCTTGGAGGGGGTCTTGACATGAGTGGCGGATCTTTTCTGTACCCTATTGCAGGGATGGCACAGGTGTCACTGTTTTCCTGGAGGAGAGCTCGTTTGGGCTGCCTTTCTTTTCCTGCCGATCCCTGGCTGTTGCTGCCTGGCTGGGAGTTCTCTCTTGGGGTCTTTACACCCTGGTCCATCTGCTGGCTGGCTTCAGGACCTACTCTGTGCTTTCATGGAGGTTGTCAGCTTTCTAACAGGACAATTCTGGGCCCACTAATTTTGGACTGACAGAGTACTGCATGGTCTTTTATTTCTTGTTTGGTATAGTTGGTTGAGTGGGGAAGTGGTAGGAGGGAGCCGGCTTATGGGGATGTTTTTTACCTGTTTGTTGGTGGGTTGGGTGGTTGGGAGGGCGGGGATGGTTGAAGAAAGAGCTGGGGGGGGTAGAGTGTCACATTAGGAGTTTGAGACGGGATGGGGAGGGGCAGCTAAGCAACACATCTTGTGAGTATGGATGGCAAAATATAAATACTTAAGTTGGTGGGTTTTCCAAAGCCCTGCCGGCTGAAGATGACCTCTTCCTCTAGTTCAGCAACCAGATCCCTCAAGAGACACTGCCACTAGCTGCAGAGCATGAAGATTTCAGGCTGCTAGAATGGAGGAGATGGTCTTCAACTGGCCGGGATTTTGGATTTCCACCAGCCACAGCAAGGGAGGTGGCTAATTTTTGATGGACCTGGGCCCCCTGTGTGTTCAGTACAAAAGGTTCAGTGCATATCTGTTCTGTTTTTATTTCTCCAGTGTTGTAATACTTGCTGAGTTTAATTTCTTAGGGTTCCCAGTTCAATTTCCATTTATGATCCCTTGTTCTGTATTTAGTAAAGGTCTATGTTTTGTGTGTAAAGAAGTCATTTAAAGTTGATTTATGCTTGGTAGTAATGGGAGGTGGGGATATCAGGGGGAGGATGCAGGGAGGAGAGGAGATCAGGGGCCCCCTCCTTAATTTCTTTCCTGGGCCCCAGCTTGTCTAAAACTGGAGTTCCCAGCTTGTTTGGGTCAAATGACAGAATTAGCTGAGTAAAAGTTCTGTGAGGCTTGGTTCTATCCAAGTAGTAAACTAGAGGACATTTGCAGACTAATGTGTGAAGCACTTCCTCACCAGGGTGAGTGTGTGGCTCTCTACAAAACACTGGAAGATTGACGGACTGGTTGAGATGATACTCTGAAATAATTTTGGGGAGGAATTTCGGATGAGTATTAAGAATCACCTTGTCTGGAAAAAATGTAGTATAAAGTGGACATGCAACTAGCACCTGGAGTTCACTGGCTTGGTATGCTGATTTGAGAGCAATGAGGAAGAATACTTTACAAGTAAAGTACTTGAGAGATGAAGTGGAAAGTGATTCAAATGCAGGCTTCAAGAGTGCTGAAAGCCGGTGGAGGAGGTTTCAGAGGTGATTGGGTATTGTAAAGGCCATTCATAAATGAAGAAATCAGAGGATGTACTGTTAAGGCCTTGTTATCCAGTAGTGTGTGAACAACATTGATAGCACTGAGAAGAACTCTCACTGAATTAGTCTTTAGTCTAGAATCAGAGAGATAGGAGATAATCCAGTTTAGATGGAAGAGGGAAGGTTACTGGATCCAAAGAATTGCCAGTATACCACAAACAGAAGTGAGTCCACTTGAAGTGGTAGCAATGCCGTGTGAAAGGCTTCCTAGATGCTTCAATGTTTATGTTTTAATAAGATTTGTTATATCACTCTAGTATATCACAGACCTAAGTGGCTTACAATGAAAATAATTAATGAAAGGAACTCCATTGAAGATAGGAAAGATAGAGATAAGATACGTACTATATCATAATAAGCATTCAGTGAGGATGAAAACAGACTACATTAAAAATAAAAATAAAGTTGATAGTTGACACTGGTGCAGACAGCGAAAGAGTATCTACTGGTTAGGAGAGAGATACCACACTATGAGAGCTAAAGAATGTAGATTTGGATGCAATAAAGAGACCTTGTAATGTGTCAGCAGTGTTGGAAAGATGTGCAGAGTGATTGGTTCCCCTTTGCTCATTTGTAGGAGGAAAGGGAAGCAAGGTTGATGTTGCCACTGGTGGCTGGTTCCTGGCAAAGTTTGAGCATTGTTGTCTTCATTAAAGGGATTGGAAGAAATGCATAGAGGAACTTGCCTCACCCATCGAGTAGAAAGGCATCCACTTCCAGGTGGTTGGGAGCATGGAGCCTGGAGTACAAAAGAGGAAGCTTCTGATTGTAGGGGAAAGCTAATAGGTCTACTTCCGAGGTCCCCCAAGGTATAAATAACTGTCATAAGATGAAGGTGTTGAGCGACCATTCATGTAGTTGTAGAATTCTGCTCAATCTGTTGACCAATACATTCTGATTTCCTGCTGCTTTCTGGAAAGTGTTGCGAGCAGTGGCCCAGGACTAGAATTGGATGGCCTCTCGGTAGAGAAGGCAAGATCCTGCTCCATATTGCTTGTTCACGTAGTACATGGCTACTTGGTTGTCTGTCTGAGACAGTATTACTCAGTTGAGGAGGCAATCCTGGCACATAAACAGGGCATTGCAAATTGCCCATAGTTCAACAAGGTTGATAAGAAGACATGTCTCTGTAGAACTCCAAGATCCCTGGGTGTGGAAACAGTCTAAGTGAGTTCCCTATCCTAACATGGAAGAATCGGTCATCACATTCTTTTGATGAGGGGGTACTTGAAGCAGGAGACCTCTGGAGAGATTGGTTGGAGACATACACCACAGAAGAGAGCCTCTGAGCTGCGAGGTCACTGACAAGCGTTGGGATGGAAGACCAGTTGCTTAACAACACTGGGAGGATAACACCCACTGAGGATGTCTGAGGTGAAGACAGGCAAATGGGACCACATATACTGTGGAAGCAATGTGACTAAGAAACTGTAACAGATGACAATGAGAAAAGACTTCCTGGCAGAGCAGAAGTAGTGTGGTGAGTCTCTGCTGAGGGAAGAAAGCACAAGTCTGGTTTGTATCCAGAAGAGCTCCAATAAACTCCAAAATCTGAATGGGCTTTAGGTGGGAGGTGAGATAACTGACTGTAGATCCCAGGAATTTGAGAAGTTGAATTATTGCATTCAAAGCCTGCTGAGCCTGTTGCAGTGTGGAGGCTTTGATCAAGCAGTCATCCAGGTAAGGAAAAATGTGGAAAACGTATGAGTGAAGTATCACTGGTACCACCACCAAGCACGTGGTGAACACTCTGGGTTCTGATGCTAGCCCAAAGGGGAGTACTTTTTAATGGAAATGGTGTGTTCCCAGATAAAAGTGAAGGAATTTTCTGTGAACAGGAAGAATAGAAATAAGCATGTACACTTTTTTGATATCTAGAGAGCATAACCAGTCATTCTTTTCCAAAAGCGGCAATAGGGTTTTCAGAAAGAGTATCTGAAACTTCACTTTCACAAGGTACTTGCTCAGTATTCTCAGGTCAAGGATTGGATGAATAGCTCTGGACTTCTTTAGGATGAGGGAGTATCCCTGTGCCTCTCTCCTACAATGGAACTTTTTCTATTGTGGTGAAATGGAGGAAGGATGAGAGTTCTCTCTGATGGGAGTTGAAACGAGACTCTCTTGGAGGGTGGTTTGGAGGCTTTTCCTGCAGATACAGTGCACAGCCTCGACTCATGAAGGACCCATTGATTATGAGGGTCCAGTGCTGTTGGTAATGGATAAGTCTGCCTCCTATTGGGAGAGTCTGAGGTGCGGGCTGAGAAACATAAGCTAACCTCTCTAGGAGGTAGTCAAAACAACTGCTGCTGCTTAGGCTAAGTAGGCGCAGAAGTTTTTTGTTGTCTGAGTTGCCTCGGCCATCTTTGGGTAGATGCTCGCTTAGATGTAGGAGGCTGATGGTATTTATTTCTGTAAGTGAATGAGCCTGTAGGAGCTTGAAGATTGCTTAGGCTGCTGAGACTGTTGAGCTCTCGAGGAGGAAAGAGTGCTCATATCTTTTGAGTGGCCTCCTCTACACAGTCACCAAACAAGTCATCACCAGTGCAAGGTATATTGGAAAGGCGATTTTGAACATGGGTATCTAGATCTGAGATTCTGGGCCAAGCTTGTCTGTGCATAGGGAAGGACATTGCAGAGGTCCAAGAGGCTAATTCAAAGGCATTGATGTAGAGTGAGCCATGTATTTCCTGGTTTCCAGGAGGTCATGTTGGATATGCTGATAAGTTTAGAGGGTATGTAGTTTCATAAGTGGACATCCCCTGGACAAGAGACTTCATGTAGAACAGTGGTTTCAAATTAATGGCCCACGGGCCACATTTGGCTCGCCAGGTACTATTTTGAGGCCCTCGGTATGTTACCATTGTTCTGGAATGTTGCCCGCCTCACTGCTGTAACCTCACGCAAGCATTTTCCTGCATCTGTACACGAGGTGGAGTGGAGAGGACAATCGCGTACAGACACAAGAAAGCACTTGCGTGAGGTTACAGCAGTGAGGTGGGCAACGTTCCAGAATGTAAGGTAACCATTGGAGGCAGTGCAGTTTGTATGTAATCTTGTGAACGCTCCCGAAATTCAGCACCTCTCCTGGCGGTGACAGCTTGATGTAAGATAGCAGTTGTGTCCGGTCCTGGAAGAGGTGAGAGCTCAAGGCGATTGTGGACATGACCGCTGGACACTTAGGCCCTGATTCTGCAAACTGTGCCTAACGCTAGGCATGGTTTAGACATCCGCGGAGCGCAAGTCACACTCCGCGTTACTTAAACGTAAGATAGACGTCAGATACGCGTCTCCAATAATATATTTTTTTCACTTGTAGACGCCAGGTGGACGTCCCTACAATGTATTTAGTTATATGTAAAAATGTGTTTTTAATAAAACTCTTTGTCCATTCCTTTGCTTAAACATATTTTGGTTCAGTTTTAATTATCTGCAGCCATTGTCTGATTTCTAAAGCAGCCTGTTCTCTCATTCTAAACCCCCTCCCCACCCAAACACTCCCTCCCAAGCCAAGCTGAATTTACCAATACTAATTTCTCTAGGATACATCTCAAAACATGTACCTTCCTTCAACACCTGTGCAAGCCCTCTGAAGTTTTAGTAAACTCATACCTGTTGCCCTGTGCGGATGTAGCATAAAAAGAAATACATTCTTACCACAATGGCTTGTAGTTGAGAGCAGATGAATGTATCTGATGCCCCTTTGCCTGAAAACTGCAGAATGCTGATCAAAAACAGAAAAGTCCACCACTTATGAGAGCTGTTAGGATGCTTTTAAAATGAGTGAAGGTGAAGTGGGATTTGAACCAGTGAATTGAAAAGATTAGACAAGCTGCAACAAGGCATTTTAACTTGGTGAGCCACAAATGGCTTCTTTCAATCAGTGGAGAGGTTTCTTACCATGTGAGCTTAGGATGCCTTAGCCATGGCAAGCTCCAAATAAATGTGCCTGCAAATTGCACAATGCTGTTGAAAAACAGCAAAGTCCACCATATATACACTCCTATGAGAGCTTAGGAAGTTGTTAAAATGAGTGAAGGTAAGGGTGGGATTTGAACCAGCAAGCTTAAGAAGATGGACAAGGTGCAACAAGATGCATTAACTTGGTAAGCCAGAAATGCTTTCTTTGTGGTGATTGTGATATCATTCCTAACCAGATGATACATAGGCAGGTCAGTAAGCTATGATATGACAGGGGAGCCAGAGAAACTGGTGTGGAAGGTGTTGTAGCTCAATGTGTTAAAATGCTGTGCTGATCTTGAGAGGTTGTGAGTTCAACACCCAGTGCATCTTTTAATTGTGGCATTCTTCCTTGCAGGTGCACCTTGATGATCTCACAATGAGATCAGCTTTGTGCAGTTGAACAGCTCCATTTTGCAATGAGGGGAAATGCATGTTAAAGTCTGTAGCTGGTTTTTCTATTTTTAAGCTTTGAGAAATGAAATAATGTGTGCAATATTTATATCTTTTTCATGTTCTTTTTTTGCTCTCTAGAAAGAGCTGATTGCAGCACTGTTTGGTGAGAAAAAAGGGGGTTCTTTTTAAGCAGAAAACCCAAAAGTGGTGTAATTAGTAAATCATATTGCTGTTTGGGCAGAAAAGTACTATGTTTTGCATGCAATATGTTTGTATTGAGGTGCCCTATTGATATGGTGGCTTATTATATCTATTAGGAGGGGGAAAAGAGGAAAAAACGATTCCTGAAGTCTATGTAGAATATATCATTTCAGAAGCCCAAAGTACGTCTATGTTCCGCCCATAGAAACATGTTCAGCCCAAGCAGAAACTACACTTAGACCAGCTTTTCATTTTCCTACAATTTCCGTGATGTTTAGATACGGTCTGGCATCCAACTAGCGTCTATCTGGTGCCTATCCTTAACAACACCCACATTACACCCACGTCTACATACTTGGACATGACTTTCCTAAAAACTCGTGTCTACCTCGCGTCTATATTCTGACAACGCCTACCTGATGCCTAACTCTAAGTACCAATAACGCTTGTTAAGACCCTTAAATCGAACACCTAAACCACGGCTAAAGTTAGGCGCAGTTTGCAGAATCGGGGCCTTAAGGCACAAGTCGGATATTGATTCCCCTCTACAAGGAGAGGACTACACCAAAGTCTTGTCTCTTGCAGGGGAGTGTGTGGTGCAGTATTTAAAGCTACAGCCTCAGCAACCTGGGCTTGTGGATTCAAACCCACGCTGCTCCTTGTGACCCTGGGCAAGTCAATTAATCCCCCCATTGCCCCAGGTATATTAGATAGATTGTGAGCCCTCCAGAACAGACAGGGAAAAATGTTTGGGTACCTGAATAAATTCATGTAAACTGTTCTAAGCTCCCTTGGGAGAACGGTATAGAAAATTGAATAAATAAATGCTTTAGAATCTAAAACTTTCCTTAATTGTTTCTGGTAATTTCAGCTATACACAGCTGAAAGCAGTGCACCATGCAGAAAGTGAAAAACTATCTAAACTTCACTTTCTGCATGTTTCACTGCTTTCAGACGTGTATAGCTGAAATTATCAGAAGCAATTAAGGAAAGGTTTATAAACTATAATGAGTTTTACCTCATGCAAAGTTGTCATTTCTTTAATAAGACAGTAACTTTTTTTTCTGCAGTCCTACAAATACCTACAAATCCAAAATATGGCCCTGCAAAGGGTTTGAGTTTGAGACCGCTGATGCAGAAGGACATATAGAAAGTGTTATTCAGGATTTTGTCCATAAGCATGGAGCCTTAAAACACCTTGCAACCAAACTTATCTAGCAGACTGCCCTCTGCCAGGTGGAGCACTAGCATAGACTCTAGAGCTGTGTGCTTTCTTTAAGAAGGATTGTACTACTAGCGACTGGTGTGGCAGCTATGGCTTGTCAAATCCAGGGGCAAACTGAAGTTTGTAAAGGGAATCCAACCTCTTTAGAGCCATTGGTATACGAAGGGGGGGGGGGGGAATTCCACGTTTTTGAGGCAACTCCTTGAAATCAAGTGCCTCTATATATACTGCAGTAGGTTCTATTTCAGACTTCATCTCAATAGGAAGAACCTGTCCCATTTCCCTAATAAACTTGGTAAAGGAAAGACTGGCAGGGGGTAGAGTCTGAAGAGGCAGTGAAGGTGAACCTTAAAGAACATAAGAACATAAGAATATAAGAAGTTGCCTCCACTGGGTCAGACCAGAGGTCCATCTCACCCAGCGGTCCGCTCCCGCGGCGGCCCATCAGGTCCGCGACCTGTGAAGTGGTTTCTGACCACCTCTACAACCTACCTCAAGTTCTATCTGTACCCCTCTATCCCCTTATCCTCCAGGAACCTATCCAAACCCTCCTTGAACCCTTGTACAGAGTTCTGGCCTATCACATCCTCTGGAAGCGCGTTCCATGTGTCCACCACCCTCTGGGTAAAAAAGAACTTCCTAGCATTTGTTCTAAACCTGTCCCCTTTCAATTTCTTCGAGTGACCCCTAGTGCTTGTGGCTCCCCACAGTTTGAAGAATCTGTCCTTATTTACTTTCTCTATGCCCTTTAGGATTTTGAAGGTTTCTATCATGTCCCCTCTAAGTCTCCTCTTCTCCAGGGAGAACAGCCCCAGCATTTTTAACCTGTCAGCGTATGAAAAATTTTCCATACCCTTTATCAGTTTAGTCGCCCTCCTCTGCACTCCCTCGAGTACCGCCATATCCTTCTTGTGGTACAGCGCCCAGTACTGAACACAGTACTCCAGGTGCGGGCGCACCATTGCGCGATATAGCGGCATGATGACTTCCTTCGTCCTGGTTGTGATACCCTTTTTGATGATGCCCAGCATTCTGTTTGCTTTCTTTGAGGCTGTCGCACACTGCGCCGATGGTTTCAGTGATGTGTCGACCATCACCCCCAGGTCCCTTTCCAGGTTACTCACCCCTAGCAGTGTTCCCCCCATTTTGTAGCTGAACATCGGGTTCTTTTTCCCTACATGCATGACCTTGCATTTCTGTACGTTAAAACTCATTTGCCACTTTTTTGCCCAGTCTTCCAGTCTCGTTAGGTCCCTTTGCAGGTCTTCACAGTCTTCCGTGTTTCTAACCCTGCTGCAGAGTTTGGTATCATCAGCAAATTTGATAACCTCACATTTTGTCCCCGTCTCCAGATCGTTAATAAATATATTGAACAGTAGAGGTCCCAGTACCGACCCCTGTGGAACTCCGCTCGTGACCCATTGCCAGTCTGAGTATTGGCCTTTTACTCCAACCCTCTGTTTCCTGCCTGCCAACCAGTGTTTGATCCATCGGTAGATATCCCCCTGCACCCCGTGGTTCCACAGCTTTTTAAGTAGCCGTTCGTGAGGTACCTTGTCGAAGGCTTTTTGGAAGTCAAGGTAAATGATGTCTATGGATTCCCCCTTATCCATCTGGCTGTTTAAAGACTGCCAGCAGAATTCATTGTTGTAGTCAGGTCTGCTAGAAACAGAAAGAGACAAGTTAGAATCATAACCATTATCATATTGCCCCATAGACCTGGAATGTTTGTTTATTAAAAACTTTATATACCACATAACAGTCAAAAAAGGATCCAAGTGGTTTACAGAGACCAGAAGAGGTAGTAACGTATTTGGACATCGATTGGCCCGCCTACTCCATAGGGCTTTAAACTAGGTAAGTTGGGGGAGGGTACATACTTATATCCCAGAGTAGTAAGAAACCACCCTGAGGAGGCAAGTCGCACTCACACTATCAAGTCTAAGGTAAGTGCCAATGATATCCACAATAATTCAGGGAGAAATATCACTGATAATTTAGGAGCCACACTAGCTCGTAAAGGAATCTCTTCACAGATATGGAGGGCTATGTATGTTAATGCACACAGCTTGGGCAATAAAATTCTAGCATTAGAGACTGAGATAACAAACGCCGATCTTGACGTGATAGCGATATCCGAAACCTGGTTCACGGAATCGCATGGGTGGGATATGGTTATACCAGGGTACAACCTACTTCATTGTGACTGAGAGGGTAAATTGGGAGGAGGAGTAGCGTTATACACTAAGGAAAGCATTAAAACCACCAGAATCACAGATGTTAGATACACCGGGGAATCCCTCTGGGTGAACCTGGCCAGAGGGAATGAAAAATGCCTATACCTTGGGGTGATATATAGACCTCCCAGGCAACAGGAGGACAAAGACATGGAATTAATCGAGGACATAGAGAACATCACACTGCGCAGGGACACAGTAATGCTAGGAGACTTCAACATGCCAGATGCAGATTGGAACACACTCTCCACGACTACGGGTAGCAGCAAAAGAATATTAACCTCCATAAAGAGTGCACGTCTCAAGCAATTGGTATTGGAGCCCACCAGGGACCAGGCGTTACTAGTCCTAGTTCTCACCAACGGAGATAGCGTCACGGAAGTCTCAGTAGGAGACACACTGGCCTCCAGCGACCATAATATGGTATGGCTCAACCTCAAGAAAGGTTTCCCTAAGACAAACACAGCAACAAGGGTTCTCAACTTTAGAGGCACAGACTTCAACCGCATGGGAGATTTTGTCCATCAGGAGCTACATAAACAAGCAATATCTGACAATGTGGAGGCTATGTGGTCGTCTCTGAAGTCCATCCTACACGAAGCAACAGACCTATACATAAAGACAGTAAGTAAACGCAGGAGAAACAAAAGACCCCAATGGTTTAGTAAAGAAATTTCAGACCTAGTTAAACAGAAAAAAGACGCATTTATCACCTACAAACATTTAGGCAGAGAGGGGGCGAAAGAGGACTATCTAGACAGATCTAAAGCTGTCAAAACAGCAGTCAGAGAAGCCAAACTCCGAATGGAGGAAGAGCTAGCACGGAAAATTAAGAAAGGGGATAAATCTTTCTTCAGCTATATTAGTGACAGGAAAAGAAACAAAGATGGGATAGTATGCCTGAAGCAATCAGACGGTAACTTTGCGGAATCAGATTCTGAGAAGGCAGAACTACTAAACAAATACTTCTGTTCAGTGTTCACCCGCGAAGCGCCGGGAGCTGGTCCACAGCTGCAGACGGGAGATAACCAGAAAGACCCGTTTCAAGATTTTGAATTTACGCCCAGTAACGTCTATGACGAACTATCAAGACTCAAAGTAAACAAAGCCATGGGACCGGATAACCTACACCCCAGAATGCTCAGGGAGTTAAGGGAAGTCCTGGCAGAACCATTATCTGTTCTTTTCAATCTTTCCCTAAGCACAGGAAGGGTCCCCTTGGACTTGAAAACTGCCAACGTAATCCCACTCCACAAAAAGGGCTGCAGGACAGAGACAGCAAACTACAGACCAGTGAGTCTCACGTCTATAGTGTGTAAACTCATGGAAACACTGATCAAACAGAATCTTGATACAATCCTAGATGAAGAAAAACTGCGTGATCCACACCAACACGGGTTCACCCAGGGTAGATCCTGCCAATCTAATCTGATTAGCTTTTTTGACTGGACGCCGGAGAGTCACTGGACGTGGTATATTTGGACTTCAGTAAAGCATTTGATAGCGTCCCTCATCGAAGATTACTGAACAAGCTAAAAAATGGATTAGGAGACACTCTAACTACATGGGTTGGGGATTGGCTGAGCGGTAGACTTCAGAAGGTGGTGGTGAACGGTACCACATCCGAAGCATTGGACGTGATCAGTGGAGTGCCGCAGGGCTCAGTCCTGGGCCCGATTCTATTTAACTTATTCATAAGAGATATGACGCAAGGACTTAGAGGAAGGGTATCACTGTTCGCCGACGACGCCAAACTTTGCAACATAGTAGGCAAAAGCTTATTACCTGATAATATGACACACGACCTACTGTTGCTGGAACAATGGTCAACTACTTGGCAGCTAGGCTTCAATGCTAAAAAATGCAAGATAATGCACCTGGGTAAGAGAAACCCGCGTAGAACTTATGTACTAAATGGTGAGACCTTGGTTAGGACCATGGCGGAACACGACCTAGGAGTGATCATTAGTAAGGACATGAAGGTTGCCAATCAAGTGGAGAAGGCTTCCTCCAGGGCAAGACAAATGAAGGGGTGTATCCACAGAGGTTTCATCAGCAGGAGACCTGAAGTTATGGTGCCGTTGTACAGAGGGTTGTATTTAAGGGTTTTGACCTTAATAAATTGCCGTTGTACAGAGCCATGGTGAGGCCTCACTTGGAGTACTGTGTTCAGTTTTGGAGACCACACTACCGAAAGGACGTGCTGAGGATCGAATCGGTTCAGCGAATGGCCATCAGGATGGTCTTGGGGCTCAAGGATCTCACGTATGAAGAAAGATTAAAAAAATTGCGGCTGTACTCACTTGAGGAAAGAAGAGAACGGGGAGATATGATTGAAACATATAAGTACATCACGGGACGCATCGAGTCAGAAGATGATATCTTCTGGCTCATGGGACCCTCGACCACCAGAGGGCATCCGCTGAAAATCAGAGGAGGGAAGTTTCATGGTGACTCCAGGAAGTACTTCTTCACCGAAAGAGTAGTGGATCATTGGAACAGACTCCCACTCCAGGTGATAAAGGCCAGCAGTGTGACGGATTTTAAGAGAAAATGGGATACTCACGTGGGATCTTTAAGGGAGTAAATTCAGGGGAGGGGATACTTGGAATGGGCAGACTTGGTGGGCTATAGCCCTTTTCTGCTGCTTTTTTCTATGTTTCTATGTTTCTATATATTTCACATTCATTAAGAAAAGAACTCCATTTAAAATTAGAAAAGGAAAGAATAAAAGCCAAAGTTTTTTTTTTTGTTTTTGGTTTTAAATTCATAAAATTCTATAACAATCAAAATCTCAATGATAAACCATAACTAATTAATACAAACTAAAAATTATCTTTAAAAAATCACTCACTATATAAATACAGAGTACAATCCCAAACTCATTGCTTCAATTTGAAAAAGCCAATTGAAAAAAAAAATGTGCTTTTAAATATCTTTTGAAATTTATGTATGATTCTTCTTTTCTCAGTCCTATGGGTAAATTGTTCCATAACCATGGAACTAAATAAAAGAATGCACAATCTCTAGCTGAAGCAAGATGTGCCTTTGAGATATGGGGATTGACTACCCTATTGTCATTCAAAGATCGTAATAAGCGCCTTAGGGCAAAATAATAGCAAGTTAGAAAGATATGAAAGCTGTAACTGAAATAATGCTCTTTGTGATGGTGGGAGCGATGAGGAGAGCATCTAGCAGGGCATCTTGTTGTGCTAAGTTGACTAGGAGAGGAGCTGTGATCTCAGGGGAAGCATCAACATGGATGCCTTGAAGGCCTTTGAGAGGAGCTTCGAGAGTTAGACGATACGCTCTGCCTCCCCCCCCCCCCCCCAGTGACAATGCAGCCATAGATACAGGTGATAGGTATGAGTTATCAATGCCTTCATTAAGCGTACATAACGCATATACAGGAGTCTAAGAGCAGTGGTCTGTGGTATCTTGCTCAGCTCCAGTCGAGGCTAAGGGTGCGTTGACAGGATTTAGCACAGTGTGTGACTGAAGTAGCCTGGCTGGGCCATTCAGCAGCAGCATATGCAGATGATCTTGGAGAGTAGCGGCCTGTACGGTAGTTGGTACATATGGTGCCTGTTGCTGGAAGTTGAGCACCTGTGTGGTTGACAGTACAGAATGTGCTTGCTGCTGTAGAAATAGCACTTGAGCGGTAGTTGATACAAATTGCGCTCGTTGCTGCACAGATACTGGAACTGACACCAGTATGGTAGGTAGCACAGAATGTGCATACGCAGAGGTATCTGGCATTGCTTCTTTGATGGAGAAGATACTTGCATTGCAGCAGCACTGGAGGGGGAATAGTACTTGTGCTTCTTAGCCTTATGTGGTTCCTCAATGGTAGCAGCACTGAAGTAGCTGAGGTAGAGCTGGACGTTGAAGTCGATGGTCCTGGAATAGGGCCTCAGCAATAGAGTTGGACATCCTCAATGTCACTTCAAACACCGACCCAAAAATAATTATCAGGAGAGTAATGACCCCAAGAGAAAAAACGCTGACAAGAGGTTCCTCAGCGAGGAGAAGGAGGCTATTAGGCTGAAATCTGAAAACACTAATTTCAGTAATACTGGCAAATAAAGGGAATAGAAAATAAATTTAATACGGGAAGGCACAAAATTTACGTAACTAATATTTGTATGTTTTCAATTATTTTGGATGTTTCCTTGTTATCCGCATAAAATTGCAGGATATGTGGAATATAAATTTTTTAAAATAAATCAATAATACACTCAGAAAATAAATGCGTATAAAATACATATGTTAAAAATGCATATGATACACACTGAAAGGCATGGGAAAATAAAATCAAAAGATAGTTTCTCCGCTCTACAGAAATCAAAGAACTGAACTGATGATCCCGTGAGCGGAAAGGCACCCGCACATGTGCAGTACGAACAAACTTTGAATTCTTGAAGTGACAGTTCTCTTTAGACGGTCCATGCTGGGTTCTGTGGATTACATCATTGCACGTGTGAAAATGAGCAACAAATGCAATGCTACCATATTGTTCCATGTTAAGTCCTCACATTTACTATAGTGCATAGTTCTGGTTGCCAAATCTCAAAAAAGATTTAGCGGAATTATATAGGAAAGGTTGGGAGTGATTATCTTTTACTGGGCTATGCTCAGCGCAATAGCATGCAAATTATATGCATGCAAATTGTGCAGAATAGTCCGGTAAAAGAAGGGAGGAACTGTGCCTGGCACCTGCTCAGAAGAGCAAAGCAGTAGGCACAGTTCCTTCACCCCTCATCCCTCCTGTCACAGGCTCATTCCTTCTCCTAACCCTCTTCTTTCCCCTGTCCGTTCATCTGATTGGGGAGCCACAATCAGTTGAGTTGGCAGGTGAAGCCACAAACAGCTGAGCTGTCAGAGCTCACCAGAGCCCTGATCAAATGAGTCGGGAGAGAAAAGCAGGGCTGTCGGCTCAGCTGCAACTTTTTTTTAAAACTACTGTTGAGCGTGTGTTGTGTGAGTGTGTGTCCCATGCCTATAATAAAGTTGTAAAGCTAAAACCACAGAAATGGGTGTTATACATGGGAAAATCAAATCGTGTAGTATGTGCCATTTCTTGTAGACATTCCTGGGAACAAGATGTAGAACTACGTGCATATATTTGAATTTTCAAAAGCGATTTAAATCACTAGTCAGAAAGACTTGATTTAAATCTTGGTTTTCTACTGACTCATTCTTGCAGGTACAATCTTAATACGTACAACCAAATGTCATCAGAATAGGCCAGTTCTTTATATACTGCTCAAAACAGTCCACTACAGAGTTCCATCTAACATCTTGTAGGAGCATGAGCTTGGTTCCACCCATTTTTTTCAGAGCTGCTGCTAAAGCAAACTTAATTTTATGTAAGTATTTAGAAATTTCAATTACATTAGTCTTTATTTCTTTGACACTGAAGTCTTTGGCTAGGAGGTAGAGCAAAATGAGCACTGCAACCATATGTTATTAGCTTGGTATTCTCTTCATGGTCTTCTAAATTTCTTCTCATCTTGGATATATTTGTAGTATTGTCTTTGACTAAACTACATACAACACATTTGAATTTTATTATAGCTGTTCCTGCTTTCTATAATTATTTTGCTTTATGTGCATTTCCTGAGGTATCAATTGTTTCTGCAAGAAAGACATTCCCTTCTTCTCAAAGATCTTTTAAGTTTCAAGATAGATCTTTTAAGTTTCAAGCCAGCAGACAGCAGACCTGGTTAGGCAACTTCATTGATCAAGCCAGGTTGACCTACGGCGCCTTTCGGAAAGAAATCAAGACCGCTCTGTTCAATAGATTTATTTCCTAGCCAGTCAACTCCCCCTTTTCTAAGATCTTACTCGTCATGCTGATACTACGCACCATCTACATAGTAACATAGTAGATTACGGCAGATAAAGACCCGAATGGTCCATCCAGTCTGCCCAACCTGATTCAATTTAAATTTTTTTTTTTTTTTCTTCTTAGCTATTTCTGGGCAAGAATCCAAAGCTTTACCCGGTACTATGCTTGGGTTCCACCTGCCGAAATCTCTGTTAAGACTTACTCCAGCCCATCTACACCCTCCCAGCCATTGAAGCCCTCCCCTGCCCATCCTCTACCAAACGGCCATACACAGACACAGACCGTGCAAGTCTGCCCAGTAACTGGCCTTAGTTCAATATTTAATATTATTTTCTGATTCTAAATCTTCTGTGTTCATCCCACGCTTCTTTGAACTCAGTCACAGTTTTACTCTCCACCACCTTTCTCGGGAGCGCATTCCAGGCATCCACTACCCTCTCCGTAAAGTAGAATTTCCTAACATTGCCCCTGAATCTACCACCCCTCAACCTCAAATTATGTCCTCTGGTTTTACCATTTTCCTTTCTCTGGAAAAGATTTTGTTCTACATTAATACCCTTTAAGTATTTGAACGTCTGAATCATATCTCCCCTGTCTCTCCTTTCCTCTAGGGTATACATATTCAGGGCTTCCAGTCTCTCCTCATACGTCTTCTGGCGCAAGCCTCCTATCATTTTCGTCGCCCTCCTCTGGACCGCCTCAAGTCTTTTTACGTCTTTCGCCAGATACGGTCTCCAATACTGAACACAATACTCCAAGTGGGGCCTCACCAATGACCTGTACAGGGGCATCAACACCTTCTTCCTTCTACTGACTACACCTCTCTTTATACAGCCCATAATCCTTCTGGCAGCAGCCACTGCCTTGTCACACTGTTTTTTCGCCTTTAGATCTTCGGACACTATCACCCCAAGGTCCCTCTACCCGTCCGTGCATATCAGCTTCTCTCCTCCCAGCATATACGGTTCCTTCCTATTATTAATCCCCAAATGCATTACTCTGCATTTCTTTGCATTGAATTTTAGTTGCCAGGCATTAGACCATTCCTCTAACTTTTGCAGATCCTTTTTCATATTCTCCACTCCCTCTTCGGTGTCTACTCTGTTACAAATCTTGGTATCATCTGCAAAAAGGCACACTTTTCCTTCTAACCCTTCAGCAATGTCACTTACATACATATTGAACAGGATTGGCCCCAGCACCGAACCCTGAGGGACTCCACTAGTCACCTTTCCTTCCTTCGAGCGACTTCCATTAACCACCACCCTCTGGCGTCTGTCCGACAGCCAGTTTCTGACCCAGTTCACCACTTTGGGTCCTAACTTCAGCCCTTCAAGTTTGTTCAACAGCCTCCTATGAGGAACTGTATCAAAGGCTTTGCTGAAATCCAAGTAAATTACATCTAGCATATGTCCTCGATCCAGCTCTCTGGTTACCCAATCAAAAAATTCAATCAGGTTCGTTTGGCACGATTTACCTTTTGTAAAGCCATGTTGCCTCGGATCCTGTAACCCATTAGATTCAAGGAAATACACTATCCTTTCTTTCAGCAACACTTCCATTATTTTCCCAACAACTGAAGTGAGGCTCACCGGCCTGTAGTTTCCTGCTTCATCCCTGTGACCACTTTTATGAATAGGGACCACATCCGCTCTCCTCCAATCCCCAGGAATCACTCCCGTCTCCAGAGATTTGTTGAACAAGTCTTTAATAGGACTCGCCAGAATCTCTCTGAGCTTCCTTAGTATCCTGGGATGGATCCCGTCTGGTCCCATCGCTTTGTCCACCTTCAGTTTTTCAAGTTGCTCATAAACACCCTCCTCCGTGAACGGCGCAGAATCTACTCCATTTTCTCGTGTAACTTTGCCAGACAATCTTGGTCCTTCTCCAGGATTTTCTTCTGTGAACACAGAACAGAAGTATTTGTTTAGCACATTTGCTTTCTCCTCATCACCCTCCACATATTTGTTCCCAGCATCTTTTAGCCTAGCAATTCCATTTTTTATCTTCCTCCTTTCACTAATATATCTGAAAAAATTTTTATCTCCCTTTTTTACATTTTTAGCCATTTGTTCTTCCACCTGTGCCTTCGCCAAACGTATCTCTCTCTTGGCTTCTTTCAGTTTCACCCTGTAGTCCTTTCTGCTCTCCTCTTCTTGGGTTTTTTTATATTTCATGAACGCCAACTCTTTCGCCTTTATTTTCTCAGCCACTAGGTTGGAGAACCATATTGGCTTCCTTTTTCTCTTGTTTTTATTGATTTTCTTCACATAAAGGTCCGTAGCCATTTTTATCGCTCCTTTCAGCTTAGACCACTGTCTTTCCACTTCTCTTATGTCCTCCCATCCTAACAGCTCTTTCTTCAGGTACTTTCCCATTGCATTAAAGTCCGTACGTTTGAAATCTAGGACTTTAAGTATCGTGCGGCCGCTCTCCACTTTAGCCGTTATATCAAACCAAACCGTTTGATGATCGCTACTACCCAGGTGAGCACCCACTCGAACATTAGAGATACTCTCTCCATTTGTGAGGACCAGATCCAATATCGCTTTTTCCCTTGTGGGTTCCATCACCATTTGTCTGAGCAGAGCCTCTTGAAAGGTATCCACAATCTCCCTACTTCTTTCCGATTCCGCAGACGGAACATTCCAGTCCGCATCCGGCAGGTTGAAATCTCCCAACAGCAGAACCTCCTCTTTCCTTCCATCTCTAACGTTTTTCTGTTTTATCACAGACAACTCGATGTCTTCCTCACCTTCTGTATTCTGTAAATCGCTGACTTTCCAGCCGTTTCGATGTAACTTGTTAAGATTATTTCTGTAACCATTTGTACCCTGTAATCACTGATTGATCAGTGACTTCTTACCTAATTTTCACCCTGTAATTCGCTGATTGTACAGCTTTCTTCACTGTGAACCTCCTAGAAGTCGCAAGATTATGGCGTTATAGAAAAAATAAAGTTATTATTATTATTAAAAGGATCATTGTGGGCATTATGGCACCCATCAAGACTTACCAAAAAAAGTAAACATTGCATGAATATACAGCCTCATGCTGCATAAAAACTAATTCTTATTTATTGATGAATAACCTTTGGACTATACTGTATCTTAAATAGAAAACTAACTTTAGATATATTTTTCCTCAAAAGAGTATTTTTTTTTTTTTTTTTTAATCCAATTTAAATAAAACAATCTGATTTTTTTTTTTAGCTCATTGATTTTTATCCATCCTGCATCTATCTATTTTAACCCAGAAAATTTTGCATTTAGAAGTTGTTAATGTGTATGAGTACTGTTCCCAAGTTGTAGGGGGTTTGGAAATTTGTTGTAATCATTTGTACGTTAATGAGTTAATAGTAAGTTGATGTTAAATAATACAGCTATGGTCAATGTCTTGCCAATTGTCATGTTTATTCTTGGAGTGTCTGTAAGTTAATGTGGTGAATGGGAAGTGCAAATGCCAGTGTTATGACTCCTGAATAGTCTAATCTTCAAATCAGTTTAATGTTGAATCGTGTTATGTGTTGGTAAATAGATATTAGGGGTATGTATAATATGCCAACATTATACATCAGATTGCAAAGATGTAAATACAATTAGTATGATTTCTAATATGGCTAGTGTATTTAAATATTTATTTTAAAAACTTATATTCCGCTTAAACCTATGTGGTTTCTAAAAATACATACGTGGAGGGGCATAATCAAAAGGGACGTCTAAGTCCGTTTACGTCCAATTTGCAAGTTGTCCAAAGTAAAAAAACAGCCTAGGACACATTTTTGAAAAATATGTCCAAAATTATTTTATTTTCAAAAATCGTCTAATTATACGTCCTGCCAATCTGATCCTCCAAGTCGCTAAATCGTCCATCTTTATACCACATTTTCGTCCAACTTTTCGTCCAAGTCCAAAACGAGTAGAACAAGCCCAGTTGAACGTGGGAGGGGTCTGCAAAGTGGTGGACTGAACACACAGACATGCCACCTAAATAGTGGGGTACCTTACAGGGCACTGCTGTGAACTTCACAAAAAGGGTGCCATGTCTTCATCTCACTACAGCTCCCTTATAGATAATGGTGAGCCCCCCAAACATCTCCAGAATCCCCTAGACCCACTTATCTACTACTCCAATAGTGCTGCAGGAGCCACTTATATGGCAGTACAAAAGGGTTTTGGGGTGTATAGGGGAGTGCACATGTTTAAGTATCAATGCAGTGATTACAGGGGCTTATGGGCCTGGGTTCTCCTCTCCATGAGTCCCTAACCCACCCCCAAGACGACTTAAGCTGCCTCTGTGCTGGACGACTAAGCTTTCCTATGCCAGGCAGCCAGGTGATGATGGGCTGGAGGCTGAATTTTAAAGGTGGGATTAATATTTTTATGAGGGTAGGGGGGGTCGGTGATCACTGGGGTAGTGTGTGGGGGTCTGTTTTATGTGTTTGCAGTCCTTATCTGGTGATTTTAGGTGGGTATTTGTGACTTAGACCATATTTTACATGGTCTAAGTCACAACGTCCAAGTTCCGTCGATCGTGGGCTGTATAACTTTCGGTTATACATGCTGTACGACTAAGTCTAAGCCGGCCCATGTCCCGCCCAACTCCTGCCCTCGACACTCCTCCCGAAATGCCCCATTTAGCTTTGGTCATTCAGTGGCACTATGAAGGTCTAGGTCGTTTAAAAATACGTCCAAACCCCGTTTTTAGTATCGGCACTTGGACGTTTTTGAGAAATGTTCGTCCAAGTGCCGACTTAGGCTGGTTTTTGGATGTTTTTCTCTTTCGATTATGAGCCCCATAGATCATAAAATAGACATGTAACATTCTTCATTAAACAATACAAAACAAATTCACTCATTCTGTATCCAGAATTTCATAGTAATCAATATCTTCATCCATTTACAGAAAAGCTTCTACAAATAAGGAGGTTTTCAAGAGTTTTTTTAAAATTACTGTATACTATTCGCCATTGTTTTGCTGACTTCCATTGGTGTTATTTCCAGATATTTGATGCTAGGCCATGTCTGGGCTTCAGCACTGAATATCCAGTTTATGCAGTGCTGGCTAACATATGGCCAGCTAAATCAATATTTAGAACTTAGGGACTCTTTTCTAAAGCTGTTTAGCATGGGCCGCTGCAGTAACTGCCCTGAGGCCCATAGGAATTTAAAAGGTTTCGGGGCTGTTGCTGTGTGCCAGCTGCTAGTGCAGCTTTGTAAAGGGGGCGGTGGGTGTTAATTGGCCAGGGATTGCCGCATAAAGACAGGTCTGTGTTTTATGTGGTCCCACATAAAACCGGTTACATGCTGAATATCGACACTTAACCGGCCAAATGCTGACTCTGCCCCTGGAACACCCCCAAAATAGCCAATTTTCATTTAGGCGCTAACCACTAATTTCTTTTAGAAGAGATAACAAGTTAAGTGCCACTGAAAATTAGCAGATAGCGCTGAGCAAGGACAGCAGCCATTTCTGGCAGGTTAAATCCTTTTTAATATCAATCCCTCTCTATGAGTCTATATTCTTATCTATCTATAGATACAAAGATCGACGCATATAAGTGAATACATTCCTTTAAACCAGGAGTGTCCAACCTGTGGCCCCGTGAAGTATTTTGTGCGGTCCCGGTCAAGGGCGATGCCGTGTTTTCCTCTGCTGCCCCCGGGTGTTTACCGTCTTGCCGGCCCCCTCCTCTATTAGGCTGCAGCGTTTGTGCGGCCCCCAGAAACATTTTTTTCAGTCAATGCGGCCCAGGGAAGCCAAAAGGTTGGACACCCCTGCTTTAAACAGTAACATTATTTTATGAGCCCTGAATGACTATTTACATGACATTTCTTTTCTTATTGCCTGTAAAGAGAGAAGCTCTATGAATTAACAGTCTCAGGATCCCAGTGGCCATCAACCGCTTTCATTGTAGGTATCATTTTTTTATCACAGTGTCTGCCTTATTTACTGTTTCTTGCTATGCTCTCCCTGTTTTTTTTGTTTTGTTTTAATCCTGGTTTACTTTAACTTTTTTGTCCAAATTAAACATGCCTGCTGGAGATAGAGGATTCTGGCCAGGGCGCTTACCATCCTATAAGACAGAACTCAAATCGGATCTATTTCTACCTGCTGGTAGATGGTCTTAATCCACACATATCTGGATTCATCTGGTGAAGAATGTTTACTTTTATCTGCAGTCCATGGTCACTATTTTAAAAAAATGCTATTCTGAGTTTCTCTCTAGCTATTTTGAGGGAAAGAGTTGTGAAGTATCAATAAGTACAGTGAACAGGGGGACTGAAATGTCTTCTCCCATTGATACTGTGATTACGCCAGTTTACAACATTGTGGCCTTTACTTTAGAACAGGGGTAGGGAACTCCGGTCCTCGAGAGTCATATTCCAGTCGGATTTTCAGGATTTCCCCAATGAATATGCATGAGATCTATTTGCATGCACTGCTTTCACTGCATATTCATTGGGGAAACCCGACTGGAATACGGCTCTCGAGGACCGGAGTTCCCTACCCCTGTTTTAGAAGCATCTCCATGTATAGATCATATACACATTTAAATGGCAATTCTAGAAAGATTTTAAAAGTGGCTTTTAAAGCCAATACTGCTTGGCCTCAATCTTTGGAGAAAGTTTGTGTACAAGGATTGCGGCCAAGCTTTGGTTAGGACCGCAGTATCGGCTTTAAGAGTCACTTTTAATATTTCAATACATTGATTTTTAATACCTTTAGAAGAATCGTGTAAATACCTCCAATCAGGTTTTCAGACTCCTGAGCCAGGCCCTTTTGGGCCGAAACATGATCGTCTCAAGTCTTCATATTAATAAAAGTGATTTGGCACCAGAGACTCCTTCGCTGTTTGTTTCCTACTTTCTGGCATGAGTAAGTACACCTGTTCTCAATCTGGTGTAAATATTCATGCA
This sequence comes from Geotrypetes seraphini, assembly GCF_902459505.1. Lineage (NCBI taxonomy): Eukaryota > Metazoa > Chordata > Amphibia > Gymnophiona > Dermophiidae > Geotrypetes > Geotrypetes seraphini. The sequence continues at coordinate 95,980,163 of NC_047093.1, read as the reverse complement.
GAATATGAATTCTTATTAAATTACTTTATAATCAATGCTTGTACTTGCAAATTCCACTCTACCTAGACCAGTGGTCTCAAACTCGCGACCCGGGGACCACATGCGGCCTGCCAGGTACTATTTTGAGGCCCTCGGTATGTTAATCATAATCAAAAAAGTAAAATAAAGCAGTTTCTTGATCATATGTCTCTTTAGCTATAAATTACAATATTATTAAGACTGAGCCAAAAGGAAAGATTTATAAACTATAAAGAGTTTTACCTCATGCAAAATTGTCATTTCTTTAATATGACATTAACTATTTTTTCTGAGGCCCTCCAAGTACCTACAAATCCAAAATGTGGCCCTGCAAAGGGTTTCAGTTTGAGATCACTGGTCTAGAATGTCTCGCCTATTGCACTGGAAAAAAGAGATTATGTACTTACCCAGGTAAGCTCTTTTCCAGTAGATAGGTGAGACATTCTAGACTCCCGCCCTGTCCTTCCTGCGCCTTCTTACAGTTTTCAGTTTGTTTATACTTCTCCAGGCTGATTCTTGGATACCTGTCAGCTGGGAAGACTTTGTATATATTTTTCAATTTATTGGGGAGTAGTTTATTGGCTCCTTTGAAGCCAGTGTTGGCATTTAATGGTACTGTTAAGTTACTTTAGAGCAGAATAATTTGTTTAAGCCTGTTGCTACAGGTGCCTTTACTTCATGTATATTGGGTGGCTCTAAAGTGCTTGGGTACTAACTGAAGGTGGAGCTAGAGAGCCCAGTGAAGTATAACAGAGGCAGAGTAAAAAGTTCAGAGTGGATTCCTTCTGCAGCAGCATGTGGCTATAGGGAAATAACCCTACTGTCTCTAGAATGTCTCGCCTAACTACTGGAAAAGAGCTTACCAGGGTAAGTACATAATCTCTTTTTCTACCTACGTGAATCAGGTGGCTGAAAATTGCTCCCTTTAACCTGTCATAAATTTCTAGCAGTGTTCCAAAACATTTGTTTTTATCCCCTTTACCAGGAAATATTTCTGGAGGTCAGTGGGAAGTAAATAGCACATGGAGTCTGCATTTTGGTTTCAATTCTATATATCAGCAGTCTCAAACACATGGCTCGTGGGCCACATGTGGCTCTCCAGGTTTTATTTGCGGCCTGCGGTCTGGACGCGATCAACAGCATTTCTCTTCCCCTTTCCCTTCCTTTTGGAGCAGCAGCGTGTCTGGCCGGCTCATTCCATTCAAAGCCGCGGGTTGGCGGCTCCTCACGCTATCCACTCCTGCATCGGAAGCCTCTCTGACGTCACAACATCAGAGAGGCTTCAGACGCAGGCGCGGATCTCGCAAGGAGCTGCCACCCGTGGCTTTGAATGGAATGAGCCGGCCAGACACGCTGCTGCTCCACAAGGAAGAGAACGGAAGGGAAGGGGAAAAAGAAATGCTTCTGCTACATAGGAAAGGGGAACTTAGGGAAATGCTGCTGCTGCTGTACAGGGAAAGGGAGAGGGAGGGAAAGGGGAAGAGAAATGCCTCTCCTGCACAGGAAAGGGGGAAGGGAAATGCTGCTTCTGTTGCTGCTGCACCCAATTTGGGAAAGAGAGGGAAGGAAGGAGAAGGGAGAGGAGAGGAACAAGAGAAGAAGCCAAGTTCATGGGATGGAGGGAAGGAAAGGAGATATCAGACCATGGAGGGGGAGATGCCAGGGCATGGAAATTTTAAGTGAGCCCAAATGCCATAAAGGCAGCAGTTTATATGCTTCTCACTAGAATACTGATTTGATGAAAGTTGTTTTATAAATAGAAATACTATTTTCATTGTATTTATCTTTACTGCTGACTAACCAATTCTAGCATACTTTCAGTATCTTCTATTTGACACTTCTCTTATGGGCAATGTCTTCAAATGGGTTAGTTTTGCACATATCTTGACAGTAATGAGCCTGAAATGGAGGTAGATGGGTTTACAGAGGGGAGGCAAAAGCTGAAAGAGGTTAGATGAGCAAACAGAGTGGGATAATACTGAAATGGAGGATTAATGGGGATACAGATGGGGCAATGTTGAAAAAGGGGGAGAGGAGATAGGGACACAGAGAGGGAGCAATGCTGAAGGGGTTACTGCTGAAAAAGGGGAGGTGAAATAGAGATGCAGAGAAGCAAAGCTGAAAAAAAGGAGGGAAGATAAGGACACTGAGAGGGCAAATGGTGAACATGGGGGGGGGGAAGATAAGGGCAGGGACACAATGAAGATTCTGGAAAAGAGGTGAGATAGGGACAGAGGTGAGATAAGAACATAAGCAATGCCTCCGCTGGGTCAGACCTGAGGTCCATCATGCCCAGCAGTCCGCTCACGCGGCGGCCCAACAGGTCCAGGACCTGTGCAGTAATCCTCTATTTATACCCCTCTATCCCCTTTTCCAGCAGGAAATTGTCCAATCCTTTCTTAAACCCCTGTACTGCACTCTGCTATTACGCCCTCTGGAAGCGCATTCCAGGTGTCCACCACTCATTGGGTAAAGAAGAACTTCCTAGCGTTCGTTTTGAATCTGTCCCCTTTCAACTTTTCCGAGTGTCCTCTTGTTCTTTTATTTTTCGAAAGTTTGAAGAATCGGTCCCTCTCTACTCTCTCTATGCCCTTCATGATCTTATAAGTCTCTATCATATCCCCTCTAAGTCTCCTCTTCTCCAGGGAAAAGAGACCCAGTTTCTCCAATTTCTCAGCGAATGAGAGGTTTTCCATCCCTTTTATCAAACGTGTCGCTCTCCTCTGAACCCTCTTGAGTAACGCCATATCCTTCTTAAGGTACGGCTACCAATATTGGACGCAGTATTCCAGATGCGGGCGCACCATCGCCCGATACAATGGCAGGATAACTTCTTTCGTCCATGTTGTAATACCCTTCTTGATTATGCCTAGGTATGTTAGATAGATTGTGAGCCCACCGGGACAGAGAGGGAAAAATGCTTGAGTACCTGATTGTAAAAACCGCTTAGATAACCTTGATAGGCGGTATATAAAATCCTAATAAACTTGAAACTATTTGCTTTCTTAGCGGCCGCTGCGCACTGTGCCGTCGGCTTGATTGTCATGTCCACCATTACCCTCAAGTCCCTTTCTTGGTTACTCTCATTCAATAATATCCCTCCCATCGTATAGTTGTACCTCGGGTTTCTGTTTCCCACATGCAATTCTTTACATTTCTCAACTTCATCTGCCATCTCGCTGCCCATTCCCCCAATTTGTTCAAGTCCCTTTGCAATTCTTCGCATTCCTCTTTAGTCCCAGCTCCACTAAATAGTTTTGTATCGTCCGCAAATTTTATTATCTCACACTTTGTGCCTGTTTCTAGATCATTTATGAATATATTAAATAGCAGCGGCCCGAGCACCGAGCCCTGCGGAACACCACTCGTGACCCTCATCCAGTCCGAGTAGTGGCCCTTCACCCCTACCCTCTGTTTCCTACCCACCAACCAGAGATGGGCAAAAAGAAGGGCTACCATAACTGCTGTATATCGGTATGGACCTGAGGAATGAGATTTTGACCTGAAAGTTAATAGAAAAATGTATTAGTCCAATAACATGGCACTTATTTTCCATTTTTGTTTTATTTCTATATGGTGATTGGTATTTCAGTCTTTTCAAAATTACATCTTTATATTTTGCACAGTACTAGGGGACAAGCATCACAGTTTATTTATCTATTCAATTTTCTATACCATTCTCCCAAGGGAGTTCAGAATGATTTACATGAATTTATTCAGGTATGCAAGCATTGCTTCCCTGTCTGTCCCAGTAGGCTCACAATCTATCTAATGGGGGCAATGGGGGGGGGGGGTGATTAAGTGACTTGCCCAGGGTCACAGGAAGCAGCTGTGGTGCTGTATTCTATGCAAAATCTAGTTTCTTAGGGTGCAGTTTCATTGTTGTCTATATATTCAATTTTTAGTTTGCAGTTACACTCTTGTGTATTTGTGTGTATGAAAAAAGATATGCTTTTCTGTTGGAATTGACTGTGCAGGATCGATCTGTACTAATCTGACTTGTTTAGTTTTACAATGGGTGTATTGATGTAATAGTGCTCACTGCAGTGGTTAAGATGCTGCCTTTTCCTAGGTGTGACTTGTGGATTATTACCAAAAATATATTTTTTTCATAGAGGAGAGGGTGTTAAAAAATGATTGGCCCTGCGTGTCAAATATAGTAGGTATGGGCTCGTAGTTCCAGACCTGATGCTGCAGCAGTAGAAGGTTTATTTTTATTTTATTTTTTGGGGGGGAGGGTTGACATTCTATAACTTGTGTTCTTCATGTGTATTTGAGATCTGTGGGGCTGTTTGTTAGACACGACCATTTACTAAATGTTTTTAAAAGGTTGGGAGGGAGAGGTACTGATGGTCAAGAAAGAGTTAATTTCCTTGGCTATGCTTTGAAATAAAGCCCACAGAGCTTGCTATTTTGGTGTTTGGTTGGCGTTTGCAATTGCTCCTGACACTTCGGATCTGTTACAGCTGGAGGACTGTTTAATGTTGTTTCCACATGATTATCAACTGAAGGATTGGTCTACTCCACTCAGTATTTTAGAGATTCACAACTGAAAGGGGCACAGCACTTGAAAGGATGGGGGCACCATGGAGGGCAAGTTGCACGGAGTGCAATTATAGCTTATAGTGACACTGACTGCACACAGCAGGCAATTGTGGAGGGGCAAAGGGCGGAGTCAGGGGTGGAGCTATGTGTCCTCTTTTTTTGGCTTCACAAATATGGTAACCCTAATTACAGTAGCAGCACAAAGAAGAGGGGAATGGCTCAAGCACCAAATTTCTTTAGCTGGCAGAGTTTCAGCATTCCTGTCAGCAAAGGTATCTTTAACATGTGCACAAGGGGAAGAGAAGGAGGAGTGATGGGTTCTTGTCATGTGCAACATTTGCTGTCATAGTTTTCAAGTGCTGTTTTTCTGCTTGCTATGTTTTTATACTTACTTTGATCCTGGTTGTATGTCCCTTTGCAGTTGCTAATAAAGACAATTTTAAAAAATAAATAAATAAAAAGAAATGCCCCCTCCAGTCAACCCATAGACCTCAACTGGAGATCTGGCTACTCCCGTGAAGCCTTGTCTTCCTTTTTCATTCAATTCCCCTCACAAAATTCTCTTGTAATTCAGTTTGAATCCAAAGAGTGTAGTTCCTGCCAGGCTACTCTTAGCCATAGCATGGAATATCAACTTAAGTATGGGTCTTGTAAATCCATTGCCCAGACCTCTAAGCATTCTATTTACTTGGCTGTAATATTCCTGTCCCACCTCTTTGACTTATTCATATTCTCTCTCTCTCTCTTAGTACATATGCACACAAAAATAGATGTCATAAGAACATAAGAAGTTGCCCCCGCTGAGTCAGACCAGAGGTCCATCTTGCTCAGCGGTCCTCTCCCGCGGCGGCCCATCAGGCCTAGTGCCTGAACAGTGGTCCCTGATTAATTTTGTAACTTACCTCTAATCCCATCCCTATAATCTGCCTCTACTCTTATCTGTACCCCTCATCTTTTTTTCTCTTTTTAGGAAAATTTCTCCAAGGAGCTAAGGGAAATGGGAGGGCAGATGAGCATCATCGCTGATGACCCAGTTCTCATCAGGTATTTGTTGCTTAGTGCTTGTGTAGGCTTCCGCAGGCTGAGGTGGTTTCCAAGTTTATTTTAGTTTTGATATACCGCTCATTACATAACTGAGCAGTGTACAATTTAAAAAAGGGGTAAAATAAATAGCTTGCATAGAAAGAAAGGCTAAAATTATACAGTACATAACTACATACAATTGGGCATTATACACGATACATAGAGTAAAAAAAATGTATGGAGCTGGGAAAGAACTACATTGTCTTGATAGAAAAGAGGGGAAAGGAAAATGACATGAGGAAAAAGGTTCAGGAGAAGGAAGAGTTCTTGGGTAGATCAGTGATCTACAATCAGGCTACAGAAAGGATTAATGTGGCATCACTAAATAAGAAAGTTTGAAGATTGGACTTAAACTTTGTCAGTGATGTTTCATTTTGCAAATAAAACAGAAGAGATTCCAGAGGATGGGAGCTGTTATGGAGAAAATAGTCGTGCACGTGGTATCATATATTATGTGTCTTGCAGAAGGAATGGCTAGAAGATTTTGTTGACTAGAACGTAAAGATCTTACTGGGGTATAAGTAATAAGTAGTTGGTCTATGTATCCCAGAGATTTGTTTTGTTTAACTAAAAGTAAGAAGCAGAACTTTGAAGATTATTCTGTGTTCGATTGGCAGTCAACGTACTTGGAACAATAATGAAGTTATATGATCATATTTTTTGGCCTTTGAGGTAGTTTAACTGTGGTATTTTGGATATATCTTTTTGGGTAATTCCTTGATACAACGCATTACAACCATCTAAATGTGAAGTGATAAAAGAATGGATTAGAATATTGAGAGAGATGATGGTTCAAGTAAAGATGATATAGATCTTATCATTTTCAGTTTATAGTAGCATTTTTGTACAACGGAACTTATTTGATGATGAAAGGTTAATTTACTATCAAGAATGACTCCAAGAACTTTATATTCAAATCTTTTTTTATTGCAAATGTCAGACACCAAAGAATAGAACAATCACAAGAACAGCATCCAACAATAAAACAAAAGCAGCAATCCCCACCCCCATCTCCCCAACCAGCAAAGACCCCAAACACAAGCCCCTCTCCCCCCCTAGACAAACACACAGAAGATGACCAATAGGTCGCTAAGATCCCAAAGGCCTGTACTCTTGTGGGCCTTGGTAGCCACTGTAAGAAGTCCTCAAAATAAAGGAGAAAAGAGAGAACCCCCCCCCTCACACAGAAAAGGGTGCCTGCAGTGACCGATCTCGGCAGCTAGCACGGTGCAGAGCAACAAAGCTAGACAAGAGGATTCAAAAGGAGACTTTAATAGATTTAGCCATCATGGTTAGTTAGGTGATAAGATGACCACCAATTTATCAAATCTGGCCTATGTTTAAATAAATCTTTTTATTTAAAGAAAGATGTAGTAACAATTTCTTGGATTGACAAACCTCTCTGTTTTCCAACATAGCAACATATCCACAATAATCCCCTCCCTCCTCTCCACATTTCAAGAGACAATTACAATAATAGTAATTAATTTATAATTATGTTAATTCATACTTGTAACATTCATAACATTAAAATAAACTTACAAGCAAAACTCAGTTTGTCTCTATGTGCTTAACATCCTTTACATGTGTCTCGTCCATGCTGAAACTCTATAAGCTATAAAAATCAACAAAGTAAGGAGAATAAATCTCAAAAGTATTGATATATCTAAAACTGGCAAAGGCCTACAACACCTAAAGATATCAAGACAACAATGATGACTTATGTCATGTGAAAAGAAAAAAAATAGGGAGATTGGGCTCCGATATCTCCTCATGGAATAGTAAACCGATGTTAACCAGGTATCATTTCTCAATCATATTTTAAATATCATCATTAATAACAATTAAAAGAAGTAAAAACTAATCAAGACCATTAAAGAGAATTGAGTACCAAACTTCATGTTATAGATGATAGAGATTGTATATAGACCTTCCACCTTACATTCTATCAGTATTAGATTATGTTGTTTATTATGCCAACTCCAGAATGGGCAAGTAGAAAAGTCACTGCTTATCAGAATTATAACTTTGTTGTTCACATAATGTTAAATAGAACTCTGCTCAGAGACATGAAGGCAATTTGTTCCGCCTCACCACCCAATCATTGCAGTGTTCTAAAACTATATATGGCTTCGCTCTCACTACTCAATGGCTAGCTGATACAGCTATGCTAGGTATCTTCATTCAAAATATGATATTTGAAAAAATATTAGTTTGAAAAACTTAGCTTAGCAATGTGGCTGGTTCCGACATGCCATGTTTCGACCCTGCGTCAGGGAACCGACAGCAAAAGCAATTTGCAAGTAGGAGGTGAAGGCTCTTGCAAAAACCGCGATTACACTACGTGCTGTATCTCTCAATGTGTACATTCATGTAATTTTGCACTTATCGTCAGCTTTGGGATCTTGAGAATAATTTAAATATATCAATAGATGCAGTCGGTCTGTTCAAATCTAAGTACCTTCAAGTCAGCAACTGCTAATAAAATTCTATGAAGCTCAGATACCAATAAACATTCCCCCTGTACTTCTCCTAAAAACCGTCTAATCCTATGAGCATGTCTAGAACTTAGAGCTTCCATATGCAAAAAGGAAATATAGTGACTTAGTTGTCTATAGGCAATAATATCCCTCAGGTGTTCCCGCACCTATATCTGTCAAAACTTTGTCTATCCTTCTTCTAAACCACCTTACTCACTCTGTATTAATCCAGTGGAAAGCAAAAGGTCACTACTCTTTTTATTATTTTTAAGCAATTTAAGATTATTTCCAAGAATAATCTTGTTACAGAAAAGATAGTGGTAACATAGAAAACAAAATACCATGTTTTCCCAAAAATAAGACAGTGTCATATTAATTTTGGGTCCAAAAAAATGTATTAGGGCTTATTTTCGGGGATGTCTTTTTTTTTTTCATGTACAACAATTATCTCTCCCTTCCTCTCCTCTACCCCAATTCTTCCTCTTTCCTTTCTTCCCCCCCTACCATGTGCAGCATCTATCCCTCCATCCCCCGTGCAGCAGAACCCCACCAACCCTCCCACTGTGAGACCGATATATCTCCGCTCCAAGGCCTCCAAAAACTGCGGTGGCGGCAGCGCTCTAAATGGGCTGTTTCGCGGCCATCCCCATAGCAGTCTCCCCTCTGCCGTGTAACTGATGATATTATCAGTGACACGGCAAAGGGAAGGACCCGGCGGGGAAGGCCGCAAAGTAGCCCATTCAGAGCGCTGCTGCCGCTGCTGTTTTTGGAGGCCTCGGAATGGAGGTATGTCGGTCTCACGGTGGGAGTGTCGGTGGGGTTCTGCTGCACAGGGGGATGGGAGGGAGGGATAGAAAGATGCTGCAGAGGGAAGGCCCGGCCCTGGTGGGGAAGACCGTGAAGCAGCTTATTCAGAGCGCTAATGCCACCACTGCTGTTTTTAGAGGCCTTGGAACTGAGGTATGTCAGGTCTCACTAGGATGGGGGTTGCTGAATTTTTTTGGCGAATCGGGCAGGGATGAAGTCGGAGACTGTCGGGGACATTCGGGGTTCGATCTTAACTAGGGCTTATTTTTGGGGTAGGGCTTATATTAGGAGTATCTTTAAAAATCATGCTAGAGCTTATTTTTGGGATAGGTCTTATTTTTGGGGAATCACGGTACTTAGGAATCATCATACAATAGACAGAATAATATAAACATATTAACATTTTCTCTTTGACCGCCCCTACGTTGTGGAATTTAGCTCCAAATTACCTAAGAGAAAGTACATCACTTACCATCTTCAAACCAAATTTGAAAGCATTCCTGTTCAAAGACACCTTTGACTTATGATCGTCCTTTAAGACTGCTGCCCTTACTTTTTACTGGCACCAAAGCCGTCCTTATGTTTCCTTGCCCCTTCATTCTTCCCTTCTTTACTATCCAAATATTGTAGTTCTTCCCCTTTCCTTTTGTTCCTGTTTAGTCCACAACTTGTGTTTATTTGTACTGTTTCTTTTTTATAATTTGATATATCTCCAATTGTTTTAAATATGTAAATTGGGGGGAGGAAGTGACATCACTGATGTGGCAGGGCACAATCGGCTGAAGCTCTATCAGGGCGGCGGCGCATATTAGCAGGTCGGTGGCAGTTTTTTCCCCCAGCATCGTGTTTGCAATGGTGAGCGATTGCGGCATCCACCCGCTACAAGTTGGACACGGTGAAATGCGGGCTTGATAAGGCCTCGCCTCCTCCCGGCGCATCCAAGATGACAACAGCTTTAGGTGCAGAGCGAGGCAGGGAAGCATAGGGCCAGGAGGCCAGAGAGATTGAGGGGGAACACGGCCCTTTGGAAGCGGGATGGCTGACTGAACTGATAGCGACCCTAAAGGCGGATATTCTCTCGATCCGCACGAATATTAAGCAGACAGTTCTGGACATCAAACAAGAATTGCAGGAGGTTGTGCGCAAGCAGGAGGTACTGGAGACTCAAATGAACACAGTGGCAGAGGACCTCATTGATACACAGGATGGGGCAGCCATTTGGGATAAACTGGAGGACATTGAGAACCGCACACGAAGATGTAACTTGCGGTTGCGGGGAGTCCCTGAGCAAGAACCTTATAAAGATGTTCGGAAAGTGTCACAAGATATTTGTGAGGATTTGATGTGATTGGCTCAGGGTGGGTCGATTGGAGATTTTGGAGTGACTATCGAACGAGCCCACCGAGCCTTGGGCCAGGTGCAGGGGAATCTTCCCAGAGACATAGTAACATAGTAGATGACGGCAGATAAAGACCCGAATGGTCCATCCAGTCTGCCCAACTTGATTCAATTTACATTTTTTTTTTTTTTTCTTCTTAGCTATTTCTGGGCAAGAATCCAAAGCTTTACCCGGTACTGTGCTTGGGTTCCAACTGCCAAAATCTCTGTTAAGACTTACTCCAGCCCATCTACACCCTCCCAGCCATTGAAGCCCTCCCCTGCCCATCCTCCACCAAACGACCATATACAGACACAGACCGTGCAAGTCTGCCCAGTAACTGGCCTAGTTCAATATTTAATATTATTTTCTGATTCTAAATCTTCTGTGTTCATCCCACGCTTCTTTGAACTCAGTCACAGTTTTACTCTCCACCACCTCTCTCGGGAGCGCATTCCAGGCATCCACTACCCTCTCCGTAAAGTAGAATTTCCTAACATTGCCCCTGAATCTACTACCCCTCAACCTCAAATTATAGTCATCTGTCTGACTTCATATGGAGTGAAGGGAGCTATTTTGCAGACAGCGTGTCACCACAGTGACTATACTTGGAATGGGCTGCCTATTGCGGTCTATCAAGATTTGGCGGCTTTGACTCTGAAAAAGCAGAGAGACTTTCAGTGAGTTACTCACTATCTGTGGCAGGCTGGTTATAAATACCGCTGACAATTTCCTTTTCCTATGCTGATGACCATTGGGTCGGTGCACAAGAGAGTTAAAACCACTGCGGAGACGTGGAGTGATTTGAAAGAATTGTTGAGTGATGCTTTGCCGGCGGAAGTGTGCAGCGAGCCTGGTGAGCGCCCTGCTGGTGAGCGGAGTTTAAGATGGCAGAGAGTGTGGTCGCAGGGCAAGCCAAAGAGGATGCCTCCTGAGTCAGAGATTGGACGTCTGCCATGATGCTGTAGTTTGGACTTGTTGCTGGCTTTACGCTTTTATTGTTTGTTAGGGAGAGCAGTTTAGAGCTCTCGGGGAAGTATGCTGGGGTAGATGGATGGTTGGGGGGAGGAGTGGGGGTGGGGGGAGTTCGCTTGTGTTGGGGGGTGGTGAGCTGTTTGGGAGTGTGCTAGAGTGTGTGGGTATGGAGGGGAGACTGGGATAGTATGTGTGGGTATTTTTGGGTGCATGTTCTATTGCGGCCTTGCCATTGGTGGGCCTTCCTTATTTAGTTGGTCTTGGCCGGCTATGGGGGTGGATAGGGTAGTTGAGAGGGGAGGTAGGGGGGAGTTGGGGGAGAGGGGGGGTTGCAGTTTTTGGAGGGTTTGAGTGGTTTGATCCAGGGGGCCATGGTTGCTTTGGAGGGGAATGTGGCTGGAGGCTGGGCTGACCGTGTTCGGGTTAGGTGTATGGCTACGCTTAAGATAGTGTCGTGGAATGAGGGGGGTATAAACTCACCAGTGAAATGATCAAAAATATTACAGCACTTGCAGCGGCATAAAGTAGATGTGGCCCTGTTGCAAGAAACTCATTTAAATGCTATGGAACATAGTAAACTTAAGAAATGGTGGGTCGGGGATTATGTAGCTGCAGATGGGGTGGATAAGAAAGGGGTGGTCATTTTGTTTCGGAAGGGGGTGGTGACTAATTTGGAAGTATTGAATAGAGATGACGGAGGGCGTTTTGTTGTTTGTCGGGGGATGTTGGCTAAACGAATGATAATTCTTGGCTGTTTTTATGCTCCAAATGTTTATGACCCTCTCTTTCAGAAACGGATGGTGGCTGCATTACTGACCTATCAAGGGCCCCAATGATAGTGGGTGGAGATTTTAATGCAGTTTGGGACCTCTCACTTGATTGCTCCGGGGGGGGGGGGGGGGGGGACGGACTCTGGGGCTCACGGGTTGCAGAATATGAGACAATTGCTTGATCTGGGTGTTGTGTGGCGAGTATTACATCTGGTGGAGAGAGATTATACACACTTATCTCGGGCTCATAAAGCACAGTCATGCATCGATTACATTTTAGTGTCTAGTTCCTTGTTTGGCTCGGTTCCTAGGGCGGATTGGTCTTCAGTTATATCTGATCATGCATGGGTTTGGATGCAGTTAGCCGGGGAGGGGGGGTGGGAGCTACCCAGTCTAGAAAGCGCTGGGTTGTGGCAGTTCAGGTAGAGGAGTGATGGCATCGCGGTAGGGGAGATGAGGCAACAGAAACCCCGCCCACAGGTGGGGCTTGAGGCACCTGGGCCAATCAGAATAGAATCCTGAATTATATATCCCTGATTTTGCTTTAAGCATAGAATCTAATACTTTCCCTGTCCTTTCAATCTTCCCTACTTTCAGCTAGTAAAAAAAAATTAACAAAATCCCTCTTTTCCTTTACTTTCTTGGGAAGTTTTGTTCTTATCTGCTTAGTTCTCTGCTGAATTAAGAACTTTACCCTCCCGACACCCCGCCCACCCCAGGGTTTGCTACGGATATATAGACAACTGTGACAGGGTGAAGTTCCTGTTACGAGCCAGTAGGAGTCTGAGCAGTGGTGTGTGGAGCTCATTTGCATAAAGATCCTTCAAAGGATGCTGGGAGTTGTCTATTCACCCTGAGTAAAGTAGGGTGCTGAAAAGTAGAGTTAGCTTCGGCCTAACCCTTGGTGAGGCTGATAGACTGGCCTGCCTGGTAGAGCTTGGAGTCCAGGGAGGGACTCAGGCTTGGGCCTGGTCAGCAGAGGGCCTGGTGGTGAATGTGTCAGAGAGCAGGAGACTGAGTGACTGGGAAAGTCCTCACAGAGAGCAGCTGAGGGACCAGAAGAGTTCTCAGGGTGTGCAGAAGTCTGAGCAACTGAAAGAAGGGAAAGTCCTTGGTGCATGTATTTGGGAAAAGATACCCAATTCCTGTGGACATCCCCTTACATTCATGTACTATACCACTTATGCATGCCTTTATAGAAAAGTACTTAGGCCCTGATGCATGTTAGCTTAGCCTCTGATGCACTAAAGGGTTCTTGGGGGCTTCTTGGGTAGCAGCTATTGAGAAGCCCATGCAAATGCATTACAGGGAAACTCTTTAGTATTAAATTGAGCACTCCACGTAATGCACAGCAGAGAACACCCACCTCTTACCATGCAAACTTTTCTGGCAGGTCTGGAGCTGTCAGTGATTTCCTTGGTAGGAGCGGTTTGTTGTAATTTAAGCAGTTTGCATGTCTGATGTGTATGTGTGTTTTGCGCCTAACAGCTGCATCTAAAACTGATGTGTAACTAAAAAAAAAAAAAGAGAAAGACTTCCAAACTTGCCACAGCAAAAGAGGTCTTAAATGCATCTGGAAGTTTTTTTGCAGCTTACTGGAACTCTGCCATCACAGCCCTGCACTGTACTGGACTTGTACACAAGAGCTGTGCCTAACACTCAGTTCTTATGCGCAGGCACCAAGCACAGTTTCTCCCCGCAATATTCAACATGAAAAGCGTGCGAATAATTTACCTGCTATTTGTGCTGATCATCGTCCAGAAATTGAAACTTGCTCCCAAACCCAGTATTTTCCAGCGAGTTTCTGGAGCTCTGTGCATCTGGCCCTCAGGCCCAGATTCTATAAACAGCGCCAGCATCAGCGGCTGCCTAAAAGTGGCCACCATTCACGTGTCAATCATGCATCTGCATTGTTTATAGAATCATGGCTGTTTTTTTAAAACAGGCACTTAATGGAAGCCAGAAGGTTACAGGCCTACTGTTAAGGTGCCTGTCATGCACCTAAAGAAGCACCTAGGATACCTAAGGCCACTTCTGGTGTAAACCAAGACCATGCTGGCTTCAGACATCCTTAGGCATGCCTAGACGCTTCCGCAGGCACTCCAAAAGGCGCCTTCAATGTAGGCACCATTCACTGCATCAATTTTTTTTTTTTTAAAGTGTGTTCTGATTGGTTAGTTGGCAGAAGAACCAGTGGCGTAGTGAGGGGGAGAGGTGTTGGGGGTGGGGGGAGGTTGGCCCACCCCATCCACTCCTTCCCTGCCCCTTTCCCCATACCTCTTTAACATTCCCAGCACGAGCAGCTTCCCCAACCTGCTGCTTGCGCCAGTGTCGGCTCTTCCTCTGACATCACTTCCTAGGCGCAAGTCCAGGAAGTGACATCAGAGGAAGAGCTGACGCTGGTGAGAGCAGCACGTTGGGGTTGCTGCTTGCGCTGGAAACATTTCAGAGGTACGGGGGAAGGGGGCAGAGAGAACAGGTGCTGGTGCCCCCACCAAGACAGCGCTCGGGGTGGACTGCCCCCTCCCTTTACTATACCAGTAGAGCAGGACGCCTACCACCGCCTAACTTTGTGACGCCATTACTAGAATCTGGGCCTCAGTGACTTTGCTGCCATTTATGCATGTAAATATACACTTACCTGGAAAAGCACCAATATTCTGGACATTTACACATACAGAAGGCACATAAAAGTAAGCGTACATAAATATTATTAATTTTTTTCCCTGATCCTATCTTCTTCTATGATTTTCCTCTCTCCTCTTGACATAGTATACTAAACTAAACCTTAAATTTATAGACCTTGTCATCTTTATGAGAATAAAGATCGACTCGGTTTACAAAAATTAATGTAAAAGATAGAAAAAAAAAAAAGCAGATTTACAATTTGGTGAATAACCAGGTTTTTAAATGTTTACGGAAGATTTGAAGAGTATCTGAGTCTCTCAGCCACAATGGAATGTTATTCCAAAATTCAGTTCATTTGAATGAGAAGGACTTACCTAATTTGCTAGAAGAAACAATACCTTTCATAGAGGGGAATGATATAATTTAAGTGCTCCTTTTATCAAGGCGTGCTACGAGGGTTAGCGCGTCGGACATTTCATCACGCGCTAACCCCCGCAGCAGCCTAAAATCCTAACGCCTCATCAATGGAAGCGTTAGGTACTAGCACGGCAGGCAGTTTAACGCAAGGCATTCCGCGCGTTAAACCGCTACCATGCCTTTGTAAAAGGACCCCTAAGTGTATGCATAGATCTAACCAGTCCTTGTTTGTTGGTAATCCAGGATAAAGGAATTAGTAGAGGGCAAACACCTGATAGGATTTTGAAAGTAAGATAAGCACATTTAAACTGAATTCTGGTGAATACTGGAAGCCAGTGTAGTTTAGCAAACAGCGGGGATACGTGTTCGAATTTGCCTTTGCCAAAGATTAACTTGGCCGCAGTGTTTTGAATTAGTTGAAGCCTATGTAAGCCATTTTTGGTTAGACTAAGATAAATAGAGGGCTCCTTTTACTAAGCTGCGGTAGCGTTTTTAGCGCACGCTGCATATTAGCGCGTGCTAACCCCCGAGCTACGTGGAAAAACTAACGCCCGCTCAATGGAAGCGTTAGCGTCTAGCGCGCAGGACATTGTAGCGCGCGGTAAAACTGCTAGCGCGGCTTAGTAAAAGGAGCCCAGAGTTACAATAATCCAGCCGTGAGAGAACGATGGAATGAACAAAACAGAAAAGTGCCTCTGTTGGAAGCAAGACCTGACTTTTCTAAGCATGTGGAGGTTGAAAAAGCATTTCTTTACTAGAGAATTAATGTGCTCGCTGAATGAGAGTGAAGACAGAGTCTAAAATAATACCTAAGATTCTGGAAGAGAACTCAATTGGCAAAGACAATGAAATAGAAGATGCAAGGCCATCTAGCCTAGGGCCAAGCCAAAGCAACTTGGTTTTATTTTCATTTAATTTCATTTGCACTAAAAAAGCCCATACTTGAAGTCTTTTTCATATAATTTTTTTTGTAAACCACTTTGATTTTACTTAACATATCAAATGCCTATTACACTAAACTATACTGCAGTAAATGCAGGTACCTAGTTATAGAATTGCCCTTAAAGAGCTTTACAGGTTTCCTTTCAAGTGATTTACAAGATGTCATTGTGAAGAGAAATTCAAGTAGCAGAAATGTGATGTCCTGCACCATAAATCCTTCTGTTACACACTGATGCTGAGCACAGCCATTAGGAGTGAAATTATAGGCTTAAACCAGTATATCATAGAGAAATGGGGAGACCCAATGATCCACAGTGAAAACAATCCACCGATGAAAACAAAACCAAAAACTGTGGATACAGATGTTCTGGAGATAATTGCTACTTCAGCTTGTCTGCGGTGTTCTTTGCTCACATGTTTAAAGACAATAGACTGTTTTCAGTCCAATTCTTTATATGACCCCTGAGGAAGGCGTGTTCGCCGAAACACAGACCATGTAGAGTCCGGTTGAATTTTTATCACAGTATTTTTTATCATTGTACTTTTTAAATTGAATTTTCATGGTTTTATAAGTCAGTGTTTAATAAATTATCTCCAGAACATCTGTATTCACAGTTTTTGATTTTGTTTAAACCAGTATATCTCAAACTGTTTGCCAAGGCACACTAGTGTGCCTCCTGAGATTCTAAGTGTGCCATGGCACACTGAGGAGGAAGAGAGGCGCCTGCTAGCTGATTTCCCTACGCAGTATAGCGCTAGCACTGCCCGATTTGCCGAAGGCCTGCATGTTTTCCCCTTCTCTCTAGTGTCCTCCAGCTTCCCCCCTGGCCTCACCTTTAAAGCTAATTACAGCAGCCTGCAGAGGATCGCTGGTAGGTAAAATGATTTTATTTTCAATAAAGTGATTGAAATGTGTCAGTTTTGAGAATTTATAGCTGCTGTGTATATTGTGTGTATATGAAAAATGAATGTAAAAAAATTGCATTACAATTAGTAAAGGGGATGGGATCTGGGGTAGAGTTTGGGTGGGCCTAGAGAGGTCTGTTAATTTGTTAGACTTAGGGGGTACTTAGCTTGAAGTAGTTGAGAACACTGCTGTAGGCAATCAGATAGCACCAGTGCCTCTCCTCTCTGGCCCTCGTCCCTGTTGGCACCCCTTACTGGCGTCTCAGGGCCCATCTGGAGGGCCTCTGCACATGCATGGACGTCAACGTGATGATATCATGCATATGCATGATGTCATTACGGCGACGTCCACGCACTTCTGGTTGCCTCAAGCTGTGGCCACTACCTTTAGTGTGCCCCGGCTCGAGAAAGTTTGAGAGACACTGGTTTAAACACTTCTGTGCAGGTTGTTAACTACATGTTACATTAAATATTCTAGGGATAATTTTGTGAAGGTGGTGGTCTACTTCAAACAGTTGAACTATGAGCTCATTGAAGAGGAACCCTCAATGACAGTGAGTATGTCTATAATGAAGCATCAGAGATAGGGTCTGAATTCCTACAATAACACTGTATCCATGAGTGGATATAGGCTGTGGACCCTCCATAGACATAGCCAAACAACAATGTGCCAGCAAAACAAAATGCTTTTATTAGATTGCTCATCAAACATAAACCTAGGCCAACTCCCCCCACAGGCCTGGAAACTGAAGCGTGAACAAAATCCTCTTGTAATTCAGTTCAAATAAAAAAATATATGGTTCTCTCAAGCTACTCTTTGTTACAGCATGCACAGGAAGATCATCTTAAAGTATGGTCAGCATTCATCAGACAAGAAAGGGCATGACTTCTATCAAACAACAAGGTTAGCAGTTCATAATGTTAAACTGAGAACTCTACGACCTTGGCCAATCTGCTGGTTCTTCACCTCTGAATGCTGTTCCTTCCTGCTCAGGGCCTTACTGCCTTGTTCATGTTTAGGGTGGCACACACTCTGGCTAGGGTTACCAGACATCTGGAAAACCCAGACAAATCCCCTTTTTAGAGAACAGACCTGATGTCTGGATGGGTTGTTTTTTTTTTTGTAATTGTTTATTTATATAATGGAGGAGTCTGTCTGGGATTAGCCTGCTATCCCAACTCTCCTTCCCTGGCTGCTGTAATTCAATCTTTGGGCAGCCAGCAGCAGTAACAAAGTGAGCCTGCTGCCATTGGCCTGCCCCAAAAGCCACCTCTCTGCAGGTACACGGTAGAGAATGACACGGTGACAAAATTCATCACCGTTCCCATCCCCGCGGAAAACCATCTTCATGTCATTCTTTAAGGAGAGAGGGAAGAATCAGAGTATAATTGGGCACAACCACTGACCCGCAAACTTTGCTTTGAAGAATGCTGGTGTAGAAGGACCGAGGTTGAAATAGACACTAGAAAATGACATGGGATTATTTCCCGTGGTTATCCGCGGGGACGGGAACGGTGATGAATTTTGTCACCGTGTCATTCTCTAGTACACGGGAACAGGAAGTCGCTGCAGGGAGGTGGCTTCTGGGGTAGGCAGGTAAACAGGAACAGGAAGTTGCTGCAGGGAAGTGGCTTCTGGGGCAGGCAGGCAGGCCAGTGGCAGCAGGCTCACCTCAATGCTGCTGCTGGCTGCCCAAAGATTGAATTACAATGGCCAGGGAGGTAGGTGGGGGAAATTGGGAGCTAGAGAGAGCGATTGTGAGAGCAGCATTGGAGGTTGAAGGACAGTTGGAGGGTTGAAGATTCAACATCAGGAAAGGAGGGGGCTGGAGAAACAGCATGGAGGGAGGGAGGGGGGCTGGATAAACAGCATAGAGGAGGCGGGAAAAGCATTATGGAAAGGGGAGAGTGCTGGAGAAAAGAGCATGGAGTAGGGTAACATAGAAACATAGAAATAGACGGCAGATAAGGGCCACGGCCCATCAAGTCTGCCCACTCTAATGACCCTCCCTATTTATCTTTGCGGATAGATCCCACATGTCTATCCCATCTGGCCTTAAAATCTGGCACGCTCCTGGCCTCAATAACCTGGATTGGAAGACTATTCCAGCGATCAACTACCCTTTCAGTGAAGAAGAACTTCCTAGTGTCACCGTGCAGTTTCCCGCCCCTGATTTTCCACGGATGCCCCCTTGTTGTCGCGGGACCCTTGAAAAAGAAGATATCCTCTTCCACCTCGATGCGGCCCGTGAGATACTTGAATGTCTCGATCATATCTCCCCTCTCTCTACGTTCCTCGAGTGAGTAGAGCTGCAACTTCCCTAACCGCTCCTCGTATGGGAGCTCCTTGAGTCCCGAGACCATCCTGATGGCCATTCTCTGGACCGATTCCAGTCTCAGCACATCCTTGCGGTAATGCGGCCTCCAGAATTGCACACAGTACTCCAGGTGCGGTCTCACCATGGATCTATACAGTGGCATAATGACTTCCGGTTTGCGGCTGACGAAACTCCTGCGTATGCAGCCTATGATTTGCCTTGCTTTGGATGAAGCTTGCTCCACTTGGTTTGCAGATTTCATGTCTTCCCTGACAATCACCCCTAAGTCTCTTTCCGCTTCAGTTCTTGTCAGGATCTCGCCATTTAGGGTGTAAACCTTGCATGGATTTCGGCTCCCCAGGTGCATGACTTTGCATTTTTTGGCATTGAAACTGAGTTGCCAGGACCTAGACCAGCGCTCCAGTAGAAGTAGGTCATGCATCATATCGTCTGCCATTGAATTTTTGTCTGTTGTGCTTTTGCTCACTACATTGCTTAGTTTGGCATCATCGGCGAATAATGTTATTCTACCTCGGAGCCCTTCTGTCAAGTCTCTTATATAGATGTTGAACAAGATCGGGCCAAGGACGGAGCCCTGTGGCACTCCACTTATCATCTCTGACATTTCGGAGGGGGTGCCATCCACCACTACCCTCTGGAGCCTACCTCCAAGCCAGTTCCCAACCCATTTGGTCAATGTGTCGCCCAATCCTAAAGAACTCATCTTGCTCAGCAACCTACGGTGTGGTACGCTGTCAAATGCTTTGCTGAAATCCAGGTAGACGATGTCCAGGGACTCACCAGCATCCAGCTTCTTCGTCACCCAGTCAAAGAAGCTGATCAGGTTGGATTGGCAGGATCTCCCTTTAGTAAATCCATGTTGGCGGGAATCCTGTAGATTCTCCTCGTTCATGATCCTGTCCAATTGGCGTTTGATTAGGGTTTCCATTAGTTTGCTCACTATTGATGTGAGGCTCACTGGTCTGTAATTTGCCATCTCCATCCTGGAGCCTTTTTTGTGGAGTGGAATGACATTAGCCGTCTTCCAGTCCATCGGGACGTTACCTGTACTAAGGGAGAGATTGAAGAGTGCGGATAGCGGTTTCGCCAAGACATCACTCAACTCCCTGAGCACCCTAGGGTGTAAGTTGTCAGGCCCC
Organism: Geotrypetes seraphini; assembly: GCF_902459505.1. Taxonomy (NCBI): domain Eukaryota; kingdom Metazoa; phylum Chordata; class Amphibia; order Gymnophiona; family Dermophiidae; genus Geotrypetes; species Geotrypetes seraphini. The sequence goes on along the minus strand of NC_047093.1, from coordinate 95,959,736 downwards.
ATTGCCTTGTTGACCTTGATTTTTGACAGCTCGCAGTAGACGCTGCTGGGTGTAAAGTTGAAATTACTAAACGGGTTTAACCCTTGTTTGTGGCTGAGGGCCGATTCCCGGCGCCTCGCGGGTGAAGACTGAGCAGAAGTATTTATTTAACAGTTGGGCTTTATCCGAGTCCGTCTCCACATAGTCTCCGTCTGGTTTTCTGAGACGTACTATCCCGCCCGAGTTCTTATTTCTGTCACTGATATACCTGAAGAAAGATTTATCCCCTTTCTGGATGTTCTTTGCTAGAGACTCCTCCATGCGGAATTTGGCCTCCCTAACTGCTGCTTTGACGGCTCTTGACTTGGCCAGATATTCTACTCTAGAGTCCTGTGTCCCTGATTGTTTGTAAGAGATGAATGCTTTTTTCTTCTCTTTGATGAGGTCCGAGATCTCCGTAGAGAACCACTGTGGCTTGTTGTTCCTACTCCGTTTGCTCACTGATTTAACATAGCGGTTTGTTGCTTCCAGTATGGTGGCTTTCAAAGTTGACCACATTTCTTCCACGCTGTCGGTGTCTGCTTGGCTTTGTAGTGCCTGGTGAACGAAGTCTCCCATGTCTTGGAAATTTGTGTCCTTGAATTTGAGAACCTTGGTCAGTGTGGTAGATTTCGTGAATCCTTTCCTGAGATTGAACCATATCATATTGTGGTCACTGGAGGCCAAAGTTTCACCCACCGAGACCTCTGTGATACTTTCTCCATTGGTAAGTACCAGGTCCAGAATTGCCTGATCCCTTGTTGGTTCAATTACCAGTTGCCTGAGTCTTGCTCTATTCAAAGAGTTTAATAGCTTCCTGCTGCTGCCGGAAGCAGAGGAAAGTGTGACCCAATCCACATCAGGCATGTTGAAGTCACCTACCAATACTGTGTCCCCCCGCAAGGTGATATTCTCTATATCTCCAATTAGTTCCATATCTAGGTCATCTTGATGTTTGGTCTGTACACTATGCCAAGATACAGGCATTTGTCCTTCCCTCTGGCCAAATTTACCCAAAGGGATTCCCCAGTGTACTGTACATCTGTGATGCTGGTGACCTTAATGTTATCTTTAGTATATAATGCTACACCACCACCCATTTTACCCTCCCTGTCCCGACGAAGCAAGTTGTAACCTGGAATGACCATGTCCCACCGTGGGAGTCAGTTAGCCAGGTCTCAGATATCGCCACCACATCCAGGTCGGCATTCCTCATTTCTGTTTCCAAGTCTAGGATCTTGTTTCCCAGACTGTGGGCATTGACGTACATAGCCCTCCATGTTGTGTGTTTGTTGTATGTCAGTGGGGACAATCCCTCTTTATCAGCTAGGACACCATGAGCATTATTCGCGTGTCTCTTACACTCCCTAGACCGAGCGCTACAGCGTGTACCTGTCCCTGACTCCCCATGACTGCAGTGTGCTCCTATCCCAGACTCGGTAATGTGTGTACCCTGTGGGGGTATTCCCGTTTGGGCTACTTGAGCTCCTTTAGTGCAATTTGCAACGTGTGCACTCTCGCTGGGCCCAGAATTACAGTGTGTACTCTCCCTAGACCCAGAATTACAGTGTGTACTCTCCCTAGACCCAGAATTGCTATGTTTACTTCCCCTAGACCCATAAATGTAGTGTGCCCCAGAAATATAGTGTTTACTTAGCTCAGTCTCTAAAGAGTATTGGTAGCTTAGCTCATCAGGCGGGTTGTTTGTGCCCGTACCCTCCCCCAACTTACCTAGTTTAAAGCCCTGTGTAGTAGGCGGGCTAGATGGGAGGGGAGAGATAAACAGCAGGAGAGGAGGTTGAAAGGAGAGAGAGAAAGAAACACTAAAAAGGTACAGAGGATAGAAGAGGGCCCATGGAAATGGGTGAAAGGTAGGTGGGGCTGTAGATGAAGTGTGGGTGGGGCTATAGCCAGGGTCATATGTCCTCTTCTGTGCCTTCACAAATATGGTAGCCCTAATTCTGGCATAATCCATAAGTCCCTAAACTCAGTGGTAGAGGAGAGTGTAGCATAGTGGTTAGAACTACGGCCTCAGCATCCTGAGGTTGTGGGTTCAAACCCTGTGCTGCTCCTTGTGACCCAGGGCAAGTCACTTAGGGGAAGATTCTCAAAACTTTAACATGGTCGCTAAATTGGTTTCAGCCGGTTTAGCATTCATGTATTTTAGCAGTGGATTATCAAAATGGCTTACTGTGGTTTTCTCTGAGCTTCCTAGCAGTCTCCCACTGTGCCATGCAAATGTATTACAATGAGGCCATTAATATTTAAACAAGCACACCAGATGATTCTCTGTTATCACCGAGTGATTCCCTAACCTGGCTGTCCTACATTTGCAAGCAAAATTTTCCAACTAGTCTGAGCTGTACTAGACTTACTTTCTGGTCAGGGCCTGAGCGCTGATTGGCTCAGGCTAAAACAGGAAAGTAAGGCTTGACAGCTCAGACCTGGCAGAAAATTTTCCTGCCATCAAGCAACCTCCCCCCTGCCTGGCAGCGAAAGCTATGCCCACTCCCTCCCACAGCTAATGCTAAGCAACCCCCCCCCTCACCCCGACACTTCCTAGCAGCGGAAGACATGCCCATTCCCTCCCACCACCAAGCAACTCCCCTGACCACCCCCTACCCCCCCTGGCAGCAGGAGAGATGCTCACACCCTCTCACCACCAAGCAACCCCCCCAACACTCACCCCCCCCCCCGCCGTCATACCCTCGATGTGTCTCCCTTACCTTGTTTATGAAGACCGGCCAGAGGAATGCCTCATACCTCTGGCCCGACCAGCAGGCCCACCTCCTGTGGGAGGGGCCTTAAGCAACCTGGGCCAATCAGAGCCTTAGGCCCCTCCCCAGCATATCCCAGGATGCACTGGGGAAGGGAAGATCTGCCATTTTGAAGAAGTGGGCCTGCTGGCTGGAGGCATCTATCTGGCCAGCCTTTATAAACAAGGTAAAGGGGGTGGGGGGTCATCGGGGGTATGACAGTGGCAGCAGGAGGAGGGGGAAGTTGCTTGGTTGCGGGAATGGGCAACTCTCCTGCTGCCAGGGGGGTGTTGCTTGGTAGCGGGAGTGGGCATCTCTCCTGCTGCCAGAGGGGGTGTGTCAGGAGATGTTGCTTGCTGGCAGGAGGGAGTGGGCATCTCTTCCGCTGCCAGAAGGGTGCTTGGTGGCAGGAGGGAATGGGCAACTCTCCCACTACCAGAGGGGATGTCAGGGGGGGTTGTTTGGCAGCGGGAGTGGGCATCTTCCCCGCTGCCGGGGGGGAATGTCTGGGGGGGGTTTGCTTGACAGCAGCGGAGGGACGAAGTGGGTATCCCTCCTGCTGCCGAGGGTTGGGGTTGCTTGATGTTGGTGGCAGGAGGGAGTGGGAAATCTTCATATTGGGGTCGTTTTTTATGTATTTCTTTTTTTTATTTGTGCATTTATTCTGCACATGTGCCGATATTTATCACCAGTGATCCGCACATGCAAATTTAGTGACCTTCCGCAAACCTCATTTGCAAGTGCGGTTTTTTAAAAAGAATGATAGGCTACAAATTAATATCTGGATTTATGAATAAAAAACCAAATACTGGTCTCCAGGACATTTGGAGCATTGAGATTAAGCATCAAAATACTGCGTCTCAATGGCCACAAATTTGGTCTTGGAGGATGAGATGCACAATGTCTGCATCTATGAGACAAACATGATTTTTTCTGTTGCATAGAGCATTCTGGACCACTGTTCGTTTAAAAAAATCAGATTGCTCTAAGTCGGATAGATGTTGGCATTGTCATCTTGAAGCAGGGACTCTAGATTATTTATTGTTCTATTGCCAATTTATTATGGATTTTTGGAAATCAATTTGGGGCCAAATTAATAGTTTATTAGAAAATCATGTGGCATTATCGTATGATACAGTATTATTTGGTATGTCTATGAGGGTAAGAGCCAAATATCTTCCAAAAATAATAAACTCTTATTTTAACAGGAGTCGCCATACAACAAATAACTTGTAATTGGAAAAATTGGAATAGATTAAACTACAGTTTTTGGTGGAATTCAGTGTGTCATATTTATAAAATGGAAAGAACATTAGCTATTCAGAAAGGAAATTTTAATAAATTTCAAGATGTGTGGGGGCCATTAACAAATTATTGGTATTAACAAATGAATAGGTATTATTTTCCCTGATATGTACAAATGAAAGAATGGGGTGGGGGAGGGGGGACTTTATTATATGGTGTATGCATTATGAGGTATTGAAGAGAAGGGAGGGAAAGGGATAATTCTATGCAATTTAAAGAATTGTAGAGTTTCAAGTGATATATTTAAGTCAAAATGGTATTACTTTTTGATGCACTTGATGTAAGTTATAAAAATGAATAAAGAATTAAAAAAAAAAAAAAAGAATGATACACTTTTTTGAAATCGTTACCATAGCAGCTGTCGGATTTTACCACGAATGTTTCAGAATCTTCCCTTTAATTCTCCACTGCCCAACTTACATTAGATAGAGTCCGCAGGGACAGATAGTGAAAAATGCTTGAGTACCTGATTTGTAATCGGTTCTGAGCTCCTTTGGAAGGACCGGACGATCTAAAAACTGAATAATATTTGCTAGAAGAAGGACCAGGCTTCCCTTAGTGAGACAGAATAAGGATTAGGGCCTAGCAGCTCCTGCATTCTGAGTCACTCCTCTTTGTTATTACTTTTCAGGAAATTGACCTGATCTCCAACATGGGTGGACTGGTTGGCCTTTGGGTGGGCTTCTCCGTCTGCACCTTGGCAGAATTCTTTGAGCTTTTCGTTGATGTTCTTCTATTTTTTATCCGACGATGCCTAAGGAAGGCATCACCAGAAGTGTACAGAAATCCATATCTGGAAAAACACCGACCAGGCTACATCAGTTGCAAAACAACCAGTATTTAACACTTAATACCAGTTTAACGTTACTCTAACTATCCAAGTGGTCAGAGGCATTAAATAAGATAAAGTTGGAGTTATTGGGTGCTGACAATATTCAATGCTGACATCTGCATAGCTAACCAGGCATCTAGGACCGCATAACTTCTAGTATCAGCTGGCACATGATTCGATATCCTCCTTTCCCTCGCACCTCACCAGAAAGGTCCAATTGCTTCCACACCCACCTCTCTAACAAGTATTTTTTATTTTATTTATTTTGATTTTTTTATACACCACCTTTCTGTGGTATAATCAAAGCAGTTTACATATTGTATTCAGGCCGGGACCTGCATGAGTCCTATATTTACGTTCTACCCTCCTGCGAAGTAAACATCTCTCCCACCCCCGTGACAACTAAAGCCTCCCTCCCTTTAGTACAGTGAGACTAGAGGCCATGGAAGCTGCTTTTACCATGGAGCTACTGGCTGAATATTGGCTAAGGGCTGCTTTTACAAAGGTGCGCTAGCGTTTTTAGCGCATGCACAAGATTAGCGTGTGCTATGGTGCGCGCTAGCCGAAAAATTACCACCTGCTTAAAAGGAGGTGGTAGCGGCTAGCGCACGCTAAAACCGCTAGCGCACATTTGTAAAAGGAGCCCTAAGTTTTTATAGTGCAGTTATCCAAGAGGCTTAAGCAAACCTAACCCAACATAAAAGAGGCACATCAAAAGTGAAACTGATACACTAGCTTGTATGAGTGAGGTAAACATAAGCAATAGACCACAGGGGAAAGACAGGCAAAGGACGTCATGAATAGAAAGAAAAAAATAATAATAATTTTTTAAAATAATTTTTTTAAATCAAATTTAAGCATTATCATTATACAAATAATAATAAAGGATTACAAAACATTACAGAAATTAAGGGAAATTTTCCCCACAACAGTAACTATTATCTCCTCTAGCCCACATAACGGGAGAAATTATCCTGATATAACTTAGGAAATATAATTAAATATAATCATGGTCTAAGATCAACTATTAATGGTGCAAAATACTTATCTAAACTCCAATTTTAATTAATTCAAGTAGAAACTACTTACTACTACTACTAATTTTATTCTTATAATACCGCCAAAGCCATAATAGTTTGAGGCAGTTTACAATAAGAAGTACTGGACAATCAGTAAAAAACAATACAAATCATACATACAGGATAAAAAAAAATTTAAAACAATGAATCAAACGATCAAACTGCGTTTTTACTAATTTTCCTAAAAATAAAGTAAGATGGAGCAGGCATAATAATATTGCCCAGCCAGTCATTCGTTTTACCTGCCCGAAAAGCAAGAGTTCTATCCAGAAATCTTTTAAAATGAAAAGCATTTACTGTTGGGTAAGCAAATACAGTGGAACCTTGGTTTACGAGCGTATTTCGTTCCAGAAGTATATTCGTAAACCAAATTGCTCATATTATCAAAACGAGTTTCCCCATAGAAATGAATGGAAACTCGCTTGATACGTTTCCCCCCTCAAGGCCACCGGCGCTGCTCCGTTCCCCCCCTTGAGGCCACAGGCGCTGCTCCATACCCCCCTGTGATCCGGCATCCCCCCGCTCGTGTCGCCCCCCCCTGTGATCCTACATCTCCCGCCGAGCACTCAAATAGCATCCCTTACCCCAATTTGGCACCGGCACCAACACACAGGACATGCCGGTGCCCCAAGATCCTCCCTCTGGGCTGGTCTGGGCTGGACTGGGCATCGAAGATCCTCCCTCTTGGCTGGGCTGGGCTAAACTGGGCCTTGAGCATTTGCGCATGCTCAAGGCCTTCTGGTCTCGCTCTCTGCCAAGTACAGTTTAAAAAAATAAGACAAAACTGCTATGGTAGTGCTCTTTTCCACCCAAACACAAAGCTTTTCCCCTTCCAAACCCCCTAAACATCCTATCCTCTAATCCAATCCATCCATTAAAGCTTGCCCCCCCAACCCTGCCTTGTTCCTTTCCCCTCCCCCTGAGACTTACTTGGGGTTTTCCATGGTAGTCTAGTGGGCCAAGATGGATGTGGTTCCTCCTCTGCTTTGGTCCCAGAGCTGTCCTGGGTTCAAAATGATGCTAGTTCTCTAGTGGTAGTCTCTCCATAAAAGGAGTCAGCTTAATGGAGCCTTGTAAAAGCTGGTTGCTGACAAAAGCTGGTAATGTTTGATTTGACTTATATATGTCTTGGTGCTTTATTGTGTACATTTTTTTGTGAGCTGCTCTGTAAAAAGTAGGTTATAAATGAATAAGAATAAAAAAAACCCATAAAACAAACCCCTTATTACCTTTATCATCATATACAAAAGAGCCTATATTTCTACTCAATACAAGAATTAAGATTCTGGTTAAGCTACTAACAGGATGATTAGCTCTTTTACTTCCTGAAGTTGTTCATCCGTATCAGACTGGCTTTGTAGCTGGGAGACAGGGAGCGGATAATGTTAAGTGGGCCTTTTATTCTATCTGGGCGGCTCAACAAGGGAGGATGAGGTCAATTGAGCCTTCATGCTAGAAATATTGAGGTAATTTGGGCCGGGGTCTAAATTCATACAGTGAATAGTTAGTCTATAGTCTAAGGTAGTAGATGAGAAAATAGTTGGAGAGAGGGATGACAAATCCTTGCTTGCTTCTTTTAATTGGGAATTGTAGTGAGGGGGGGGGGGGGCAAAAGGGTGAGGGGTAGGTATAGATTGGAGTAATGCTATCAGCTGCTTGAATAAAGTATCTTGAAACATTTCTGCAATTACAGAAATAATTTGGGCTCCCTAATGAGGATTTCAATATTTGAGGGTATGACATGTCATCAACAAGGGGACTGGACTACAGTTTGAAGGTGATCGTTGAATGAATGGGAAATTCATCAAGGGGCTAGGGGCTTGATATTAATTTATGCCCCAATAGTCTCTAGACTCGAGGTTCTCCAAGTTACTTTATATATTGTAATAGAAAAAGATTTAGGCACTGAATATACTGCTTTACAATGGAGGGATATCATGCTGGATGTACATAAATTCTCAGTGGCTTCTAGTCTTAAAGAGGCCAATGTGAAGCTGCTGTTCCAAAGGCATTTCACCCCTATACATCTTCACAAGATGAACCCAGCAGGATCAGAGTTCTACAGGTGAAGGTGTGGTGTAGTGGGCACTCTGCTCCATCTTTGGTGGGATTGCCTGGAGGTTTGGGATTTTTAGAGTAAAGTGGGTCAAGAAATGTATGTTATGTTGGGTCACACTTATGTTTATTAGGAACTGGGTGAAAACACACCTCAGTGGGGAATGCAGGAATGTTTGATTTGATTTATTTCTTAATATACCGCCTATTACTCTAGGGGCTCCTTTTATCAAGGTGCGCTACGGGGGTTAGCGCGTCGGACATTTCATCACGCGCTAACCCCTGCGGCACACCAAAAAACTAACGCCTCGTCAATGGAGGCGTTAGCGACTAGCAGGGCAGGCGGTTGAATGCTCAGTATTCCGCGCGTTAACCGCCTACTGCAGCTTGATAAATGGAGCCCTAGGTTTAAGAGCAGTTTACATTACATTACATTAGTGATTTTTATTCCACCATTACCTTGCAGTTTACATTCAAAATAATCTATAGCTTAACAAGTAAGCTATACAAACATTTAAAAAAAATCACATTATTTACTTTACAGTTATAGTAATAAAAAAGTAGAACCCATAAAATGATAGCCTATGCTTCTTACATTAACACGGAGCTCTGATTCTAAACCAAGAAAACCCACCCCATGTTAATAGCTGATACCCAATTCTTCACGTAACATTTCAATAATTGATTACTCACTTCTTCAAAATTAATTACCCTCTACTTCAGATAATGTTTCAAAAAGCTGAGGAAAACAACCACGTTTTCAGCACTTTACAAAATGTAAGATAATTGCTCAAATCAGAAATCATGGCAGGCCAGGTGTTCCAAAACTTGGGACCTATATAACTAAAAGACCTATTTCTAGTAGTAGATGTTAAACTTATCAGATGTAAGAAAGAAAGCTCTAACAAATTCTTTTGAGAAGAACGAAATGTCTTATCGCATTCAAGTCCTACTAACTTACTTTTAAGATAACCTGGTTGATGTAAATGAAAGGGGTCTTTTACCAAGATACGCTAGCCGATTTAGCTCGCGCTAAATGTTAACATAGAAACATAAGAGTATGACGGCAGAAAAGGGCCGGCGGCCCGACAAGTCTGCCCACTCAAGAACCTTCCCTCCTTTGAGAATCCATCTTTTAAGCATTCCCCTGGAGCGACCCCACCAGTCTGTCCCATTGTCCCTTGAAGTCGAGCATGGTACTGGCCTCGATTACCTGACGTGGAAGACTATTCCATCGATCAATTACCCTTTCGGTGAAGAAGTATTTCCTGGTGTCCCCATGAAATCTTCCCCCCCTGAGTTTTAGCGGATGCCCTCTTGTCGCCGTGGGATAGAACGTGTCCATAGAATATAATGGGCACGTTAGTATTTAGCGCACGCTAAATCGGCTAGCGCGCCTTTGTAAAAGACCCCCGAAATGCTACACAAGATAATTTGAACAGAATTCTTTCAGAAATGAGCAACCAATGGAGTTCTTTGAATATTAGTATAATATGATCGTACTTCTTCTTAAATGTAATCAAGTGGTTAGCTTTGTTCTGAACCAATTGTAATCTTTTTAGGCCGTTTTTTTGGAAGACCTTATATATAAGACATTACAATAATCCAATCTACTACCTAGCTGCCCAGCAAGTGCTGACCAAATATTAGAAGATATAAGATATCCATCTGTGGTCATCTGCAAGAGGAGTTTGCAAGAAATGGTGCTTACAAAATATTTTTTTGCTTCAAAACTCAATAAGGTGTAATGAAGGGAGAGGGGGAAGGGGTGTTCTTATTTGCCATATTGGAGGTTCATGTGCACTCATTGCAGCGGAATGCTTTTTTGTTTGGGGGGCCTGAAAGCTCCGCCCCAGACCCCCACCCCCATAATAATATTAATACTATTTTTCCCATTCATTTTTCACATATACATAAAATATAATCTTATTAACAACACATAATAAGTTAACCACAAAATTAAAAAAAACACAAAGCACACTATACACAGAGAAAATGTTAATTATCATTTATATTTGGGGGGATTTCAAAGATGTCAAGGCAAATGATTTAAAATATGCAATGTCACCTCAGTAACAACCAGGGCTGTGGAGTCGGAGTTGGAGACAATTTTGGGTACGTGGAGTCAGAGTCGTGGGTATCAGAAACTGAGAAGTCAGAGACAAAGGATTTATCCACCCGACTCCACAGCCGGACATGGGTGAAAAGGACCTGCTGGCTGTACCTAATCCATTTGCTAGCTGGACTTTGCGAGTCTGGAAAGGGGATGCACAACAGTTATTGGGTAAGGTTAAAGGGCTACATCATCTACCTTTGAGATTTGCCCCTGATTTTGTACCGGGTAAGGAAGGGGGGATATTTCGAAGATGGGAACAAAAAGAGTTGCAGTACTTTAGCCAATTGCTGGATGGGGGAGTCCATTCGTGCATTTCATTAGAATCTCGGAGAGAGCAGGAGCCAGAAGGCCTTGAGAATGTGCAAATGATGGCATTCAATGGCAAGAATCAATGGCAAGTGGCAGGCTCTTTGGGCATCGGCATGTCTTGTGGGTTGGTGCTGCGTGCTGGTGACCCATCGCAGTAAAGGTTTGGGCAGGGTGGGGGCGATGCCGGTTCGCGGGGGGGTGGAGTGGAAGTGCGCCAGTGGCCTCGGAGGGGGGTGTCTCTTGGGGATGAACGAATTAAGCGAGTTTCCCTTACTTTCTATGGGGAAACTTGCTTTGATATATGAGCACTTTGGTTTACGAGCATGCTTCTGGAATGAATTATGCTTGCAAACCAAGGTACCACTGTATTAGTACTTTTAGTTCTTGGTCCTGTATTTGCATGAGGTTATCTGTTTTCTGGTAGGAATGAACATTGAGAAGCATACAGAGTGCTTTGTGTAGTCTAATTTTGTGGTTAACCATTATGTGTTGTTAATAAGATTATATTGTGTGTGTGTGTGTGTGTGTGTGTATATATATATATATATATATATATATGAAAAATGAATGGAAAAAATTAGTACTATTATGGAGGCGGGGTCTGGGGTGGAGATTGGGCAGAGATGGGCGGGGTCTGGCCCATGACTTAGCCCATTGTTCTTCAACCGCTGGTCCGTGGACCGATGCCAGTCCACAAAATAATTATTTTATTTCTGCCGGTCCATAGCCAGTCTCTCCAGCGTGACTAGGCAGGACAGCTCCATTGATACCGGGAGCTGCCCCATCGTGGGACTGACCCTCAGCCGCAGAGAGAGAACCTCGGGCCGCGTGGGAGTCCAGCTCCGCCACCCGAGGCCTCCTGCAGCTGAACTTTTTGTTTTTTGCTTTGCTCTACTTCTTTAGGGCAGCTCCATTGATTCCGGAGCTGCCCCAACACTGCCCGACCCTCCGGCTGCAGGGACGAAGCTTCAGGAAGTAAGTGGGAGTCCAGCTCCGCCTCCCGAAACCCCCTGCAAGCCAGTCTCTCCAGCGTGACTCGGCAGGACAGCTCCATTGATACCGGGAGCTGCCCCATCGTGGGACTGACCCTCAGCCGCAGAGAGAGAACCTCGAGCCGCGCGGGAGTCCAGCGCCGCCACCCGAGGCCTCCTGCAGCTGAACTTTTGTCTTTATTCCTGTCAAGTTTATTCATAATTGTCAAGTTCCATCCTGACTTAGTCAACAATCCCGGCTAAGATTCTCCTAACTCTATACACTGTTTAAATCTGCCACAGATCACCAGATTCTTTTCAACTGTTTATGCTCTGCTACTCAATTGATTATACTTATTGCTTTAGTTTGCTAAAGATCCCCACATTTTATTCAACTGTCTATCCCCTGCTTAGGACCTCCAGATTCCTCTCAACTGTTTATGTCCTTGTCTAATTACTAAGATCCACCTGATTCTATTCAATTGTTTTAGTCTTGCCCAGTCCTGCCCAATTTTTTTAGTCCTGCCCAGTGCTGCCCAACTGTTTAGTCCTGCCCAATCGTCCTGCTCTCCTCAATTGCAAACCGTCCGCTACTCTTGCCTCCCACCCCCCCAAAGGCCCTCCAAACCCCCACCATGAAGCCACACCTATGGATCCTTCTTCTCCTTATCTGCTCATCCTCCAATACTTCCTTCTGCCTGAACCCTCCCCCCCCTAACTTACTGAACCCCATCACTGTCAGCCCTATCTACCCTGGTGCTAAAATCCTCACGCTCTTGCGCACCAGAAGCTACCCCTCCAAAAAAAAACCCCGAAGAATCAATCAAGCCTCCCTAAAGCCCATTCCCCCTGCCAACCCTCCCAACCCCACCTCAGACTCTCTCACCCCAGTCCCATCTCTATACTGCAACGCCAGATCCGCATGCAACAAAACCCAAATTTTGAAGGATCTTCTTGAAGATCTCAATCCCGGTTTCTTATTCATTATCGAAACTTGGATCGCAAAAGACGACTTCTTCTCCCAAAATGAACTCTGCTCTCACAGTTACCAAGGCCTCTTCTCCCCCAGAATTAACTGGAAAGGAGGTGGTCTAGCACTCCTCCATAAATCATTCTTCGACGTCCAGCTTCTTGAAAAGGGTAGCCAGGCTTCCCTAGAATACATGCTAGCCTCTGTCAATGATGAGCTCCACCCGCACCCACTAGGTATCCTGCTTTTATATCGCCCACCTTCATCCCCCTGGAACAAATCCTCTGACCATTACAAACGCCTTCCTCAGATTTCAAAGATTACTAATCATTGGGGATTTTAATCTTCACTTAAACGGTACCACCAACAAGGATGCATTGGATCTCATCATCTTCCTCACCTCTTTAGGCTTCCCCCCCCAGGTTCCCTCCCCAACCCATGAAAAAGGACATGCGTTAGACATCATCAGCTTCATCGACCTCACCGAATACAAAACTTCGATCGACGACACTCGATGGGACCCCGTCCCCTGGTCCGACCACTTCCTAGGGGCTTTCTGCCTCCCCATTTTCATGTCCCACCCCGAACCCCCCCTCGTTCCCCCAATCCTATTACCTTCCGGAAAAAATTGCGAGCGATTTGTTCTGGGCCAAATTCCTCAACCTAATTCCCACCTTCCCCAACTCTCCAAACCCTGAATCCAACTGGCACAACTGGATCACCCTCTCTGAGACCACCTACTACTCCCTTGCTCCACTATCCACTAAAACGGTCTCCTACACCCGCAAGGCCCCCTGGTACCTTCCCCTCCACAGACAACTAAAACAGAAATGTCGATCACTAGAACGAAAATGGAAAAAATCCAAATCCCCCACTGATAGACAGTCCTGGAGGACCTCCATTAAGTTCTACAACACCAAATTAAAAAAATCAAGGAAGAACTACTATGGCAACAAAATCTCCAGCTCCAACAACCAAAGTAACACCCTGTTCAACATTTGGCATTCCATATCCTCTAAACACGATTCCTCCTCACTCCCCTCTTCTCCATCTGCTAACGATCTAGCAAAATTCTTCAATGAGAAAGTTACTACCTTACGATGCTCCTTTCCCCCAACCCCCGCTTACATCTCTCTGGTACTCACTACCTCCACCCCTAATCTAACCGAGGCCAACCATATCCCAGCCGATAGATCCTGGACCGCCTTTGAGCTCGTTTCCGACTCCCAAGTCTCTAAACTCTGCCTCAAGTTAAAATCTTGCAACTGTACCTTGGATCCTTTCCCCTCCTACTTATACGAGAACATTCCACCACAGGCCATCTCATCTCTCACCAAACTCTTAAACTCCGCCCTGCTCTCAGGCCTATTTTCTACAGAAATGGGACACATTTCCTTATCCCCTCTCTTGAAAAAAGCTGATCTGGACCCTTCCACTCCTTCCAGCTATTGCCCAATAGCCAACATTCCTCTCCTGATCAAAATGCTGGAATCCATCATAGCCACCCAACTCTCATCCTATCTTGAGAGATTCTCCATTCTCCTACCCTACCAACATGGATTCAGACCCAACTACAGCACTGAATCTCTTTTAGCCTCTTTAATTTCAAAGGTCCAACAACTTCACTCCTGCAACAAGTTCGCTGTCCTTCTTCAATTCGACCTCTCTGCAGCTTTCGACGTTGTCCACCACGACATACTAATCCTCCAACTATCCGAAATTGGCATAAACTCCACAGTCTTAGATTGGTTCTCAAAATTCTTACGTTCCTGCTCCTCCTTCGTTAACATGAATGGTACCTCATCCTCCCCTTGGAAACCGTTCTGCGGAGTCCCCAGGGTTCACCTCTATCCCCGATTCTTTTCAATGTCTATATGTCCTCCCTGAAACTCCTCCAACTATCCACCTCGGAGACACTTTACACCTAGGCCGACGACATCCTTGTCCTTCTCGAAACTGACTCTAACCTCACCAACCTCTCTGATAACATCTCAACTTGCATAACAAATCTCCAATCCCGGGCTGGCTCTCACAGTTCAAATGAAACTAAATGAGACCAAAACAAAACTTCTTTGGCTTGGCCCGAAATTGGATCATCTACCCTCCCTCATCCCACTTCCCTCGGGCACCAATCTGCAGCTTGAACACTCTAGCAAAGTTCTGGGAATCATCATTGACTCTACACTGTCCTTTAACGACCACATCAACTCCCTAGTAAAAAAAATGCTTTTTCAATCTTCATATGTTAAGGAAAGTCAGATCCTGCTTCCACCAAAAACATTTCGCTGTCCTTGTCCAATCCATCATTCTTTCCAGACTTGATTACTGCAACTCCATCTACCTAAACCTAACAAAGAAAAGTCTTATCAGACTTCAACGGATTCAGAACACCGCAGCTAAACTAATCTTCGCAAAAGGCAAATTCGACCATGTCTCCCCGCTTCTGTCGAAGCTTCACTGGCTCCCAGTCCTCCTCAGGGTTCGCTACAAATGCGCCTGTCTTACCTTCAGATCTCTTCACGGCATCCTTCCTCCCCTCTTTCCTCTATCTTGGCTCTCAAGTACTCATTCCACCAGATCCACTCAGAAATTCAAATTATCCTTCCCTTCTCTAAATGGCATTTCCCATACAGGAAAACTTGGAACATCCCTCCTCTTCAGGATCACTGAGCTGTGGAACAGCTTTACTGCCCATCTTCGGAGTTCGACTTCCCTCCAACACTTCAGAAAACATCTGAAAACCTGGCTTTTCTCCAAAATGTAACTACCCCCTCTCTCCCCCTCTCTCCTTCCTGTTTACCAAGCCCAGTGTGACAAGGCAGTGGCTGCTGCCAGAAGGATTCTGGGCTGTATAAAGAGAGGCGTAGTCAGTAGAAGAAAGAAGGTGTTGATGCCCCTGTACAGGTCATTGGTGAGGCCCCACTTGGAGTATTGTGTTCAGTTTTGGAGACCGTATCTGGCGAAAGACGTAAGAAGACTTGAGGCGGTCCAGAGGAGGGCGACGAAAATGATAGGAGGCTTGCACCAGAAGACATATGAGGAGAGACTGGAAGCCCTGAATATGTATACCCTAGAGCAGGGGTCTGCAACCTTTAAGACATAAAGAGCCACTTGGACCCGTTTTCGAAAAGAAAAAAAAAACTTGGAGCCGCAAAACCATTATAAAACAAATCTAACACTGCATATATTGTTTCTTATCTTAATGCTATATACAGGATCACTAAATTGAAAATAAAATCATTTTTCCTACCTTTGCTATTTGGTGATTTCATGAGTCTCTGGTTGCACTTTCTTCTTCTGACTGTGCATCCAATCTTTCTTCCTTTCTTTCAGCCTCCTGTATGTTTCCTCTCCTCCAGACCTCATTCTCTCCCCCAACTTTTTCTTTCTGTCTCCCTGTTCCCCCTTCTTTCTGTCTCCGTGCCGTCCCCCAAGCCACTCGGTTTGCTGCCACCGCAATCGGGGAACAGCCCCCAAGCCACCGCCGTCCCAAGCTTTCCCTGCAGAAGTGTTGCGCTGACCAGCATTCCGCTCCCTGACGTCAATTCTGACGTAGGAGAGGAAGTTCCGGGCCAACAAGGCATTTCTCCTCATTCCATCCAGCCTGAGCCCCATCTCTCCTTGATCCAGCATTTCCCTTCTGTGTCTGTCAGAATTACCATTCCACCTATTTTCCAGCATCACCCTTCTTTGTGTCCATCTCACCTATATCCCTATCTCACCACTTTTTCAGAATCTTCATTTGTCTCTGTCCTTATCTTTACGCCATGTTCACCATTTGCCCTTTCAATGTCTTTATCTCCCCCCCCACACTTTTTCAGCATTACTTCTATGTCTCTATTTCACCTCCTCTTCATGTCCCCTCTGTATCTCTATCCTTATTCAGTAGGTCCTGCTTACCCTTTCTCTTCTTTGTGTCACTATCTCCATTTTCAGCTTTCCCCCCTTTTCCTTTGTTACTGCACCCTGTAGCTAGAATCTTTCCACCCTCCCTCCACTCCGGCCCAGCCCAGTATGAAATATTTCCTTTTGTTTCCCTCCCCTCTCTCTTTCTCTCTCTCTCTTCTGCTCCCTCACCCACGAGTCCTGCATCTGGCCCTCTCCCTTCTACCTGCACCTGGCAACACCCCCCTGCTCCGCGGCTCTCTTCAGCAACTCGTCAGCAGCGGTGATCAAGACAAGCTGCCGACATCGAGGCCTTCCCTCTACGAGTCCCGCCTTTGTGGAAAAAGGAAGTTGAAACAAGCGGGACTCGCAGAGGGTAGGCCCCGACGTCAGAAGCTGCTGCTGAGTTGCCGAAAAGAGCCGCGGAGCAGGGGATGTGGCCGGAAGCAGGAAGAAGGAGATAGGAAGGCTGTAGATCTCCGGAGCATGACACCGACCCCGGCCAGGATGATTTCTTTTTCAGGCACCTTACAAGTCCAGCGTCGCGGCGGGAAATAGCCATGCTGAGCAGTGAGCTCAGCACATACACAGATGAAAGCCTTGCTTGCTGATTGGTCCGGCGGGGCGGGGCCGCCGGACCAATCAGCAAGCAAGGCTTTCATCTGTGTATGTGCTGAGCTCACTGCTCAGCATGGCTATTTCCCGCCGCGACGCCGGACTTAAGCTGCATGCCTGCGTGACACACTACCGGAGCCGCAGCAAAGGTGGAAAAGAGCCGCATGCGGCTCTGGAGCCGCAGGTTGCCGACCCCCGCCCTAGAGGAAAGGAGAGACAGGGGAGATATGATTCAGACGTTCAAATACTTAAAGGGTATTAACGTAGAACAAAATCTTTTCCAGAGAAAGGAAAATGGTAAAACCAGAGGACATAATTTGAGGTTGAGGGGTGGTAGATTCAGGGGCAATGTTAGGAAATTCTACTTTACGGAGAGGGTGGTGGATGCCTGGAATGCGCTCCCGAGAGAGGTGGTGGAGAGTAAAACTGTGACTGAGTTCAAAGAAGCGTGGGATGAACACAGAAGATTTAGAATCAGAAAATAATATTAAAGATTGAACTAGGCCAGTTACTGGGCAGACTTGTACGGTCTGTGTCTGTGTATGGCCGTTTGGAGGAGGATGGGCAGGAGAGGGCTTCAATGGCTGGGAGGGTGTAGATGGGCTGGAGTAAGTCTTAACAGAGATTTCGGCAGTTGGAACCCAAGCACAGTACCGGGTAAAGCTTTGGATTCTCGCCCAGAAATAGCTAAGAAAAAAAAAAAAAAAATTTTAAATTGAATCAGGTTGGGCAGACTGGATGGACCATTCGGGTCTTTATCTGCCGTCATCTACTATGAATTATAGTAACTTCCTGGAAATGTCCAGCTACCTTATACTGTAATCCCTCCTTCCTTCCATTGGAGTTCCTTTCTTTGTTTTTAATTCCTGTAAACCGTGTCGAGCTCCACTTCCGTGGAGATGACGCGATATATAAACTTAAGGTTTAGTTTAGTTTAATCAAAAGGTTGAAGAACACTGTACTACATAACTCGTGTAACAGGTAGTATGATACTTCAGAAAAAATGTTTTGCCAATGACGGGATCGTGAAAGTAACAGTCAGTTTTAAGGGTGGACTCACGTTTTACAAGAACCAACTTTTCTGTGCCCCCCCCACCACATGGTAGACACCTTTCTGTGTACAGTATATCAGATGCTCAATTTCTACAAGGCACATTATCTCAAATAATAACTTATTGAGAAACCTGTATCTCAAATGGAATAAAAACTGTTGACCCTTCTAAACAGCGCTCAAAAGTTTCTCATACAACTCTTACAATACAGAACTTGGTTCTCAGCGGCACCATCTGGGACTCAATAAACTTTCATAGTCTGAGGCTTTATGTGTCAACTCTTCATTGAGCCCAATTTTAATTTAAGTTAATATCTAATTTTTAATTTAATTTATATTTTAAAAGTACTTAGCTTTGTGGTCGAGTTGCAGGGATATTACAAGCCAACATGTGTCACCTAACTTGGTTTTTTCAAGGCAAATCCCTAGAACATAAGATTTTAGAATATCTAATTACTCATTCCGCTCAGCTAAGAAACCCTACAAATATACAATTAGAGTTTTCAAACATAATTTAGTTTTAAAGCTATTCTTTATCAAAACACTTATATTTATACAAAACTTTTACCTTACTGCTCAAAGCGTTGCACATAGACCACTGCCATCATCCACCAATGCAAGACGAAAATAGGGAAGGTAAAAAGGGAAATGGGAGCCTGAATATGGGTAGGTAAAAGCAAGGAAAAAGGGCTACTGCTGGATAAGGGGAGCAGGGAAGGGGTCCTGCTGGACAGGGGGGAGAGACAGAAAAAGAGGAAGAAAGAAAGAAAAGAAAAGCCTAAGTCTACACATCTATTCTAGCACCGTTAATTTAACGGGCTAAAAAACTAGTGTTTTAATAAAAATAACTAGGCGTCTACTTGACTTAAAAGTGTATGTGGCAAAGTACACATTTGTGAGGGAGTCTATAGGACACTGGCCATTTCCCTTAATACTCTCTCACAGTCAGGACTACCTTAATCCCCATAGTCCCGCCTAAAGAAGTGACATGGGAGAGGTGGAGCCAGGAGGACAGCTGCCAGGAAGTATAAAATGTAGGGACCAGGGATGGGTTAAGGAGGCCGACGAAAGGAAAAAGGGGATCCACAGTGTTAGAGACTATTATAAAGAACAAAATGACACATCATATACATAAGCATACATTGAGAGAAAGCCAACATGGATTTAGTCAGGAGAAATCTCTACAGCATTTCTTTGAAGAGGTGAATGAACATGCGGATAAAGGTGTGATGTAGAGAATGACACAGTGACTGTTACCCAAACCTGCAGGTAAGGAGCGGTGAATGAACTTGTCCCTGCAGTAAAATATCTGCCCTTCCCACTCCTCCTTCGCGCGATCGTGCGTCCATCAGGCCCCTTTTATGATCACGGGTGCAGCAGCAACCCCACCTTGTGAGTCCAGTAGCCCCCCTACCTATCGCGGGTCCAACAGTCCCCCCCTCGCATCCTCCCTCACTCCTGATGGTGGGTGGCACCCCCCCCAAAAAAAAAAACCCCAACAAACCTGCAAGTGCAACTCTTCCGGGTCGGCCCCTTCGCACCTCCAGAGGCGGGCCTACCAGCCTGATGGAGGCTTCCTGCACGCAGGACTGCTCCAACCGGAACCATCTTTCCGCCGAGTCCCTCTTTCCGATGTAAGGAGGAAGGGAGAGGAGAGATGCCAGAGCATGAGGAGGAAGGGGAGGAGATAGATACCAGATCTGGGAGGAGGAAAGGAGGAGAGAGAGATGCTAAAATCTGCTGGTAGGGAGGGAGAGATGGAAGGGAAAAAGACAGATGCCACACCATCGGGGGGGAGTGGAGGGAAGTAGATGAATGCTAGACCAATTGGTGGGGAGGGAGAGGAGAGATGGAAGGAAGAGGCATAGAAAGATAACAGATGCCATATGAAAGAGGCAGAGAAAGGGTAGACAGTGGATGGAAGGAAGAGAATGATGAGAAGAGGAAAGCAAAAATCAGACAAAAGTAGAAAAAAAAAATTATATTTATTTTTGCTTTAGGATAAAGTATTATTGTAGCTGTGTTGATAAACATTTATAAATAGAAAATGGAAATAAGGCAATCCTTTTTAATGGACTAATTTTAATACTTTTTTTTTTTTTAAATTATCCTTTATTTACATAAAAGAAAGAACAAACTTTGAGGAAAAATAATATCCAATAAGGAAATAATACATATAATATTCAACATAAATGTACTATGCAGCCAGTCCACAACTTAAGGGGAGAAAAACAAGCACTACAAGGGTAGCTGCAATCCAAGAAAAAGAAAACATATTGTTATCACAATTAAGGAGCAAAACAGTTGTATTCAACTAAATAATCTGGGTAGTGATATCAGCGAGCCTCTCTTGGGCCACTGAAGCAGCTTTGCCCTCCAAGAAAAATTGTAATTTAATGGGTTCATAAAAAACATATCTATTGGATTGATAATTAATACAACATTTACAGGGAAAGCGCAGCTGAAAGGTAGCTCCTAAACTTAATACAGATTGACGTAGCATTAGAAACTTTTTCCGACAAGATTGTGTCCACTTGAAAACATTGGAAAGACTGCTATTTTAATTCCAAAAAATTCAACATTCTCAGCTTTAAAGAATAGACAAAAGTCACAAGCAAGGTAGCCCTCACTGAAATTTCATTCTGATAAGATTCTCAAATATCTGTAAGATTTAAGTCCACTGGTTGGTTCTCCATATCCTAATTGGATTCTTTAGGAACGTTTAAATAATACAATTTCTGTAGTGGGGGTTTTAATACATTTTTCACTAACTCAGAGACCAAAACTCCTTTCCCATGTAAGGACAGGGATACTGTAACAGCAGTATAGTTTACTGACCTGAAGAAAGGTTTTAACCTCTGAAAGCTAATTGAGAAATGTATTAGTCCAATAAAATGGTGGGCACTAAATTTTCTTCCTGCCAGGCTCAATGCCTCCTACCCAAATGCAAAATATAAATTGGTGGGCTTCCCAAAGTGCTGCCGACTGAAGATCTCTAGGGGGGATTTGTTCAGAGATGTTTGGGAGTTGCATAGAAGAAAAACTGTACACTGGCACTGGTATGGTAATCTTTAGAAAGAAAAAAAAAAAAAGGTGTAAATAACAAAATAGGTAAATAAATGGGGGGCGGGGGGGGTGTCCAGTGTACTTGTGTGCCTAAGGGTCCTCCAAAAATTAATCCTGCCCTGCATATACTTGGTTTATTATTGAAACATGCATAAATAAGACTAAAAGAAAGGGTACGAAATTACTGGCCTTTAAACAAATATTATCAGTTCATTTTTTTTGCAAGCTTGGATCATTTGGGTTTCCAAACAATTGTTGCTGTGGAGCTGTAGGTTTCTATAAGCAGTCCACACGAGACCGATCCTGGCATAAAACCCACATCACGTGCAACCTCGTGCCCTTGGCTTATGTCTTGCAGAGACAAAAAAATATTGACATTGCTAAAGCAGGAAAAAAAAAATTTTTTGACCAAGAAAACGGAAATTTAGAAATGACGAATCTGTCTGGGTTAGTTATGTTTCTTTCCCAGCCTTTGATTGGGCTAAATAAATTTTAAAGAGAGAAACAGTAAAAGGCTAAAGGGGAGCGCGTCCTCCAGAGCAGGTAGCCACTGCCCAAAGCCAGCGTGAGACCAGACTCTAGCGAGTCTCGTGACGGCGTTCGCCGCTTCCGGGATCAGAATTCCATTAGCAGGCGGGAGCTCGCGCCGGCATGGCATCCCTAGAAGACATCCGCCGGCGGTTGCAAGCAGCCGGTCAGCCGCACCTCCTGCGCTTCTGGGACGAACTGGGCGCAGCGCAGAGGGCCTCTCTGCTCGGAGAGCTTGCGGGGCTGGACGCCGAGCTGCTGAAGGAGCACTGCCGTTCAGCCGCCGAGGCCTATGTCTGGGAAACCAGCGCCCCGCAGCGCCTGGACCAGCGGCTGCAGCCCGTGCCGCCCGAATTTCTGGGCAGTGTGAGACGAAGTGACCGGGAAACTCTGGCCCAGTGGGAGGAGGAAGGTGAGCTGCTGCCTGGCTCCTGTTTCTGGCGCTGGTAACAATTTATCTTAGGTGCAGTTCCAAGTCCTTATAAGTCAGCAGTCAGAGTTATTCTTACATTTTGTTGCTCAGTGTTTATTTGAAACGAAGTGGTGGGTTAAAATACAATACTAGCTTTCTTTCTTAAGGCTGCTGCTTAATAATTTTTTTTTCACTTCATGCAATTATTTCTTATCTGGAAACATAAAGTTTGGCAGATTTTGTTCTGTATTGCATCTTTAAAATACTGTAATCTCTTCTTCTGAAGTTTTTTTTTTTTATTAGGCTATGCACATAGTTTGGAATTTCAGATAACTTCCAATGATTCCCAAATCTTTGTTCTAAACATTACTTGTGGAGGACGTACAAAAAAGTTAAAATGGCACTAGTCTAGTGGCTCAGGTAGCAAGTGCACTGGTCCCTGCTGTGATCCCTTGAGTCTGATTTTTCTCTCAGGTTGGCTGGGGATTCTAGGGTTTTGTTTAGACCCAATTTTACTAAAGCTTTTTCTACATGCTAAGACCATTTTTTTTACCACAGCTACAAAATGGCCAATTTTCTACTAATGATCACACACTAATGTTGCAATTAGCACACAG
Source organism: Geotrypetes seraphini (assembly GCF_902459505.1). Lineage (NCBI taxonomy): Eukaryota > Metazoa > Chordata > Amphibia > Gymnophiona > Dermophiidae > Geotrypetes > Geotrypetes seraphini. The sequence goes on along the minus strand of NC_047093.1, from coordinate 95,937,151 downwards.
TCATTAAAAAGAATTACCACATGAGCGCTTACTGACACCTATTTTGTAGGCAGTAAGGGCTCATGTGCAATCCTGTGCTAACTAGTTAGTGCATCTGCATTACTGGGTGCTGATTAGCACAGGATTGCCTGCTCTCTGCCCCTAGCCACATCACCACCACCAACATAAACTACAAAATTTTTTTAGCTCAGTTAATGCACACTGATTTGGAACTTACCACAGGACACTTGATCATGTCCCTTGGTAAGCTATTTTAAGCTAGAGTAAGCACATACCTAAGGTAGAGAGGTCTTCATGGGAATGGGGATTGCAGAAATCCCCCCCTAACCCACGGAGACCCCCTCTGGCCCATGGGACTCCCACGGGGACCCCCCTCTAGCCAACGGGACTCCCACGGGGATGGAAGGCTTTGGAAGCAGGGTTTGTCCATATAATATAATGGACATGTCAGCCTTAGTAAAAGGGGGTTTATAAGGGTTCCACCAAAGAGATTCCACAAGGAAAACAGCAGCACAAACACAAAAGAAACTGTGGAATTGATGATCCTGTCAGAAGTAATTGCTGCTTTTTATGGGGACGGGCGGGGATGGAGGGAATTCCTTGCGGGGATGGGTGGGGACGGAGAGGATCCTGGCGGGGACGGGTGGGGACCGAGAGGATCCTGGTGGTGATGGGTTGGGACAGAGAGGATCCTTGCAGGGACGGGCGGGAATGGGTGGGATTTCTGTCCCCGTGCAACTCTCTAACCTAAGGTGACCATGTGTCCCATTTTCAACGGGACCATCCCGTTATTGGACCGACCGTCCTGTTGTCCCGACCCACTGCTTTGGGATGCTGAAATGTCGCGTTTTCAGGGACAGTGTCCTGAAGTTGTGCGCGGGGACAAGGGGCTGGTGATCGCTTCCCCTCCCTGCCACACTAAAGCCTACCTCCCTTCCTCCAGCGCCGATTCAAGCCCCCCCCCCCCCCCCCGCCGCAGCCGCATGTATTGTCACCACCTGCGTCTGGAATTCCCGTCTTGTGTAACAGTGCCCTGTAGAACACAGCTCGTACAGTAGCTTTAAGAAGTGGAGTGGCGGTGACACTGAGGACCGGTAATTGAGTGAACCCTTCTTTTTCCTGGCCTGCCATAGCCCCGCGTCCTCTTCTTTTTCATCCAGCTCCGGCTGTGCCGCCGTTCTCGGGAGAATGGCAACCTCGGTGGTGGATAAGACTTCCAATAAGTTTTATTGTACTGGACATTGTCTGTTTGTGTTGTTTGGTTTACCATCACACTGAGAAAACCACTGTTCTTATGCTTCTGGCTTATAGTTCTTCCAGTAGTAGTGCATTAACTCTATCAGTTCTAATTTAAACATCAAGCAATCGGAACTGGAGCAGGGAATTCTGCTACTCCTAAGAATGAGCTTGGACTATTGCTGTAGTTCTCTAATCTTGTATTCTGGTTTGTTTTTCACTAGGCTTCTGTCAGATCTCTCAGAACAAGGTAGCGGTGCTATTGCTGGCAGGGGGACAGGGAACTCGACTGGGAGTGACCTACCCTAAAGGAATGTATGATGTGGGGCTCCCCAGTGGAAAGACGCTGTATGAAATCCAGGCAGAGAGGATCCGCAAAGTGCAACAGCTTGCTGGCAAGAAATATGCCATGAAAGTCACAGTGCCATGGTTGGTACTTTTACAAATGTATCATAAATTTAATTTTAATCATGAATTTATAATGCATGTAACTATTAGACTAGTGTCTCGCAAACTTTTTTAAGCTGCGGCACTCTAAATGCAGGGCTACTGCTGGAGGACCTCCAGGCATGCATAGACATCGACCTGATGTCACGCGCATATGTGATATCATCACGTCAATGTCCTCGCATGCACGGAGGTTCTCTAGACGGGGCCTTGAGCTGGCTAAACCTGAAATTGGACACCAGTAAGAGGGGGGTATGGAGAGGCGCTGGTAAGGAGGAGAGGTGCCAGTGCTGGCTGACTGCCTATAGGATGTGCCTCTTGCCTTGAGTCAGTCGGTGTTTCTCCTCCTTGCCGGTGTCTCGCCGCACACCCGGAATCTCGCCGCAGCACACAGTTTTTAGACAGATTGTAAATGACAGCAGATAAAGACCTGAACAGTTCATCCAGTGTTACTATGTTTATCACGTGAGGGGAAGTATGTACTAATCTTTCACCTGGGCAATTGACTGAGAAGTCAGAAATGTAAAGTGATCTAGAGTTTTAGTTAATTGTTGCCATTTCACCTGGGTCATGTCAGAAAGATTGATCCGTTTCTCATTTTGGCCTTCCCCCCTCTCTCATCTCCTATGCATGTAGTATAGGAAATACATCTCCATTCAAACAGTGTGGGGCAGTACCAGGGCTGGATCAGCTTACCTGAGTGAGCTTGTAACCCTTCTTTTAATTTGGACTTTGATATGGCTGCTGAAAAGTTCACAGCCCAACCAACAAAGTTGGGGCAGTCTCCATCAAGGGCTATACCTCCTCTTTTACGAAACTGCAATAGCAGTTTCTAGCGCAGAGAGCCGCGCTGAATGGCCCGCGCTGCTCCTGATGCTCATAGGAACTCTGTGAGTATCGGGAGAAGCGCAGGCCATTCAGCGTGGCTGCTAGAAACAGCTATCACAGTTTTGTAAAAGGAGGCCAAAGTCCAGCAATTTTCCCCTTTTTTCATTCCTTCGGAAAAATCCAGAACACAAAAAGTGGAAATTCACTGGACTAAGTGTATAGCCCTCGATGGAGACTGCCCCAACTTTGTTGCTGAGAATTTTTCAGTGGCCCCTCATATGGGCCTGATTCTGTTGCTCATTAGCCATGTGTGCATCAGGGCAGCAGTTTCCCATGTGTAGGAAACAAGGTCGGAAAAACAGTAGCAGTGAGGTATATTTTGAGGTTGATGGGCAGGGAAGAGAGTGAGGCCTTGGTTCCAGGGAGCTATTTAATAAGGAAGTAGTGACGCAGCTATGCAAATAATGCTTAAGTTGAACATTAAACTGAATTTATCCATGTGCTTAGCAATTTGTTTTTGTTTTGTTTTTACCACTCATTTTCTTCCCAGCTCAGTTCTAATCAGGTTTGTGATCTGGCATTATGAGCCTTAATTTGCAAATATCTGGGGATTTTTGCCCCCTATTTTTTTTTATCCTTCCTCTCTTTCTTACTCTGGTCCAGCAACAAAGCTAGGGCAGGTCATTGAAGTGATCATACTGGCTGGGAGGCTCTGTGGCCCATCTCCCTTTGGAATCTTAAACTATGGGCCCTGATTCTAGAATCACCCCTTGCTGGATCACAACTTCTAATCACTGATGTGGGCAATGGAGGCCCCAACCCAGAAATTGAACCAGGGACTTTCCATATGGTCCAGGCCCTGTAATTAACATAATATAACAATAATATATATTCTGCATAAGCCTTACAGTTCTAAGTGAATGACAATACAAGAAGCTTGCAATATTCCAGTGACTATAAATGCAGTTGTACACAAGCACAAAATATATATATTTTCAAATTACTAAAGTAATACAATTCTTAACTAACTTTTTCTAAGCAAAAATATTTGAAATAAAAAGGTTTTCATCTGATGCTTAAAGTCCAGGTAATTCCTAGCAGTTAAGAATATAATAGATAGGTCTTTACCTAGTTAAGCTGCTTGAAAAGAAAATAAATTTCCTATCAATTTTACTTTTTTTTTTCTTTTACTTTTTGCGGATGAGAAAGCTAAAAAAAAATAGTGTTCCTGGATAGTCGCAGAAAAACTAAAATATAATTCTGCACTGATATCGGGCTAACTGCACTGCAGTTTCCAGATTGACCTATGAAGTCCTTGAATGGAGGAGTAGCCTAATAGTTAGTGAGAACTAGGGGAATCAGGTTCCTGCAGCTTCCTGTGACTCTGGGCAAATCACTTAACTGTATCCAGGTACAAAATAAATAACTGTATATAATATATGAACCACTTCGATTGTAAACACAGATAAGCGGTATATCAAATTCCATTATTTTTCCCTTGTAAGAATGGGCCTCACATTGGTCAACTCTGTATAATATTCTTAACATATACTTAATATCTTTTTATTGTTTTTGGCTAGTTAAATAGTCCAATTGTCATTCACTGCCATTTTTTCAATTGTGGCATGAGTTATAGTAATCCTTTTAGTAAAAACATGAGCAACTTCATTACTGTTTATATGTTGCACAGAGATACCATTTCTAGGGAAGAAATAAGCTTTTGTACTATGTGGCAGCATGGCTGTTAGATAAACTGGGAGTCTCACAGAAACAGGATACAGTGTAAATCAAAAGGAAACTTTACTGGTAAATAAACAAACAAAACGGAAGTCTGTTTATGTCACAGACTTGGGCCACAAGCCCATTAACAATGGCTTCTCTTCTCTCTAGCAGTCCTCTTGTCAGGTTTCTACAGCATAGTTTGTCACTTAGGCATGTATGTATGTAGTCAATATTCTCTATGACATCATCTAATCTAATCTAATATTTGTGGACTCGGATAAGGAACTGGTGTGGCTCACTGTAGCAGTGAAGGAAACGATCAGAGACAAGAAGACTTCGTTTAAGGAATGGAAAAGGACAAAAACTGGAGAAAGCACAAACAACATCAAAGCAAGTGCCATAAGGCGGAAAGAGGGGCCAAAAGAGACTACGAGGAAAAAATGGCCAAGGAGACAAAAAATTTTAAGCCATTAGATGACCATGGAATGAAGGGAGTACTAAAGGAAGACAAAGCCATCGCCGACAAAACTAAACACATTTTTTGTGTTTGTATACCTAGGAGGATATATCCAATATACCAGAAGCCAACAGGCTATACACAGGAAATGAAGATGGGAAACTGACAGGGTCACTGGTCAGTCTAGAAGAGGTATGCAGACAGATTGATAGGCTTAAAAACAATAAATCCTCGGGACTGGACGGCATCCACCTGAGGGTAATCAAGGGACTGAAAGGGGTTATAGCTGAACTGCTTCAACTAATAGCCAATCTTCGATCCAATCAGGAAAGATTCCGGAAGACTAGAAAGTGGCAAATGTTACGCCGATTTTCAAGAAAGGTTTGAGGGGAGATCCAGGAAACTACAGACCAGCGAGTCTGACTTTGGTACCGGGGAAGATGGTAGAGGCGCTAATAGAGGGCCACATCATCGATCACCGTGACGGACACAAACTGATGAGGACCAGTCACCATGGCTTCAGCAAAGGAAGATCTTGCTTGATAAACTTACTGCACTTCTTTGCGGGAGTAAATAGGCAGATAGACAAGGGAGATCTAGTTGACATTATATATTTAGATTTTCAGAAGGTGTTCGACAAGGTCCCGAAAAATTGTGAGCCATGGGATCAAGGATGATATACTCACGTGGATTAAAAACTGGCTGGCGGATAGGAAACAGAGTGGGGGGTAAATGGACAGTACTCGAACTGGAAAAGCGTCACAATTGGTGCCGCAGGGTTCGGTGCTTGGGCCTGTGCTCTTCAACATATTTATAAATGACCTAGACATTGGCACAATGGGTGAGGTGATTAAATTTGCAGACGATACAAAGTTGTTCAGAGTAGTGAGGACACAGAAGGATTGCCAAGACATAAACACACTCGAAAAATGGGCAGCGAAATGGCAAATGAGGTTCAACGTGGATAAGTGCAAGGTGATGCATGTCGGCAACAGACATTATATGCACGAATACAGGATGTTCGGTGCTATACTCAGAGCCCGAAAGAGACTTGGGAGTATTTGTAGACAAGTCAATGAAACCATCCGCACAATGTGCGGTGGCGGCGAAAAAGGAATGCTGGAAATGGTTAAGAAGGGGATCGCAAACAGATCTGAGAAGGTTATCATGCTGCTGTAACGAGCTATGGTACGCCCCCACCTAGAATACTGTCTAACACTGGTCGCCATACATGAAAAAGGACATAGTACTACTCGAAAGGGTCCAGAGAAGAGCAACAAAAATGGTTAAGGGACTGGAGGAATTGCTGTACAATGAGATGCTAGAGAAACTGGGCCTCTTCTCCCTTGAAAAGAGGAGACTTGAGAGGGGCATTATAGAAACATTTAAGATATTGATGGGAAATGACTTAGAGAAAGAGAGATTGTTCACCCTCTCCAAGGTGAAGAGAACGAGAGGGCACTCACTAAAGTTAAAAGGGGATAGATTCCATACAAATGTAATGAAATTCTGCTTCACCCAGAGAGTGGTAGAAATCTGGAACCCTCTTCCAGAGGCTGTTATAAGGAAAAGCATCCTTCAGGGATTCAAGGAAAGGTTAGATAAGTTCCTGCTGGACCAGAACATACGCAGGTAAGGCTGTACTCAAATAGGGTACTGGTCTTTGACCTAAGGGCTGCTGCGTGAGCGGACTGCTGGGCACGATGGACTGCTGGTCTGACCCAGCAGCGACAATTCTTATGTTCTTATGAGTCTGGAGTTGGCTGTAGAGGAGGAGGGGCACAGATAAGAGAGACTTATCCAATGAGTGGAGTGCCTGGGGGGGGTAGAAACATAGAAACAGAAAATGACGGCAGAAAAGGGACTTGGCCCATCAAGTCTGCCCACTCTATTGACCCACCCCCCTAACTTCTTCCCCTAAGAGATCCCACATGCCTATCCCATTTTTTCTTAAAATCTGGCACGCTGCTGGCCTCAATTACCTGCAGTGGAAGATCATTCCAATGATCAACCACCCTTTCAGTGAAGAAATACTTCCTGGTGTCGCCATGAAATTTCCTGCCCCTGATTTTCAGCGGATGCCCTCTTGTGGCCGTGGGTCCTTTAAGAAAAAAGATATCATCTTCCACCTTGATACGGCCCGTGATATATTTGAACGTCTCAATCATATCTCCCCTCTCTCTACGTTCCTCGAGTGAGTATAGCTGCAATTTACTCGGCCTTTCCTCATACAGGAGATCCTTGAGTCCTGAGACAATCCTGGTGGCCATTCGCTGAACCGATTCATCTCTCAGTACATTACCTTTTGGTAATGTGGCCTCCAGAATTGTACACAATATTCCAGATGAGATCTGTACAACGGCATTATGACTTCGAAACTTCTACGGATACAACCCATCATTTGTCTAGCCTTGGATGAAGCTTTTTCCACTTGATTGGCAGTTTTCATGTCTTCACTAATGATCACTCCTAAGTCTCGTTCTGCTGCAGTCCTAGCTAAGGTCTCATCATTTAGGGTGTAAGTTCTGCACGGATTCCTGCTGCCATTGTGATGAGAGAGGAGAACTACATTATTACTACTATATTTGTAGGTCAGTAAGAGGAGCTTGAACTGTATGCGGAAATGGATAGGGAGCCAATGAAGTGATTTGAGGAGAGGAGTAATGTGGGCGTAGCGACACTGAGGGAATATGAGGCATGCAGCAGAGTTCTGAACAGATTGGTGGAGAGAGATGGTTTAGCAAAAGGCCAGAGATAAGCAGGTTGCAGTAGTCTAGGCGAGAGGCGATGAGGGTCTTGGCAGTACACTCAGAAAGAAAGGTTTTGATTTTAGCCATATTGTAGAGAAAGAAATGACAGGTTTTGGCAGTCTGTTGGATATGTGAAGAGAAGGGGAGCAATGAGTCAAAGATTACCCCAAGCTTGTGAGCCGACAAGATAGAGAGGATGAGGGTGATGTTCACAGAAATAGAGAATGGGAGAAGAGGAGTTTTAGATGGAAAGATAATGAGCTCAGTCTTGGACATGTTTAATTTTAATTTATCTGATTAATTTTTCTCATTGTATCAGTCTTCAAAACATATGTCAAACCTTAGAAGTATAATTCCCAACTGCTCCATGTGCTAAATAAAATCCCATCAGTGTCAATTGACTAAAATCTGATATATCCTTTAAGTATTTAAAATCTTCAAAGTCTTGTAATGTAAGTCACCTTGAGCCTGTATGGATATATGGAGATAAAAGATTAAAAAATAACCTGTGTCTGAATTCAAGAAAGTGTGGGACAGACACATGGGATCTCTTGGGGAGAGGAGGAGATAGTGGATGCTGTGAATGGGCAGACTGGATGGGCCATGTGGCCTTTATATGCCATCGTGTTTCTATTCTTGAGTCCTAGGCCATAGAATCATACAAATGTTCTCTTATTTAATTAGGTACATCATGACCAGTGAATTTACTCTGGGGCCAACAGAGAAGTTCTTCATCGAACACAACTACTTCAATCTTGATAAGAACAACGTAGTTATGTTTGAGCAGAGGATGCTGCCAGCAGTCACATTTGATGGAAAGGCCATCTTAGATCAGAAGGGCAAACTGGCCCTGGCCCCAGGTATTTATTTTATTTGGATTTTGTTCACATTTTTTAAGTAGTAACCAAAGATATGCAGTGGAATTTGAACTGGAGTTCCCTGATTTTTCAGCCTGGTCCATTAGCCACTAGGTTATTCCTCCATTCCCTGGGTGCTCATTGTTTGCTGTCTTTGAAGCTTTGTGAGGCATGAGGCCCCATGTCTTATATTTTGTGATTAATGGCATAGGGCAACAATATTCAAATTGCTATGCCAACATTTTTATAAATATTGGGTAGCTGATACTGGAAAGATGTTGAATAGAAAACAAATACTACTATTAATTATTTTTAGAGCACTACCAGACATACATAGCACTGTACAGAGTCACAAAAAAGACAGTCCCTGCTCAAAAGAGCTTACAATCTAAACAGACAAGACAGACAAGGATGTCATGGATACAGTTAAGGGGAACAGTTAATCTGCTGGCTGGGTTGGAGGGTAGTTGGGAGCAGAGTTATGGATTGAAAGGTATTTCAAAAAGGTGGGTTTTCAGATTGCTTTTAAACAAGGGAAGGGGCTTGGTGGACAAACACAAGTAATTTTATTCTGGCCATAGGGGGCAGTTAGATGATAGGAACGAAGTCTGGAACTGGTAGTGGAGGAGAAGGGTACAGCTAAGAGCAGCTTATCCGAGGAATGGAATTCTCTGGGAGGTGTATAAGTAGAGAGAAGAGAGGAGAGATATTGAGGGGCAGCGAATGAACACACTTGTAAGCCAGCAATAGGAGCTTGAACTGCATGCGAAGGTGGATAGGGAGCCAGTGAAGTGATTTAAGGAGATATTTAAGTAATACTGAGATGTTTCCTCAGTGGAGCATCCACATTTTGACCATAGTATTGAACAAGCAACTGAAACACAGTTCAGTTATGGCCCCTCCAGAATCAGTACTCAAAGGTGTTAAATCCATGCCCGCAAATGGTGACTTGCAGAAATTCACATAGTTTTTTCATCTGCTCCTCCTTGCAGGACACATTGAGGGATACTAATGTATGCACCAGGATACGCCTGGCTGAGCCTCCGCGTGTGCGGATCACCGGACTGGATGGACCCCAGGTCTGATCCGGTGCAGGCATTTCTTATGTTCTTATGAGCCCCTTACAGAAGTCTTTCTGATCTGCTCTGTTTCTTTTTCTTATTTTTATCATCTTAAGTTCATTTTTCGGTGGCTTTGGTGCCGTGAGACCCCTTTTTGAAGTGGTTCTCTGCTGGGAAAGGAAGCAGTTTCCGCAAAATGGACTGCAGGTTCACAGGGCAAGCTTTGAGTGGACCTCTGGGGTCAGACTGCAGTGTGTCACCTTTTGGGTTTGGGGTCTATCCCCTGGGGACTTGCTTGCCTTCTGACCTTAACAGTAGAAGTGGACTTGGACTAGATATACTACCAGATCGATAAACTTAAAAGTGATAAATCCCCTGGACTGGATGGAATTCACACAAGAATCTTAAAAGAATTGAAGGTTGAAATCGGAGAGTTATTGCAAAAACTTGCCAACCTGACAATTAGAATTGAACAGATACCGAATGACTGGAAGATAGCAAACGTCACGACAATTTTCAAAAAAGGATCGAGAGGTGAACCAGGCAACTACAGACCTGTGAGCCTTACGTTTGTCCCTAGAAAGATGGTTGAAGCACTGATCAAGGATAGCATAGTCCGGCACCTAGATACACACGACTTGATGAAACCCAGTCAACATGGCTTCAGGAAAGGGAAATCATGTTTAACAAATTTACTTCAATTTTTTGAGATCGTGAATGAACAAATTGATAGTGGAGAACCAGTGGACATAATATACTTAGACTTCCAGAAAGCATTCGACAAAGTTCCACACGAAAGACTTCTCAGGAAACTACAAAGCCATTGAATAGCGGGAGATAGACTAAGATGGATAGGCAAATGGCTGGAGAACAGAAAGCAGAGAGTGGGCATAAATGGGAAGTTCTCCGATTGGGAGAAAGTGACTAGTGGTGTACCCCAGGGCTCGGTACTTGGGCCGATCCTATTTAATATTTATATCAATGACCTTGAAGAAGGAACATCCAGTGAGATCATCAAGTTTGTAGACGACACAAAGCTATGCTGGGCAATCAGATCGCAGGAGGATAGCGAGGAACTCCAGAGTGACTTGTGTCAGTTAGAGAAATGGGCAGAGAAATGGCAGATGAAGTTCAATGTGGAGAAATGCAAAGTAATGCATTTAGGCAGTAAGAATAAGGAATACGAGTATAGAATATCAGGTGCAACTCTGGGTAAGAGCGAACAAGAAAAGGACCTGGGTGTACTGATAGATAGGACCCTAAAACCGTCAGCACAATGTGCGGTGGCGGCAAAGAAAGCAAATAGAATGTTGGGTATGATAAAGAAGGAAATCATGAGTAGATCGGAGAGGGTCATAATGCCACTTTATAGAGTAATGGTCAGACCCCACTTGGAATACTGCTTCCAACATTGGTCTCCCAACCTAAAGAAGGATATAAAACTGCTGGAGAGGGTGCAGAAACGAGCAACGAAGCTAGTAAAGGGTATGGAGAAACTGGAATATGAGGATCGACTGAAGAGACTGGGATTGTTCTCCCTTGAGAAAAGGAGACTATGAGGGGATATGATTGAGACCTTCAAAATATTGAAAGGAATCGACAAAATAGAGCAGAAAAAATTATTTACATTGTCCAACTTGACACGGACAAGAGGACATGGAATGAACCTAAGGGGGACAGGTTCAGGACAAATATCAGGAATTCTGCTTCACGCAGAGAGTGGTTGACACCTGGAATGCCCTCCCAGAGGAGGTTATTGCGGAATCGTCCGTCCTAGGATTCAAAAGCAAACTAGATGCACATCTTCTTACGAGAGGCATAGAGGGATATGGGTGACTAAAATTACACCAGGTATACACCGGGCAGGGCCTCCGCATGTGCGGATCACCGGACTTGATGGACCGAAGGTCTGATCCAGAGATGGCGCTTCTTATGTTCTCAGCAGTTGGCATGGATTATTTGCAATCTTTAGAATCAGCCTACTCTGAATTTAAGGAAGCCTGGTCTACTGCGGCCTATATTGCAGTCTCACTATCAGGATGCTCTGTCTTCCCTTTTATGATGATATCTTTTAAAGATACCTTGTCCCGAACCATGCTCTCTTGAGTGACTGTCGACCTTACCCCAGTTTCTAATTTAAAAGCTACTCCATCTCCTTTTTAAATGTTGATGCCAGCAGTCTGGTTCCACCCTGGTTAAGGTAGATCCTATCTTTGCGGACTAGGCTACCCCTTCCCCAGTATGTCACCCAGTTTTTAACAAATCTAAAACCCTCCTACCTGCACCATTGCCTCATCCACGCTTTGAGACTCCAGAGCTCTGCCTGTCTTTTGGGACCTGCACGTGGAACAAAGTGCATTTCTGAAAATGCTGGCAGTTCTGGATTTTAACTTCCTACCTGAGAGACTAAATTTGGTTTCCAGAACCTCCCTATCACATTTCCCTGTCATTGGTACCCACATGTACCAAGACAGCAGGTTCCCCCCAGCACTGTCTAAAATCTTATCTAAGTAACGCGTGAGGTCCGCCATCTTCACAACAGGCAGGCAAATAATCAAGCGATGCTCACGTCCACCAGCCTAATGATCCAATCTCCCACTATAACGGCTGTCCTAACCCTTCCCTCTTTTGCAGAAGCCTCTGGGGCCACATCCTCAGTGCAAGAGGACATTTCATCCCCTGGTGGGCAGGTCTTGGCTACAGGATTAACTCCTACTTCTCCAGGGAGATGCTCTCCTTTATGAAGACCTCTTTCCTCTGAGACAGCACAGAGCTGCCAGACTGGAGGTGGGACTTTTCTACAACGTCCCTGTAGGTCTCCTTTATGTATCTTTCTGTCTCCTTTAGCTCCTCCAAGTCTGCTACTCTAGCCTCAAAAGATTGGACCCGTTCCCTGAGTGCTAGGAGCTCTTTACACCGAGCATACACATAAGACCTCTCATCAACTGGGAGATAAACATGTAACACTCAGTACAAAAGACTGGATAGCCCCCATCTTACTGCTGGACTGCTGCCTTTATCTTAATATTGGTTTAAGTTGCTTTGGGAGTTGAAATATGTATTCTAAGTTCCCCTAAGATTGCTAGTTAGATGTTAGGTTGTGGTAATGTTTAATTTTTATTATTATTTTGCAATGTTATAATTGTTAGGTTACCCTCTAGGGATTTCTCAGACACTTTCTTAAGAGCTAGTTATTAGCTAATTATGTTTGTAGCCTTCTAATTGGTTGAAGTAACTATAAATCAGAGATCAGACCAGGGATGGATGTGAGTAGGGAAGGTGAGAGTTAAACACTAAGGATAAATTAGGTTCTTAACCTGCTAATTTTCTTTCTTTTAGTCTCTCCAGACCAGCACTGCTCACAGATGGGTAATAGCTCACCATGACCAGCAGGTGGAGACTGAGACATAAAACTTTGGGCTGTAGTACAAGTGGGTTGTACATGCCGAATAGCCAAGCAGAACCAAGAAACTAACAATTGTGAACTAAAATAGCAATAACACTCCAAACGAGGAGCAACCATTTAACACAGGGGTGTCGAACTCAATCAGAGAAGGGGCCAAAATCTAAAATCCAGCCTAAATCGCAGGCCGAATGGTTTACTGAATAGTCATAAACTGACAATGTTAACCAGAAATGTGAATTTAAAATGAGTGGAACAATCTTTTCCTTAACAGTGCTGTTAACCAACTCACATGCTATCAAGCAAAACAGTAATATTGGTATCAAGCAAAACAGTAATATTGGAATGTACCTAAAATGCTCATTGTTTTGTTTTCTGGCTAGATGTCTGACACCGTTTTCCCCGTATCAATGAGTCAATGTTCGGTTTTATTTCTTGGGCTGTAGCATCCCGCAAAACAGCATGGAGGTTGTCATCGGTAATGTGTGATCTGTGCTTGTTTTTGTTCAGATTCATTATTGAAAACATCTGTTCACAAAGATAGGTGCTCCCGAACATGGATAGAATACGGGCAGCATGAAGTCGGAGCTCTGGCATTGAGTCAGGGGGCAGTAGAGGGTAGAAGTCCTCAATTTCAACATCCTGAAACCTTGATTTCAGGCCACTGTCAGACTGAAGCTCGATTATCTCCATCTGAAGGTGATGGGGCACATTGTTGACATCAACTGTAAAAGGATTGGCAAAGATGTCAAAGCCTGAGTGCTGTGTTCTAAAGTCAGAGAAGCGCCGCTCAAATTCACTTAGTAAACGGCTAACTTTGGTAGCCAGCCGACTGCAAGGAAAAGTACCAGAAATAGTGGTTGAGATACTCAAACAAATGGGAAAGTGGGCAAGATTGTCCTGTTCCAGTTGGGACTTCCATAGTTGAAGTTTACGCTGGAATGCTGTGATCATGTCAGACATCTTCGTGATGACTTGTTTGCGTCTCTGCAGCTTCAGATTCAGTTGGGCGAGATGCTCGCATATGTCACACATCATAGCAAAATCACATAGCCAGGCGGGATCCGACAGTTCAGGCAAGGGCTTTCCTTTACTTTCCATGAAAAGAGCAATTTGTTCTCTGAGCTCAAAAAATCTTTTGAGGACTGCGCTCTTGCTCAGCCATCTTACTTCTGTGTGGTATGGCACGTCTCCATGCTCTGCACCCACCTCCTGTAAAAACTGCTGGAACTGGCGATGATTCAGGCCACGTGCCCTTATAAAGTTAATAGTTTTAATGACTGTGGTCATTATGTCATTCATGTCCAGAACTTTTCCACACATAGCCTCTTGGTGGATAATGCAATGATAAGTAATCAAGGGTGTGTGGCAGTGACTTTTTTGCATTCTTTCCTTCATTAGTCCAACCAAGCCTTTCTTTTCTCCGCACATTGAAGGTGCGCCATTGGTAGTTAGCCCCACCAACTTTTCCCAGGGTAATTTAAAATTATTTATAGATTTCTCCACAGCCTCAAATATATCTCTACCAGTCGTCGTCCCATGCATGGCAGCTACATCCAAAAGTTCCTCAGTGACAGAGAGGTCGGTCTTCGTAGCACGTATAAAGATGGACAGCTGCGCTGTATCTGTGTTGTCTGTGCTTTCATCGATAGCAAGTGAAAAAGCGAGATAACTGCATGCCTGTTCGGCCAGCTGTGATGATAGATTTCCTGAGAGTTCTTGAACTCTGTCTGCAATGGTGTTTCTTGACAAACTGATAGTTTGAAAACTTTGTATCTGGTCTGGGCATACTTTCTCACACACTTTTAGCATGCATTGCTTCAAAAAGGCACCCTCTGAAAAACACCTTGAAGTACGGGCAATTTCTTCAGCCACTATAAAGCTTGCTTTCACTGCAGCATCATTTTTCGCTGTAGCCTTTGTAAACATTTGCTGCTGTGATTGTAGTTTGCCTTTTAGTTCTTTAACAATTTTATGCTTTTCTTCCAAAGTATATTTGCCATACTTAACATTATGTTTGGTGTCAAAATGACGACGTATATTGTACTCTTTCATCACCGACACTGTCTCATAACACAATATACACACTGGTTTGCCCTCACTAAGCACAAACATGTATTCATTTTCCCATTTGTCATTAAATTGTCTGCCTTCACCGTCAACTTTTCTTTTCCTGGACATTTTGGGATCAATATTGGCAGTAAAAGATGTAGTTTATTGGAAATCTGCGTTAGAATGAAAAAGTCAGTCAATAAATGCCTGGCTGGGTACAGATAGCAGATTCTGTTGCGATTTTTATGCCTACACTTTATGCCAGGAACTGGCAGCTTCTGCTGTGTATTTTTTATGCCCGCACACTCACTCTCTCCTCTGCTCTGCCACCCGCACAACCACATCGGATGCCGGACTATAGGTCACGCCTCCTGAATCACCCTTGCGCGGTATACGCGTGAGCGCGTTGTACAAAATTTTTTTTACATAGTTCCCCCCCCCCCCGACGTCCGATTCACCCCAAGCAGGACAGCTTGCACGCACCTGCACCCCCACCCCGAAGGACCGCCGACTCACCGACTCCCAACACGATCGGGGCAAGAGGGAGCTCAAGCCCTCTTGCCCCAGCCAACCGCGGCACCCCCGACACGATCGGGGCAAGAGGGAGCTCAAGCCCTCTTGCCCCCCCGACTCCCCAACACGATCGGGGCAAAAAGGAGCCCAAGCCCTCTTGCCCCGCCGATTCCCCAACTCCCCGACAATATCGGGCCAGGAGGGAGCCCAAACCCTCCTGACCACGGCGACCCCCTACCCCCACCCCGCACTACATTACGGGCAGGAGGGATCCCAAGCCCTCCTGCCCTCGACGCAAACCCCCCTCCCCCCATCGACCGCCCCCCCCCAAGAACCTCCGACCCCCCCCTGGCCGACCCCCCACGACACCCCCACCCCCCTTCCCCGTACCTTTCTGTAGTTGGCCGGACAGACCGGAGCCAAACCCACCTGTCCGGCAGGCAGCCAACGACGGAATGAGGCCGGATTGGCCCATCTGTCTCAAAGCTCCGCCTACTGGTGGGACCTAAGGCTCCCACTATTCTGATTGGCCCAGGCGCCTTAGGCCCCACCAGTAGGCGGAGCTTTGAGACGGATGGGCCAATCCGGCCTCATTCCGTCGTTGGCTGCCTGCCGGACAGGCGGGTTTGGCTCCCGTCTGTCCGGCCAACTACAGAAAGGTACGGGGAAGGGGAGTGGGGGTGTCGTGGGGTCGGCCAGGGGGGTCGCGGGTCGGCTGGGGGGGCGGTCAGAGGTTCTTGGGGGGGGCGGTCGATGGGGGGAGATAGATAGCAAGTACGGCCGGCGAGATCACAAGCCTCCTATGTCACCGCGCGTCATTGTGATGGAATGCAGCGGCGTGCAGTGATGACAGCGCGGTGCGGGCCACATTGCAAGGCCTGGCGGGCCGGATTTGGCCCGCGGGCCTTGTGTTTGACACATGTGATTTAACATAAGGAAATACTGTTGGAAATTGAATAGGATAAGGACCTTCATAAACTTCCCTACAGTTACGCCAGATGAACCAAAGGCCACTGTTCTTTTCATCTCCCCACCCTCACTAAAACATGAGATCCCACAGAAAAACCCATACTGTTCATGCAAATCCTGAACAATACAGACAGAGCGGGTCTGTGTCGGTCTGGAGAGACTAAAAAAAGAAAATGAGCAGGTAAGAGAACCTAATTTATCCTTCTTTCAGCGTCTCTCCAGACTGGCACGGCTCATAGATGGTTCGTCTTCTAGTGGCAAATTCTCTTCCGCTGCCCTCTTGCCCGACCTTCTGACGCAGGGTCCTATTCCAATGTTCGATCCAGGTCCCTTTTGTCTTATGGCTTGGCTCTTGAAAGGGAACACCCAAGTAAGAAAGGCTATTCAGATAAGGTGATCTCCACCCTCTTGGGTTCCCGAAGACTTTCCACTTCTCAAGCTTATGTGCGAGTTTGGCGTATCTTTGAGGAGTGGTGTTCTGCGCGTGGCGTGGTTCCCCTTTGTGCTTCTTTGCCTCACATCTTGGAGTTCTTGCAGGATGGCCTGGACAGGGGCCTTTCCAGGTCTTTCCTCTTGGTGCAGCTTGCGGCTTTATCTACGTTTCGCAGTTGCTGCATGGGCGGCGTTTGACCTCCTCTCCGGATGTAGTTCAGTTTTTGCAGGCGGCTAAGTTGCTCCGGCCTCTGGTGCCAGCCTGGGATCTCAATCAGATACTGTCCGTGCTTGTGCACCCTCCTTTTGAGCCTCTGGGCTCCTGCACGTTGAAGGACCTTACTCTTAAGGCCGTCTTTCTGGTGGCTATTACTTCTGCGAGCATTTTCAAGCTGCAGACTTTTTCTTGTAGCTCTCCCTTCCTGGAGTTTTCTAGGGAGCATGTTGTGCTGCGGCCAGTTCCTTCTTTTCTGCTGAAGGTAGTCTCGCCTTTTTATGTCAACAAGTCTGTGGTCCTCCCGTCTTGGGTAGTCAGGAGGGCTCTTTGGAACAGAGGCAGCTGCGCAAATTGGATGTCTATCGGGTCTTTCGCTCTTACCCAGTGGACCCAGGAGTTTCGGAAATCGGATCGTCTTTTTGTCCTCTTAGCAGGTCCTCATAAGGGAGACGGTGCTTCCAAGGCTATTATAGGCACTTGATCAAGGAGAAAGTTGCTTCCACATATCTCCTTCAGCAGAAGTCTGTTCTGGAATTTCTCAAAGCTCATGCTACTTGGGATCAGGCAGCTTCTTGGGCTGAGTCTTCCCTGGTGCCTCCAGTTGATATCTGTAAAGTGGCGGTTTGGTTTTCTCTTCATTCCTTTGTGCGGCACTACAATGTGGATGTTCAGGCATGTTGGGATGCAATGTTCGGAGAACGTGTGTTTGTGGTGGCCCTTCGGGGGGTCCCACCCATGATGGGTACAGACAGAGGGTTGGAGTGAAGGGTCACTACTCGGGCTGGAGGAAAGTCACGAGCGGAGTTCCGCAGGGGTCTGTACTTGGACCGCTGCTGTTCAATGTATTTATTAATGACCTGGAAACGGGGACGAAATGTGAAGTTATAAAATTTGCGGATGACACTAAACTCTGAAGAAGGGTCAGAACTACGGAAGAGTGTGAGGACCTACAAAGGGACCTAAGCAAACTGGAGGAGTGGGCGAATAAATGGCAGATGAAATTCAATGTAGGGAAATGCAAGGTCATGCATATAGGGAGAAAGAACCCGATGTTCAGCTACCAAATGGGGGGATTAGTATTAGAGGGAAGTAACCTTGAAAGAGATTTGGGTGTACTGGTGGATACAACAATGAAGTCAACGGCGCAATGCGCAGCAGCCGCGAAGAAGGCAAACAGAATGTTGGGTATTATTAAAAATGGTATTACGACCAGAACAAAAGAAGTCATCCTGCCGTTGTATCGGGCAATGGTGCGCCCGCACCTGGAGTACTGTGTTCAGTATTGGTATGGCAGTATTGGTATGGCAATACTTGAGAGGGTCCAGAGGAGAGCGACACGAATGATTAAGGGCATGGAAAACCTTTCATACACAGAAAGACTGGAGAAGCTGGAGCTCTTCTCCCTGGAAATGCGGAGACTCAGAGGAGACATGATAGAGACCTACAAGATCATGAAGGGCATAGAGAGAGTGGAGAGAGACAGATTCTTCAAACTTTCAAAACATAAAAGAACAAGAGGGCATTTGGAAAAATTGGAAGAGGATAGATTCAAAACAAATGCTAGGAAGTTTTTCTTTACTCAGCGGGTGGTGGAGACTTGGAATGCGCTTCCAGAGGATGTAATAGGGCAGAGTACGGTACTGGGGTTTAAGAAAGGATTGGACAATTTCCTGTTGGAAAAGGGGATAGAGGGGTATAGATAGAGGATTATTATGGACCTGTTGGGCCGCCGCGTGAGCGGACTGCTGGGCACGATGGACCTCAGGTCTGACCCGGCAGAGGCATTGCTTATGTATCTTATGTTATGTATCTTATGTAAAAGATGTGAAAAGAGTGGAGTCGGTACAGAGAATGGCCACTAAGATGGTCTCAGGACTTAAAGGCATCCCATAAACTGCGCTTATATTCTCTTGAAGAACGCAGAGAAAGGGGGGACATAATAGAAACATTTAAATACATCATGGGCCACATCAAAGTGGAGGAGGAAATCTTTTTTCTAAAGGGTCCCACGGTGACAAGAGGGCATCCACTAAAACTTAAGGGAGGAAGATTTCATGGTGACACCAGGAAATACTTCTTCACTGAACGGGTGATTGATCGATGGAATGATCTTCCCCAGCAGGTGGTCGAGGCCAGTAATGTGCTCAACTTCAAGAGTCGATGGGACAAACATGTGGGAGTACTACGGAGTTATGCTCAATCGATAGATACTCCAGGGAAGAAGGGTCCTTGAGCAGGCAGACTAGTTGGAGGGAGGGTTCTTGAGTGTGCAGACTTGATGGGCCATCGGCCCTTTTCTGCCGTCATGTTCTATGTTTCTATGAAGCACTCTTCCCACCATCGGCCACGGGGGAAACACGTATAGGAGGCCCTCCATTGGCCAAGGCTGCACCAGAGCATCCAGCCCCTCTGCCTGAAGATCTCTGCACCGACTGATGAACCGTGGCATGTTGGCATTGGCATTCATGGCCATCGGGTCCATGACCGGCCAGCCCCAGCCCCAGCAATCAACTCGAAGGCTACAAGACCTTGACACCACTTGCTGGGGTCCAGCTTGTGACAACTGAGAAAGTCCGCTGGGACATTCTCCACTCCCGCAATGTGGGAAGCCGATAGGTCCAGAAGATGAGCCTTTGCCCAAGCCATGAGCAGAGTCGCCTTCTGAGCACCAGATGACTCCTGGTTTCCTCCCTGATGATTGACATGAATCACTGCAGTGGCGTTGTCCGAGAGAACCTGAACTGACTTGCCCGTCAGCAAGGTCTGGAATGCTAGCAGAGCCAACCAGATGGCTCTGGTCTCCAGAACATTGATCAACCAAGACGCCTTCTCCGGAGACTAACTGCCTTGAGCCAAGACACTGAGCTCCCCAACTGAGGAGACTGGCATCTGTGAGCAGCACAATCCATTGAGGCTCATCCAGGCTTACTCCTAATACCAGATTGGAAGTCTGAAACCACTCACAGAGATTGCGATGAATTAACCCCCGAAGAGGAATGGGAGAGTCCAGAGAATACATCTGAGGCGACCACCGCTGAAGAAGAGCATGCTGAAGCGGCTGCATGTGAGCCCAAGCCCACCAAAACACATCTAGGGAGGCCGCCATTGACCCCAAGACCTGGAGAAAATCCTGCGCCTGAGGACACCAGTACTTCAGCAGAAAACGAATCTGCTACTCTAACTTGCCCACTCGGGCCTCTAGGAGAAACACCTTCCCCAATTTGGTGTTGAAGAGAACCCCAAGGTACTCCAGGTGCTGAGACAGATTCAACCAGCTTTTGGACAGCTTGACCACCCATCCCAGCAACTGCAGAAACTCCACAACTCGAGTTGTAACCCGGAAGCTCTCCTGAAAAGACTGCTCAGATCAGCCAGTCATCCAGATAGGGATGAACCAGAATGCCCTCCTTGCGCAAAGCTTCCGCCACAACCACCATAATCTTGTTGAACGTCCACAGAGCCATGGCCAGACCAAAAGGAAGCACACAAAACTGATAGTGTTGTCCCAAAATCGCAAAGCGAAGGAACCGCTGATGAGAGGCCTGAATTAGAACATGAAGATAGGCCTCTGTCAGATCGAGAGACGTCAGAAATTCTCCCGGCTGAACAGCCAGAATGACTGACCTCAGTCTCCATATGAAAAGACAGGACCTGGAGCTCCCTGTTGACTCCCTTCAGATCTAAAATGGCTGAAAAGACCCCTCTTTCTTGGGCACTATAAAGTAAATGGAATACCTGCCAGTGCAACACTCCTGAGGAGGCACTGGACCTACTGCCTTGAGGTCGAGCAATCACTGTAGGGTCTGATGAAAAGCCTTCTTCCAAGCCGCCTGACAAGGAGAAGCGAGAAAACGATCTGGCAAAGGGCGAGAACTCCAGAGCATAGTCGTCCCGAATCACTTCCAGGACCCACTGATCCATTGTGATCTTGGCCCACCCCTGGTAAAACTCCTGCAACGGGCTACCCACCGGCACCAGGGGAAGGGCCTGCAAGGAGTCGGGGAGGAGGGGCTGCTGGAGGAATCATGCCCCCCTCCCCTTGTGGGCCGTACAAAAGGACTGCATGTGCTGAAAGAAACAACCCCTGGAAGACCCAGCACAAGGAAAAGAAGCCACCCTCCCGACCAGGGTGGTAATGTAGAAAATCGCACAAACGCCCCCAAGCAATGCCCCTCCGCAAAGGATGGCGAGCCCGATCCTCAGGAACCTCCGCAAAGGATGGCAAGCCTGATCCTCAGGAAGACGGGCACCTTAGAGTCAGTCAAGGTCTGAACCAACTTGTTCAGATCCTCATCAAATAAGAAAGACCCCCAAAAGCCTTGATGCCGCATCCGCTGACACCAACCCGAAAGCCACAAGGTATGGCGAGTGGCCATCCCGAGAGCCATGGACTTGGCCGAAGCTCGCAGGAGATCATACATGGCATCCGAGAGGTAAGAAGCCCCCATCTCGATCTAGATACCTCTTGAACCAAAAAGGACCAGTCATCAGACTCCCGGTCCACAATATGTCCAGACTACCTAAAACAAGCCTGAGCCACCAGCCCGCCACACATTCTGCCTGGACCGCCAGGACAGCTACATCGAAACTCTGCTTAAGAAGAGACTCTAACCGTCTATCCTCAGAGACTCGCAAAGCCAAACCGCCCTCAACCAGCACTGTAAGTTGCCGCGCAATGGCTGAGACCACCATATCCGCCACAGGCGACTTCAAGGTATCCCTATCCCCTTCAGGGATGGGATACAGGCGAACCATGGACCACGCAAAACAGAAAGGTGATTCCGGTGCCTTCCATTGCGTGAGCACAATATCCTGAATATCCTGATGCATAGGTTAAGAGTGGGATGCTGAGTGGATTCCCCGAAGCAGGGGGTCCACCACATGAGTGGGCTCCTTTGCGTCTTCCTCAAAACACAACATCGAGGCCACCTGAAGGATCAGCTCCTGGAGCTTGTCCCGCTGAAAAATGTGTACCACCTCGCTAGCTGGTGGATCCGGGAAAAACCTGTCAGCGGCATCAGTCCCCTCCCCCCCCCCTAGAGAATCATGGAGGTCCCCTAAGAGGTCCAAGACCTCATCATGCAAAATTGTCTCCCAAAGAAAAGATCTTTGTTCCACGAGACCCTCGGGTATTTGAATGAAACTTGGGGGGGGGGGGGACTGGGCCAGAACCGGTGCTGAAAGGGGTCAGGTGGCGATGGATGCGGAGGATGAAATCCCCCCCCAAAAAAACTCAAGACCCCTGGAGAAGAAACCGGACCCCTGGCCGCCTGAAGATAATCCTTGCATAAGGCTAGCACAAAATCTGGGGAAAAACCCACTGGCAGCACATCAGGACTCCCTGCCAATACAGGGGGACAGTCACTTGAGGTTGTAAACAAAATGGAGGAGCTTCCCACCAAAACTGGCACAAAGCCCACCGCCTTAACCACCCCAGCTGCTAAAGCAGGCAGGCTGGCAGCCATGAAAAGGGAATCCCCAGCCTGAAAGATAAGGCTTTTTGTTGCATATACTGTATACACTAATTGCTATAAAGGGGAAAAACTAAAACATATCACATAACTATTTTAAACTGCCAAGCATATAATTATGCTACGGAGTTTTTTTCTGCTGATGAAGTTACTTACCCTTTCTAGTTACAAGAAGGGTTTCCCTCATTAATGGGGTTCTGATGCTTTTCCTCCATTTTTAAATAAAGTTTTATTCAGTTATTATTCAGTCACTGTTTGAACAGCTCTCTTCTAATGTGATATACATACAGCAGTTTGGTAAAGAGTTAATTAAACATCCCGCTGCACCAACCATTAGGCTACTTCTCACTTTTATAAAATTTTATAAGTTACTAAAAGTTAACCTGCTAAAGGACTAACCTTACAATTTATCAGATCAAAACTGATGTCATGCTATGTCATGTTATGTCATGTGTTCTGTGAACCGTGAAGTTCCAGTGCTTTGTGACATTTAGCAGTTTGATTTAACTTCATTCTGTTCAGTAATGTAAGCTATTTTGGGCATGATCCTGTGCAGAGCCCACTGCTTCTTAACATATTTATGAGAAATTGAAAAAAGGCCCTTATGAGACGTGGAGGGCCATTTTCAAAATGATGTCTAAATCTGAGTTTAGACATTTTGCAGAAAATGTCCAAAAATCTAGTAGCAAACATGACTATTTTCAAAAAAGGAAAAATATCTTTTTTCCCCCCCCAAAAAATGGCCATTTCTTTGATGTGTTTGTCCTCAGTGCATCTATCTTTTTGAAGCATTTAAAAAAAAAAAAAAAAAGCCCACCAAAAAATCTACAAAAACAGCCATTGAGACGTAGGAGGGGCTAGCATTATTAATAGGCTGGCCACACAGACATGCCAGCAGAGCAATGGGGTACTCTAGGGGACATTATAAGCAGTAAACACGTAAAATATCACAGGTACACATTTCACCATAACCCCTCTTACATTGTATGGATGAGCCCTCCAAAACTCACCCAAAACATACTCTACCCAACTATATACCACCCCATTAGCCCTTATGCCTGCAGGTATCGCCTCCAAGGCAATACAGTAGGTTTTAGAGGACTTGCACCTTGAGTATTGTATGCAATTCTGGTCACCACATCTTAAAAAATATATAACAGAATTAGAAAGGAAAATGGTAAAACCAGAGGACATAATTTGAGGTTGAGGGGTGGTAGATTCAAGAGCAATGTTAGGAAATTCTACTTTACGGAGAGGGTGGTGGATGCCTGGAATGTGCTCCCGAGAGAGGTGGTGGAGAGTAAAACTGTGACTGAGTTCAAAGAAGCGTGGGATGAACACAAAGGGTCTAGAATCAGAAAATAAGATTAAATATTGAACTAAGGCCAGTACTGGGCAGACTTGCACGGTTTGTGTCTGTATATGGCCGTTTGGTGGAGGATGGGCTGGGGAGGGCTTCAATGGCTGGGAGGGTGTAGATGGGCTGGAGTAAGTCTTAACAGAGATTTCGGCAGTTGGAACCCAAGCACAGTACAGGGTAAAGCTTTGGATTCTTGCCCAGAAATAGCTAAGAAGAAAAAAATTTAAAAATTTAAATTGAATCAGGTTGGGCAGACTGGATGGACCATTCGGGTCTTTATCTGCCGTCATCTACTATGTTACTATAAGAAAAGACAGAGAAATAATAAAGAGGATAGAACACCTTCTCCTATAGAGAAAGGATAAAGAGGCTAGGGCTCTTCAGCCTGAAGAAGAAACAGCTGAAGGGAGATATTTATAGAAGGGTATAAAATGAGTGGAGTGGAACATGTAGTTATATCATCAGGTGCTGTGCTATTGGGAATGAAAATGAAGAAATCCCCTTCCACCACCAAACTCCTCCTTTCTCAGCTAACATCGTGTTTAACATAATTTTATTTTCCCAAGGCATTTGGTTAGTGGCATCAAGCTGTCCAGCTATACCTTTTACTGCATCCCTTGTGTAGTTTATGAACCTCTGCCTACATTTTTAATTATTGTAACCCACCAAAAGAGTGACTCAAATCCTGATGCTATTTGGTTTCTGGTATAAAATGACTGGAGTGGAAATAAATAGTGCATTTGAAACAAACTGGAGAAAAGATTTCTTCACTCAATCTAGAATTAAGCTCTGCAATTTGTTGCCAGAGAATGTGGTACAAACCAGTAGCATAACAGGGTGATGGGACAAAAGTGTGCCAGACAATTGAGCGCTGAAAATACACAGCAGACAATCATGTGCAGGACATCAGCCCGCCGGAGTTAAACTTAATTTTAAAGTGCTCCAAGGAGGGGTGGGGGGGAAACCCCCCCCCCCACTTAAGTTAGTACTGTTGCCGCTGCTGTTGGGATGTGTGTGAGGGGGAACCCCCCACATTACAGAGAAAATTGACATTTTTTCTTTAAAAAAAGGGGGAAAACGCCTCTTCCCTCTATAATGGGGGGTTTCCCCTTCCAACACCCCAACCCAACGGCAGTGCAAACAGTACTAACTTAACTGCGGGGGTTCTCTCCCCAAACCCCCACTTGGAGAACTTTAAAATTAAGTTTAAGTCCAGCACGCTGTTATTCTGCACGCGATTGTCTGCTCCTTATTGTCGGCGCTCAATTGTCCTGCGTGTTTTTGACTATGAACCGCATAACAGAGTTTAAAAAAGGTTTGGACAAATTATTTGAAGAAAAGTCTATAAACCATTATTAAAGTGAACTTGGAGAAAATTTACCGTACTGTTTATTCCTGGAATAAGTAGCACAGAATCTATTACTCTTGTGATTCTGCCAGGTATTTGTGACCTGGATTGGCCACTGTTGGAAACAGGATACTGTTTTTCCTGAACCTTCAGACTGTCCCAGTACCACAGTGCTTATGTACTTAAGTAGTACTTTACTTAGCAACACTATTGGGTTCTTTTACAAAAGTGTGCTGCTCATTAAATGCTGAGCCACCCGTTCTGTTCCTATGGGTGGCTTAGTATTTAGCGTGCACTGCTTGGCAGCACACCTTTATAAAAGCCCACCTATGTGAATAACAAATAATATCATTCTTAATAATAAAAGAGCTCTTTGGTGCAGTAAGAATAAGTGGTGGAAGTGGCTGTACTGTCCTCCTTTGATGACTGGCTATTTGTAGACCCTGTCTCTTTTTTTTATTGTCATAGATGGTAATGGAGGTCTGTACCGAGCCCTGGCAGAAAACAAGATTCTTGAGGATATGGAGCATCGTGGTATTCAATATATTCATGTCTACTGCGTGGACAACATCCTGGTCAAAATGGCCGATCCTGTCTTTATCGGATTTTGTGTGTGCAAAGGGGCTGATTGTGGTGCCAAGGTGGGGAGATGTATTCTCACAGCACTACCTGACTAGTAACTATAAGCCTGGTTAGAAAGACTGTTTCCTTTTTCAAAACTACAACAAAATATTTGATCATGGGGTTCAATATGGCAAAACAGCACACAGGCTGTTTTACTACTGTGCCATTATGTATGTGCTACTCAGAAATAATGCAAGATATTACAGTGGGCATGCTACATTGTGTGTTTTTCAATGCACATAATTTCTTGCATATCCCTTCTTCCTTTCCATCTCAAGTGGCATCTATTCAGGTGTGTTATCTGTTCTTTAATTCTCCAACAACAAAACAAACTATGGACAAAACACAATGTTCTTGACCTTCCTTTATTTCTTCAATCAATGTCAAGAAAAATATCCACATCAACTGTATTGTGGAATTGGTTTCCAAATTGCAAATGCCGATTTGTAGAACAAAGCAGGGCTTGACTGCTATTGCACAGAAACTACACTTTCACAGAACCAATTCCACAATACTAGCATATTATTTAACGACCTGACCCTTGAGAAAGGCTTTGTTAGCCGAAACACAGCCCATGTCGGGTCCGTTAGTTTTTAATACGGTTTATGTGGACATTTTTCTTGACGTTGATTGAAGAAATAAAGGAATGTCAAGAACACTGTGTTTCGGCCACAGTTTTTGTTGTTGGATTGCTTCTTTTCTGTAGAACATTGGGTCTTCTGTTTTTTTGCTTCTTTAATTCTACAGATAAACCAAGTATTGCACCTCTATATAGAAACTGATCAATTTACTCTGTTCTTAAGATGAATAGCAGAGCTTAGCTTAGCCCTCTTTTGAGAGGCTGGAAGAGGCAGGATCTAAGTTGGGAGTGACACCCAGATGTATCTTTGAAGAACGGAAGTCAAATTAAGAGACCCCAAAGCAAAAATAGGAAAGGCTCCTAGGTGAAGGGGGTTTCACCTTAAAAGATACTTGCTATAAGTGGGCCTGTCCTTCACAGTGCCTCCCTGCTACACAGTGGCTGCTTAGGTGGAATTTATGCCACTGGTAAGCAGTTAAGTCTGTGGTGCTCAACCCAGGCCTCGGTACAAACCCAGTCAATCAGGTTTACAGGATATTCTATTGCATGCAAATCTATCTCATGCACATTCACTGTTGATATCTTGAAAATCAGACTGGCTGGTCAAGTTTTATTATGGCTACATTGGATAATGACGAAAAACTAAAACCAGTTACTTTCAGATTTTATATTAAATAGAATAATATATAAACATAAAAAAGGTAGCAGATAAAGACCATAAGGCCTATCCAGTCTACCCATCTATATTATCTAAACTAAACTAAACCTTGGGTTTATATACCGCACCATCTCCACGAATGCGGAGCTCGGCACGGTTTACAGGAAGAAAGATGAGAGAGGAACTACAGTGGAGAGATTAAAGAGTTAGGTGTAAAGGGGGAAGGTGAGAGGCCTAAGAGGGGGGAAGTGTTACAATTTTGAGAATAGCCAGGTTTTTAGGTGTTTGCGGAAGAGTTGGAGGGAGCTTGAGGTTCGGAGAGGGGAGGTGAGGTTATTCCAGATCTACTATCCCTTCCTCTCCTATAGAGATCATATATGTCCAACCCATGCTTTCTTGAATTCAGATAGTCTTCATTTCCATTGCTTCCATCGGGAAACTGTTCAATGCATCCCCCAGCCTTTCTGTACAGAAGTATTTTCTTAGATTACTTTTGAATCTATCTCCTTCCACCTTCATCCTATGCTCCCTCATTCCAGAGTTTTGTTTTCAAATGGAGAGACTTGCCTCCCTTGTACTTATGTTACAGAGATATTTAAATGTCTTTATCATATCCCCTTTTTCCTGCCTTTCATCTGAAGTATACGTATTGATCTTTAAATCTGACCCCCTATGTTTTATGATAAAATAGGGGCATAGTCAGACACCCAGTTTTTGGGCAGGCCAGGACCCCAGTTGGGAGGGCAGAAAATCTCATCTGTCCCGCTCCCAGTGAGGCAAGGCAATTCCACCTCCCCCTTTTGTCACTGCCTACCTTTTGAAGGGCCAGTCTTCACTGGCAGTGAGCAACGCGACTGATATATGCTTTCAACAGCCCCACAGCCTTCCTTCGGACGCGACTTCCTGTTTCCACAGTGGCAGAGTTCATCAGACAGAAGGCTGTGGAGTCTGTGCAAGCAGCATGTATCAGTCATGCTCATTGCTGGCAAAGATTGGCCCTTTAAAATTATGCGAAGGAGAGGATTTGGGAGTTTTTAGCTGATGGGGCTTGGGCATCCCTATCAGCTACCTCATAGATGTGCTGCCACTGGGTGGACCTGGGCCCACCCATGGCCACATCACTATGATAAACCATTTTAGTAGTCACCCTCTGGACTGACTCCATCCTCTTTAATCTTTTGTAGGTTCAGTCTCCAGAATTGTACACAATACTCTAAATGGGGTTTCCCTAGATATTTATACAGAGGCACTATCACCTCCTTTTTCCTTCTGGTTATTCCTCTCCCTCTGTATCCAAGTATCCTTTTTGCTGTTGCATTGTTTTACCTGTTTGCAACAAGCTTTTACTTTTATTTATTGTCATCAGCACAAACCCCCATCCCTTTCTGCATACCTGCTTACAATGAGAACTCTGCCAGCATGAATGTGAAGCCACTGAAAGGTAAATGTAAGAGTCTTTGAGTTTTCTCCAGTCTGATCTTGTCAATTATGCCTACAGGTGGTAGAGAAAGCCTACCCTGATGAACCCGTGGGTGTGGTATGCCAGGTAGATGGGGTTTACCAGGTTGTGGAATACAGTGAAATTAGCCCAGAAATGGTACACAAGCGTGGCCCTGATGGGCTGCTGACCTACAATGCTGGGAACATCTGCAATCACTTCTTCACCCTGGATTTCCTCAAGACTGTAGCATAGTAAGTGTCACCCAAGTTTGGGAGTGTGTGGGCTAAGAATATTGAGAATTGAGAAGAGCAGAGAGATTGTTCTACATCATGCACAAGTTTTAAAAAAATTGCCTCCCAGGAACCACTTTAGAGCCATCCCAACACAATGCTGCTTTTTCTGGACCCTGCTGTCCTAAACCCTGAGAGACAGAAAATCCCAACTGTCACAAAACACCTGCTGTGTATATTTTAGGGTACAGGCTGTGAAGAAGGGACCTGTGACTCCTGCTTTAAGGTTGTAGCAGTGAAGCCAGGGAATGGGGCTTAAGATACAAACAAAAAATGGTGCAAAATATTATTGAGGTGGTAGCAGAGTTTGTGCTCTAAATAAATAAGCTGGGTGTGATGTGAACATATAGAGGGGCATAATAAAAAAAAACATCTAAGTTCCCTTTTGGCCTAAGGCCTTAAACGTAGAAAGTAGAAGCAGGGAAAATGTCCATTATCAGCTGTTTAAACGCCCAGACCACCACTACGTCTACACTAACAACAAATAATCAACCTTAAAAAAGCCTAACTCCCAAACGCCCAAAACAAGAGCTTTTAGGTGAAGGAGGAGCCAGTCCTTCGCCTAAAAGCTGGATTCTGTAACAGGTATCCGTCAAAAACACCACCAGTTACAGAATCCCCCCTCCCCAACAACAATCGGGGCAAGAGGGAGTCCAAGCCCTCTTGCTTCGGCGATTCCCCAAACCCCCGACGAAGATCGGGGCAAGAGGGAGCCCAAGCCCTCTTGCCTTGGCGAGCCCGACCTTCCCTGACACGATCGGGGCAAGAGGGAGCCCAAGTCCTCCTGCCCAGGCAAACCCCCTACCCCCCATCCCCACTAAGATACGGGCAGGAGGGATCCCAAGCCCTCCTGCTCTCGACGCACCCCCCTCCCCCGAACCCCTGATTGGCTGCCTACCCGCGAGATCTTGCTGACCCCTCGAACCCCACCCCAGTCCCCCTCCTCGTACCTTAAATTTGTTGGCTGGCGGACGGGTGCCAAGCCCATCCGTCTGGCAGACCAGCCATCCGTTGAATGGCTGGCCTTAGGGCCTGATTGGCCCAGGCGGCTCAAACCCCGCCCACAGGTGGAGCCTGAGGCGCCTGGGCCAACCGGAATAGGCCCAGTAGCCTTAGGCTCCTCCTGTCGGGGGTTCGGAAAATCGCTGGGGCAAGAGGGCTTGGGCTCCTTCTTGCCCCAATTGTGTCAGGAAAGGTCAGGCTCACCAGGGCAAGAGGGCTTGGGCTCCCTCTGGCCCTGATTGTGTCACGGGGGAGGGCTGATTGCTGCAGGAGAGATGGCTCATCTCTCCTGCCGCGAGAGTGATGGCCCACCCCCCTGCAAACCACGGCATTTCTGGGTGAGGATCGCCGACAGGGGAGATGCCCTGCCGCGATGCTCACCCTGAAGTGCCGCGGTTCGGAGGGGGGGGGCGATCACCATCACGGCAGGAGAGATGAGCCATCTCTCCTGCAGCGATAGTGTCAGTAGGCAGGTTGCTGGGGCTGCTGAGCTACAGCGATCAGCTCAGCGGCCCCTTTTTCTGTACATATACCTGTTTTGACTTGGTCTAAGTCAAAATGTATAAGTGCCGACTAGACAACCTACCTAAACTTTTGGTTGTACCTGCTGTATGCCTAGATGTAGGTCGGCCCACCTCCTGCCCACCATCCGCCCTATTCCCTCCTCTAAAAACGCCTCTTTTCGCTCTATGCATTTAGAGGCAGCTTTTTGATCGTCCAAGTACCTATTTAGGCCACTTTTTAGATGTTTGGGTTTTTTTTGATTATGAGCCCCATACTCTTTGGGAGAGGAGATGAAATAAGAATGTTCTGAGCTGTCTTTAATATGTATTATTATTTAAAACATAGTAACTCTCTTCTTTCACTGGTAGTACACTGGAGCCTCAGCTGAAGCAGCACATTGCGATAAAGAAGATCCCCTTCATTGACGAAGAGGGAAATCTGGTAAAACCTGCCACACCAAATGGGATAAAGATGGAGAAGTTTGTGTTTGATGTGTTCCAGTTTTCTAAGTTAGTGAAAAGAAATGAATCTTTTTCTTCTCTTTTCCTCCTTTGACATTATCTAGGTCAGGTGTTTGCTTCAAATTGTTTAATTTTTAGAGAGCATTATGATTGCCTCCTTGGGTCCTTTTGGAACTGAAATGGCACATAGGCCCTTCATTTTTTCCACCCTTTTAGATGCTAGAGAAGATAGCCACTGAGAAGATAGAAGAAGAAACAATGGTGATACTGTAGTTGGGAACATTACACTTGATGAAACATGGAAAGAAGGAGCTAAAGTGACATGTCCAAAGTCATAAGAAGTCCACAGGGTGTCAGGGTTCGTGTTGGTGTTCAAGAAATTCTCCTGACTCCTTTTTTTTTTTTTTTAAGCTCCAGTGTAATTAAGTAAATTAAAAGTAACATAGTAGATTATGGCAAATAGATTAAAATGGCCCATCCAGTCTGCTCAGTTCTAGGGATGCTGAGTTATCCAGTTCCAGGCTGGAGACTTTTTGACCAGTCCTGGTTTTGAACTTATATCCCAAAGCAGTGTGGGATTTGTAGTGCTTGATAACTACCTATTGAAATCAGTTCTGCAAATCACATAATGCACCAGGGTGGGATGGTCAGAAATCCAGGTCTGTCCAAGACCCTGGAACTGGATAACTTGGTATCTCTGCGGTTAAGATGACTAGGGTTGTAACTGTCGCTTCTTGCAGATTACCCGTTGTGCCTTCAGAAGGAGTGGAAAGAAAATGGATGTCTCAGTGCTTGTTTTGCCTCCTTGTACTTTTTAGGGATTTGCTGGTAATGTACATTTTGTTATAGAAACATGATTGCAGATGAAGGCCAAATGGCCAATCCAGTATGCCCATCCATAGTAACCATTATCTCTTCCTCTCTCTAAGAGATCCCATATGCCTATCCCAGACTTCCTTGAATTCAGACACAGTCTCTGTCTCCACCACCTCTTCTGGGAGACTGTTCCACACATCCTTAGGCTCAGGAGTAATCTATCACCTTTTAACTTCATCCTATGCTGAGAAAAACCAAGATGGCGACAGAGAGAGACGTGTTGTAAGAGGCTCCTGCATTTTTTGGCGTTTTTCTTCTTTTGGCAAAAGCTTTACATACTTGCTCATCGCGGCAACTGGTTCCTGCAATGCCAAAACACAGGGGAAAACAGAGGAGTGATCTCCCTACCTCCTCTGCTTCTTTGATAACACGCCAGACAACTAACACTACCTATGCTGTCCCTTTTGGAATGGGCGGATCTGCGCTCCGAGGGGGGTCTGACCTCAGATATAGACAGCGATCTCTTGCTGAGCCCGATATACTTCCCGGTTCCACTTGAATCCACTTTAACAACAAAAATCTTAGGTATTATCATCAATAACAGACTCACATTTCGACCCCAAATCAGCACTCTGGTCAAAAACTGCTATTATAAGCTAAGGATGATAAGATCTCCGGTCCCTTTCCTAGACGCTAATTCTCTTAATATCCTAATTCACTCGCTCATCATATCAAAAATAGACTACTGTAATTCATTATGTAAAGGGATATGTCAAAAAGATATTAGGCGTCTTCAACTTATTCAAAACATGGTAATAAAAATCACCAGCTCAAAAAATTTTGATCATGTTACTCCTTTGCTGAAGAATGCACACTGGTTACCCATCTTGCATCGGATCACTTATAAAATTGTTCTTTTAACTTTAAAAACTCTAAAGACTAGTGTTCCCGCATTCATAGATAGACTTCTAATTCCATACGATCCCCCCAGAACCCTAAGATCCGCCTCACAACATACTCTTAATGTTCCGTCACTAAAAATAATTGGCACCTGTCGGGGTTCTATCTTTTTGGTCACTGCTCCTTCAATTTGGAACTCTCCCCCTCTATACATCAGAACAGAACAAAACATGGATAAATTCAAGAGTAGTTTAAAATGCTTTCTTTTTAAAGATGCCTACAACTGATTTATCCTTTTTAAATAATCTTTATCTTTATTTTATTTTTCTCTTTCTTTCTTGCAATCCTTACCTTGTTATATCCTATTGTTTCTATCCGTTTATGTTCTCTTTTCTCATAAATTGTAGCTCTCCCCATTTTTCCCTTTTTATTTTCTTGTCCTCTTCCCCTCCAAATTTGTCTGTCTTGTATGATTATGTTTATTATTTGTAGTCTGTTCCCTAATTAATATTTTAAATAACTTTTACTGTACAACACTTTGAATTTTATGTTAAGCGTTTAATAAAATTTTAATAAACTATGAAGTGCCGGAGTTTGTTTCTCCATTGGAGCTGCCGGCTTTGCCTTTGACCCCAGAAGTGAATCGATCCTCGCCAAACTACCATCAAGAGGCAGAAGAAGGAGGTATTCGGAGTTCAACGAGAGAGAAAAATGAAGTGCTAATATCTTCGTGTCAAAATCAGATAACCTCAGTTTCTTCAACTTTCCCTTTGAAACCCCTGATTAAACAGGCAGTTGTGGACATGGAGGCGTTGTGGGGAGCCATGGAGAGCCTTCATCAGGTATGCTCCCACTTTATTACAACATAGAATACTGCACTCCAAGTTAAAACTTGTGAAGAAAAAATTCAGCATCAGTCTGCAAGATTAGATCAAGTAGAGAATTTGGTCTCAGAGTTAAAAGCTTCTTCTAATCGTCAAATAAAGGCCAAAACCTTAATTAAGAAAATTGAAAATCTAGAGAACACTAACAGAAATTTGAATTTGAGATTACTTTATTTTCCTATCTCTAGAATGTAATCTTCCAGAGAACTTTTTCATTCTTTTCAGATATCGGTTTTGAAATATCCAGAGACCAATATGCCTCTGCTACAGAAATTGTATTACCTTGATATTCTGAAAGAAGAAAATGGAAAAGATAAATCATCTGTACAACCTGGAGATTTGGATCTTACTGGAATGTTAGAGGCCTCTCAAATTAAAATCTCAACTAGGGCTGCTCTGCTTATGACCTTTGTCTTCATGCAAGACAAAGAAGCAGTTCTTCATCTTTTTTTCAGGACTGAGAGAATGTTGAATTTTATGGCCACAAAATTATTATTTTTCCTGATGTCTCAAAGTGGATGCAGTCTAGACGGAAGATGTTTTTGACATTCCGTCAATCAGTTTTTAGTTTGGGAGCTACTTTAACTTCGGTTTCCTTGCAAGTATTTCATTACTTATGAGGCAAATAAATATATTTTTTATGTGTCATTTGCAAGACGGATGCATCTGGGGACATATCTTAAAGACAAGAAACCATCTTCCAAACATGTCTGCTTTATTGTCAGCTTTACATCCCTTTTTATATCATTTTACATGAGTCAATGTCGTCAGCATGTGACGTAAACACAAACCATATATGGACACAGGTCACATGAAACTTTAAAAGAAATAACAAGCATTTTTCTATCTAAAGACTGAAGTCCAAAGGGTGCCTTGGTCAGCAGAGCCTCTTATCTAAAGCTGCTTGCAAATACAGCTATGAAAACAATTGAATTCACTTCACAACAAGATAACACACATCTTTTCAAACATAAAATGGCCTTGCAGTATTTAAGAGAAGGAAAAACAAACAGGGTCTGGTTTTCTTACAGCTTCAAACATAGCCTAAGGAAAACTACCAAGGTACATGATACGTGTCCCTTCAACCCTTACCAACTGCAATTTTTCCTGGAGGACTCCGTGACATCTGCTATTCAGGCTTAATTAAATAATCCAAAAGAACTCTGAATTTCTTTTGGTCTTGCGTTCATATGACCATGAATGTTATAATTTGCAAGCTCAACTTCCCTTACAGAGTATGGGTTTTCTCCCATAAGTTTGTGGACTATGTTCATAGTATTAGTAGGTGTGAATTTTTTCACCCCTTCTCTTGGGTTAATGTTCATCAATGTTTATTTTATTTCCTTTGCCATAGTATTTTGTTCTTTGATATGAAAATGAATAAACAATAAAAAAAAAACCAACTTCATCCTATGCCCTCTCATTCCAGAGCTTCCTTTCAAATGAAAGAGACTCAACTCGTATGCATTTACATCATGTAGGTATTTAAACGTCTCTATCATATCTCCCCTCTCCTGCCTTTCCTCCAAAGTATACATATTGAGATCTTTAAGTCTATCCCCCATATGCCTTATGACGAACACCACATACCATTTTAGTAGCCTTCCTCTGGACCGACTCCATCCTTTTTATATCTTTTTGAAGGTGCGGCCTTCAGAATTGTATACAATATTCTAAATGAGGTCTCACCAAAGTCTTATACAGTGGCATTAATACCTCCTTTTTCCTACTGGCCATACCTCTCCCTATGCACCCTAGCATCCTTCTAGCTTTCGCCGTCATCTTTTCAACCTGTTTGGCTACCTTAAGATAATCACATACAATCACACCCAAGTCCCGCTCTTCTGTCGTGCACATAAGTTCTTTACCTCCTAAACTGTACCGTTCCCTCGAGTTTTTGCAGCCCAGATGCATGACCTTGCATTTCTTAGCATTAAATTTTAGCTGCCAAATTTCAGACCATTCTTCAAGCTTCGCCAGGTCTTTCTTCATGTTATTCACACCATCCTGGGTGTCTATTGTAAATTCCGGTATTATTTGCAAAGAGGCAAATCTTATCCAATAGCCCTTCAGCAATATTGTTTATAAAAATGTTAAAAAGAACAGGCCAAAGAACAGAACCTTGAGGCAAACCACTGATAACATCCCTTTCCTCAGAGCAACCTCCATTGATCACTACCCTCTGTCGCCTTCCACTCAACCAGTTCTTGAACCAGCCTGTCACTTTGGGACCCATCCCAAGGGCACTCAGTTCATTTATTAGACATCTGTATGGAACACTGTCAAAGGCTTTGCTAAAATCTAAATACACCACATCTATACAATTCTCTGATCACCCAGTCAAAGAAATTAATCAGATTTGTCTGACAAGACCTACCTCTAGTGAATCCATGTTGCCTCCGGTCCTGTAATCCACTGGATTACTTCACCATTCTAAGTTTTAAAAGCGTTTCCATTAATTTGCTTACCACAGAAGTCAGAATTATCGGTCTATAATTTCTTTCTTCTTCCTTACTTCCACTTTTGTGGAGAGGGACCACATCCACCCTTCTCCAGTCCTTCGGTACAGCTCCTGACTCTAGAGACTCATTGAAAAGGTCAGTCAGCAGAGCTATCAGAACTTCCCTAAGTTCATTCAGCACCCTTGGATGTATACCATCCAGCCCCATTGCTTTGTCTACCTTTAATTTAGCTAGCTCCTCATGAACACAACCCTCTGAAAATCGATCAGGATCTACTACTCCTCCATTCCTATTCACGTTTGTTTTCTACAGTCCAGCTCCCAGCACTTCAGCCATGAACACAGAACAGAAATATTTGTTAAACAATTCATCCTTTTCTTTATCATCTTCTACATATTTCTCCCCCTCACCTTTGAGTCTCACAATGCTACTTTTGTATGTCTTCTATCACTAATTTATCTAAAAAATGTCTTCTCTTCCCGTTTTACCATGTCAGCTATTTTTTCTTCCATTTGCATCTTTGCTTTCCTGACCAGCCTCTCTTAACGTTTCCAGATATTTTTGCCTGTCTTCCTCTTTCTGCGATCTTTTGTAGGTTATGAAAGCTAACCTCTTATTCCTTACCTTCTCATCTACTACTTTTGAGAACCAAAGCAGCCTTTTCCTCTTACTTTTACTTATTTGCCTCACAAAAAGGTTTGTTGTTCTTACAATTACTTCTTTCAGTTTTGCCCACTGCATTTCTACTCCTTCCAGCCGCTCCCATCCAGACAACAATTCTTTGATGCAATCCCCCATCCAAACTGAGATGACACTGTGTATAGCGACCTTTCTTGGACTGGTGTGTGTGTGTGTGTGTGTGTGTGTGTGTGTGTGTGTGTGTATATGTATGTAAATTCTCTCCACAAGAAGCCACTTAGTTTCTGGGAGAGACACCCACCTCACATACAGACTAGCATGGGGTTATAGTTTATGGAAATGCATGTAATGCATATAATTAATTGGCAATTTAATTCTAATTTTAACCTCAAGTTTAATTTGATATAAATTGAATAAATAATATTTTTATGAAAATACCTATTTCTGAATTATTAGCATAAAGGTACCCTATATATTGAGATGCAGTAAGCGCGCTCAGAACAAAGTTAATTTTTTTGAAAGAGCCCTCTCTATACCCATCTTAATATTAAACTGTATCATACAGTGATCACTGGATGCCAGATGATCACTCACTATAACATCAGAAACACTTTCCCCATTTGTAAGCACTAAGGACTCCTTTTTATTGCACCGTGACGTTTTATCACGCGCTAACCCCTGTGCTAGCCAAAAAACTATTGCCTGCTCAAGAGGAGGCAGTAGCGGCTAGCGCGGCCGGCGGTTTAGTGTGCGTTAAACCGCTAACACGGCTTCGTAAAAGGAGCCCTAAATCTTCAGAACAGATAGGGTAGTTTTTCTCAAGTACCTAATTTCATTTTAGTTTGATACATTGTAAACCGATTAGGTCAGTAAAATGCAGGAACGGTATATCAAATCTTAAATAAACTTAAGTCCAGTATGACCCCATCCCGCTTGGGTTCCATTACCAACTGCTGGAACAGTTCTTCTTGTAGAGAATCCAAGATCTCCCAACTTCTAAAAGATCTTGCAATAGGCATACCCCAATCAACATCCAGCATGTTAAACTCACCTATTAGTAAAACTTCCCCTTTTTTAGATATTTTCTGAATGTATACTATTAAATCTCTGTTCGCTTCTTCCGTCTGTGAATGAAGCCTGCATATCACACCAATCTAATATAATAAAATGCTAGGCCGCGCATGCGCACTCAAAAGTCGTGTTCCCTGATCCGTCGCGGAAACACGAGTGCGCATGCGCGGCCTCGGCTGCGGCGGCGGCTTTCAAATAAAAAAAAAAGTTACACAGCTGTGGCGGCCTTCCTTGCCCCCGCCTCTCACTGTGCATGGTACCGGCTCCTCTCTCAAACTGCACCAGGATCGAGAGAGGAGCTGCGGCGGCGGCTTTCAATGACGAAGAAGCTGCAGCTGGGGCAGTCGGGGCCTCCCCCGCACAACCCGCTCCCTCTCCTGCAGCTCAGGCACCACAGAAGCTGTGAAATATACTGAGCATGAAAGCGCGCAACCCGGTCCCCGCGTCTGCCTACCCTTCCCCCAACACAGCGCATTTGCCCCCCCCCCTCTCCTCTCCAGAATCGAAAAATGGAGCTGGGCCGCCCTCCGCAACAGACCAGACGAGTCCTTTGCCGCTCACCACCCTTCCCTTGCCGCTGACCCGACTACCTACCCGGCGATTTAAGCAGCGTGTGCATCAGTCTTCACATGCTGCTTCTGGCCCTTCTACTGCCCTGATTCAGGCCCTTCTACTGCCCTGATTTGCTCTGCCGCGTCTCTGATAATGTCATCAGGGACGTGCCAGAGTAAATCAGGGCAGTAGAAGAACCCGAAGCAGCGTGTGAAGACTGCTGCACAGGCTGCTTGAATCGCCAACTTCGTAATCGGGTATGCGGGAAGGGAAGGGGGGGCGGCAAGGACTATCCGAGTAAATAAAAAACTCTGGGGAGAACGGCAGAGACCGGCTCTGTGCTAACTCCCGTGGACAGGGGGAGCAGGAAGAGGTGATGATGGACATGGGGGGAAAAAAGGAAGGGAGGCCTATTGTTGGACAGGGGGAGCAGGAAGAGGTGCTGATGGACAAGGGGGGGGAAATGAAGGGAGGCCTACTGCTGGACAGGGGGAGCAGGAAGAGGTGCTGATGGACAGGGGGGGAAATGAAGGGAGGCCTACTGCTGGACAGGGGGAGCAGGAAGAGGTGCTGATGGACAGGGGGGGAATGAAGGGAGGCCTACTGCTGGACAGGGGGAGCAGGAAGAGGTGCTGATGGACAGGAGGGAGGTAAAACAAAGGGAGAAGGGCTGCTGCTGGATAAGGGGAGCAGTGAAGGGGTGGTGGTGGACAGGGGGAAAAATGAAGGGAGGCCTAATGCTGGACAGGGGGAGCAGGAAGAGGTGCTGATGGACAGGCGGAAAAAATTAAGGGAGGCCTACTGCTGGACAGGGGGAGCAGGAAGAGATGCTGATGGACAGGGGGAAAAAATTAAGGGAGGCCTACTGCTGGACAGGGGGAGCAGGAAGAGATGCTGATGGAGGGGGGGGGAAGGGAGGCCTACTGCTGGACAGAGGGAGCAGGAAGAGGTGCTGATGGACTGGGAGGGAAGTGAAGGGAGGCCTACTGCTGGACAGGGGGAGCAGGAAGAGGTGCTGATGGACTGGAGGGAGGTAAAACAAAGGGAGAAGAGCTGCTGCTGGATAATGGGAGCAGTGAAGGGGTGGTGGTGGACAGGGGGGAAAAATGAAGGGAGGCCTAATGCTGGACAGGGGGAGCAGGAAGAGGTGCTGATGGACAGGGGGAAAAAATGAAGGGAGGCCTACTGCTGGACAGGGGGAGCAGGAAGAGATGCTGATGGACAGGGAAAAAATGAAGGGAGGCCTACTGCTGGACAGGGGGAGCAGGAAGAGATGCTGATGGGGGGGGAAATGAAGGGAGGCCTACTGCTGGACAGAGGGAGCAGGAAGAGGTGATGGACAGGGGGGAAAAAGGAAAAAAGGAAGGGATGCCTATTGTTGGACAGGGGGAGCAGGAAGAGGTACTGATGGACAGGGGGGAGGTAAAACAAAGGGAGAAGGGCTGCTGCTGGATAAGGGGAGCAGTGAAGGGGTGGTGGTGGACAGGGGGAAAAATGAAGGGAGGCCTACTGCTGGACAGGGGGAGCAGGAAGAGATGCTGATGGACAGGGAAAAATGAAGGGAGGCCTACTGCTGGACAGGGGGAGCATGAAGAGATGCTGATGGGGGGGGAAATGAAGGGAGGCCTACTGCTGGACAGAGGGAGCAGGAAGAGGTGATGATGGACAGGGGGGAAAAAGGAAAAAAGGAAGGGATGCCTATTGTTGGACAGGGGGAGCAGGAAGAGGTACTGATGGACAGGGGGGAGGTAAAACAAAGGGAGAAGGGCTGCTGCTGGATAAGGGGAGCAGTGAAGGGGTGGTGGTGGACAGGGGGGAAAAATGAAGGGAGGCCTACTGCTGGACAGGGGGAGCAGGAAGAGGTGCTGATGGACAGGGGGGGAAATGAAGGGAGGCCTACTGCTGGACAGGGGGAGCAGGAAGAGGTGCTGATGGACAGGGGGGAGGTAAAACAAAGGGAGAAGGGCTGCTGCTGGATAAGGGGAGCAGTGAAGGGGTGGTGGTGGACAGGGGGGAAAAATGAAGGGAGGCCTAATGCTGGACAGGGGGAGCAGGAAGAGGTGCTGATGGACAGGGGGAAAAAATGAAGGGAGGCCTACTGCTGGACAGGGGGAGCAGGAAGAGATGCTGATGGACAGGGGGAAAAAATGAAGGGAGGCCTACTGCTGGACAGGGGGAGCAGGAAGAGGTGATGATGGACAGGGGGGGAAAAAAGGAAGGGATGCCTATTGTTGGACAGGGGGAGCAGGAAGAGGTACTGATGGACAGGGGGGAGGTAAAACAAAGGGAGAAGGGCTGCTGCTGGATAAGGGGAGCAGTAAAGGGATGGTGGTGGACACAGGGGAGGTAAAAAGAAGGGAGAATGGACAGGAAAAAGTGGCTAAGGAGACAGAGAGAGAAAGAAATAAAGACACACACACATATATTCTAGCACCCGAGGGAGGAAAATGCTGCACAGGGAAGTAGGGAGGGGGGGAAATGCTGATGCACAAGGAAATGGAGGGGGAGGGAATGCTGATATGGCTACTGTACAGGAAAGTGGACAAGGGGAGATAAATGCTGCATAGGGGGCAGAAAGAGAGACAAATAGAAAGACAAATAATAGGAGGGAGGGAGACAGAAAGAAAAGAAGAAAGACACAAGGGCAGGGAGTGAGACAGAAAGAAAGAAAGACAGACATACATATATTCTAGCACCCGTTAATGTAACGGGCTTAAAGACTAGTATAAATATATTTACCATTCTCTCTTTCCAAATTGATCCACAGTGCCTCTTCCTTGCACTGCAGATCCTGCAATTGTGTGGCTTTAATATGATCTTTAACATATAATGCTACTTCCCCTCCATTTCTTCCTACCCTGTATTTCCTGAACAGATTATAGCCTAATATAACTACATCCTAATCATGGTTCTCCGTGAATCACGTCTCCGTGATCGCCACTATATCCAACTCATCTTCTTCCATCACAGCTTCTAGATCCAGATTGTTGTTTCCCATACTTCGAGCATTAGTATATACTGCTTTCCAGACATTGCCCCCTTTTCCCATCCGTGTAGAGCAGGGGTGCCCACACTTTTTGGGCTTGCGAGCTACTTTTTAAATGACCAAGTCAAAATGATCTACCAACAATAAAATTTAAAAAAAACCACAAAGCACACTGTACGCATAGAAAATGTTAATTATCATTCCTATTCCAGGGTTTTTCAAAGAGGTCAAAGCAGATGACTCTATGCACTATCACCTCAGTAACAACCATACAAAAATAGACAAATATACCCCCCTCCCTTTTTACTAAACCACGATAGCAGTTTTTAGCGCAGGGAGCTGCGCTGAATGTCCAGCGCTGCTCTCGACACTCATAGGCTCCCTGCGCTAAAAACCTCTAATGCGGTTTAGTAAAAGGGGACCTTAGTGTAAAATATAGACAGCAGATATAAATTCAGACACATTTTGATCACTAAATTTAAAATAAAATCATTTTTCCTACCTTGTCTGGTGATTTCATGAGTCTCTGGTTGCACTTTCTTCTTCTGACTGTGCATACAATCTTTCTTCCCTTCTTTTAGCCTGTATGCTTCCTCTCCTCCAGACCTCATTCCTTCCCCCAACTTTTCCTTCCTCTTCCCTGCCCTTTCTTTCTCTCTGCCTCCCTTTCTTTTTTTTCTGTTTTCTCTTCTTTCCTTCTGTCTCCCTGCCTGCCCTTTTTCTTTCTTTCTCCCTGCCCTCCCCCAAGCCACTGCCACTGCCTTTGCCATCGGGGACCAGGACCTAAACGCCACCAATAACAGGCCCCAAGCTCTCCCTGCTTCGGCCAACCAGCATTCCTCTCC
Organism: Geotrypetes seraphini; assembly: GCF_902459505.1. Classification (NCBI taxonomy): domain Eukaryota; kingdom Metazoa; phylum Chordata; class Amphibia; order Gymnophiona; family Dermophiidae; genus Geotrypetes; species Geotrypetes seraphini. Next base: position 95,895,313 of record NC_047093.1, on the reverse strand, counting down.
CCGACGTCAATTCTGCCGTCGGGAAGAGGAAGGCTGATCAGCCCAAGATCGTGATGAACCTATTGGGGGAAATGCTGCCGGGTCCTGCCTTCGCGGAAACAGAAAGTAGGCAGGACCCGGCAGGATGAAGAACAAATGCTTCACTAACCTGTTTCCCGCATTAGCCCGTAGCGAACGCTTGCTTCAGGGCTCTCAACATGTGTGTGCCGGCTTCCCTTCCCCCCCCCCGGACATAACTTCCGGTTTCGTAGGGAAGAGAAGAGAAGCTGGCACGCACACGTTAGAGCCCGGAGCATAAGTTCGCTATGGGCTGAAATCTCCAAGCCGGTTTTATGGAGGGTTTTTTAATGATCAGCAGCGGCAGATGACAGCTGGGCGGACCGCCCAGCTAAAAGGCCCTAGGGAGAGGATGGCTGATTGGCCCGCGATCGACTCACATTGCCTTCCTGAGCTACTGGTCGATCGCGATCGACGTATTGGGCACCCCTGGTGTAGAGGTATTAAGTGATTTACTTACCTGAGGGCTTATTACTCAACTGGGGGCTTAGATCACCCATCCCCATCATTTCTAGTTTAAAGCCCTCTTCAGTAGATTAGCCAGCTGGCTGCCGAAGATACTTCTTCCTTTCTTTGATAGATGCACACCATCCTACTCAGCAGCCCTTGGAAAATCATCCCATGGTCCAGGTACCCAAAATGCTCTCAATGACACCATCCACATAGCCACACATCTCCAGGATGCGAGCTTCTCTGCCCTGGCCTTTACCCTCAATAGGGAGGATGGACGAGAATACCATCTGCATACCTGACTGCCTCATCTTCTCTCCCAGAGCCACAAAATTGCTTTTGATATGTTTGCAGGGGTACCTGGCAGTGTCATTAGTGCCAACATGGATGAGCAGCATCGGATAATAGTCATCAGGCATGATGTCTCGGCAACTCTCCATAACATCTTGGATTTTGCCACCAGGCAGACAGCATACCTCTCATGACATCATGCCTGGTCTACAGATGGATGCTTCGGTGGTTTAATCATTTGTGTTATGTTCAGGCTTGAAGGATATTCTTGCCCATCCCTTCCCTATTTAGACATTCAAGTGACAGACAATTGCTGTTTGTACAGACTTCTCAAATTGACCCTCCCAGGAGAATAAGTGATTGTCCCAATTGTATGAAAATGTGATTTTAATTTTTCAGTTTTATTTTGAGAGAATCCTTAACCGACATACTGTACAAGGGAAAAGTATGACCCTTTTTTTCTAAAACATGTAAACAAAAGATAAAATCAAAAAGGAGATGTAAAAGTATACATGAGTACAGTAGACACGTTAACACAGAAAAATGGTTAAATGTTTGAAACTTGGAATCTTCAGTGCTGGCTGTGGTCCAATCACATATCATCTAGGAACATTTATAATTCAATTCTTTAACTTGCCTCATGCTTACAAAAAAGGACTTGAGATGGAAAAAGATGAGAAAATGCCAATGCTGAACTTTTTATAAACTGCACTATGACATTTAGATATTCATAGATAAACAGATAATGTAGGGAATAAGGGGTTTCAGGTGCTGCTATGCAGGAACAAAATCATCAAAACAGTGGTGGCTGTAGAGGTAGTGTATACTAGAGGAAGCTGCAGTCTGTAGCCTCCTAGCCAAACAGTATTTCTGGAGAGAAGGCTAACCGCTGAGGAAAACCCAGGGCTTTTGCAAATAAAAGTTCTTAACTGCAACTAGTTTTGATTGAATTGGAAACTAGCAGGCCAGAATTATAATTATAGGAAATAATTGACATGTTCAGCTTAGGAAAGATGCACATGCAAAAATATATATAGAAAACTGCAAAGGCTGTAAAGTTTCTGTTCTGTCCTAGAACTGGCAAATAAAACACACTTGCTGAATTATGGCAGTAGATCAGTGTGACTTGTGTTAGGGTTATGTGATAGAGAAAGAAGCTTCTGTCACATACAGGAAACACTACTGAACCTCTGTCCTTTTTCTGCTGCCAGGAATTTTGTTGTGTTTGACGTTCTAAGGGAGGAGGAGTTTTCCCCATTGAAGAATGCAGACACTGCAAAGAAGGACAATCCAACCACCGCTCGCCGAGCCCTCTTATCACAACACTATCGCTGGGCGCTGAAGGCAGGCGCTAGCTTCCAAAGCTCAGCTGGCTTCAGGATACCAGATAAACTGAGGTAAGGATCAGAGATTGTTGTGTAATTGTCTGGCAAGCTTCTCCCAATACTTAATGGCATGCTTTGTGAAAATTATTGTCGCAGCCATTGATGAGCTCAATAATATTTCCCCCCCAAATCCCAATCTGTTATGCATTTAATAAAAAGGAATCTCAAATATTTAAGTGACTGAATGTCTCTGCTGCACTGTAACAATGATGTCATCGGTTCCATACTAAACAGTTCAGTCATCTCTTAAACGATCTTTCTTATATTCAGATTAAAAATGGTATTTCTGCCCATTCCCTTCAAGACCCAGCATGGCTCCATGTTTCATTCTTCACTGCATCAGGAGTGTAAATGCTTTATCCAGGGGCAGGGTAAAACCATTCGATCCTAAATACAAAACGGAAGCACATTAGAGACCTTAGCAGACACATAGGCCCAGATTCTCTAAATGGCACTGTTTTTTACACACTGAGACTGTCGGTCAGAGATATCCTTGATTTACACAGGCTCATGTTTATTTTTATTTGAGGTTTACTTTGAAACCTTATCAACCTTGGACCCCTGGGGAATGCGTGTTAACCGAAACACAGACCGTGTCGGGTCCCTTGGTTTGTTAAAAGGTGGTAACAACTGCATTTAATAATAGATAGAATAAACATAGCCTGCATCTTGTACGTTTTGTCTACAGGTTTTCCTTGTTTCTCGTGTACTAGTTTTTTGGGGGGGTTTTTTTAGACACTGGTATTGATAGGGTGGATTGAATCAGTGAAGGTATAGCATTATATGTTAATAAGGGCTTCAAATCGAATGGACTCAAAATTCTACCGGAGTAGAAACATACCTTAGAATCCCTATGGGTAGAAATTCTGTGTGTAAGGGGGAAAAGGATAGTGATAGGAGTGTACTACCGTCTGCCTGACCAGGATGAACAGACAGATGCTTAAATGTTATCAGAAATTAGGGAGGCTAACAAACTGGGTAACACAGTAATAATGGGCGATTTCAACTTCCCCGATATTGACTGGGTAAATGTATTATCAGGGCATGCTAGGGAGATAAAAATCCTTGATGAAATGAAGGATTATTTTATGGGGCAGCTGGTTCAGAGACCTACAAGAAGGGAAGCAAATCTAGATCTAGTTCTTAGTGAGCACATGAATTGGTGAGGGAGGTAATGGTACTGGGGCTGCTTGATAACAGTGATCATAACATGATCAGACTTGATATAATCCTTGGAATAAGTTTACACAGGAAATCTAATACAGCAACACTTAACTTAAAAAAAAGAGCCTATGATAACTTAAGGAGAATAGTAAAAAAGAAACTTAGAGGTGCAACTGCAAAGGTGAAAATATACATCAGGCGTGGATGTTATTTAAAAATACCATCCTTGAAGCCCAGACTAGATATATTCCATGTATTAAAAAAGGAGGAAGGAAAACCAAATGGCAGCTAGCGTGGTTAACAAGTGAAGTGAAGGAAGCTATTATGGTTAACGAATGAGGTGAAGGAAGCTATTAGAGCTAAAAGAGAATCCTTCAGAAAGTGAAAGAAGGACAAGGAATGTCAACTCAAATGCAAGGAATAAGGAAGGTGAAGAGATCTTGAAAAGAAGTTTGTCCTGGAAGCAAAAACACAAAGTAAAAACCTTTTTAGGTATATTAAAAACAAGAAGCCAGGAAGAGAATCGCTTGGACTGCTAGACAACCAAGGGATAAAAGGGGCTTTCAGGGAGACAGAGAGATTAAATGAATTCTTTGCTATGGTCATAAGAACATAAGAAGTTGCCTCCGCTGAGTCAGACCAGAGGTCCATCTCACCCAGCGGTCCGCTCCCACGGCGGCCCATCAGGCCTATTGCCTGAGCAGTGGTCCCTGACTATTTCTTTAACCTACCTCTACTCCTATCCCTATAACCTACCTCTACTTCTATCTGTACCCCTCAATCCCTTTGTCCTCTAGGAACCTATCCAAACCTTCTTTGAAGCTCTGTAACGTGCTCCTGCCTATCACAGCCTCCGGAAGTGCGTTCCATGTATCTACCACCCTCTGGGTGAAAAAGAACTTCCTAGCGTTTGTCCTAAACCTGTCCCCTTTCAATTTCTCCGAGTGCCCCCTTGTACTTGTGGTTCCCCATAATTTGAAAAATCTGTCCCTGTCTACCTTTTCTATGCCCTTCAGGATCTTGAAGGTTTCTATCATGTCTCCTCTAAGTCTCCGCTTCTCCAGGGAGAACAGCCCTAGCTTTTTCAGTCTGTCAGTATATGAGAGGTTCTCCATACCCTTTATCAGCTTAGTTGCTCTTCTCTGGACTCCCTCAAGCACTGCTATGTCCTTCCTCAGGTATGGCGACCAGTACTGGACACAGTACTCCAGATGCGGGCGCACCATTGCACGATACAGTGGCAGGATAACTTCCTTCATCCTGGTCGTGATACCCTTCTTAATGATACCCAACAATTTGTTTGCTTTCCTTGAGGCTGTGGCGCACTGTGCCGACGCCTTCAGTGTTGTGTCTACCATCACTCCCAGGTCTCTTTCAAGGTTACTTACCCCTAGCAGTGATCCCCCCATTTTGTAAGTGAACATCGAGGTTTTTTTCCCTACATGCATGACCTTGCATTTCCCTATGTAGTAGCTCATTTGCCACTTTTTGGCCCACTCTTCCAGTGTCGTCAAATCCTTTTGTAGGTCTTCGCAGTCTTCCGTGGTTTTAACCCTGCTGTATAGTTTGGGGTCATCCGCAAATTTAATGACCTCACATTTTGTTCCCGCCTCCAGGTCGTTAATAAATATATTGAACAGGAGCGGTCCCAGCACCGACCCCTGCGGAACTCCACTCGTAACCCATTGCCAGTCTGAGTAATGGCCCTTTACTCCAACCCTCTGTCTCCTGTCTGCCAGCCAGTTTTTGATCCATCGGTGGACTCCTCTTGCACCCCGTAGTTCCATAGCTTCTTAAGCAGTCTTTCATGTGGTACCTTGTCAAAGGCTTTTTGGAAGTCAAGGTAGATGATGTCTATGGATTCCCCTTTATCCACCTGGCTGTTTACCCCTCAAAGAAGTGCAATAAGTTTGAGGCATGACCTACTCTTGCAGAAGCCATGCTGACTCGACTTTAGCTGTCCATTGTTTTCGATATGTTCACAGATGCTGTCCTTAATCAGCGCTTCCATCATCTTTCCCGGGACCGAGGTCAAGCTCACCGGCCTGTAGTTTCCCGGGTCACCCCTTGAACCCTTCTTGAAGATGGGCGTGACATTTTCTATTTTCCAGTCCTCCGGGATCTCTCCAGTTTTTAAGGATAGGTTGCATATTTGTCGAAATGGCTCTGCTATTTCGTTCCTTAGTTCCTTGAGTACCCTTGGGTGAATGCCGTCCGGTCCTGGCGATTTGTCGCTCTTTAGCCTGTCTATCTGCCTGAGGACATCCTCTTGGCTTACCTCTAGTTGGACCAGCTTATCATCCTGATCTCCATTTACGATCTCTTCGGATTCCGGAATGTTGGTTGTGTCCTCCCTCGTGAAGACTGACATGAAGAACTCATTCAACTTGTCAACTATCTCTTTTTCCTCTTTTACCACTCCCTTTCTGTCTCCTTCATCCAAGGGTCCCACTTCCTCCCTTGCTGGTTGCTTCCCCTTAACGTACCTGAAGAATGATTTGAAGTTTGTTGCTTCCCCCGCCAGTCTCTCTTCATACTCTCTTTTTGCTTTCCTAACCACTCGGTGACACTGTCTTTGGTGTTTTTTATGCTCCTTTTGGTTGTCCTTTGTTTGGTCCTTTTTCCATTTTTTGAATGATGCTTTCTTGTCACTTATCGCCTTTTTCACTGCATTTGTTATCCACACTGGGTTTTTTTGTTCTATTTTTTTTGCACCCTTTCCTGAACTTGGGGACACACAGGTTCTGTGCTTCGTGCAACGTGCCCTTGAGTAGGGTCCAGGCATTTTCTACGGACTCCATCTTCCTTGTGTTGCCGTTGAGTTTCTTTCCCACCTTTTCCTCATGGCATCATAATTCCCTTTTTTGAACTTGAGTGCTGTCGTCGTGGTTCTTTTCACCTTTGATGATCCAATTTCTAGCCTGCACTGGATCGTGTTGTGATCGCTGTTTCCTAGTGGGGCTAGTACTCCTTTGCGGGTCCCCCTAGTTCGTTGAATATTAGGTCAAGAGTGGCATCTCCCCGTGTTGGTTCCGAGACCAGCTGTTTCATGAAACAGTCCCTTGTGGCCTCCAGGAATTTGGTCTCCCTCGTGCCGTTTGAGTGCCCGATACTCCAGTCTATCCCAGGATAGTTGAAGTCCCCCATCACAACCACACTTCCGCTTTTGCATACCTGCCTCAGTTCAGCTTCCAGGTCCTGGTCGATTTCTTCCGATTGACCAGGTGGGCAATAGTACAGACCCAATTTTATGTCTGTTCCATTTCCTACCGGTAGCTTAACCCATAGTGATTCCAAGCCATCCGCCCTTACTGTTGTTTTCATCCTGGTTGAGGGTATGGAGTCTTTTATATATAGCGCTATTCCTCTACCCTTTTTGTGTGTCCTGTCTCTCCTGTAGAGTTTGTACACTGGTATGGCCACATCCGATTTATTGTCATCAGTCCACCACGTTTCTGTGTCTCCAATTATGTCTGTCCTTCTTGCTGGCTATGACTTCCAGCTCTCCCATTTTTGCCCATAGGCTCCTAGCATTAGTATATAGGCAATGTAAGTCCCTGTTGTTTGCCCTCCCTGCTGGTTTTCCTTGTGGTTTGGCGCTCCTGCCGTCCCCCTCATGGGTTGCCAGTCCCCGAGCCTCGTCTTGGTCATCCTCCTCCTGCGATGTGTCTATTTCATCTTCAGCCTGTTTCCCCATTTTTGGTTGTCCCTCTGGCTCCCGTTGTTCTCTGTTAATCCTGCATGCTAGTTTCCTTTGTGCCCTGGGCCCCTGGATTGCATCCTTAGGTCCTTTTTCCAAAAAATCCCTCTCAGTCCTGAGCCCTCTTTTACAATGTCCTTGCTCAGTATCTTTATTTGATACTTTAGTCCGATGTGTCGAGGTCAGATCGACTATCGGCTTTCCCCTTCTCAGTTTAAAGCCAAGTCTATGACGCTCTGGACATTGCGTGCCAGCATCCTCGTCCCAGTCGTGCTCAGGTGCAGTCCGTCTCTCCTGTAGAGCTTGTTCTTCCCCAAGAAAGTTGTCCAGTTCCGAACAAAGTGGAAGCCCTCCTCTTCGCACCATCTCTTCAGCCAACCGTTTATTGCTTGTAGTTCACTCTGCCTCCTTGCATCCGCTCTCGGTACTGGCAGGATCTCTGAGAAGGCTATCTTCCTTGTCCTCAGTTTCAGTTTCCTCCCCAGGATCCTGAACTGGTCAGTTAGTGTAGTCCTGTTGTAGTTCCTTCTGCTGACGTCGTTGGTTCCAATGTGGATTACTACTGCTGTCTCCTCCGTCTCGGCTCCCTCCAGGATCCTCTCAATTCTATCGATGACATCCTTCGTTCTAGCCCACGGGAGACATGTCACTAGACGGTCCTCTCTCCCTCCAGCTATGTGACTGTCCACTTCTCTCAGGATTGAGTCACCCACTACAATAGCAGATCTACCCTTCCTCATCTGTCTCTCTGGTCTCAGGTCTGTGTCAGTGGCGCAATCCTCTAGTCCTTCCTCCGGGCTCTGTTGAGTCTCCACCTCATCTGTCATCACTGAGGAAGACATGGGAGAGTTGCCAGAAATGGTATTCAATTCTGATGAATCGGAGAAACTCATGCAAATCTCTAACACTGGATGATGGATGATGGAATAGGTCAGTTTGACAAATTGAACATTAGCAATTCGCCTGGACCAGATGGTATACATCTCAGAGTGTTAATAGAATTGAAAAATGAATTTGCAGAGCTATTAGTAATTTTCTTTAAAAACCAGCATAGTACCAGACTGGAGGTTGGCCAATGTGATGCTGATTTTTAAAAAGGGTTCTGGAGGTGATCTGGAAAATTTATAGACAGGTAAGTCTCAACGTCAGTGCTGAGCAAAATGGTAGAGAATAAAGAACAAAATGACGGATTATATATATAAGCATGGATTAATGAGAGAAAGCCAACATGGTTTTAGTCAAAGGAAATATTGCCTCACTAAACTACTGCATTTCTTTGAAGAGGTGAATGAATATGTTGATAAAGGTGAAACCGGGTGATATTCTATACTCGACTTTAAGCTAAGATTTTGGCGCAAGGGGGTCTCGGCTTATATTTGTGTCAGCGCCTCCCCCTTCCCAGACTTGTTGCAGGCCTCTGTCAGGCCTGTCATATGAACTGGTTGGGTGGGCCGGGGCAGGAGGGATCCCTTCCATCTTCTGTCCTAAAAACATAGTAACATAGTAGATAATAGCAGATAAAGACCTGAATGGTCCATCCAGTCTGCCCAACCTGATTCAAGTTTAAAAAATTATTTTTCTTCTTAGCTATTTTTGGAGAAGAATACAAAGCTCTGCCCGGTACTGTGCTTAGGTTCCAACTACTGACATCGCCGTCAAAGCTCACTCCAGCCCATCTACACCATCCCAGCCAATGAAGCCCTCCCCAGCTCATCTTCAACCAAACGGCCATATGCAGACAGTGCAAGTCTGCCTAATACTGGCCTTAGTTCTTCAATATTTACTATTATTTTTTTATCCTAGATCCTCTGTGTTCATCCAAGCTTTTTTGAACTCTGTCACCGTTTTCCTCTCCACCACCTCTCTCGGGAGCGCATTCCAGGTATCCACCACCCTCTCCGTAAAGAAGAATTTCCTTACTTGCTCTTGAATCTACCACCCCTCAACCTCATAGAAATATGACAGCAGATAAAGACCAAATGGCCCATCTAGTCTGTCCATCCACAGTAACGATTATCTCTTTCTCTCTCTGAGAGAAAACATGTGCCTATCCCAGGCACTCTTGAATTCAGACACAGTCTCTGTTTCCACCAACTCTTCCGGGAGACTGTTCCACTCATCTACCACTCTTTCTGTAAAAAAGTATTTCCTCAGATTACTCCGGAGCCTATCACCTCTTAACTTCATCCTATGCCCTCTCATTTGCAGAGTTTCCTTTCAAATTAAAGAGATTCGACTCGTGCACATTTATATTACTTAGGTATTTAAACATGTCTATCATATCTCCCCTCGCCCGTCTTTCCTCCAAAGTATATAGATTGAGATCTTTAAGTCTGTCCCCATACGCCTTATCACAAAGACCACACACCATTTTAGTAGCCTTCCTCTGGACTGACTCCATCCTTTTTTTATCTTTTTGAAGGTGCAGCCTCCAGAATTGTACACAATATTCTAAATGAGGTCTCATCAGAGTCTTATACAGAGGCATCAATACCTTTTTTTTTCCACCTGGCCATACCTCTCCTTATGCAACCTAGCATTCTTTTAGCTTTCACCGTCAACTTTTCAACCTGCTTGGCCACCTTAAGTTCATACAATCACACCCAAGTCCCGCTCTTCTGTTGTGCACATTAGTTCTTCACCCTCTAAACTGTACCATTCCCTCTGTTTTTTGCAACCCAAATGAATGACCTTGCAATTCTTAGCATTAAATTTTAGCTGCCAAATTTCAGACCATTCTTCAAGCTTCACCAGGTCATTCACACCATCCAGCTTATCTACTCTATTGCAGATTTTGGAATCGTCTTCAAAGAGGCAAATCATACCTGACACCCTTCAGCAATATCATTTATAAAAATGTTATAAAGAACAGGCCCAAGAACAGAAAGAACCATGAGGCACACCACTGGTAACATCCCTTTCCTCAGAGCGATCTCCATTGATCACTACCCTCTTTCACCTTCCACTCAAGTTAAAATAAAACTTGAAACCTGATGAATCGCTTATTTAGATTTACTAAGCGAAATGCAACATTAATAAAAAATATAAGCATATATTTAGATTCAACCATCCCAAGGGCACTCAGTTTATTAGACGTCTGTGTGGAACACTGTCAAACGCTTTGCTAAAATCTAATTCTTGTACAATCTCTCTGGAGCCTGAACTATCGGGTAATGCATCCATTCCAGCCTTGGCAGCAGAAGTTAAAAATAACACCAACCCCCTCTGCGATGTCACTGTGCGGCCGCTCCCCTTGAAGTTCAGTTTGATTCTGCAGCCTTGCTGAGAACTTCTAGTTTTCTTCTGCTCGTGATTTTATTTCTCAATTCCTAGTCTTTTATTTTCTTCAGTTCTGTGGGTTTGCCCTTGTGGTGCGGATCAACTCTGTGCGAATGATCCTTCGGCGGGAGATCGCAGACATTTTAAAGTTTGTCTGCTTCTGGAGGGTGCTCTGTAAGACTGAAACTGCAGTAAACCCTCTGGACAGCCTGCAGATTGAATTGGGTCTCCAGGTTCAGGGACCATCTCTCCCCTGGTTTGTCCACAAAGGGGTAGAGCGCAGGCTGCTGCAGTTCTGAGGAGGTATGCCAGGATCGGAACTGCGCCGCGTGTCTTCCCTGATTTCCCTAAAGGGTCCTGGTGGTCGTGATCTGAGGTGACAGGGAAGTTGGGGCAGCCAGAAGATCTGAAATATTCAGTTTAATCAGCTCCTGAGGTAATGATCTCCCTATGCCTGTACTGTGTATTGCTGGCTGCCATTGAAATGCATTGCAGCACATGTCTGTGAGTCACAGATTTTGGGGGGGTTTCCCTGCATGCCCTGGTACCCCCCACCTTTAAAATCCTAAAATTTCTGTTTTTTTTAGTGTTTTTCTACATTTTTAATGGCTGTTTTTCTGTCAAATTTGGCACCTGCGGCGGCCATCTTGGATTTTCTTAAAAGTTTTTAAAAGTATATTTTTTGGTCTTAGAAGCTTCGTTTTTGCTCCGAACTTCACAGATGGCCACCTCAGGACAGGATGGCATGGAATCATGCCTTAGATGCGGCAGCTAGCGACTGGATTTACAGCCGTTTATCCCGTGCACCGTGGAGACATGAGCAGATCCCACACTCCCCTCGTCCTGAGAGGCCCTAATGCCCTTTCATTCCACCAGAGTCATGATTATTGCATCCGGGGCGCCTAAACTGGGCACGGATGGCGTTTTTGTGAAACGCAAGCGCAATTTCGGGAAACGGTCTCCTCAGTCTGCTGTTCCTGTGAGATTTGAGACGCACAGAGCGGTTCCGGCCACCGGTGCCTGTTTTTCACCAGATTTTGGGGCTCTGAGGTATCTGACTGTCAAAAAAAACACAAAAAAACCCAGGAATTAAAGAGGCTTTGCCTGTTTCTCCCATTCAGACTCCAGTACAACAGTCTGTTCCACTTTTGGATGCTAGCATGATGATTTGTTCCTTTACTGGGGTACCAGAAAACAGGCGGCTCGTCCCCGTCCTTGCTTCTGCTTCGGTGTATGTGCCGTTGCTGTCGCCTGTTTCTTCGGCGGAATTAGCAGAGGTGGCTAACTTAGCGGATCTGGGTGTTACCCAGACCAATGGGTTCCGAGACCTTACGGATCGCCGGGCGGAGTGTCAGCTCGTCAAGACTAGCCGCCTGCCCGTCTTTATTTTGGGGCTACTGTGAACACAGAACCTGGTTTTAGACCATGCAGTTCCGACAGTATGTACAGTTCGGAGTTCCATGCCTCCTTGCTGCACTGCGGTTTTGGCGGAAGTGCTTTTAGAAGTTTGGGAGTCCATGGAGGGTTTCCTTATCCAAGTTTCCAAGTTTATTATAAGATTTGATTAATCGCCTATTCCAGGTTCTAAGCGATGTACAGCTAAAATTACAAAGTTAGGGTAAACATACATAATTAGAACAACTTAATATTAAAAATATTAAAATAGCATAAAAATACATAACATGACTAAACGTATACAACAGGACAATGAACATACATGATCACAAAAAGGTAAAGTTATGGGAAGAAATACAATTCAATATAAAAGAAACAATTAAGGTTAAAAAACATTAGGGAAAGGGGAAGAAATTTAATATAAAATGTAGAAAAAAATCAATTAATCACTAAAAGCATCTTTAAAAAGAAATCCCTTAAGTTTGCTCTTGAATTTGTCTAAAATTCTTTCTTCTCTTAAATGAATTGGCAAGGCGTTCCAGGCTAGAGGAGCCGTAACTGAAAAAATAGAATGACGTGTACCAATAACTTTTAACGATGGAACAACTAATAAATGTTGATCAGTTGACCGTAACACTCTTGAAGTATTATAGGGGATTAAAAGTTTATAAATAAAAGCCGGAGTTTTAAAAATTATTGATTTGAAAGTGAGCAAATTTAATTTGTACATTATTAGATATGTAACCGGCAACCAATGTGCTTTCTCAAGCAAAGGCGTAACGTGATCAAATTTCTTAGCGTTTTCAATAAGTTTAATCGAGGTATTTTGAATAATTTGTAAGCGTTTAATTTCTTTTTGTGCTATTTCTTTAAATAACGAAAAAAGTATCCACTGGATCAAAACGTAGGCGGGGATAGAGCATGATTGCAAGGGATATTTAAATGGTGCCGGGAGACGCCGCCGCCATCACTGAAGAAACTAAAACAGGAGTCGGATGACAGCGGCAGCCCCGGTGAGCGTTTTCTTTAGATATAAATAAATTTTGAAAAGTATAATATTTAGCTATATTTTTTAACTAATTAGGAGGGGGGAGACTAGGTTGTAGTTGTTTTCTTAGTTTTCTCCTTTTATCTCACAGGGAGACCCTTGAAACAGCACTCGTGTAGTGCGAAACATGTCGGGTCTGGCTCCCAAGGTGGCTGAGATAAGTGTATATTTATACTTTTACTAAGTTCAGCATTCGCATTAAAGATTTGAATACTTGTGATTCACCACTTTAAAATAATAAAATAATAAAAAATTAAATAATGGACTGCCGATGATGAGGCACTACACAGCCTTCCCGCTGTAATAACAAATCTATTGCAGTGGTGGAGTGGTGGGGCTGAGGCGTCCTAAACAACATATAGTTGGATTTGAAACGTTTTGATCCAGTGGATACTTTTTTCGTATGTTATCGATTTATACTGGATTAAAGTTTTTTATAGAAAATTATAGCCAGTGATAAATAAATTTCTTTAAATAAGGCATTACAGTAATCAATCTTTGAAATAACTAAGGAGTGTATCAATATATTCAAGGATTTTGGGCAAATAAATTTTTTCATTGAACATATTTGGCGGAGACTATAGAAAGTAGATTTCACAACATGACTAATATGTATCCCATGGCATCGGATTTCAACCAGAGACTGGTCCCGCTGACATTGGATTCAGCTGTGGCTCACGTCGCTAAGCGTACCTCCTTTTCCTCAGATGGAGGAATTGTCCTGCAGGATGTTCAGGACTGCCGATTGCATTTTGATCTCCAGCGTCGTTCTGTTTCCGCTACAGCGGGAGGGCAAACTGTGGCGGCCACTTCTGTGTGGCCTGGGAATGTCTGAATTTTTTTTGCCCGAAGCACTCTGTAGCATCTTGAACTAAGCTCGGAGCCTCTTCAGGCTCCGCTCGGCGAATGACTTGGATTCACCAGTGGTTGGGTGCTACTTCAGCTAAAGGCTCAGTGAACAGGTTCCTTTTACGTGTTCGCTCCTGTTTGGTCAAGGTTTGGATGGCCAGTGTTTAGGTCTGTAGCCTGTGGTGCTCCCGGGCTCTAGACCTTGTTCGACCAGAGGTGTGGGATGGCTGGATTTTCGTCCCTGCTGGAGTTCACTGGTCCCCCGGCGGCGGGATAGCGTTTTGGAGCTCCCTCCAGTCTAGGCTTTGGAGGTGCAGCGCGCCCACAGTTTTTCTACTCCCAGCCTTCTGCCCCTTCCTAGAGAAAAATATGCCACCAGGTCTCTGGCAGGGCCCCCCTCCCAATTTGGGGGGCAGCTTTCGTCCTTCCTTCTGGAATGGCAAATGGTAATCTCAGCCCAGTGAGTCCTCGTTGTACTCAGGAATGGTCTTTGACTACAGTTTTTTGGCCTCTGCTAGAATTATTCTTGTCCTCTCCTGTGGGAATTCCAGACAGGGCCAGCCAGGTGTGAGCCACGGCGCACTGGTTGCTGGATCAGGCAGCTATAGAGCCTGTCCCAAAGGGAAATTGGGGCACTGGGAGATACGCCTTTTCCTTCATCATGCTAATGAAAGTACTTTGAAGATTGCTGACCAATTATGGACCTGAAAGCAGTGAACGCCATCCTATGAGTTCCACGTTTCCAGCTGTAAATGGTGCATTCAGTGGTGGCAGCAGTGGCGCCCGGGGAGTTTTTGGCTTCCTTGGACTTCTTGAAAGTGTACCTCCACATCTCGATTTTTTTGTTTTGTTTTGGTTTTTTCCGGATCATCGGAGGTTCCTGAGGTTGCATTTTCTCGGGAGGCACTTCCAGGTCACGGCACTGTCTATTGGGTTGGTGTCAGCGCCCAGATCATTCACCACAGTCATGGTGGTGGTGGCTGTCCATCTGCGCTCGCTGGGGGTGCTAGTCCATCAGTGCCTTGACGGCTGGCTGATCAGAGCTCCCTCTTTGGTGGAAGGCCCTTGGTGGTTCACCAAGCGGTGACTGCTGGACAGTCTCGGCTGGTGATCTATCTCATGACGTGTCGCTTTGAGCTGCCGCAGGACTTGGAGTATGTGGTTGTCTGGTTCCAATTGGGCAGGCACCAAGTGTTTCTGACAGACTCCTGGATGATTATGCTTCGGAGTGCAGTCGGGACGTGTTAGTTGCTCCAGCCCCAACAGCCTGGCAGTATCTGCAGGTATTGGGTCTATTGGTGGCGACCATAGTTGTGTTCTGTGGACAAGGGCTCGCATCCGTTCTCTTCAGTTGTCCATTCTGTCCTGGTGGAATCCTCAATGGGATGTGCTGGGGTGAAGTTGCCTTGCTTGGCAACGACTCGCAGCTGTGAGATGTTGTGGTAGATCCTGGTTTCTCTGTACAGAGGGCTCCCTCTGCGCGTCTTGGACTGGGTGCCTCTGGCGATGGACGCGAGTCTCCCTGGTTGAGGAGCTCTGTGCCGGTCCACTGTTGGTGGACTACGTTGGAGAGCAGATGGTTGTTCATTCGGCTGGAGATGTGTATGGTCTGTCTGGCCTGCTGCGATTTCACAGGATTCCCTGCGTATTCTTGGACATTGCGTCGGTGGTTGCCTATGTCTTCTTGTCAGAGGGGCTTAAGGAGTCCCCTGCTCGTTGCCTAGGTGGAGAAGCGTCTGCCGGTCTTGTCCTCTACTCCTGTGGCAGGGGTGAACGATGTGCCGGTAGACTTTCTCAGTTGTCAGATTTTGGACCCGGGAGAATAGTCCCTGTCTGAGCTCGCGTTCGAAGCCATGTTTCTTCGGAGGGGGTCACCCTCCTTTCGATCTGATAGCATCCTCAGGGAACCGGAAGGTGGACTGGTTCTTCAGCCGCCGATGGGAGGTCAGCAGAGCAGGGCTCGGCGCTCTGGTTCAACCATGGACTGATGGGGGAACTTCTGTATGGCTTTTCCCCATGGCCTATGATAGAGCACATTCTGGGCCGGGTGGCATCTCATGCAGGTCTGGTGTTCCTAGTGGCCCCGAACTTGCCTGGCTGTCCTTGGTACGCAGACCTGGTGCGGTTGAGGGGGTCTGCGTCTTCCTTGCCATCGGAGATTGCTCACGCAGTGCCCGATAGCCCTTCCAGTTCCGGACGGCTTGGTTTTGTGATCGGGGACTGTACGCGCGACCTTGAGGGCTAAGGGCTTCTTTTCTGCTGTCATTGCCACGTTTCTTCATGGCAACAGGAATTCGATGGGGTCAGCCTCTGCGAAGGCCTAGAGGTGTTTTTCGGCCTGGTGTGCAGCAATTCACATGGATCCTTTGGCCCATCGGTGGTGCCTGTTCTGGCCTTCCTGTGGGCTGGCCTCAGGAAGGGTCTGGGAGTTTCTTCTTCCAGATCCCCATTGTGGGACTGTCGTGTTCGGGTCCCTCTTCTCTCTGGGGTTCTCTGGTGTCTCCCCAAGATGTCTCCCTTGCGACTGCTGGGTTCTCCAAGGGATCCGAGTCTGGTTCTTCACTCACTGGCTCATCTGATCTATGAACCCTTGATTGGGATTTCTCTGAGAGATGTTGCCGTTAAGACTGATTTCCTCGTTACGGTCCCTTCTGCTCAGGGTCTGTCAGAGCTTCAGGCTATGTCGTGCAGGGATCCTTTTCTCTGCATTATGGAGTTTGCGGTTGTTTTGAGGACCGTGTCTTTTCTTCTGTACGTGGGGTCAGCAGTCCACGTCTCCCAGGTAGTTCAGCTACCCACTTTTGTTCTGTCGGGTTCCAAGTCTAAGACCCATGTTTCGCGGTCTCTTGAGGTGTGGCGTCTCCTTTTGAGATGCTTTGAGGCTACTAACGACTTCTGTCTGTCGGACCATCTGTTTGTCCTGGCGGGCCCCGCACGCCGGAGTCGGCCTGCTTCCGAGGCTACCTTCTCGTGTTGGTTGCATGTGGGCATTTCCGCGGCCCATGTGGTAGCCTCCCCTTGGCATGAGCGCTCACTCTGCCGGAGGCAGGGCTTTCTCGTGGGCTGACTCTCATGTGGTCTCGCCTGAGGAGATTTGTCAAGCGGCCACGTGGGTTTCCCTTCATATTGTTTTTCCAGGTTTTACCGGCTTGATGTGGCAGCTATGGGTGTTGCAGCCTTTGGCCCTTCTGTTCTGGCGGTGGGCTCATTGGGACTGCTTTGATACGTCCCATTATAGTTCAGGCTCCAGAGGGATTGTACAAGAATGAAAGATTAGGTTTCGTACCTCTGCTAATCTTCCTTCTTGTAGATCTCCTCTGGAGCCTGAACTCCCGCCCATTTGTTTTGTCCAAGTCGCAGGTTGCCTGCCAGTAACTGGTAAGTTGGCTTTCTCTCTTTGACCAGCCTTGCTAACATTTCCCCGAGTGTCCTTTTATTTACGCTTATGGGGTTTTAGGGGTTCTGGTTTCCAGAGCTTTGTTGAACAAATCTTTAATAGGAACCGCCAGAACCTCTCAGAGCTCCCTCAGTATCCTGGGATGGATCCCGCCTGGTTCCATCACTTTGTCCACCTTTAAAAAAAAAAAAAATCTCCCTCCCGCCTCTCCGCTTACCTTTTTGAATCCCTGGTGGTCCAGTGGTGTACTGGGCAAGAGTGAGTTTTCCGTGCTCCTACCCCACGCTGATCCCCTTCCGTGAATGGCCACCTCAAGTTTTTGCAGCCCACCGGGCATGAGTGAGCTTTCACGCTCCTGCCTGTTGCTGAGCCGCACACTGAATGGCTTCTGCGAGTTCTTGCGAGATTCGTGAGAACTTGTAGCAGCTATTCAGGATGTGGCTCAGCACCGGATCGTAGCATGGAAAGCCATGGGCTTAGCCCCCTCTGGTCACTCCATGGATCAGGAGGGGCAGAAAGCTTGAGATCAGGGTTGTAAAGTCCTGCAGGGTGGTGAATGGCTTTGTCCCCGTAATCACGGTGACCATTTTTTTTCTCGCTCTCTCTGTTGTGGTGGGTTACCCGTGGCTAGCCAAGAGTAACAGCCGCTGTGTCATTCCCTAGTAGATATAAAACAAAATAATGAACAGTATGGATCCCTGTGGTATCCTATAGATCAACTCCAAGTGGTGATGAGGTGTTGCCAAACAGTATGGACTGTTGCTTATCTTTACAAATTATTTTTAAGACACTTGTAATTGTGTTCAAAGTTATCTATTATGGGATTCCCTGGTATTTGTTGCCGGTTATGGCAATTTACCAATAAGAACATAAGAACATTTAGAACTCTGAGGTCTGCGGGCGCAATGCGACTGTCGGTGATGGACTTCTCAAAAGTGTGCTATGAGAATACGAGAGATTCTGCTTTTTCCATCATAGGAGTCACTCTGTGGAACAAGTTAACTGGACCACAAAGAGCTCTCACTGATGTTCAAAAGTTCAAGAAAATGCTTATCACACTCTTTGTAGAAGCATTGTAATGAATGATGATTCTTGTCTACTCTGATTTGGGACTGCTATATAATAGAGCGCTGTGGATACATTTTTCTTACTGAATGATTTAAAATGTTTATTGACTGTATAGATTTTGTTTTTTGTATGTTTTTAGTTATTTTATGAATATTATTTGTAAGCCACCTAGTAATAAGCAGTTGAGAAATTTGATAAATTAATTAATTGGTGTACCATTTCCCTCCCTTTCTACAGTTTATCTGAGATAGAAGATCCTCCTGCTGTTTGTGAAATTTCACCATTGGTGTCATACTTTGGAGAGGTGAGTCTATATATAGATCATAACATAAAATAGCAAATAATTCTTTGGTGTCAGTACTAAAATACTTAAAACCAAATTTTAAAATTCTCAGTGCTGAGCAGGAGTACAGAAGTGGGCAGAAGCATTATTTTTGTGGAAGACTTCTTTAAAGTTTCAAGTTTAATAAAGTTTTGATTAATAGCTTAATAATAATTCTAAGCGATGTACATAACACTAAAATTACAAAATTTGGGGAACAATACAACATATAGCAAGAACTGAGTCTTGCAAAACTAATGACAAACTTGACAAACCCATGAACATAGGGAAGGAAGGGAAAAGAACTACAAGTTATTTGATAGTAAATAAGACATTCAAGGGAAATACATGAGGAGAAGAGAAGTCAGTATACTTCAATAAAGCTATCCAGTAGAGTTGAAATCAGACCAGTGAACTGGCTTGCTAGTTATCAAAGGCATCCTTAAAAAGGAAGCTTTTTAATTTGCTCTTAAATTTTTCCAAGATGCGTTCTTCCCTCAAATAGATAGGGAGCGAATTCCATGTTTGTGGGGCTGTGATAGAAAAAATAAGTTGCCATTTGATCTCAATGTTCTATTTGAAGTGTAGGGATTTTATTTGTTAAAAGGAACATAGACTTGAAAGCTCTGCATCCCTACCAAATTTGCATAGTGCTCCTAAATACACTAAATAAATTCTGCATTATTTGTGAATTGTTCTCATAAATGGAAATAAATATGAGTGGAGGATGTACAGTATACCCTGTTTCCCCGAATATATGACACTGTCTTATATTTTTAAAAACTCCAAAATATGCACAAGGTCTTATTTTCAGGGGGATGTCTTATTTTTCCATGAAGAAGAATACAGTACACATTTATTGCTGAAAAAAAGACATTTATTACCTGTATATGGTACAGGTCATCACAAACCAGAAAAGCTGTATCACAAACCAGAAAAAACTGTATCACAAACCAGAAAAACATTTACTGTATAACAGTTTACAGTATGATACATTTACACATTTAATCAATGACAATCAAGTCATCATCTTCTGGAACATCATCATAATAACTCACACCCTGAGGTTCCAGGTCAATTACTTGGGACTCCATTTCTTTCACAATCAGTGGACCAAATCTCTCATGTTTAGCAATAGCAGTGTCCTCAAATGAGTACTTCTTATCAAGGTAGCCTGCTCGTAATGCATGTTCAATGCAACTGTCAGTGATTTTATCCCATGAATTCTTCACCCAGGTCACAACCTCTTGCAGTTTAGGTTTCACAAAGTTTCCACGCTGATTTCTCTCCATTCTATTTTCAATGTAGTCATTAATTTCCATGCGCAGATTGTCCTTGAATGGCTTGTTGATTGCAATATCAAGGGTCTGGAGATAGGCCGTCATTCCCGTAGGAATCATTATTTGATCTATTTTTCTTTCATGAAGAAATGACTTCATATCTTTAGCACGGTGAGTGCTAGCTACATCCCAGACTAGCAGACCTCTTTGACCTCCTCGCATAACAAGTGGCAGCATTAAATCTACCCACTTTCTTATAACAGCTTGTGTGGCCCAGGCTTTTTCAGTTTCAAGGACAAAAATTCCTGAAACACGTTCAATCTTTTCCTTCTTGCCCTTAGAAATTATTAGAGGTAGGACTTTAGTGCCATCCAGACGAATTGCCAAAATACAGGTCACACGTGCACTTTCATAAGCAGTGGAGGGAATGTACACTGAGGAGGCACCCCGCTGTTCAATTGTTGTTTGAGATGATTGGCCCATAAACACTGCAGTTTCATCCATAGCAATCATGTTGGAAAGCTTGTATTTAGAGAAGTCAATCTCATCAATAAAGGACTTGAATGCAAGTGCTCGCTTAATCACTTGAGCATCTTCCAGCCTAAACAATGTCGTGGATCTTCTTAAAGACAATTCACTTCTCTGAAGGAAATTATCCAGCCAGTGTTGTGATGCTTTGAAATTTTCAGAGGCTATGTTAAACTGTGGCGCCATTGCAAGGGCGAATTCTTGAATATGAGCCCTATTCACAACCAAAGCCTTTGTTCTCCTGTCAACAACCCATTCACAGATCAGATCTTCCAGCTCAGAAAATATTGGTTTCCGACCTGATCCACACTTGCGTTTGTTAGAATTTCCCTTTTCCACTTGTTCAACTAGTTTACCATACTCTGCTCGCCACTTGTGGAGCAATCGTATATTCAACATTTTTTCTTTGCAGAAAGCAGCAAGATTTTGGCCCCAAGAATCTTCCACGATTCTCCTCTTGTACTCCACAGAGTAGCTTTTTCTTTTTGTGGCCATGCCTAAGGGTAAAAGAATAAAAAATGGCACTAGGGTATCCTGGGTGGGGGGGGGGTGATCTTTTAAAATGATACAGAGGGCATCAGAGGGGGGAATCAAAATGGCACAAGAGAATCAGGGGGATGGGCGGTTACCATCTTAACAGTATGGAGAGAAAAACGTTAGCTTGCCATGTAAAAGGTAAATAAAAATTGGCATGCAAATCCTTTAAACCAGATTTTTGATTTTACAGTTAACAATCTGGTTTAAAGGATTTGCATGCCAATTTTTATTTACCTTTTACATGGCAAGCTAACGTTTTTGGAAATGTGTCTGTAACACGGTAAATGTACACTTGTAAAGTTTGAATTTGAAATCAGCTTTCAAATCTGTTAGAAAACAGCATCCTCCACATACCGTACAGATCAGATACAGATTTGCAGTTTGCTTTTAAAACACTAGATGGCAGCATCACTATGTACGGTATCAGTGATACCGTACATAGTGATGCTGCCATCTATTCAGTGTTCCCTCTAAGCGGGCGGGTGTTGTGAGCAAACTTTTTTCACCGTGAGCCAAAAATATCGGGCGCCAGCAAGTTATGAGCCAACTCGCCCGATTCTCCTCTCGCCGCCCTGCCATCTGCCGTACGCCTCTTCCGATTGTGCGCTGTGACGAGAAACGTGTGCGCTGCGATGTAATATTTTGTGCGCCAGCGCAGCTTAGCGGAAACACTGGTTCAAATGGTTTTATTTATTTCCCCAAATTTATTTTTGTTATACGCATTGAAAATATTTGATATTGCGTTTAAATCAAAATCTCAATAAACTTGAAACGAGTGCCCGTGAGATTGTGGGAGGGTTAAATACTCAAAACTTAGAAGTTTTTGCTACGCCAGCTTTCTGGTATCTTTACATACAGTGGCGTACCTAGCATATGTAACATCCGGGGCCCATCATTTTTTGGCACCCCCCCCCATCTGTAAGAAAAACATGATTTTTAGTAACAAACCACACGTCACACATGAGTACCTAGGAAAAGGCAGCATCTTACATATTGCAGTGAGCAGTACATCAATACACCCATTGTAAAACTAAACAAGCCAGACCAGCACAGATCAATCCTACACCGTCAATCCTAACAGAAAACACACAGAACACAGAAAACACCTTCGCCTAGTAAGGAATATGTAATCACAAACTAACCCCTCCCTCTTTTACAAAACTGTAGTGTGGATTTTAGCTACGGAGGTAACAGCTCTGATGCTCATAAAATTCTGAGCATCAGAGCTGCTACCACCAAGGCTGGTGCTAAAAACGCTTCACAGTTTTGTAAAAGGGGGGATAAAATAAAAATACATAGACAAAGGTTAAATTGAACCAGCAAGAAGCTGGACTCTGCATACAATGCTTCACAGAAACAGTGACACATGTCTCCTAAAGCAATAAATAAATAGAAATTTTTTTCTACCTTTGTCTTCTGTGGTTTCTCCTTTCCTCATCTTCTTGTAACTCTCTTCCTTCCATCCACTGTCTGCCGTCTCTCTTCCCCTATATGGCATCTTCTCTCCTTCTATGCCCCTTCCAGAAACTGTATGCCTCCCCCTTCCATCTCTCCTTTCACCCCATTGGTCTGGCATCTCTCTCCTCGCCTTCCCTCTCCCACACCTCTCCTCATAGTCTGGTATCTCCCCTTCCCTGATTCTCTGGCATCTCTCTCCTTTCCTTTTCTTCCATCTTTCGCTCCCCCTCCATGCTCTCACATCTCCCCCTTCCTTTTCCCTTAGACTGGCATACCTTCCTCCTACGCTCCAAGCCCTGGCATCTCCTTTAATTCCCTCCCTCATCTTCCTTCTCCCTCCAGCTGGGTACCGCAACACTCTTCCCTGCAGCTCTGCACTTCCCCACAATTGCCATGCTTCGGTTCCTCTTCTTCCTTCCTTCCTCCCCCCCCCCCCCCCGCGGGACCCTGCGGCACCATCAACTCTTACTCCCTCTAATGTCGGCCCTGCAGCTCCAGACTTCCTCGCACCTTCTCCCCTCCCCCTTTGGATCGCTATTATTTTAAATGTTATAGCCGCGGAGCTGTATCCATCAGTGGAGATGTCTAACCTCGGCCTGCCCCGGAACTCTTACTGCAACAGTGACTTCCTGTTCCTGCCTAGACGGGCGGCTGCTGCAGTAAGAGTTCCGGGGCAGGCCGAGGTTAGACATCTCCACTGATGGATACAGCTCCGCGGCTATAACATTTAAAATAATAGCGATCCAAAGGGGGAGGGGAGAAGGTGCGAGGAAGTCTGGAGCTGCAGGGCCGACATTAGAGGGAATAAGAGTTGATGGTGCCGCAGGGTCCCGCGGGGGGGGGGGGGGGAGGAAGGAAGGAAGAAGAGGAACCGAAGCATGGCAATTGTGGGGAAGTGCAGAGCTGCAGGAGCTGTTATAGCCGCGGAGCTGTATCCATCAGTGGAGATGTCTAACCTCGGCCTGCCCCGGAACTCTTACTGCAGCAGCCGCCCGTCTAGGCAGGAACAGGAAGTCACTGTTGCAGTAAGAGTTCCGGGGCAGGCCGAGGTTAGACATCTCCACTGATGGATACAGCTCCGCGGCTATAACATTTAAAATAATAGCGATCCAAAGGGGGAGGGGAGAAGGTGCGAGGAAGTCTGGAGCTGCAGGGCCGACATTAGAGGGAGTAAGAGTTGATGGTGCCGCAGGGTCCCGCGGGGGGGGGGAGGAAGGAAGGAAGAAGAGGAACCGAAGCATGGCAATTGTGGGGAAGTGCAATCCCCCCAATGCGTCCCCTTACCTTACCTCCCCTTACCTTTGCGACGCGTGTGTGCGCTGTGAAGAGAAACTTGTGCGCTGCGATGTAATATTTTGTGCGCGAGCGCAGGCCAGCGCAGCTTAGCGGGAACACTGGTTATCACTACAAGTAAATACCAGTAGTACGTAGCAATGAAAGGTACGGTAACGAACTACGCAGAAAATGAACTACAGGGCACAGCTGCCTAAAGCCAGGATTAGATGACTTGAGGAGGAGGTAGGAAAGAGCTTGCCGGCTGCTTTTAACATTGAGTGGGTACCTGTAAGTTCAGCTCCGCTCTTGGTGTACAGAGGCTGTTCCTGGACTTGTTTTCCTGGACAGCGGAAGCAGGAAGTTGTGTGACCACGCATATGGTACTGTACCAGTACTCTGGATCAGTGGCGTACCTAGGGTATGTGGCACCCGGGGCCCATCATTTTTTGACACCCCTCCCATGTAAAAAAATATTTTTTGTAATGACCATGAAACAGAATAAATGGTCAGAATAGAAACAGGCAGTGAAAATTTTCTTATATTCCAAACATAACATAACATAAATTATGTCTGAATTGTCATGACATCAGAAGTACATATGAAGTAGTTGCAGGTGATGCTTGGGACAGTTCTGATTGTGTTAGTTCGGTTTTATGTGTTTTTTGAATAGAAGGGTTTTTATTTCTTTTTGAAGGTTTTGCAGTCTGTGGTCGATGTCAATTGGTTGTAGAGTTGGGGGTCGAGTGTTGCAGCTCGAATGGCTAGGAGGTTGTCAAACAGTTTTTTTCTTTTGACGTTTTTGGTTGGAGGGTGTGTGAATGGTGCGTGAATTCTCCTATGTCTGTTTGAAGTGGATTGAATTATTTAGCTGAAGAAATTAGTTACCCCCTCATCCCACACACATTAATTCTCTTCCATTTTTGTTCCCATTATAAAAAACACTGATAAGTTCCCAGAAAAAAAATACATTAAAATAAGAAGTGAAAACAAAGGCCCCTACAGATGAGAACATAACATAAGAATAGCTTAACTGGGTCAGACCAATGGTCCATCATGCCCAGTAGCCCATTCTCATGGTAGCCAATCTAGGACACTAATACCTGGTCAAAACCCAAAGAGTAGCAACATTCCATGCTACCGATCCAGGGCAAGCAGACACTTCCCCCATGTCTTAATAACAGATTATGGACTTTTCCTCCAGGAATTTGTCCAAATCTTTCTTAAAACCAGCTACACTATCTGCTTTTACCATAACTTCTGGCCACTTCATTTTTAAGTTTAGATCTTTCCTTTCAAACAGAGACCTTGCTAGATGTCAAATACAGCACAAGGTAACTTCACATGGACTTAGCTGTGCAGGAAATGTGAATCTCCTCATACACCCACCATATAGTGCAAAAATGTGCAAAGGTCTGTTTTTTTCTTTCGATCACTACATAGCCTAATGCCACACAAGCAGCGCTGTTACAAACATATTCTGTAGGTCAATGCTAAGGATAACAAAGTTTCCTTCCTTGGACCAGAAGGAGATAAACCACTGGAAGAGATCCCAAAACAACACCCAAAGACCCACTCAGGTGTGTGAACCAGTTGAGTGGAGTGGACTAACCGGGGGGTGGAAATGGGCCCGGAGTTTGCTCAGCAGAATTTCCCAGACCACCTCTTCCTCTCAACACATTGACACGCTGCCACCATCACCACTAGGAACACCTCACTGGGTAGGCCAGCTATGCTATAAACTTTATAAAACACATTATTATATTTTCTTATAAAGCACATATTTTAACTGAACTCTCTGAAATCCTCAGCCTTTCCATTCACAAAAATTGAAGGAAGAAAAGTTCCCATTTCCTGCTGTCTCATGTCCCCGGCCTATACAATATTTTTTTTCTGCAGACCCTTCAAAAGTCTGACCAAATCCTCGTTTCACTTGCATTATAAAGTACTGAGGATGCCATCTGTCCCCAATCCCAGGTCCTAAAGTCTAAGACAGTAGCGCAAACTAATGCTGCCAGATACAGGAAAAAAATTTTTGATTCGATTCAGCCCTATTGAATTGGTTTTTCAATTCGATTTTCCTGCCCAGTTGGGTGATTTTTTTCAAAACTCCTGGTGGGTTTTATAGCTTTTTCACCCCCTTTGGCTTCTCCTAACCACACTGGCGCTGTGGTGTAAATAAAATAAAGAAACAAAAAGGACTTTTCCTCTCTCTGTTAAATCCTAGCTCACGTTTGCAGTCCAACACCAGCTCTGGCAGGATACACATTTCAAATCTGACATATTATAATCACAAAACAGAAAATAAAATTAATTTTTCTACCTTTTGTTGTCTGGTTATATTTCAAATCTTGTTGGTCCAAGGCTCTGGTTTTCTTCTGATAACTTGCTTGCCAGGGTCTCCTTCTTTCTTTCTGCATGCTAACCATCCATCTGCCAACTCTGTCCTCCCTTTCCATTTCCCTTCCCTTCCCAGGAAGTCTGGTATCTTTCCTTTTTTCATCTCCCTCCACAGATCCACCTTTTCTTAAATACCCTTTCATCCGGCATCTCTCCCTCCTTCCCCACCACCCCAGAGTCCACCATCTCTCCCTTTCTTTTCCTAATTACCCTCCTATCCAGTATCTCTATCCCTCCTCCACACCATCCCTTGTGTCCAATTTCTCTCCCTTTCTGTTCCTTCCCTCCCTAAATCCCATGGTCCATCATCTCTCTCTCTCTCCTCTATTTTCAGACCCATTATTTCTTCTCTCCCCCCCCCCCCCAAAGTTTGGCATATGCAGTCCAACACCAGCTCTGGCAGGATACACATTTCAAATCTGACATATTATAATCACAAAACAGAAAATAAAATTAATTTTTCTACCTTTTGTTGTCTGGTTATATTTCAAATCTTGTTGGTCCAAGGCTCTGGTTTTCTTCTGATAACTTGCTTGCCAGGGTCTCCTTCTTTCTTTCTGCATGCTAACCATCCATCTGCCAACTCTGTCCTCCCTTTCCATTTCCCTTCCCTTCCCAGAAAGTCTGGTATCTTTCCTTTTTTTCATCTCCCTCCACAGATCCACCTTCCCCACCACCCCAGAGTCCACCATCTCTCCCTTTCTTTTCCTAATTACCCTCCTATCCAGTATCTCTATCTCTCCTCCACACCATCCCTTGTGTCCAATTTCTCTCCCTTTCTGTTCCTTCCCTCCCTAAATCCCATGGTCCATTATCTCTCTCCCTCTCCTCTATTTTCAAACCCATTATTTCTTCCCCCCCCCCCCAATGTTTGGCATATGCAGTCCAACACCAGCTCTGGCAGGATACACATTTCAAATCTGACATATTATAATCACAAAACATATATAAATTATATATAAATCTGACATTTATATATGTCAGATTTATATATATCCCAATATAAACAACTGGGTATATTTCAAAAAGAATGTTCCTAAAGGGCCGTTAACGATAAATAACATATAAAGGAACAGAACCTACTTCAAACGTCTTTTATCATACAGTGGTGCTCAGATTCCAAGATGGAAGGTTAAAGAACTCAGAAAGGGCAACAGCCTTAAAGAGACTTAAATGGTATCAATCATTGCACCGGGTTGTAAAAGATGTTATGAAGTACTGCATAAGTGGTTTATAAAGTTCATAAATGCAAAAATTGCAAAGAGGTTTTTAGTCCAATTTTTAAACAACTTGATATGATTAAAGCTTGAATGAAGTAAATAACTTAGCTGAGAAATAGAGAATGCATAGGTGTAACTGGGTCCTGACGCGTTTCGCCGCTATGGCTTCTTCAGAGAACCCACTCGCAATCAATATATTCACTGCTTGTTATGCTTGGTTTCAATGTTAAGTTCTGCAACATCAAAAAACAAAGTGCATGGAAATGTTTAGATTCAAAGTAGAAGTTATTAACTAAACCAAAAACTCTACCAGACTCTCGACGCTGTCGGCGGGACACCTACTGTTGATTCCGTAATCTTTCAGTTTCCTGTGACGTAAGCGCTCAGCTGAGCACCCGGCATTTATACACTGAAGAAGATGTCAGTCATTTAATGGAGGAACGCCCACCATTCTACTTCTTTATTCAGGCCAGAGGGAGAGACCGTCCTCCAGTGATAGATCCAACTTTGTTCACGCTTCCATAGCCATGCCTGGGTATTACCTCCTCTACTACCATGGGCCACCTCTAATACCGTGAATTGTAAATCTTGGAGCTGGTGCGACATGGTCTGCCAGTGTAGAACTAAAGGGGCATTGATGTCGCCCCTTCTAATTTTGCTCAGATGTTCTGTAATCCGTGTTTTAATACTTCTGGTGGTGTGTCCGATATATAACAGATTGCATGGGCATTGAATAAGGTAAACAACCCCTATGGTATCACAATCCGAAAATTGCTGTAACGTGTGTTGCTTGGGAAGCAAAGGATGGTGGATGCAAGAAGTTTCCAAAACATGCGAACACATAGTACAATTACCACATTTGAAATGTCCTTTGGGCTCAGGTATCAGGATTTCTCCTGATGTATCAACAAAATGAGACTTGGATACAAAATCCCGTAGATTTTTGCCCCTGGAATAGGCAAAAAGAGGTAGTTGCCCCAGACATTGGTGTGCCTGAAGAATGTGCCAATGTGTGTTTATGATTTTTTTGATTTGGAATGCTTGATAAGAATAAGGCAACGTGCACACCAATCGAGGTTCGCGTTGATCAGGGGATGGTTGCAACAAGTAATCACGGTGGGCAAACAGAGCCCGTTTGTAAGCTTTTTTGATAATGCTGTGGGGGTACCCACGTTCACTGAACCGTCGCCACATGTCATCAGCCCGGAGTTTAAATTCTTCTCTAGTACTACACAGGCGCCTGAGTCTTAAAAATTGGCCCACTGGTAAATTGTTCTTTAGATGACGGGGGTGATAACTTCCATAATGCAACAACGTGTTTCTATCAGTGGACTTGCGGTGGATGGTAGTGACGAAGGTTCCTTCATGAATGGTAATATGAATATCCAAAAAAGCTATATGAGTGTATGAGGTACATGCAGTAAATTGCAAATGTGAATTGCATGTGTTTAACCACTGTAGAAATTGATGAAATAAATCCAAAGTGTTAATCCAAATCAAAAAAACATCATCTATATATCGTTTCCATGTGTATATTTCTCGAAAATATATAGATGGGTAAACAAAGGTGTCCTCAAAATCTGTAACATAAAGACATGCCAGAGACGGGGCCATGGTGGCCCCCATCGCGGTTCCTTGTATTTGTTGATAAAAATCAGCATCAAACATGAAGTAATTGTGTTGGAGAGCAATGCTGGCAATGGTGACTAAAAAATCTACTTTGGCTTTAGGCAATTGAAGGGTATCCAGATGTTTACGTACCACCTCAATGGCACCACTCTGAGGAATATTAGTGTATAAAGCCTGGATGTCAAGCGTGACTAACACTGCTCCCGGAGGAATACTATGTGGCTCCTGGAGCCAAACTAACATAGATGTAGTATCTTTTACATAGGACTTAGCACCAGATGAATTTACTACCAAAATGTCTGAATTTAAAAAATCCATGGAAGAATTTAGAGCAGACATTAGAAAAACAAAAATTGGCAAATTCAAAAGAGATGAGGGGGATTACATCCGGGGGTACGTCTACCCCTGGATGGACCGCAATAAACGTTCTCGACAGCCTAGAAAAATCACCTATGCGCAGTCCTCTAGTGGATCCAGTGGAGAAGACCCTAGCACTGATTCAAGTAGCTCAACAATGACAGGTCCAATTCAAACCCGATCTACCACTGTAAATTTTCAAGGGACGGCCTCCCACAAAACAGGAGGTCCTCGGTCCACCAGGGGGAGACGCCCTCCAAAACCCTAAATGTAGAAAACAATGTTTTCAACTTATCTAGTAGGACTTTGACGACAAATGAGGTTGCTGTTCTTTCCAAAGGGCTGTCATTTGTTCCTTTTTCAAATTACAACCCTTTGGATACTAGAATCAGTTTATTTAAACTCATCAGAAAGTGTAATTTAAAACTGTTTTTTCAAGATCAACCATCTGAGTCCGGCCCCATAGAGTTACGCAAAACTTCTACATGGAACCCCCCTGGGCCATTGGATCCACACTTGCAAGTTTTTCACAATCTTGTTGAGAAAGATATCTTGAATTTAGAACAGCAACCCTCTCACTGTAAACGTAATATGTCACCCGAAATGACCACTGCTCTAAGTACATTGACCCATGATTCGAACATTGTCATTAAAACGGCAGACAAGGGAGGGGGCATCGTTGTACAAGATACAGAAGCCTATGTGGCTGAAGCCCGTAGGCAACTCAGTGACAGCCATTACTACCTAGCTCTGCCCTGTGACCCCACAGTGAGCATCTCTGACCTCATTCATCATATTCTTTTACAGGCATTGGAACAGGGGACCATCACAGATAGGGAGTATCGGTTTCTTCATCAGAATCATCCTACCATCCCTGTGATATATTTCGTTCCTAAAATACATAAACATCTGACCAGGCCTCCAGGGCGCCCTATTGTTTCTGGCATTGGTTCTGTTCTAGAGCCACTGTCAGATTTTGTAGATTTCTATTTGAAACCCTTAGTATCTGGTGCTAAGTCCTATGTAAAAGATACTACATCTATGTTAGTTTGGCTCCAGGAGCCACATAGTATTCCTCCGGGAGCAGTGTTAGTCACGCTTGACATCCAGGCTTTATACACTAATATTCCTCAGAGTGGTGCCATTGAGGTGGTACGTAAACATCTGGATACCCTTCAATTGCCTAAAGCCAAAGTAGATTTTTTAGTCACCATTGCCAGCATTGCTCTCCAACACAATTACTTCATGTTTGATGCTGATTTTTATCAACAAATACAAGGAACCGCGATGGGGGCCACCATGGCCCCGTCTCTGGCATGTCTTTATGTTACAGATTTTGAGGACACCTTTGTTTACCCATCTATATATTTTCGAGAAATATACACATGGAAACGATATATAGATGATGTTTTTTTGATTTGGATTAACACTTTGGATTTATTTCATCAATTTCTACAGTGGTTAAACACATGCAATTCACATTTGCAATTTACTGCATGTACCTCATACACTCATATAGCTTTTTTGGATATTCATATTACCATTCATGAAGGAACCTTCGTCACTACCATCCACCGCAAGTCCACTGATAGAAACACGTTGTTGCATTATGGAAGTTATCACCCCCGTCATCTAAAGAACAATTTACCAGTGGGCCAATTTTTAAGACTCAGGCGCCTGTGTAGTACTAGAGAAGAATTTAAACTCCGGGCTGATGACATGTGGCGACGGTTCAGTGAACGTGGGTACCCCCACAGCATTATCAAAAAAGCTTACAAACGGGCTCTGTTTGCCCACCGTGATTACTTGTTGCAACCATCCCCTGATCAACGCGAACCTCGATTGGTGTGCACGTTGCCTTATTCTTATCAAGCATTCCAAATCAAAAAAATCATAAACACACATTGGCACATTCTTCAGGCACACCAATGTCTGGGGCAACTACCTCTTTTTGCCTATTCCAGGGGCAAAAATCTACGGGATTTTGTATCCAAGTCTCATTTTGTTGATACATCAGGAGAAATCCTGATACCTGAGCCCAAAGGACATTTCAAATGTGGTAATTGTACTATGTGTTCGCATGTTTTGGAAACTTCTTGCATCCACCATCCTTTGCTTCCCAAGCAACACACGTTACAGCAATTTTCGGATTGTGATACCATAGGGGTTGTTTACCTTATTCAATGCCCATGCAATCTGTTATATATCGGACACACCACCAGAAGTATTAAAACACGGATTACAGAACATCTGAGCAAAATTAGAAGGGGCGACATCAATGCCCCTTTAGTTCTACACTGGCAGACCATGTCGCACCAGCTCCAAGATTTACAATTCACGGTATTAGAGGTGGCCCATGGTAGTAGAGGAGGTAATACCCAGGCATGGCTATGGAAGCGTGAACAAAGTTGGATCTATCACTGGAGGACGGTCTCTCCCTCTGGCCTGAATAAAGAAGTAGAATGGTGGGCGTTCCTCCATTAAATGACTGACATCTTCTTCAGTGTATAAATGCCGGGTGCTCAGCTGAGCGCTTACGTCACAGGAAACTGAAAGATTACGGAATCAACAGTAGGTGTCCCGCCGACAGCGTCGAGAGTCTGGTAGAGTTTTTGGTTTAGTTAATAACTTCTACTTTGAATCTAAACATTTCCATGCACTTTGTTTTTTGATGTTGCAGAACTTAACATTGAAACCAAGCATAACAAGCAGTGAATATATTGATTGCGAGTGGGTTCTCTGAAGAAGCCATAGCGGCGAAACGCGTCAGGACCCAGTTACACCTATGCATTCTCTATTTCTCAGCTAAGTTATTTACTTCATTCAAGCTTTAATCATATCAAGTTGTTTAAAAATTGGACTAAAAACCTCTTTGCAATTTTTGCATTTATGAACTTTATAAACCACTTATGCAGTACTTCATAACATCTTTTACAACCCGGTGCAATGATTGATACCATTTAAGTCTCTTTAAGGCTGTTGCCCTTTCTGAGTTCTTTAACCTTCCATCTTGGAATCTGAGCACCACTGTATGATAAAAGACGTTTGAAGTAGGTTCTGTTCCTTTATATGTTATTTATCATAGATTTATATATATGACATATATAAATCTGACATATTATAATCACAAAATATATATAAATCCCATGGTCCATCATCTCTCTCCCTCTCCTCTATTTTCAGACCCATTATTTCTTCCCCCCCCCAAAGTTTGGCATATGCACGTCTCTTTGAACACCCCCTTCCCTCCGTGTACTTCTAAATCATGGTCCCCCCCAAAGGCCTGTCCCCCCTTAAAGGTCTGCCTGTCCCCCCTTGAAGGCCTGCACCCCCCCCCGAAGGCCTGCACTCCCTTGAAGGTCTGCACCTCCCCGAAGGCCTGTCCCCCCCTTGAAGGCCTGTCCCACCCCCTTGTAGGCCTGTCCCCCCCTTGTAGGCCTGTCCCCCCTTGAAGGCCTGCCTGCCTACCTGTCTCTCCCTTGAAGGCCTTCTCCCCCTTGAAGGCCTGCACCCCCCCCTTGAAGGCCTGCACCCCCCCCTTGAAGGCCAGCACTCCCTTGAAGGTCTGCACCCCCCCGAAGGCCTGTCCTCCCCTTGAAGGCCTGTCCCACCCCCTTGTAGGCCTGTCCCCCCCTTGTAGGCCTGTCCCCCCCTTGAAGGCCTGCCTGCCTTTCCCCCCTTGAAGGCCTGTCCCCCCCCTTGAAGGCCTGCACCCCCTTGAAGGTCTGCACCCCCCCAAAGGCCTACCCCCCCCGAAGGCCTGCACCCCCCCTGAAGGCCTGCCTGCCCCCCCTTGAAGGCCTGCACCCCCCCCGAAGGCCTGTCCCCCCTTGAAGGCCTGCCTGCCTGCCTGTCACCCCCTCCCCCTTGAAAGCCTGCCTGCCTGCCCGCCCGCCCCACCCTGAAGGCCTGGTGCCCCGACCCACCCCGAAGGACCGCTCGCCCCCCTGGCCTCCCCGCACCACCTATGAAGCAGCCGCAGCAGGATCGCGAAGTCAGCGTCAGCGATCCCTGCGCTGCTTCCTGCGCCACGGTCCCGCCCCTCCTCTGACGTCAGAGGAGGGGCAGGATCGCGGCGCAGGAAGCAGCGCCTAAGCAGCGCAGGGATCGCTGACGCTGACTTCGCGATCCTGCTGCGGGCTGCTTCGCAGGTGGTGCAGGAAGGTCAGTGGGGCGAGCGGTCCTTCGGGGGTGGGGGGGGACTGAACGGCAAGGCCGGGAGCACCCCCTTAGGGCTGGCACCCGGGGCGCACCGCCCCCCCCTTGGTACGCCACTGCTCTGGATCGCCAAGACATGCTTGCCAAATAGTGCCTTATTTTCGGGGGGGGCCTTATATTTCCCAGGTGGGGAAAAAAAGGGGGGTGTCTTACTAAAGGAGGAGGTCCTATAATGGGGGAAACACGGTATAAGTGGCCAATTTTAAACATTGATACCATTTAGAGGCTGTTTCTCTAAAACTATTTAAAGAAGAATATAAGGAAATACAGTCTGAGCCAATTTGATACAGTGTAAGAGCTGAATCCATCTATATTATTGTTTTTCAAGTAACCCATATTTACCAACTAATTCACAAAATGAAACTCAATCCTCATTATTCTTTAAACCAGTTTCTCTCAAACTTTTTTGAGCCGGGGCACACTAAAGGTAGTGGCTATGACTTGAGGCACCCAGAAGTACACGGACGTCACCGTGATGACATCACGCATATGTGTGACATCATCATGTTGATGTCCGCACATGTGCAGAGTCCCTCCAGATGGGCCCTGAGATGCCAGTAGGGGGTGCTGGCAGGGAAGAGGGACAGAGAGAAGGAGAGGCATTGGCGCCAGCTGATTGCCTACAGCAGTGTTTCTCAACTACTTCAAGCTAAGTACCCCCTAAGTCTAACAAATATCAACAGACCTCCCTAAGCCCACTCAAACTCTGCCCCAGATCCCTTCCCCTTTACTAATTGTAATGCAATTTTTTCCATTCATTTTTCATATACACACAATATACACAGCAGATATAAATTCTCAAAACTGACACATTTCAATCACTATATTGAAAATAAAATCATTTTACCTACTGGCGATCCTCTGCAGGCTGCTGTAATTAGCTTTAAAGGTGAGATCGTGAGGCCAGGGGAAAGCCAGAGGATGCTAAAGAGAAGGGAGAAATATGCAGGCTTTCAGCGAATCAGGCAACGCTGGCGCTATACTGTGTAGGGAAATCAGCTGGTAGATGCTTCTCTTCCTCCTCAGTGTGCCACAGTACACTTGGAATATCAGGAGGCACACTAGTGTGCCTCGGCACACAGTTTGAGATACACTGCTTTAAATGATTTAACCTGCCAAATTCCAGCCTTTTTCTAGATCTTCCAATAAATTGTCTTATCCTGTATTTTATGATTGGGATTATTCCAAATAGGTGCCCACATTGGGTTCCTTTTATCAAGCCGCGCTAGCGGGGTTAGCGCGTTGGACATTTCATCACGCGCTATCCCCCGCGGCCAGCTAAAAAACTAACGCCTGCTTAATGCAGGCATTAGCGGCTAGCGCGGCAGGCGTATTAACGTGCAGTATTACGTGCGTTAAATCCCTACCGCAGCTTGATAAAAGGACCCCATAGTATCCTTCCAATGAACCTTAACACCTTTTTCTAATTCTTGAAATGCAATTCTTTTAGCCAAGAATACATTATTCAAATTTTGTTCATTCCCAGATTTCGTAAAAGGGATAGTCCACAATGGCTCACCAATTGATAAGGAATCTTCAAATTTCAACCAAGCAGGAGTTAGTGGCATTTGATCTGAACATATCCACTTAGAGCTTTGTCTAAGTATAAATGGTAGTCATAGAAACTTGGGAATTTAACTCCTCCCCAATGCTTATCGCACTTTAACTTTTTTAGGCGAAATTTATGGGGCTTGTTATTGCATAAAAATCTTGACAACATTGTTTCAATTTTATGATATGTTGGCACATATTGTTTGTGTAATTGATCACCAGCCGATTCATCATTTTAATCATATCCAGCCTACCCCACCAAGATAATTTAAGAGGTGACCAACATGAGGTCAGTTTTGTTATAATGTTATATAAATGTGTAGTGTTATATTCCAGTGTTTCTTCAACTGTCAAAGTAAATGCCCAAATATTTATTTATTTATAATTTTCACAACAATTCAATACCCAGAACAGTAAAGAATGGAATTTTAAACTCATACGTCATAAAAGGAAAAATCATTAATCTAAAAACTTCCATCTAGCCCACATTTCGAAAGGACTAACTTCCTTTATAAGGCAATACTTAAAACAAGGATCCCCAAATATTTAAACTTTAATAAAACTACCTATCTCTGGGCAATTTAATGGCATTATTTCTGATTTGGAATTATTGAGTTTATACCCAGATACATAAGAATAAGCCTGAATCATATACATTATATGCTGAATTGAATCAGGTGTAGTGTATAACAATATTTCTTGTACAGTGCCTCTGGAATCTACACAATAGGGTCATGTAACTCTTCCGACCTTAAACTGTAGGGAACCAAAACCAAGTTTTAGCTCCTCCTCCTGTGGTCATCTCCTATCCCTCACTCATGGAACTCCAGTTTTGTTTCCTACAGCCTTAGGTGTAGGGGGTCTGGGTGCAGTTGAACATAGTGAAGGATCTGCGGCTTCCCTGCCAATTGTGGCTGCTCATGCATGGCCCCTTTAATGCCCCAAGATCTGGACCCCTTTGGCCTTAACGGCTTGGCTCTTGAGCACGCAGCGTTGTCAGCTAGGGGCTATTCATCTGCAGGCATCGCTACACTCCTTCGGAGTCAGCAGAGATTTACTGTGTCAGCCTATGTGAAAGCCAGGTGATGCTTTCAGGCTTGGTGTGCGAGGGTTCAAGTGGATCCCTCAGCCCCTTCAGGGGCACTGGTCCTGGACTTCCTGCAAGCTGGGATTAGGAAGGAACTTGTGGTTTCTTCATAACATAAGTAAGTAACATAAGTAATGCCTCTGCTGGGTCAGACCCGAGGTCCATCATGCCCAGCAGTCCGCTCATGCGGCAGCCCATCAGGTCCAGGACCTGTATAGTAATCCTCTATCTATACCCTTCTATCCCCTTTTCCTTCAGGAAATCATCCAATCCCTTCTTGAACCCCAAAACCGAACTCTGTCTTATCACGCCCTCTGGAAGCGCATTCCAGGTGTCCACCACCACCCTCTGGGTAAAGACGAACTTCCTAGCATTGGTTCTGAATCCGTCCCCTTTTAATTTGTCCGAATGCCTTCTCGTTCTTGTAGTTTTTGAAAGTTTGACGAATCTGTCCCTCTCCACTTTCTCTATGCTCTTCATGATCTTGTAAGTCTCTATCATATCCCCTCTAAATCTCTGCTTCTCCAAGGAAAAGAGCCCTAGTTTCTCCAATCTTTCAGCGTATGAAAGGTTTTCCATACCTTTTATCAAGCGCGTCGCTCTCTTCTGAACCTTCTCGAGTATCGCCATATCCTTCTTTAGGTACGGCGACCAATATTGGACGCAGTACTCCAGATGTGGGCGCACCATCGCCTGATACAACGGCAGGATAACTTCTTTCGTTTTGGTTGTAATATCCTACTTGTTTATACCTAGCATTCTATTTGCTTTCTTAGCGGCTGCTGCGCACTGTGCCGACGGCTTCATTGTCTTGTCCACTATTATCCCCAAGTCCCTTTCTTGGGTACTCTCACTCAATGGCAGCCCTCCCATCGTGTAGCTGTACCTCGGGTTTCTGTTTCCTACGTGAAAGACTTTACATTTCTCTACATTAAACTTCATCTGCCATCTCGTCACCCACTCCATGTTCAGATTGCGGGACTCTCGTGTTTGGGTCCTGCTGCTCTTGGGGGTTTGCAGGCATCTCGCCTGGATGCTGTCCATTTTTTATGTGAGGCGGGGAAGCTGAGGCCTCCTTTGCAACTGCCTTGCCTAACGTGGAATTAGATCTTGGTTATCTACTTGCTGGCTTGTCTACCCTATGGACCTCTAGTTCAGATCTCACTGAATTATCTTAACATCAGGACCATTTCTTGTAGCAGTTTCTTCTGCATGTAGAGTTTTGGAGCTCCATGCTCTTTTGTGCAGGGATCCTTTTCTCTGCATCGCAGCTTTGGCTGTTCTCTTGAGGACAGTACCTTCTTTCCTTCCCAAAGTGGTCTCAACATTCCATGTCAATCAGGAAGTTCGACTGCCCGTTTTTGTTCCATCGGGCTCCAAGTCCAAGGATTGTGTTTTGCAGTAGCTGTACATATGGTGTCTCCTTCTGAGATGCTTAGAGGTCACGAATGACTTCCATCTTTCGTTCTTTCTTTTTTTTTTTTTTTTTTCAAATTTAGATTTTATTGAAAAAACGAAAATAGAAATACAAGTACTGCTCAAAAAAATACAAACCACAAAACAGTTGTAACATGACTCTTTGATACAATGAAAATAACCCCTCATCATATGTACTTCAATCATCCCTGAACTCCCCCTCCCCTGTGGTTCTGGAGATAGCAAGTATAACGGTATGATACAGCTAAACAGATAGCCCCCTTCGTTCACACCAAACAATATATGGTTTCCATTGCATCTGAAATTTTCCCAGTCTGTGATGCTTCATAGCAGTTAACTTAATCATATGATATACGTAATCCAATTTACAGATAACTTGCTTCTTGGGATGGAGTAGTCTCCTGATGCCATACTGCAGCCAATACCAGGCGCACCGCAGTCACCAAAGAAGCAATGAGGGGAGAGAGCTTAGTTGGCATTCCCTGCGGAGTCATATTCAAAAGCGCACAACCCACCTCTTTAACAATTAAAACCCCACAGATATCTGACATAATGGAGATTACCATATCCCAAAAAGGACATACTTAAGGGCACGACCACCATATATGAGCAAACGTCCCTTGTGCTTCACAATTGCACCAACAGAGATCAGATATGTTTGAATTGATCCTGTGGAGCCTCTCAGGTGTGTAATACCACCGATATAAAACTTTATAACCATTTTCCACCATATTGGTAGCAATTGAGACCCTAAGTAGAGCACGCAATATTGACTTCCATTGTTGCAGGTTAAGCATATGCTGCAGCAATGTTTCCCAATATTGAAAATAATGCCCCGGTAGTTGGTCGTGAAAAAACTAAAAATAAAAAATAAAGTCTGGAGATGCACCCCCTCCCACTAGAGGCCTCCCAAGCTTTATCCCAAGTTGTGTTATCTGTAAGAAGGTCCTGCAGTGCCCTCTTGCGCAGAAAGTCCACCACCTGATTATATTGAAAGGCCTCAGACACCATAAGGCCATACTCCTCCTGTAAGTAGGATGCCGGAAGCAATTTACCATCTACCAAGAACTGTCTTCTTTCGGTTTTTCTGTTTGTCCTGGTGGATCCTGCCCGGCTGGGTAGGCTTGCTGCTAAGGCTACCATCTCTCGATGGATCTGTGCTGCCATTTCCACTGGCTACATGTCAGCGAAGAAGCCTCCCCTTGGGATGAAGGCTCACTCTACCAGAGGCATGGCTTCCTCTCATTTGCAGGGTAGCCACTTGGGCTTCTCTGTCTTTTCTGAAGTTCTACCAACTTGTGGCGGTAATGCAAGATGCAGATTTTGGGGCTTCAGTCCTGGCGGAAGGCTCATCAGACTCCCCCCTTACCCCCCCCCCCTCGATGTGCTGGTACTGCTTTGATATGTTCCTATCGTGTAGATTCCAGAGGCATTGTACAAGAACAAAAGATTAGGATTACTTACCTCTGCTAATCTTCTTTCTTGTAATTAGCTTCTGGAATCTACACATCCTCCCGTTTGTTTCTGTCCAATTCGCAGGTCTTATGACCAGTACTTAGTAAGATGGATTTTTGTCTTTGACATGACTCATTGTGCATGCACTACTTGTGTTTTCCGCTTGGTTATCGGGGTTCCCGGGTGGTTTGTTCCCTTCTGAACCCTCAGGCGGTGTTTCATTTATCCAAATTTGTGCGGTTACAAATTGCTGCATGTTATGCTATATCTTTATATCATGTCTCTAGATATGTTTATGCTCCATGTTGGTGCTATCTCTAGCTTTAGGGCAATAATAGTTTTGATTATGGTTATTATGAACAGAATTAATTATGCAGCGGGGAGTCCCTTCATTCCCCCTCTCTCTTTTCTTGTGTTTCCTGTTTGCTATAGAACTGCCTGGCTTGGGCACTGACTGGAGTTCCAGGGGTGAGTGACAGGAGATGACCACAGGAGGAGGGGCTAAAACTTGGTTTTGGTTCCCTACAGTTTAAGGCTGGAAGAGTTACATGACCCTATCGTGTAGATTCCAGATGCTATTTACAAGAAAGAAGATTAACAGAGATAAGTAACCTAAACATTCAGCCATCCGCATAAGCAGAGAACTTAATCTCTGACACACCACAGGGCACTCTTCTAATATTTGGGTTACAACAAAATGCAGCACAGAACAGAAATATGTGTTAAGCAATTCAGCCTTTTTCTTTATCAGCTTCTACATATTTCTTCCCTTCAACTTTGAGTCTCAGAATGCCACTTTTGCACTTCTTCCTATCGCCGATATATCTAAAAAAAGTCTTGTCTTCCCGTTTTACCGTGTCAGTGATTTTTTTTCTTTCATTTGCATCATTGCTTTCCTGACTACACGACCAGCTTCTCTTAACTTTTCCAGATATTTTTGCGTCTTCTTCTTTCTGCAATCTTTTATAGTTTATGAAAACTAACCTCTTATTCCTTGCCTTCTCAGCTACTACTTTTGAGAACCAAAATGGCCTTCTTTTCCTCTTACTTTTACTTACTTGCCTCACAAAAAAGAAATTACAATTGCAATAATTTCTTTCAGTTTTGCCCAGTGCATTTCTACTCCTTCCAAACATTCCCATCCAGACAAACAAAAGTAGTTTTGGCTTTCCATGTCAATCAAGAAGTGTTTGCGCCTGCCTTTCAACTGACAGGTTCCAAGACGCAGGCCCACCTGTTGAAGAAACTGAATGTATGCAGAGTTCTTCTGCGTTATTTGGAAGTCACCAACGAGTTTCATCTCTCTGACCATTTGTTTGTGCTGACTCATTCAGTTAAGCGGGGCGCTCCCGGTTCCAAGGCCACAATTTCCAGATGGATCCACAGGGCCATTTCATCAACCTACTTTTTCAGGGAAATGGTCTCCTGTTTCCGTTAAAGCGCATTCTACCAGGAGTGTTACTTCTTCATGGGCTGAAGCTAGATCTGTCTCTCCTGAGGAGATTTGCAGAGTGGCGACATGGTCTTCACATGTTTGCTAAGTTCTGCAGAGTGGACAATGCGGCAAGACAGGATTCCACGTTTGGGTCCTCAGTCTTCAGGGTCGGCGCAGCAAGGCCACCCTAGATTTTGGGGGTTTGCTTTTGTAAGTCCCTATTGTCTAGAACAGTGGTCTCAAACTCGCAGCTCGGGGACCACATGCGGCCCGCCAGGTACTATTTTGAGGCCCTCGGTATGTTTATCATAATCAAAAAAGTAAAATAAAACAGTTTCTTCATCATTTGTCTCTTTAGCTATAAATTACAATATTATTATTAAGACTGAGCCAAAAGGAAAGATTTATAAACTATAAAGAGTTTTACCTCATGCAAAGGTACACGAAAACAAAGGTACTCAATTTCCGGGGCACAGACTTCACACGCATGGGAGATTTCGTCCATCAGACGCTGCAGGACCAAGCGGAGACCGATGATGTAGAAGCTAAGTGGTTAACACTGAAATCAACCATACATGAAGCAACTTGCCGCTTCATAAAATCAGTAAATAAACGACAAAGAAACAATAAACCCCAATGGTTCACCACGGAGATCTCGCACCTCATTAAGGAGAAGAAAAAAGCGATTCTCTCCTACAAGCGCACGGAGAAACGAGAGGCAAAGGTAGAATATAGGACCAGGTCTACAGCGGTCAAAATGGCAGTTAGGGAGGCAAAACTTCGAGTGGAAGAAATTCTGGCAAAAAACATTAAAAAGGGGGACAAATCCTTCTTCAGGTATATTAGTGACAGAAAAAGGAACACAGGCGGGATAGTACGCCTTAGAAGACCGGACGGAAGTTACATGGAAGCAGATTCCGATAAAGCTGAACTACTGAATGAATACTTCTGCTCAGTCTTCACCTGTGAGGCACCGGGACACGGTCCGCAGTTGAAGGCAACACAAAGCACAGAAGACCCATTTCAGAATTTTGAGTTCACACCAGGTGAAGTTTACAGTGAACTGGCAAGACTCGGACAAAGCCATGGGACCAGACAATTTGCACCCAAGAGTGCTCAGAGAATTGAGCGATGTCCTAGCGAAACCGTTGGCTGAGCTATTCAATCTCTCCATAAGTAAGGGGAAAGTTCCCCTGGACTGGAAATTAGCTAATGTCGTTCCTCTGCATAAAAAGGGTTGCAGGGCAGAGGCTGCGAATTATAGATCGGTGAGTCTCACATCAATAGTGTGCAAACTCATGGAAACACTAATTAAAAGCAAATTGGATACGATCTTGAATGAAGGGAATCTTCGGGATCCCAGTCAGTATGGATTCACCAAGGGTAGGTCCTGCCAATCCAATCTCATCAGCTTCTTTGACTGGTAACAAGAAAGTTGGACTTGGGAGAGTCTTTGGACGTCGTGTACCTGGACTTCAGTAAAGCTTTTGACAGTATCCCACACCGCAGGCTGCTAAGCAAGATGGAATCGATGGGGTTAGGAGAGACACTAACTGCATGGGTCAATGATTGGCTGAGTGGCAGACTTCAGAGGGTGGTGGTTAATGGTACCCTCTCTAAAACATCAGAGGTGACCAGTGGAGTGCCGCAGGGCTCGGTCCTGGGTCCACTCCTTTTCAACATATTCATAGGGGATCTGACTCAAGGGCTTCAAGGTAAAATAACACTATTCGCCGATGACACCAAACTATGTAATATAGTAAGTGAATGCAGTTTACAGAATTATATGGCGCAGGACCTGCTTACATTGGAAAGTTGGTCCTCAACCTGGCAGCTAGGCTTCAATGCTAAGAAATGTAAGGTCATGCACCTCGGAAGTGGAAATCCATGCAGGACGTACTTCTTGAACGGAGAAACTTTAACTAGGACTTCAGCAGAACGAGATTTAGGTGTAATCATCAGTGCAGACATGAAAACTGCCAATCAAGTGGAGAAGGCTTCATCTAAGGCAAGGCAGATATTGGGTTGTACCATTAGAACCCAAAAGCCTGAAGCCTGAAGTCATAATGCCGTTGTACATGGTGAGACCTCATCTGGAGTACTGTGTGCAATTCTGGAGGTCACATTACAGTAAAGATGTGCGCAGAATTGAATCGATTCAGCGGACGGTCACCAGGATGATCTCGGGGCTCAAGGGTCTCTCGTACGAAGAGAGACTGATCAAATTGCAGCTTTACACTCTCGAGGAACGTAGGGAGAGGGGAGACATGATCGAAACATTTAAGTACCTCACGGGACGTGTCGAAGTGAAAGATGATATTTTCTTTCTCAAGGGACCCTTGGCCACAAGAGGGCACCCGCTCAAACTCAGGGGCGGAAAATTTCATGGCGACACCAGAAAGTATTTCTTCACAGAGAGAGTGGTTGATCATTGGAACAAGCTTCCAGTGCAGGTGATCGAGGCAGACAGCGTGCCAGACTTTAAGAATAAATGGGATACCCAGTGGGATCCCTACGAGGGTCAAGATAAGGAAATTGGATCATTAGGGCATAGATAGGGGATGGGTAAGCAGAGTGAGCAGACTTGATGGGCTGTAGCCCTTTTCTGCCATCATCTTCTATGTTTCTATGTTCTATTTTTTTCTGAGGCCCTCCAAGTACCTACAAATCCAAAATGTGGCCCTGCAAAGGGTTTCAGTTTGAGACTACTGGTCTAGAATGTCTCGCCTATTGCACTGGAAAAAAGAGATTATGTACTTACCCTGGTAAGCTCTTTTCCAGTAGATAGGTGAGACATTCTAGACTCCCGCCCTGTCCTTCCTGCGCCTTCTTACAGTTTTCAGTTTGTTTATACTTCTCCAGGCTGATTCTTGGATGCCTGTCAGCTGGGAAGACTTTGTATATATTTTTCAATTTATTGGGGAGTAGTTTATTGGCTCCTTTGAAGCCGGTGTTGGCATTTAATGGTATTGTTAAGTTACTTTAGAGCAGAATAATTTGTTTAAGCCTGTTGCTACAGGTGCCTTTACTTCATGTATATTGGGTGGCTCTAAAGTGCTTGGGTATTAACTGAAGGTGGAGCTAGAGAGCCCAGTGAAGTATAACAGAGGCAGAGTGAAAAATTCATAGTGGATTCCTTCTGCAGCAGCATGCGGCTATATGGAAATAACCCTACTGTCTCTAGAATGTCTCACCTAACTACTGGAAAAGAGCTTACCAGGGTAAGTACATAATCTCTTTTTCTACCTACGTGAATCAGGTGGCTGAAAATTGCTCCCT
This sequence comes from Geotrypetes seraphini, assembly GCF_902459505.1. NCBI lineage: Eukaryota > Metazoa > Chordata > Amphibia > Gymnophiona > Dermophiidae > Geotrypetes > Geotrypetes seraphini. The sequence goes on along the minus strand of NC_047093.1, from coordinate 95,851,765 downwards.
TTAACCTGTCATAAATTTCTAGCAGTGTTCCAAAACATTTGTTTTTATCCCCTTTACCAGGAAATATTTCTGGATGTCAGAGGTAAGTAAATAGCACATGGAGTCTGCATTTTGGTTTCAATTCTATACATGTTATATATATAAATTCTAGTGCAAAAGGCATATGGTTAATCACCTCTAATCATGAGTTGTGTAGAAGGCATTATGTAATTTTTTTCAGCTTCACTTCCTGTATCTCTGGGCTGGGCTGCAGCTCCTCAGTTACACACACGTTAAAGGTGTCTGCCTCATCTGCTCTGATTTAGATTTATTTTGAGATTTTTTTAATCCTGAATTTGAGGTTTCTCGGTGTTCTGAGGTTCCCAGTTTTACTGGGACAGCTCTGCCTGGGAGAATACACAGACTCTCTCCTGTCTGAAATTTGTAGCTGGGAGGGCAACCCTTTTACAGGACACCTACCTAGCCAGCCTACACTGGAAGACTTTTGAAAGGTTCGGAGGATTGTTCCCCTAGTTGCAAAGCTTGCTCCTGTTTATTTCCGGAACTCGAGCTCAGGCTGTGGGCTCCATGTTAATTCTGAGGGCTCTATCGAGTTTCAGCTGTGTTCTCCCCCCTCCCCCCATGACAATGTATGAGGATCTCTGGGGGGTCTCGGGCTATAACTTAGTTTGACTGGCAACACCAAAAAACAAACATTTGGAGTCATTTTATATGCCTTTCTTGAGGTACTAGTCATCTCCATATTTTAGCTGCTGTTTTAGCTGAAGCAATCACAGTACCACCATAACTGAGTACAGCCCATTGTGGTCTATGGGAAACATGGGGGGGGGGGGTCTTCTAATAGCCTTTTTGGAGGTTTCTGGGGCTTGGATCCCCTATCTCCAAAAACTGCTTTTCTGAATTTTTTGTGCTTTTTATTTAGCTCTCCTGAGCCAAAATGCTACCATGGCGACCACCTTAGATTTCTCGATCTGATTTTAAAAGCCTCAATCTGCCTCCAAACCACCTAAAACCTAAAGGCCCTAGTGTTCTCAGTGGCCCAGACACCTAAGGCCCCTCCCATAGGAGAGGCCTTAAACAACCTGGGCCAATCAGAGCCTTAGGCCCCTCCCTGGTGCATCCCAGGATGCACCAGGGAGGGGAAGGTTTACTGTTTTGAAGAGGCGGGCCTGCTGGCTGGAGGGGAGTAGACATCCCTCCAGCCAGCCATCATTAACAAAGTAAGAGGGAGGGGATGGGAGGTCATCAGAGGAATGAGGGAGAGTTGGGGGGGATTGTGTGACGGCAGGAGGGAGTGGGCATCTCTCCCACTGCTGGGAGGGCATTGCTTGGTGGCAAGAGGTAGTGGGCATTTCTCCTGCCCCAGGGGGAGTAGCAGTGTTGGGTGATTGTGAGACACGGCAGGAGGGAATGGGCATCCCTCCTGCTAATCTTTAATTTTTTTTGTGCGTTTATTCTATGCATGTGCCCAGCGATGGGCACGTGCAAATTTAGCAAACCTTTGCTACTCTCTGCCAACCTTATTTGCGTGCATGTTTTTTGGAGAATGACTCGCTTTTTTGAAATCACTACAATAATGGCTGCAACAGCAGCCCATCGGTTTTCAATGCAAAGTTTTGAGAATCTAACGTTCATACATTTTTTTGCTGGCATAAGCCCACCTGCAGCACATATAGTGGGAGTGGACAAGTGTGTAGGCCAACTGTCTCAGCTGATAGACCTGGGGAAATGGTCGTTGTCCCAGAAGGCCTTCAACAGCATTGTGAGTATCTTGGTTCTTCAGCCAAAGATTTGAGGCCAGAAATGCTGGCATGAACACCCTAGTACAACCTTGGCCAGAGAAAGGTCTGTTGTACATGTTTCCCTCAAAGCCCATGATAGGCCAGATTATTCACAGAATAGCAACCCATCCAAGATTGGTAATCCTGGTTGCTCCAAATTTGCTCCATAGGCCTTGGTACGTGAATCTAGTTAAGCTACAGAGGGACTCGTATCTCAGAATGCTACTTCATCCAACTTTTCTCTTGCAGGGTCCAATTGCCCTGGAGGATCCAGAATGTTTGGACTTATGGCATGGCTCTTGTGTGCACAATTGTAACATGGAAGGGCTACTCGGAGATAGTCATAGCTACAGCCCTAGGATCTTAAGAAACTGGCATCTGTTGCAGCCTATGTAAAGACTTGGAAATTGTTTCAGTGCTGGTGTGCTGAGCAGAATGTGGCACCCTTTAAGGCTCTAATGTCAGTGGTTCTGGTGTTCCTTCAGGATGGTCTTAAGATTGTTTTCCATTTCTCTCAGTAAAACCTCCTTACGAGCCTTTACAAGAGGCGTCACTGATAGATCTTACGGTCAAGGCAGTTTCCTAGTAGCTATTGCCTGAGCAAGAAAGTTCTCAGAGCTGCAGGTGCAGTTGTGCAGAGAGCCTTTCCTCAGATGGAGGCAGACATCTCACTGCACACTGTACCACCTTTTCTGCCAAAGGTAGTCTAGACCTTCCATGTAAACCAGGAAGTCCAACTACCTGCAATCATGCCATGGGTTTAAAGAAAAAGAACAAAATTTTGGTGCTGGATGTTAGATTTTTTTCTCTATTACCTTGAGATGACAAATGATTTTAATCTCTCAGATCATCTTTTTGTACTAATGAATCCTAGCTGTCTGGAGAAGCCAGCTTCTAAGGCTTCCATTTCAAGATGGATTCGAATGGCTATTTCTTCAACATACATCGGGTGTGGTAAGCAACCACCAATTTCTTTGAAAGCACACTCTACAAGAAGTGTAGCTTCTTCATGGATGGAGTCCCATGCAGTTCCATCTGAGGAAATTTGTAGGATGGCTATGTGGTCTATCCTCTATATTTTAATAAAATTTTACAGGGTGGATGTTACAGCATGACTGGACACTGCTTTTGGACCCTCAGTGCTAACAGCAGGCTCATCTGCTCCACCCTAGACTTGAGGGACTGCTTTAGTACATCCTGCTGGTTCAAGACTCGTTTGCCTTTTTGCACTTGAATGGAAGATTAGGTTCTTATCTTGATTAATCTTCTTTCTAGTAGAAAAGCATATGAGCCTTGAAGGCCCACCCTGCCAGACTTCATTTAGCCTGCTCACTGTCTCAGACAGGTATGTATTTCCAGATGCTGGACTTTCTCCTGCCAACAGATCTGAAGAATGATGAAAGAACTCTCTGTTGCAAAAGACATTGAGAGACTTGTGAGAACCTTATAGGTGTTAGTGCTGATTGCACTCAGGTAGGTGGACAGTTCTGTTCCACCTTATTTTGTGTTCCTATTGACTTTGGTGCCTTTGATTATAGTTGTTAAGAACAGAGCAGATTTGGCTTTGTCAGGAAGTTCCCCATGCCCCTGCTTTTTATTTCTCCTCTTATAGTTGAGATGGATAACCTGGACATACAGATGGATAAACTGGACATACTGGCCTCACTTGTGTATGCTGGACACTACAGACATTTTTAACATATATTTTCCCTTAGCCTGGCCCAGCCTGTACCTTGCAGTCTGTGAACACATGTATTCTTTGAAATGCTAACCCAGCTGGCCTTTGCTGCAAAGTTTTGTCTCCATTCCCTGCTGGGAGGATACTTCTCCAAGGTTCTGCTGAGCTGTTATCAGTGCTGTATGACTTCACATATGCCAGGCACCCTGGAAAGCCATAAAACATTTATAACAAGCAAGGATCCCTGGCGTAGAGAGGCGTAGAGAGATGAGGGAGCTTGGTACCAAAACATTTACTGCCTGTCTCTGAAGCAAGTTATGGGAATCAAGAAAAGCTGGGGTGCTAAAAGGTCACCCTTGCCAACTTTCTGCATACAAGGACGCCATCCTGAAGATTTACAGTAAAACCACAAATTAGCATCTGCAAGGTGATAAGGATCTCAGAGCTGGAGGAAGAAAGTTCATGAAGAATTCTCTGTTTCTGCTCGGGCCCCTCTACTGGGGAGGGGGGGGAAGTGAGAGAGGCATGGACTGTGGGGAGGAATAGTTAGGTATACATTTTTAACAATCCACGCATCACAGGTAAAACCAGAGAGAAATTCACTTGGGTATGCCAGCAGGGACATGCTAGCCCCCTGCTCGGCATATGGGTGTAGGTTCTACTCTCCATTGCATATTCTGAACTGACAATATATTTCTTTCTGCTATGCCTTTGCTGCTGTAATTTTGTAAGTCTTTATACTAACAATAAAAATATTGTCTGTTTTGGAAAATACAATGTCGTCTCGTAGTCATTCCAATGAGGTAAAATAAGCAGCATTTACTTCATAGTACTTTGGTATAAACTGAGGAGCCACAGCATAGCCCAGAGATACAGGAGAGCCAAAAATATTTACATGATGCATTCTACACAACTTTCAATTAGAAGTGAATAACCCACTGGTTAAAGACTCGTATGCCTTTCTATTAGAAAAAAGATTAACGAAGTAAGAACCTGATTTTCCTGTAGGCACAGAGACCCACAAAGATTTTCAAAAAGAAAGTATGCACATACTTTCCATTTAAAAATCTGGTACTTTAAAACAGTCTGAAAAATGACTGCCTTATGTCTAAATTCTGGCTAATGAAAAGCATTATTTTAAAATGGCTCTTAGCGCAAAGGAAGCTATGTGTGTCATTGAATTTCTTTATGATATTTTGGCTATATTTTATACATGTGGCTTTATTATAGACAATTCCAAATTTGGGGAGATGGGGACTACTGAAACAATAAAGACATCTAGTGATGCGTTTCACAGAATCTCTGGCCAGGATGTAGGCCCTCAAAGATTAAGGGCTCTTTTTACAAAGCCGCGCTAGGGCCTTAACGCGCGGAATAGTGCGCACGCTAGCCGCTACCGCATCCTTTTGAGCAGGCGGTAGATTTTCTGCTAGCGCACTCTATAGCATGCGCTAATCCAGTGCATGCATTAAAATGCTTAGCGCACCTTCGTAAAAGGGGCCCTAAATGCAGGTATAGAATTGAAACAAGAATTACTGCATTTAAGTTTGTTACTTTATCTTCAAAAGTGATCTCAACAGGAAAAGCAAGATCCAAGGAACACAAGAAGATACAAAAATCCTGAGGCAACCAATGAAGGACCTCAGAAACAACATGGTCAATTAAAACAAGAAGCGGCATGAATTTAAAATGGGAGCAATAAACCAGAGAAGAACAAACCCAGAGGTGGGGGCTGTACCAATCAAAATGTGGAAACTGGAATGATAAGAATCAGAGTTAGGAATGTGCTGCGTATAAACAGATGTCAGGATGGGGCCCTCAAAAGCTTAGAGGTGCAATTTAAGGCCAGCTCACTCCTGACTATGCTGATTGGCCTCTTGTCAGGTTGCTGGGCTGGGTGAACCTTCAGTCTGATCCAACATGGCATGACTTATGTTCTTATTAGAGGCATCTTTACTATTAATAGTTAAATTTTTTGTCTTTATCACAGGTCTACACAGAGAAATCAGATGCTATGTAATGCTGAATTTCCCTTTCTTGTTGCAGAATTTGGAATTATACCTGAAGGGCAAAGACTTTCCTTCCACATTTATGCTGGATGAAGACCAAGCACATGCTCTGGGAAAGGCATGAACTAGAAGCATTTCTATGGACGAGTGCTAGCTTCCTTTTTGGAAGCATGGGTTATAAATTAATGAAGTGTGTTGATAACCAAAAGGTTGTATGGGTGGAGTTTCGGAGGGCTGCCAAATTTAGCAGAAATTGTGTTTACATTTTTTTTTAAAAATTAAGATTATATTTTGATGGGTATAAACATTTGTACTGTAGCACAGCTATTATCTGTTTCATAAGGTATATTTGTTTTCCCAGCAGCTCTATTCAACTGTGAAGTAACTTTTTTAATGCTTTAACTGTTAAACTGCTTTAAACCTAACTGCTTTAAATATATAACTTAATATGCCAGACACCAAGAATACTGTTCAGTAAAATTTTAGAGCTTATTAGCAGTTAGTAATCAAAGTAAGCCATTCCTTTCTGATAGCTATGAAACAGTTTAATATCTCATATTAAAGGAAAAACCTGTATGCTTTGTGGAGTACAGTCAACTCTGACATGCTGCACAGTTGGATGACTTAAGAACTTACTGGGTCAGATCAATGGTCATTCTAGTCCAGTATCCTGTCTTCACGGTGGCCAATCCAGGTCACAGGTACCTGGCAAAAACCCAAATAGTAGAAACATTCCATGCTATCGATCCAAGGCAAGCAGTGGCTTCCTCCAGGTCTTTTGCTCCAGGAACTTGTCCAAACCTTTTTTAAACCCAGCTACATTAACTGCTCTTACCACATCCTCTGGTAATGCATTCCAGAGCTTAACTATTCTATAAGTGAAAAAATATTTCCTCCTATTAGTTTTAAAAGTACTATATCTTCTTGTAACTTTGAATGTCCCCTAGTCTTTGTAATTTTTGATGGGAGTAAAAAATCGATCCACTTGTACTCTTTCTACACCACTCAGGATTTTGTAGATTTCAATCATATCTCCCTTCATCCTTCTCTTTTCCAAGCTGAAAAGCCCTAACCTCTTTAGTCTTTCCTCATATCACATGTCATAGTGAGTAAGACAAGGGGGTGGGTGTCTGAAAAACCTTGGATCTGCCAAGTGCTTCCAAGTGACACATTTCACAGAATAGCTGGCCAGGATGTAGATGGCCACTAAGGTAGTGACCCTCGAGGATTAAATGCTAGTATAGAATTGAAACAAGAATTGCTGCAGCTAAGTTTATTGTTACGTTATCTCATATGAGGAATTCCATCCCCTTTATCATCTTGGTTGCACTTCTTTGAAACTTATCTAGTTTTGCTATATATTTTTTGAGGAAAAGCTTCAAATTTTTCCCCGTCCCCGCAGGAACTCATTTTCCTGACTCATCCCCACTAGTTCTTTTCCTGTTCCTGCCTCATTCCTGCAAACTCCATCCTCACCTATACAAGTCTCAAACACTTTAAATTATAAGGATTCTTTTTTTTTGTATGTGATTTTTGTTTGTGTTTCTGTTTGAAGGGTAGCAGATTTTGTTAGTGGTGGGGGTGTGGGGGGGAGGAGCTCCTGCATACTGTGTCTCGGAGCCCATAAGAGTCCAGCGCCCTGAATTTCTTGTTTTTGTTTTGGTTCTGTTGGGTCCTCTCCAACTATAGGTGGGTTTGAGCTGATTGGCCTTTATTTGTACTACATACTGAATTTTGTTCTTTCTTCTCTGTAGTGGTATATTTGTACTGTCAATACATCCATGTTCTTTTTCACTTATTGGTTGATTTTTACTTCATTATGCATACCATTGATTTATACTAATATAGGGAGTGAGAAAGGGGGACAGAGAACTGTTTTGGTACATTTTACAAGTTCACAACTCATGGAACAAGAGCATACTAGAGTTTTTCAGTATGACGTTAATTGGTGTTGCATTTTCTTTGTACTAGTTCAAGATTATCAGCCTCAAGTCCTTGGGGGGGGCGGTCGTTATAGGGGATTATATTGTAAAATTCTTTAACAATTTCTTTGACTTGTTGATTTCACTGTTGCGTCATCTGTTTGTTCAATAAAAATTGTTTTAAATTAAAATCATAAGTGTTTGAGGACTGTGCAGTTAAGGAAGAGCTTACAGGAATGGGGAGGGACAGCAACAAAACTTGTGGGGACGGGACGGGGAAACTGAGTTCCCGTGGGGATGGAGAAAAAATTGTCCCCATGTAATTCTCTAGAAAAGCAACCAGAATTGAATGCGATATTCAAGGTGAGGTTACACCATGGAATGATGCAGAGGCATTATAATATTCTTAGTCTTGTTTACCATCCCTTTTCTAATAATTCCTTGCATTTTTTTTTTTGCCTGTTTGGCTGCTGCCATACATTGGGCGGAAGGTTTCAGTGTATTGTCTACAATGAAACCCAGATCTTGCCTGGCACCGAAGTCAGGCTTACCGGTCTATAATTTCCTGGATTTTCCCTGGACCCCTTTGGAATCCTTTTTAAAAATTGACGTAACATTGGCCACCCTCCAATCTTCAGGTACAAAAGATGATTTTAGTGACAGGTTACAGATCACTAACAGCAGATCAGCAATTTCATGTTTGAGTTCTTTCAGTACCCTGAGATGTTCATACCACCAGTCTGGATGATTTATCACTCTTTTAACTTGTCAATTTGGTTTAGTACATCTTCAGGCTCATCGAGATTTCTTTCAGTTCCTCTGCATCATCACCCTTGAAAACCATTTCCTATTCAGGTAGGTCTCTTACACCTTTCTCTTGTAAAGACCAAAGCAAAGAATTCATTCAGTCTCTCCACTATGGCCTTATCCTCCCTAAGTGCCCCATTTGCTCCTTGATCATCCAACAGTTCCACAGATTCCCTCACAGGTTTTCTGCTTCTGATGTACCTAAAAAGAATTGTTTTGAGTTTTTGTCTCTGGCAAGTTTCTCTTATAATTCTTTCTTAGCTTTCTTTATCAATAACTTTTGCCAGTGTTTATGTCTCTTCTTATTTTTTTCAATTTGATCCTTTTTCCAATCTTTAAAGGATGGGTTTTTGGCTGTAATAGCCTCTTTCACTTCATTTTTGAGCCATGCCGGCTCTCATGTCCTCTTCTTTTCACCTTTGTTAAAACGTGGAATACATCTAGTCTGGACTTCCACAATGGTATTTTTAAATAACGTCCACACCTGGTTTACAGTCCTAACATTTGCCACCAATTGTTTTAGCTTCTTTTTAACCATTTCCTCATTTTATTATAGTTGCCCTTTCAAAAATTAAGTGCTGCAATAGTAAATTTCTTTAGCGACATCACTCCAGATTTCAGCATTTTAATGTGATATATGTACTGAAGATATAGGATTCCATACTGTAGCTTTTCCTTCCCACTAGTCACGAATCTGCAGAAGGGTATCACTCAAAGTCTGAACTTCTGCAGTGGAGGACAGCTTCTTTAGTTTTTTCTAAGTGAGCTTAGAAGATGTGGTCAGATCTTCTCTGCTTCATTTTATTTTTTTTAGGCGTTTTTCGATATCTACTTTCAAATTTTTCTGCATGGCTTCAGTGCTCGGAAGTCCCCTCTTTGGGTTATTCTGCTGGGGAAAGGACACAGTCTGTGTGGGTGGATTGCTACATCCAAGCCAATCTCTGAGTACCTATGGAGCCAGCTTGCTTCATGTTCCTTCAGGAGCTTGGGGTCAGTTCCCCTGGGAGCCAGTTCACCTGCTGACTTGTCAGAGGCTTAAGCGCATGTGGGACCCCTGTATAACAACCCTCAGGGTGTCAGGTAGACAGCTGCAAAGTTTCTCCCCCCAGCACGTCGCATAGATTTCCGGGGGTGAGAGTCTGTGGTCAGGGTCCACCTGACCAGAGGCCCGAAGATCTCCATCAACAGACCTGTACTAGCTATCTCCTGAGGCGGAAATCCTTTGCTTGCTGGCAGGCTGCTGCAAGCTGACATGCACCAGAAGTCATAGTGAGTACTCCCATTATTCCCTATGAGGAAAATGGGGGGGGTGGGGGTGGAGGTCTGAAAATCCCATTTTTGAGGGTGTCTTTGGTTAGGTTCTTCCACCTTCAAATCCCCTTTTTCAATTTTTTTTTGTTTTTAGTTCAACTGCAATGGGCTGTTTTTGGTGCAAATTTTATGGTTGTAGCCATCTTGGATTTTTAGCTATTTCTTTTCCAATGTCCTTTTTTCTGCCTCAAACCCCCTTATTTTGACATCTATAATGGATGCCCCAAGTCAGTCTAGCCCTAATTCCTACATTTTTTGTGCAGATTTGCCAGCTGAGGAGTGACTGTGTTCCACATACTGCAGGGCACGAGTGGAAGGGGCAGGAGCTTTAGGCTCAGCCTCTGGCCTTGGAACCCCAAAGAGTCCAGAAAGCCCAGTCTGCAAGGAATAGATCCTGCTCAGGAGGCCACGAACAACAAGGGAATAAAACAGAAGCATGTGGTGGTGGAGGAGGCCCTATTTACCCAGTCTGCGGTCTTGCAGGGGTTCATGGGGCCTCTGGTGCAAGGCTTTTCCAATTTTGTCAGCCTTTTATGGATTGCCTACTTAATGCGCTGTGCTACCTATGAGCATGCTGGTCTCTCATGCTTTAGGGCCCGGAGAGGCGTGCAGTTGTTGGCGTATTATCCAAATATCACTTGGCTTTTGAGGGGGGCGCTCAGATTGCGACCCCGCTGCATAGCTATTTCCATCTTGGGACCTTAATGTTCTGAAGGGCCTCACTCGGGCTCCGTCCCTCTTGGATCTCACTGATAAGACCATGTTTTTGGTTGCTATTGTCTTAGCAAGACAGATCTCAGAGTTACAGGCCCTTTCCTGTAGAGAACTCTTCCTCCGGTTTATGTGGTTTGGTGTTTTCTCTGTGGACAGTACCTTCCTTTCTATGTCTTTGCTAGAGTGAAAGATTAGGTTCTTACCTTGCTAATCTTCTTTCTGATAGAAGACTTAGGATTCTGTATGTCCCACCCTATTCAGACCTTTGGTTTGCCCGATTCCTGTCTCGGACTTTACTAATGTCCCTCTCAGGACCCCTTCTCCTGTATCTAAGAATTTTCACAGACTAAACTACAGGAACTTAAGGGCTTCTATTCCCTTTCTCCTTTTTGAGGGGGTGGGTTCATGGCTCCTAATAGTTGCACTTAGCAGGTTGATTGCTAGCTACTCATGTGCGTAATTTGTTGTTCAACAAAAAATTGTTAGTCACTGTTCTTTTATCTTAAGTTACAGAACAGAATATGGTTTGTTGCTGGGAAATTCCCCGTGCCCTTCCTCTTTTCTTATGTTTCAGTGGTGTTCGATTGCTTTGGCACCAACTGAAGAGGGTACTGTTCTCCACTGCAGAAGGGGAGGAGTTCAGAGTTTTAAAGTGACACCCTTCTGCAGATTTCCGACTAGTGGGAACAGCTACAAAATAGAATCCTATGTCTTTTATCAGAAAGAAGATTATCAAGGTAAGAACCTAATCTTCTATTAGCACAAAGTAACCCCAATCCCTGCTTCTCTGTACAAATACTGTTTACTGTAAATGAACACTTTGAAGGTGAAAGTTAGATGATACATGTGGCTGATGGCTATCAGCATATTTTGGGTATATTGTACCTTCAACCAAATATGAGTAGTAATATCTCACCACAATAGAACTCTTTAAGTGCCTTATTAAGACTACAGAATAAGTCTTTTTTAAAAGCAGTTTTAAAGCATTTAGATCTAATCTCTGCCATTTGCCAAACTATATTCTGCTACAAGAAGCATCCCAAGGCAGCCAATTGTAAAGCAGAAATTATTTGAATAATTTAAACCATAACAATGGCATTGTCCTTAATGTGTACTGATTTGTCCTTCAAAAAATGTTATGTTTTGCAATATTATGAGACTGATGCATATTTGTATTATGCTGGCAATTTGATTAGTTGTTCTAACTCTTATTATATTAGAACAGCATTCCAGCACTTAAGGTTCTACTGTATGGTAGAAGTAGCCCAGTTGGTTCTGGAGAAAACGGTAGTCCTTTCAGGTTGAGAACACTGGCCTACTGCTGAGGGGAGAGGAGAGGGAGCCAAGTCCCCTATGTGCTATCCTGAATGGGGGCACTGAAGGAACAGCTGGAAGGTGAAAAAACAAAATTGCAGAGCCTGTGTGATGCAGTGCAAATATAAATATTGGCCCCTGGGAGCTGATTCCATGATGTGCCACTAGTTGAGGGAACTGTTATTGGAACAACATCAGGATGATTCAGAAATTGATGTATGCCATCTTTCAAGAATAAACAAGTTGAGAACTCAAGATTATGGGACTAGCGTGGACTGAAAAGTCAATCGTTCTTATGGTGATCCAATAAAAGCTATGACAATCTGTTGAGAATCCAGGCCTTGCATTTTCGATATCCTGGGTTTATAGCATTTAGTAAAGAGGTGCTTTGAGGCTGATCAGGCCAGCATTGTTCACCCATCTGGAATTACATTGTGCCGATGTTCCATGTACGGAGGCTGCATCTAATCGTGCTTTGAGCAGAGACAGTCTTAACATTTGCTGACTCTTTCCTATCTCTGACACAGTGACTATGCCCAGCTGTAGCTGAAAGATGAAATTTAAGGAACATCACAGTCCAGTGATAGTGTCTCATACTATTCATTCCCTAAGAGTGGGCACGAGGTCAGGCTACAGCTGCAATCAAAATCCTACTTTTTTAAGTGAAAAATATGAATCTTGTTAATTTTTTAAAATACAGTACATTGTGAAGATTGGAATTACTGTGTTTTAGCTAACTTTTAGCTAACATGTCAATATTAGGTTTGACATAACTTTTCCTCCTCCTCCTCTCTCAAATCCTAAACAAATGGAATTACTTATGCAATACAAACTTGAAAGAAAAGGTTGACATTGTAACAAACTCACAAAGCTCATAACCCACTTTTTTTTTCTGGATAGATTTAGGTTTTTTTTATACAAACGCATGGTGCTTTGGTTGTGCAGTGTTTCATACCTTTAGTGGACAAGGATTGGGTGGGATACATTTCTGTTTGCATAATATAGTTCTGTAATTGCATGGAAGGTGGTGTGTTTTTAAGGGTTTGTTATAGGGGAAGGGATCTCCTTCAGTGGCTGGGATGTAGCTAAACTCTTTCATTGCACCACCCATTCCATTAATCTACAAGGTATTAATTTGCTTCTTAAATGTTACTTAAGCTATTTAGGGACTCATTTTGAAAGCACTTAGACACAGAAAGTACCATAGGTTTCTGTGGTACTTTGTGGGGCAAATTCTATATATGGTGTCCCGATTTTAGGCAGTGGTAGGCATCCTACTGCTGTCTAACCAGCCAATATAAAAAAACCCCAAAAAAACCTTAGGCAGGCCGCTTGATAAGACATATGTCACGGGTGCAGGGAAGCACCTAGGATGCTTAAGCTCCCCCAAGGCTGAGCATGGTTTCGCCCGGAAGTGGCCTTGTGCAAGCTTATGCAGACATAGGTGTCTCCCTAGGGCCGCAATAGGCTCCTGAAAGGTAGGCCTCTAAAATGCTGGCCTACATTTCAAATAGATGCGGCCGCTAAGCTGGTGGCAGCAAGGAAATCTCCCTGCTGTGATCAGCTGAGCGGCTGCAGCAGGGACCTCTAAACCGTACCGCAAGTCAGCCAGCAGAAGGGATGCCCATTTCTCCTGCCACCACCCCCGAACCCCTTCAAAACTGTCCAGGGCAGGAAGGATGCCAAATTCCTCCTGCTGCCACCCCTAAACTCCAACCTGACACTGTCTGCGGCATGAGAGATGCCCAATCCCTCCTGCTGATACCCCAGAACCCCCCCTTGAAGTCCCCCGGCAGGAGGGCTGCCCACTCCCTCCTGCCAGCATACACCACCCCCTGAGAGCCGACCCCAGCATCCACCCATCCCAGCACCACAACCCCCCCCTGACACCCCAACCCTCCCCCCAGTACCTTCTGTAGTTCAGCTGGCCGGAGGGATGTCTGAGCCTCCTTCCTAGTGTATTCTGGGATGCACTGGGAGTGGCCTAAGACTCTGGTTGGCCCATGAGAGTGACTTTTATTATCTGGTCAATTGGAGTCTTAGGCCACTCTCAGTGCATCCCAGAATACACTTGGAAAGAGGCTAAAGACTCTGGTTGGCTCAGATGCCTAAGGCCTCTCCCCAGTGCATCCCAGGATGCACTGGGACGGGAAAGGCCCATCATTGTGAAGAGGCTGGCCTGGCGGCCAGAGGGAGTAGTAGGCATCCCTCCAGTTCATCGAACTACAGAAAGCACTGGGGGGGTGTCCGGGGGGGGGGGGGGTTGGGGTGCTGGGTTGGGTCTGAGGGGGTGCCAGGATGGGGGGTTCCATTCAGGGGGAGGGGGCCTGCTGGCAAGAGGGAGGCTGCTTTATTTTCACTATGGGCTTCCTGTGTGACTAACATCACAAGCATCACAGTGGGAGGGACAAAATAGAATACTTTGTACTAGATCCACAGCTCTACCACAAAATATCACACAAAAATACCACAGCAATCAATGAGCATGCAAATTACTTCCATGTTAAAATTGTGGCAGTAATGCATAGCTCATTGATTGTCACGCTTCCTGTCAGTGATGATACCTCCATTCCTTCTGAACCCCACCCCAAGGATGTACCATGTTGGGCATGGTGCCACTATTTTCTAAGATGGTAGCGCCAGAGGAATGAGCAAGTGAGCATCACTCCTGCCTCTTCTGTGAGGTACGTTGAGTTGGTTGGAAGAGGGATAAAGGGGGAAGGGTACTGTTAGACACCAGGGATTTTTTTTTTTTTTTTTTAAGAAAGGTTTAGTTTCAAGGAGAGGGATAGGGTGGGCTACTAGACTACTTGGGAAATATCTTGAGCTGCGAGGGGGGATATCAGTTTTACACCCTGGTATTAATTTTCTCACAGTTGTCATACAAGCAAAGCTGTTTTGTTTAGGGTTTTTAATGCCATTGGATAGCAAATATACTAACTTTAAATGCAGTTGTAAGGGTTTCTATGCAAGTTAAACTGGTGCTAAAACCTTTAGAATTTGAAATGTAGTTAGTGCAAACAAATTTCCCTCTCTAAGCTCATTGGTTCATGGGTACAGTTTAATATTCTTTGCCAGTGTTCTCCATCCTGGGAAAGGTTGATGACTTGTGGTATCCATCTGCTTGCCTTGCTTATTCTACTTAGGTTGTTTTCCTGCAACTGACCCTTGTTGTAATCGGTTTTAAACCAGTGCAAACAGCGACCATCATCTCATTAACAAACCTGAAATCTCTCTTTTTTTTTTTTTTTTAAAGTCCCGCGAGTCCCCCTGACCATGACTTTTGAAGCAACTTACATATGGTTAGAGGTTCCTGAAAACAAGGAGGGTCTTTGTGTTGGAAGTGGGAGGCAAGATGGTTATAATAATCGGTATGTCTCACAGATATTAAAATTATTTATCAAGAGGAAGAAAATTAGTTGGTTTTTGTTTTAAAAAGTTGCTTATTTAAGAGCCAGGACACAACAGAAACTTCATGTGCTTATGTTCACGCTGACTTACTCTTTTTTTTCTTTTAAGGCATAAAAAAGAGACATCCCTGAGGTTATAAATATACAGTAGACTCTCGGCTATCTGGCACTGATGGTGATTGGTAGATACTGGATAACTTTTTCTAGCTGCTTGAGAGTTAATGCAAAACATACTATAGCAGCGGGTAGCCGTCCTGAAAACACCCCTCCTTCCAAACAGCCCCTGAAGGAGCCAGTTCTGACCTCCTCCCCCCCCCTCCCTTGGCCCCGAAGCAGCAGCACCAACTGATCCTAACAACCCTCCCTCCCTTCCTTGGCCCTGAAGCCGCAGCATCATCCAATCCCGACAATCCTTACCGAGGCAGTAGCAGAAGCCGATGAGTAGAAGAAGTGCAGTAAACAGGCTGCTTCTGGCCATATCTATCAGGGCCTTTCTTCTGCTGTGTCGGAAGTGCTGTGGCAGAGAACAGGCCCTGCCAGGGATGCCAGAAGCAGCCTGTTTACAGCGCTGCTTCTATTCATCGGCTGCTGCTACTGCCTTGGTAAGGGAGGGAGGGGGTGTCAGAATTGGCTGAAGCTGCTGCTTTGGGGGCCTGGAGGGAGTGGTAGGGTGGATGTTAGGAGGTTGTCTGAGGAGCACGGAATACATTTTTTTGGCCAGTTGTTTGAGTGCGCCAGTTAATTGAATGCTGGATAGCTGAGATTCTACTGTACATCTGATTTGTTCTCACTTTTATGTGTTACTTAATTTGTGATATGTTCATAGATTTAATTCTTTATGCTGCACCTTTTCCATATAGCTTCTTCTGAGAATCAAGCTGTGTAAGTAATATTGTGGTGACTGTTGTAATCATGGGATTAGGAATGAAGTGACAGCACTGATGGCTTTAAGTTGGCACAAAGTAGTTATATATCATTATGCATGACCCCATGACTTGCTAAAAATTGTCTTCAGAGTCAAAAAAGTGTTTGTTTGCTCTGTTCTGTAGTTAGTTCAAAGCTAAGTGGACCCAGCAAGAGATGTTGGTTTGGGGTACTACAACAAAGAAAAGACCTGCCAGTAGTGTTGGGTGCACAGTGCCCAGACCTGGACTTAGGGAGGAATGAATGTGCTAAGCCAATCCAGATCATAAGGGATAAAGCATAGCCAAAAGATGTCCTGTTTCATAGTGAACATGTCCTTATTAAGCACCTATAAATTTATATTTATATTTTTATACATATTCATATTTTATATAAACTGACAGCTAGTATAAATTGAAAATACTAAAAAGCTCTACTCAATCATTGATCAATTAATTAACCATTATGAACCAGCCTTCAGTAATATAAAACAATTTAAAAACATGACCATAGCATAAAGAAAATACACTCCCTTCCCCCCTGTTTTTAAATAGGAACCTTAGAAAAGAGAAGAAACACCAAATAATTATATATCCCATGTCCTTAAATAATTAAACACTCCATTAAGTATAAATTACTTTTCTAAAATTTATCCATAAAAATTATGAAATTAAAATCAAAACTAGATTTATCCCAGGACAAGCAGGCATGATATTCTCACATGTGGGTGATGTCATCTACGGAGCCCCGATGCGGAAGCATTTTCAAGCAAACTTGATTGAAGATTTAAGTTTGCTCTGCTGCTCCATGCATGCGTGCCTTCCTGCTCCACTAGGGGCGCATCCCCTCGTGGTCTCCAGTTCAAAATTTTCCGCTGATCCTAGAAGTCGTGTTTTTTCAGGCTCTGCCCCAACAGCCTTCTAGCACCGCGATTTTTTCTTGTTTTTTCTTGATTTAGTCGCTGTGCGCAAAGTTTTTCTTCTTTCAACTGTTCCTGCTTCGTTTTTCACCGACCCAGAGGCTTCCGGGTCCTCGTGGCCGCGTGGCTATTCGAGCCGCGGCCACTTTCGATTCTATGTCCCGGCCATTGATCGGCTTTAAAAAGTGCTCCCGGTGCGAGCGGCTTCTTTCCATCACAGACCCGCATCGCCGGTGCATCCTCTGCCTGGGGGCCGCTCATCCAACCGACTCCTGCCCCCAGTGCGCTACTTTCCAGAACCGGGCCCTCCGTCGAAGGAAAGCCCGCATGGCGGATCTTTTCGCCCCGGACCAACCCTCTACCTCGGCCTCGAGGTCGGCCCTGGCCTTGACCTCGGCCCCAAATACCTCGGCATCGCCTCGAGACTCGAACCCGAAGTCCTCGGGGCAACAGAAAACCTCGGCTCCGGGTAAGTCCCCTCTTTCCTCTTCAGGTTCTGTACCAGCGAAGAAACCAGCCTCGGGGATGCTGGCGACGCATGGCGGAAGTCCCATGCTTACAGCCCCGGCGAAGCCCTCCAAGCCTTCGGGCTGTGCCTCCACCACACGGGAATACTCTGATACGAGGTCGCCCCTGGTGGAGTGCACCGAGGCAGTGGACATGCCTTCGATGCTGTCCGTGCCCGTCTTCCAGGACCTACTCCGAGCGATGATCTCGTCGGAGCTGTCCGCTGCAATGGCCCAATTACAACCGACCTCGACCCCGCATGTGCCAGACCAGCCTGAGCCTCGCGTCGAGCTACCTCGAAGAAAAGCCCGCAAGCTTCGCCGCATTTCATCCTCGGACTCCTCACCGAGGCACCCGAGGCGCTCCCCCTCCACAGACCGCCACGGTGCAAAGCGTCGTGCTAAAACGACAGAAACCTCGAACCGCCGTACCTCCAAGAAGGCCCGGGGTTCCCCCACTCTACGAGGCCATTCTCCTACACCTCGTACGGGACCACTAAGGGTGGCTGAGTTATCACTCTCCAACCCGCGCATCCTAAACTAAACTAAACTAAACTAAATCTTGGGTTTATATACCGCATCATCTCCGCAGATGGAACTCGACACGGTTTACATGGTTAGGGAAGGGACGGAACTCCAATGGAATTATATAAGTAAGAGAGAAGAGAGGTTAGGTGT
Organism: Geotrypetes seraphini; assembly: GCF_902459505.1. Lineage (NCBI taxonomy): Eukaryota > Metazoa > Chordata > Amphibia > Gymnophiona > Dermophiidae > Geotrypetes > Geotrypetes seraphini. The sequence goes on along the minus strand of NC_047093.1, from coordinate 95,833,813 downwards.
GAGAGTGCCAGGAAGGGGACGGGGTTACGTTTTGGAGAAGAGCCAGGTCTTCAGATGCTTACGGAATGGTAGAAAGGGGCTCAAATTGCGGAGAGGGGAAGGGAGACTATTCCAGAGCTGAGCGATTCTGAAAGGGAGGGAAGACCCAAGTTTACCAACAAGGGAGATGCCTTTTAAGGAGGGGTAGGATAGTTTTAATTTTTGCGTGGATCTAGTGGAGATTGGATTTGAGGAATTCCAGGATAGAGGGATAAGAAGAGGAAGTATACCGTGGAGGATCTTGAAGGTTAGGCAGACACATTTAAAGTGGACCCTGGAAATAACGGGAAGCCAGTGGAGCTTGGACAGGAGCGGTGAGACATGGTCAAATTTACTTTTTGAGAAGATAAGTTTGGCCGTGGTGTTCTGGATTAGTTGGAGTCTGTGAAGGCTTTTCTTTGTTAAGCTTAGGTAAATGGAATTGCAATAATCCAATCTGGAGAGGATGATGGATTGTACGAGGACGGCGAAGTGTTTTTGGTGGAAGCAGGACCTCACTTTCCTCAGCATGTGAAGGCTGCAAAAGCATTTTTTTATCAGGGAGTTGAGGTGGTCGTTGAAGGATAATGATGAATCTATGGTGATGCCCAGAACTTTGCTAGAGAACTCCAACTGTAGAGAGGAGCCTGTGGGCAGTGGGATGGAAGTGGGTAATTGATCAAGTTTAGGGCCGAGCCATAGTAGTTTGGTTTTGGACTCGTTCAATTTCATTTGTACAGTGTGAGCCCAGGATTGAAGGTTGGTTATGCAAGAAGAAATGTTAGCTGCGAGATTGGTGAGGTTCGCGTCGGTCTCGAGGAGGACCAGGATATCGTCGGCGTAAATGTAGAGTGTTTCTAGGGGGGATAGGTGGAGGAGATTCAGGGAGGACATATAAATGTTGAAGAGGATGGGAGACAGGGGGGAGCCCTGTGGGACTCCACATGTCGGTTTCCATGGGGAGGAAGAGGAACCATGTTTGGTGACGGTGTAAGAGCGAGAACGTAAGAAGTTCGAGAACCAGTCAAGGACTGTAGAGCTAATGCCTATCTCGGAGAGTAGGAAGATTAGAATGTCGTGGTGGACAACGTCAAAGGCAGCAGAGAGGTCGAATTGAAGGAGAACGGCAAATTTTTTGTGAGAATGAAATTGTTGGATCTTCGAGACTAGGGAGGCCAGGAGGGTTTCGGTACTGAAGTTGGGTCTGAAGCCGTGTTGATAGGGTAGGAGGACAGAGAATCTTTCCAGGTAGGCTGAGAGTTGGGAGGAGACGATGGACTCAAGCAATTTGGTTAGGAGCGGAATGTTTGCTATTGGGCGATAATTGGATGGGGTGGAGGGGTCTAGGTCAGCTTTCTTCAGTAGGGGGGTCAGTGCAATGCGTCCCATTTCAAGGGAGAAGAGGCCCGATAATAGGGCAGAATTTATGAGTATGGTGAGAGAAGAGATGGCCTGTGCGGGTATTTTCTCAAATAGATAGGATGGAAATAGATCCAAGGTGCAGTTACAGGATTTCAGTTTCAGGCAGAGTTTGAGGACCTGCGATTCGGATATTTGCTCAAAGGCAGTCCAGGATCTATTGACTGGGACGGGGGTGGGGACCTTTGTAGTAGGATCGGGGGAGGCGGGCACCAGAGAATTGTAGGAGACTGCGGGAGGAAAGGAGCTTCTCAAGGCGGTGACCTTTCCATTGAAGAAGTCCGAACTCCCCCTCGGACCGGGACCCCGACCCGAGGTTGCAGGTATTCACCGAGGGAGTCCGGGTCGAGGTCACCGATTCGACATCGATCGGTACCCCGAACCCCGACATCGTCTCCGAGGGGCTCCTCGAGACGTCGGAGATCTACGACCCCGGAACACTTTCACAGTACTTCCCCGGTCTCGGAGCGTGGATCGGAGCAGGAACCTCGATACTCGAGGGAAGCCTCCCCATCCTTCTCCACCCGACGGAGGTCTCGTTCACCGACCCCGCACGGGGCCCCGGGAACATCCCGCCCATCCTTCACTCGCTTTGTCCAGGACATGGGCCATGCTTTGGACTTAGACCTCCAGTCCAACTCCAGATACTCTAAGGAGTACCTAGTGGAGCTGGATATGCCATCACTGCCCAGAGAGTCCCTTCGCTTACCACCTAACCCGGTACTCCAACAGGCCTTCTTCAGGATCCTGGAGACCCCCTACATGGTCACAGCCGTACCCTCCAAAATGGAGGCCAAGTACCGCACAGTACCCTACCTGGGATTCGAACAACCACAGCTCTCCCACCAGTCGCTGCTAGTAGAATCCTCCTTGAAAAAGGCTCACCCGTCCCGGGTCTCAGCAGCAGTCCCCCCAGGCCGAGAAGGCCGAACCCTGGATAAGTTCGGCAGGAGACTATACCAAAACGCAATGATGGCCTCTAGGGTGCAAAGCTACACTTTCACCTTCACATCCTACCTCAAACACCTCATTGGACTATTGAGAGCCTTTGAGACTGACCTACCGGCCTCCCGGCAAGGAGCGTTTGGCCTGATTTAGAGTCCCTCTCCAACCTGCGCCTCCATCTATTCCACGCGGCCTACGATGGCTTCGAACTCTCCTCCAGGGAGGCAGCCTTTGTTTTTTAACATTATATATAGAGATCTTTTCTGTTTTATGTAATTACTTAACAAATATTTATTTAGCTGTTATTAATGTATTACTAATATGACTATATGTTCTCTTATAATCTGTTTTTAATTGTACATCGCTTAGAATGTTTTAAATAGGCGATTCATCAAAAATAAAGTGAACTTGAACTATTGTCATGCGCTGACTAGCTTGGCTGCGCCTGGTCGACATGGACCCCAACTTGCAGGACCGGTTGGCTAACCTCCCCTGCGTGGGAAAAGAACTGTTCGATGACACTATCGAGGCGGCTACAAAACGCCTCTCCGAACACGAACGCTCGTTCGCCTCCCTCGTCCGGCAAAAGCCTAAACCGACCGCGTCCAGGCCGTTCAGGGCCCCTCCGCGCCGATACCCACAAAAATCCACTCCTGCCTTCTCGTGGCCTCCACCCAGGCGCCCGCAGGCCCACCATCGGGCTCTACCCAAGTCCCAACCACCTGCGACTACCAAACCATCCCCGTCCTTTTGACGGGATACGCGGAAGGGGGCAGGCCCCCTCCGCCATAGTCCCAGGCCTCCTTCCCATCGGGGGTTGCCTCAAAGCCTTTTACCCTCGCTGGGAACAAGTCACGTCGGACGCATGGTTCCTTGGCATGATCTCATCAGGATACTCTCTCAACTTTCGGGCCATTCCTCCAGACAACCCTCCAAGGAATTGCCCTCCCACCCGGACGCAGCTACCCCTGCTCCTCTCCGAAGCTCGAGACCTGGTTCGCCTGAGAGCAGTGGAGGAGGTTCCCCCCGACTACTCTCCAGGATCCAGATTCTGAAAACTGAGAAAATCTGCTTGAACTTTGTCCACTCCTGACAGTGCCACAAGATGTCTCTCCTCCCACCAGAAGAGAAGTTGAGCCTCCATGCTCGGAGAGGGCTTCCTCATGCCCCCTGTCGATTGACATAAGAAACCACCGTGGCATTGTCCGAGAAGACATGAATGGCTCAGTGACGGAGATAACTCTTAAAGTGGAGAAGAGCCAGCTGAATCGCTTGAAGCTCCAAGCGATTGATCAACTACTTGCACTCTGAGGGCACTCACTGACCCTGAACAGAGATAGTCATACACATCGCTCCCCAGCCTTTGAAACTCACATCAATAGACAGAATCACCCAATCCGAGATCCAGAGTGGAAGGCTCCTGCATAGCGAGAGGGGTCACAACCACCATGCAAGATAGTTCGTGCCACAGTTGTCCAGGGCAGGGGTGCATGTAATGGGCCCCACTGGGGGTTCCAGTGCGAAAGCAGTACATCCTGCAGTGAAAGCAGACCAAATGAATCGCATCGATTGTTACCACCATAGTCCCCAGAACCTGAAGGTACTGCCATGCCGTTGGGACCAGAGTGGCCAGAAGGACCCTGATAACCTGTCAAAGCTTCTCCTCCTGATGAGAGACATGCAGGAACACTTTGTTCTGTCTCATGTGAAATCGAACTCCCAGGTATTTCAGATCCTGCATTGGCTCGAGGTGACTCTTTCTGAAATTGATAACCCAGCCCAGGTGCTGCACCAACTGCACCACTTGATGAACTGCCTGACACCCTTCGAACTGCAAGGGAGCTCTGATCAACCAGTCACACAGATATGGGTGAACCAAGATATCCATGGTGCGAAGATGGGCTGCCACCACCACTATCATTTTGGTGAAGGTCCTGGGTGGTGTTGCCAACCCAAACGACATCGCTGCAAACTGGAAATGTTAGCCTAAGACATGAAACCTCAGATTCTTTCAGTGGTCCAGAAAAATGAGAATGTGGAGATACACCTCCATCAAATCCAGGGAGACTAGAAACTCTCCTGGCGCCACAAATGCTATCACTGAGCACACCGTCTCCATGTGGAAACAAGATCAGCGCTGCATTGATTGTCTTGAGATCCAGAATCGGTCTCCAATCGTCAGAGTCTTTCTTTGGAACAATGAAGTATATAAAGTAACTCCTAGAACCTGAGTCTCGCTCTAGAATGGGTTCTATGGCTGCAATTTTGAGCAATCTGCGGACTGTGGCCTGCAACCAATGTGCCTTCTGGGTGCAGTCCACTGTGTAATCCAGAAAATACTCGGTCAGAGGACAGAGAAACTCCAGTTTGTAGCCATCCCTGAGAACCTCCAAGACCCAACTGTAAGAAGTACCGTAATGGTGTGCCATTCTGCCAGAAAAGTTGACAACTGTACCCCTATGCGTAAGAGGTGAGGGGGGAGAGACACTGGACTGACATCAGAACTACTACTTTGCAAGCACAGCCTTATGACTCCCCGTGGATGGCTGATGTTGAGAACTGCTGAATCATGGTCTGGCAGAGAAAAGGGTGATAAGAATCTACATATTGAGGATCTTTCCCAGGTTTGGGGATCAAAGTGATTAAAGCATCTGTGGCTCCAAGAGGAAAAGAAGAATCTTCCACACAAGTGTCAAATAACGTACCATCACACCTGGAATATGATAAAGGAGCAATTTATAATATTCCGTAGTGAATCCATCAGGTCCAGGAGCTTTACAAGTGTACAAGGTCTGAATAACTTTATGTATCTCCACTGCAGTAATGGTGCATTTATCAATTTCAGCATCCATGAAGTTAAACGAGGCAAAGAAGCATCTTCTAAGTACACCTGAACTAAAGAGGGCTGTGACGATACATCAGCTGTGTAAAGGCAAGAAAAATAATCACAAAAGGCTTGCAAAATCTTATCAGAAGCATTAGTCAGGGTTCCATCTGGTAAACAAATTGTGTGAATCAATTTAGAACCACTCCAAATCTTGATAATACATGCAAGTAAACTGCCGGGATGATTCCCAAAATGAAAGTAACGATGTTTGTGATGAAAGTACTACGTTTACTTCTTTCATGTAATAGGGTATTCAGAGCTACCTGTGCAGTTAACATACTTTCTTTGTGAGCTACTGTGGGTCGACAAAGTTAAGTCTTTTTGGCACACTGGAATTGATGTTCAAGGGAGATAACTTTAGTAGCAATACAACGGTTTTGTGCTGCAACATAAGCAATAACATCACCTCTTATAGCTGCCTTAGAAGCTTCCCAATAAATAACCAGATTATCAATATAATCAGAATTAAAGTGAGAATAATCCGCCCATCGTTCCACTAAATATTGCTGAAAATGAGAATCTTCATACAAGTAAGCAGGGAAGTGCCAACCACTACTTTTTCTTGTCTCAATTTCTAAATCAACAAACACCATTGCATGATCAGAAATAACCAAAGGCCCTTATTATTGAAGAAAGAACACGAGGAAACAAGGATTGAGTAATAAGTATATAATCTATACGAGACCACGTTGAATGGGATCTGGAAAGATGTGTGTAATCCCTTTCACCAGGATGTAACAATCTCCAATGTAGAACATAAATAAGGAATCCCTTTGTGCGATACAGAAAGTTGCTGACCTGGGGAAGATCTATCAAGAGAAGGATCAAGCACTTGATTCATGTCCCCTGCCAATATTAATGGAGAAGTATCATGTCCTAATGTCATCTTAACCAGAGATTGGAAAAAGCATGTTCATATGTAGTTGGAGCATACACCGCTAGAAGATTAAAACTAAATGTACTTAGGATCACCTGTATAAGTACATAGCGACCATAAGCATCTATTACTAATAGTTTGACATGCCCATCTTTTACTAATCAAAATTGCCAACCCACCTTTTTTACAATTTGTAGCGGAGTAAAAAAATCTTACCCACCAAACCAGTTTTAAGTTTCAGATGTTCTGCATCAGTCAATTTGATCTCTTATAAGCAAGCAATATCTGCTTCCTGATGATGTAGGTAAAAGAACCATTTGGTTTGTTTAATAGAATTCACCCCAAACACATTCCACATGGCTACTTGCAACAAGGAGGCGATTTAACCCCAGTGATCCCAATTAGATAAAAAGACAAGAGATAGAGAAGCTATAAATCTACACCATGGCGCCCAGCCTTCACCACAGGCGTAAGATGATATAGTTATAACATCTATGGAGAAATTTAGAAATTGGTCTCTGAAACTGACATATGCACTTTTTGCCAGAGTAAAAAAATAAAATAATTAACACAATTTTTGACTTCCATAAAACAAACCCTCTTAGAAATCCCAAAATAATCCAATTAGAATCCCTGGGAGCCCACCCAAACCCCTTAACCTTTCCCATTCCCTCAATACCCATCCCTAACCCCCCAAACCCCAAAAACGAACAGGACTTCTCTGATTCCCAAAAGGCAGGAATCAGAAAGTCAGAACCATACATCAATGTGGTCTGACTCCAGACCTCATCCATCCTATCAAGGCTACAACAAATATCGTACTTATAATCACTCACTTTCTCTATGCACTTTTAAATAGAGTAAAATTATGTTGAATGACAGTATAACAAGAATCAGCATTACCTCAAGTAATTTATGTAACAATATCTCATAGTAAAGTAACAATTTGCTATATCTAGATATATATATCCTATATAATAAAACTAGCCGCGCATGCGCACTCTTGCCAGCGTGTTCCATGATCCGTATGTCCGTGGCCGGCAAGAGGGCACATGCAAGCTTACAACGGCCCGCACTTGAGCGCTGTAGCCGACTCTTTTACACTGCACGGCCGAACTCTGCAAACAGGACCTGATCGCGGAACCCAAGGTAATGTTCTGACCGAAGTTATTTTTAAGTTCTAAGCCGCCTCTGCGGCTCCTCTCATGAGCCGCACCTGTGTCGGAGAAGGCTTCTGACGCAGGCAGGGATCGTGAGAGAAGCCGCTGCCACGGCTTAGAACTTAAAACTAACTTCGGTCAGAACTAAAGGGAGTCAAGGCCCCAATTGTAAAGGTCGGCGTCGGCGTCTTCGCCCCTCTCCCCGGCACACCCGAACCCCCGTTCAGCTTCCCATCCCACCCTCCCTTCGGCTCCCTTAGTCCCTTGCTGCCGCTCCTCTTCTCTTCCCGCGGTCCAGACAAATGTCCTGATTCCAGCAGTGGCCGCAGCACTCTAAACACGCTGCTTCGCAGCCTGCTACTGCCCTGATTTGCTCTGCCCGACACGGCAGAGCAAATCAGGCCAGTAGAAGGCCGCGAAGCAGTGTTTAGAGTGCTGCAACCGCTGCTGGAGTCAGGACATTTGTTGGGACCGCGGGAAGGGGGCGGCAAGGGACTAAGGGAGCCGGCCATGCTGCGGGAAGGGAGGGTCGGATGGGAGGAAAAGGGGGCTGCTTTGGGGGAGGGGTGTGCTAAGAGGGAGACAGCTTTGCTTGGGGGGGAAGACAGAAGGGAGGCCACGGACACACAGACAGGAACTGGAGGGGGAGAGGGAAAGGGGGCTGCTTTGGGGAGGGGTGTGCTGGGAGGCAGACAGCTTTGCTTGGGGGGGAACACAGAAGGGGGGCCACAGAGTCACAGTCAGGGAGGAACTGGAGGGGGAGAGGGAAAGGGGGCTGATTTGGGGGAGGGGTGTGCTGGGAGGCAGACAGCTTTGCTTGGGGGGGAAGACAGAAGGGGGCCAGAGAGACACAGGGAGGAACTGGAGGGGAAGAGGGAAAGGGGGCTGCTTTGGGGGAGGAGTGTCCTAGGAGACAGACAGCTTTGCTTGGGGGGGGGAAGACAGAAGGGGGGCCACAGAGAGACAGTCAGGGAGGAACGAGGGGGAGAGGGAAAGGGGGCTGCTTTCTAGCACCCGTTAATGTAACGGGCTTTAACACTAGTGTGTATATGTGTGTGTGTGTGTATATATATATATATATATTATAGTCTTTACTAACTTTTTAATCTAATACATTGTGTTCTACATTTGAATATGTTTTACATTTAGTGTAGTATGGAGAATGGAGCCAATATGGAGAAATGTATGACTGTACACCATTAAAAACCATTCAGAAATTACTATTTTCCTACTAAAATTAGATAATATTTCAGAGCTGATTGTAGAAAAAATTTAGTAAACTGTGGATTAAAAGATTACATCCAGCCCTTTATATATTTTTTGAATACATTCTCACAAGATCTACATTTCCACATGGCTCCAGCCTCCCATCTGCCCTGTCTCTCCCACTTGGATCTACTCCTCTACAGAGTATCTGAGACCATTCTGTGGTATGGTCTGAAAGAAGAGGGACAATACAAATATTAAACATGTTAAAAACTAAAGGACAGAACTGCTGAGGTAATACAGAGCTATTAGAATGACTGAAGAGCAGATATAACAAATGAACAAACAAACAAAACAAATGAACAAACAAAAATGTCCTGAGTACTGAGCTGAGTTCTTAAATTGATTAATTTATGTTTGTTTTTTAATTGGCTGAAAACTGGTGTGCTCAATTACCACGCCTACTAACCCAATTAAACATAAGTTAGGCATGGATCCCGAACTTAGGTGTCATTAGGTGGCTGCAATTAAGGTACCATTTATAGAATTATCCAGTATAAGTATAACAGGAAATGTTCTTTCTGGGTTCAAAGGCTTTCTATGTGACAGATCATATTCAGTTAAATGGGCAGATATGATTTCTGACAAATAGATAAGATGTGAAGTTACTCAAGACTCCCTGTTTTCCCCGATTCTCTTTAACTTAGTGGCAAAGGTTCTGAACGAAGCCCTTTGTTTGTAAGCACAGTCCCTGATTTCTCTCCGCTTCCCCCATAAATTCTTGTTGGAGTCCTCATGCAGCATCAACTTCGCTTCTCTGAGAGAGAGGTGGTTAGTGGACTTGGGTGTGTCCATTTCAGATACTCTATTATGAATTGCACTTAAAGTGGTGTCACAGTGCTAGACCTCGGTCTCTTTGTTTGAATTACAATATAAGTTGATTCTGTGATTGTACATCTCTCCATCCAGAGCACACTAAGTTAGGATGTGTCCGGATTCTTATTGTCCCAAATGCCATCAGATGAATGCGATGCTGGGCCACATGTTTTATTTTTGCCTGAAGATCTTGCATTTTTGGAAGCTTTTGCATGTGCATATTTCAACTTTATGGAAGACTAGGTGCACTCCCCATTCCAGGTTGCTTTTCATACTTTTTGTTTTGACACATTCGATTCCTGCTGGTATGAGGGGCTTCATGCGACATGCTCTCTTATTTGCCAAGAAACTGATCTTGTTGCAATGGCTGGACTCTGTTTCTCCCAGTCTCCGAATGGCATATGCTGATGCTTCATCAACTGAAAATGGAACGGATGGACATATCTGATATGGATTCTGTAAAGGGATGCCAACTTCAAGCTGTCTGGGAGCCTTATTGGTCTTCTTTAACAACCTATGCTTGGTATAATAATGTACTGAATCTCTAATAGCGTGCTGCTGTTTGTTTTTGCTATTCTTGCCCTCTATGTCTCACCTGGATGGTTGGGGAAGGATTTGGGATTATACTGCTATTTGTTCAAACAGTCTACCTGTATGTTTGATTGAGCTGCTTGTATTGCACTGTTTGATCAATAAAAGATATTTGAAATAAGTCATGGCAACATTTGAACCATGATTGCAAAAAGAAGCAGTCTCTTATAGTTATTACTGATATCACCACTGTAGTTTAATTTAAACATTGTATTCAATACTTTGTCACAAATTCAGAATTGTTTTTCCATTGTAGAGGATTGGGCACTCAGTCCATCTTAAATTAAATACAGATAAAACCAAACTCATGTAGTTTGGTCCCCATTCCATTTCTCCTCCTCTAAGCAACCTTACAATAAATGGGGTTTTATTTTCTCTTGAATTTTCCCTGTGTATATCTAGGATTATCCTAGATTCCAAATTGACAATGAAACCTCAAATGAACAATACTCGTATATAGGGCAGTGTTCTTCAACCTTTTTACACCTATGGACCGGCAGAAATAAAATAATTATTTTGTGGACCGGCAAACTACTAGGACTGAAATTTAAAACCCCCATTTCTGACCTGTCTCCGCGAGCTCGGTCCCCGCAAATCATCTGATCCCATCCGCACAAGCCTCAGTTATGATTTTATATTGAATGTATTTTATTAAAGTATAAAAAGAAACAATATTTTGTACAATTGTCATTTTATAAATACAAATAATACAGAGCAAGGATCAACAAAACCCCTGTCTCACCTCCCCTTCACATATATCCCCTCTACCATCAAGAAAACTGAATAAGCCAAATTATTACAGAATGCTATACAGAAATATTATGTTAACAGAATACCACAGTTACACATGATAGAAATAGTGTTAGGGGAGTGCAACTAGGGCAACATCCCCTTGGTCAGAGAGAGCCCTAAGCCAGCTGGAAGCTAAAGAAGCACTGCCTGGGCTTTGCAGTCCCCAGTTATGTTTAACACCAGCTCTAGCAGGATATATATTTCAAATCTGATACATTCTAATCACAAAATAGAGATAAAATAATTTTTTCTACCTTTTGTCGTCTCTGGTTTCTGCTCTCATCTTCTTTTCACTCTCTTACAGCATCTGCCCCTTCCATCCACTGTCTTCCCTCTCCCCCTTCCATATGGTATTTGTTTTCTTTCTATGCCCCTCTCCCCTTTCCATCCAGCCTGTGCCCCCCCCTCTCTCCTTTTTACATGATTCATTCCAGCTTCACTGCTCTTCATTTTTATCTCTCCTACACCAGAACTAGCATCGTTGTCCCTCTGCTTATTTCTCTGCTGACCCCTTCCCATCATAAATATCTCTACTTTCTCATGCCTGTCTCTCCCCTTCCCCTCCTCTAATCTCCCTGCCAGCTGTTTCCTTCCTTTTTTCCTTCTCCCTTTCCTCCTCCTTCTGTCCAGCAGTAATTCTCTTCCCTTCCCTTTCCCTCCTCCCCTCCCAGCAGCATCTCTCCTCCTTCCCTCCAGGTCCAGTAGCAGCTGTCCCTTTTTTTCCTTGTCCAGCAGCTTCCCAGACTCATTTCCCTCCTCCCCTCCCAGCAGCATCTCTCCTGCTCCTTTTCTCCAGGTCCAGTAGCAGCTGTCCCTTTTTTTCCTTGTCCAGCAGCTTCCCAGACTCATTTCCCTCCTCCCCTCCCAGCAGCATCTCTCCTGCTCCTTTTCTCCAGGTCCAGTAGCAGCTGTCCCTTTTTTCCCTTGTCCAGCAGCTTCCCAGACTCCTTTCCCTTCTCCCCTCCCAGCAGCATCTCTCCTGCTCCTTCCCTCCAGGTCCAGTAGCAGCTGTCCCTTTTTTCCCTTGTCCAGCAGCTTCCCAGACTCCTTTCCCTTCTCCCCTCCCAGCAGCATCTCTCCTGCTCCTTCCCTCCAGGTCCAGTAGCAGCTGTCCCCTTTTTTCCCCTTGCCCAGCAGCTTCCCAGCCTCCAACAGTGGCCTTCTCTCCTCCCTGCAGCTCTCCTTATTTGCCAGCGCAGCAATTCACTAAGGCAGCCTCGAGTCCTTTGATGGGTTGCGCCGCCTCTAAGGAAAGAGGAAGTTGCATCATCAGAGGCATCTGTGACTCAGCAAAAGCCACTAGGCTGCCTTTGTGAATCGCTGCACTGATAAGTAAGGAGAGCTGCTGGGAGGGGAGAAAGCCACTATCGGAGGCTCCCCATGATCTCGCCGGCCCTGCGTGAATCAGCTGGAAATGACATCTCGATCTTGCCGGCCCTGCGCAGACCGGCAGAAAGGCGGTTGAAGAACAGTGATATAGGGTATGTTCAGATAAATTGAAAGTAATTAATGGCCCCTTTTATTAAGCTGTGCTAGAGGTTTTTAGCAAAGGATGACACAGTAAATGCTCTGACACTCATGGAATTCCTCTGAGTGTCGTAACATTTACCTTGTCAGCCCAAGCTAAAAACCTCTTGCGCAGGGCTGACAAGAGGGGGGTACATGGATAAACATTTTTTTGCACATGATCATCTTGTCATTATCAGTGGCGTAACAAGAGTGAATGACACCTAGGGTGGTGGTACCCTCCCCTCTTCCACCTTCTCGCTCCTTCCCGCCCTAGCCGCGCATGCGCCCCCCCCTTCCCTTTTTTCATTTTCCAGGCATGAGGAACTTGCTGCCCACTTTGTGTTGGCTATCCCACTGATGTCACTTCCTAGGTGCGGGGCCTGGAAGTGATATCAGAGAGAGGCAGCACCAATGCGGGCAGCAAGTTTGTAATGCTGCTTACACAGGGAAAATAAAAAAGGTAAAAGGAAGGGGCGGGAAGGAACAGGGGGGGCGGGTGGAGAGGAGGATGGGTGCCGGTGAGCTTAGCAAGACCTCGTCAATATTATTCAGGCTATTGTACTTTCTTCCCTTGATTATTGCAATCTCATATATCCTCTCTAAACATGCATCCAAGACCCCCATCCATGCTCTTGTCACCTGTCGCCTAGATTATTGTAACTTGCTTCTTGTAGGTCTTCCACTAAGCCATCTCTCTCCCCTTCAATAAGTTCAGAATTTTGCTGCATGGATTGTATTCCACCAGGGTTGTTATGCTCCTGTTACCCCTCTCCTAAAGTCACTTCACTGGCTCCCTGTCCGTTTCTGCATACAGTTTAAACTCCTCTTACTGACCTACAAGTCCATTCTGTGGCTCCTCAGTATCTCTCCCTATACCCCACCCCAGGAATGCTGATCATTGGGTAAATCTCTCGTTTGTTCCCTTCTCCTCTATTGCCAACTCCCTACTCCTTGCTGTGCCACACGCCTGGAACAACTGCCTGACTCAGAATGTCAGGCTCTGTCTCTGGTGGTATTCAAATTCAGGCTTAAAGCCCACTTCTTCAAAGCTGTGTTTAAGTCCTAACCCTGCAAAGCACAAAAATCTGTTTGCCATTCCCTCAGTAGTCCTGTAATGCTCTAGTGCTGCCTACTGATAAGGTATGTCAAATCTCCTTCACTGCCTAGCTCCCTGTTCACTCCCAGGCATCTATTTCTGTCCTTTGGAACTCCTTGGGGAAGTTAAGCTCTGGGTATTCCTCCCTTGAGGAAGCTCACTCCCAAATGATGGGACATACACCCCATCACAAGTCCCTTATCCTCTCTACCTCATCATTCCCTCTGTAATTTCATACCTAAACACACATAGATTCACCATTTATCTTTTATGTCTATCTTAATTAGATTGTAAGCTCTTTCAAGCAGGGACTGTCTCTTGTGTGTTTAATGTACAGTGCTGCGTGCATCTGGTTACACTATAGAAATAATAACTAGTAGTAGTAGTTAGTTTATCAGCTTTACAAAAAATTTATTTACCCCTTTACAAGTTCTACAAGATACTGTTGCCAAATTATTTGATGCCCAACATCAAGAATGTGCAACTCCCTTTCTGATAAAATTACAATGATTGTCGGTATGTGCTCATTGTATTTTTTTTTTTTTTTACATTTTTTAATGAAATACAAGCAATAATGCTTTACAGAAATTCAGAAAAAAAATTCTAATCAATTAATAATTGGAATTTAAATGTAGAACAAAGGAAACAATTCTTATCTAATTATAGTCCACTAACAATGGGGAGAAGAGGCAAGAATGAAACTCTCCCAGATAAAGAGACTAATACATAAACTTAAAGGAAATAAAGCAGTAAACCTTCGACTACAGCTACAGACTTGATTTACAATGGACTATCTTAGAATGCAAACGAAATCCCTTTTCCTTAAAAAAAAAAACCCCGAAGCTTTTCTGACTCTTAAAAAACATATTTGTTACTTTGATACACAATAAAGCATTTACAAGGAAATCTTAGTTGAAAAGTAGCCCCTAGAGAAACAACCTTTTCACGATAAGCAAGAAATTTTTTTTTTTTTTTCTTATTTGAGTCCACTTGGACACATCTGGAAATATATAAATTTTTTCACCACCTGTTTCATGGTATAATATAATCTCAAAATGGAATCTTTGTCCTGGTGAAAAACAAATGAAGCAATCAATGTAGCTCTCCCAATACCACCGATAAATCCTGCTGAGAGACCCCATTTGTCTCTTTTAGATCTTGATTATGCAAAACGCGTATAAAGTTAAGTTAGGCGTCCTTTGTAGAATTGTGCTCAGCAGAGTTCAGCACTGTTTCGGTGTCTAACTTTTTAGATGTTCTTTAGAGAATTGGGTTATTGGTGAGATTTAGACATCCAAACAATGTCCTTAATGTTATAATATTTTATTATTATGTTATTAGAATAGTGATTTTATGCTGTTTTTCATTATAATTGTAATACTGAGAGTTGAATCTGTTTAATGCTTTTATTTATTTCTCTTCCATCAGATAGAGTGACTGGGTTTCGAACCAGCAACATTAGGGTAGAAGGCTGTAGGTTTAACTAGTGTGCTACAGCGTGAGCTAGCAAGCTGCATAGCAATTGTAAAACCAGGCGTTATAGGCATTATAAGGAAGTCTACTTTTGAGCATAGTTTAGGCTTCAGATAGACCTGCGTTCTATGGACGGAACTTAGGTGATAATAATAACTTTATTTTTGTATACCGCCATACCCAGGGAGTTCTAGGCAGTTCACATCAATTAAACAAAACTTAATAAGAAATTACAATAAACTATATTTACAAGTAATGAAGATATTGGATCTGCTAAATAGCTCTCTGGGTTTTTATTTTTGCTTTATTAAGCTAAGCCACCACATAAACAGGGCACATCAATACAGAGATATTGCATGCAAAACCTTCTATTTTTCTGAGCAAACAGTAATGCTATTTGCTAATTCGATCTATTAACTGAAGCACAGCACATGAAAAAAATAGCTTTATGTTTCTTGCTAAAAAGCTACCCTTTTTTCTTACTAAAGATTTTGCCAATGAGGCATTCTTAAAACAGGTGGATTAAGAAAATAAAGCACATGACAAAAATATATAGGTTGCATACATAACTTCATTTGGAAAAGGTTAAAAATAGAAAAAAACAGATACAGACCTTAGCAAATGGAGGTTTTCAGCTGCACAATGGTGACCTCATTGTGAGATCAGCAAGGTAGAATTCCACAATTAAAATGTGTGCTGGGCGAGCTGGTTGGGATTTGAACTTATGACCTCTGGAAGAGGCTTTTACTTATTGAGCCATAGCAGCTTTCAGGCAGGTGTCTGACTGTCCTGTGATATGATAGCTTAGCAGATCTCTAAGCTATCATTTCACGGGGCATAATGTTTCTCTCTTATTTGCTGCAAAAGGGGCTCCAGGGATAAAAGAAACAATAAAGGTGATTGGGGGACAACCCTGTCGGGTGCCCCTTTCCAGTGCGAAATAGCCAGACATCTGTTGATTGACCAATATTGCTGAACACGGATTAGTGTACAAGGTCCGAACCATATCCAAAAAGGCCCCCCCCGCCATATTTTTCTAAAACTGAAATCAGTTCCAAGCCATGCAATCAAATGTCAAGCTAATTAGTAGAGTCTGTAGAGAATGAGCAATGCTGTGTCCCAAAGCTGCCATCACCTTCCACACATTCCAGACCACGTGCCTCCTCTGAACAAAACCTCACCTGGTCCAGATGAATCAGTCCCGGCAATATGGGGGACAAGCGGGTGGCTAGAATTTTAGCCAGTAATTTTAGTTCATAACACTGGTCAACCAAAAAATAGTTTTTCTTTGCTAATGAGAACTTAAGAAGTGTTCTTAGTTAATTTAATGATGCTGATTTCAGATGTAATTGAAATTCAGCTATCACGTCAGGTTTCTGAGATACATGTTACTAATTTTTTTAGATGGTTTGCCATATTGGCACAATATTGTGAGTATGAACTGTGTCCCACCAAACTTGTGTTAAGGAGTTTACTTTGGAAAACAAACACGAAGACAATAAGAAGACATGTTACAGCATATATTTAAGCCTCTCTTAACTCACACAAAAGTGATGTCAGCATGTTCAGAAATGTTTGAGACACTTGCTTCTACTGTACATTTGTTTCTCTTTGCAAGAACCAATAGTAGTCTCCAATCATACTGGGATTGAACTTTCTCTGATATCTGCTTTCCATCACCTTGATATCTTCATGAAATCTTTCCCCATGCTCATCGCTGACATCACTGAGATTGTGTGGGAAGACGTCAATGTAAGAAGTGCATTTTAATTGACATTCTGGCACCCATTAACTGATATGAAACATAGAAACATAGAAAGTGACGGCAGATAAGGGCCAAGGCCCATCAAGTCTGCCCACACCAATGACCCTCCCCTACCTCCCTTTGCGAAGAGATCCCACCTTTCGATCCCATTTAGCTTTAAAATCAGGCACACTGCTGGCCTCAATCACCTGCATCGGAAGACCATTCCATCGATCCACCACCCTCTCGGTGAAGAAGTATTTCCTGGTGTCGCCATGCAATGTCCCTCCCCTGATTTTCCATGGATGCCCTCGTGTTGACGTGGGTTCCTTGAAGAAGAAGATATCCTCCCCCACCTCGATACGGCGCGTGAGGTACTTGAATGTCTCTATCATGTCCCCCCTCTCCCTGCGTTCCTCTAGGGAGTAGAGCTGCAATTTATTCAGCCGTTCCTCATACGGGAGATCCCTGAGCCCCGTGACCATCCGTGTGGCCATTCGCTGGACCGATTCAAGTCTCAGCACATCTTTGCGGTAATGTGGTCTCCAGAATTGTACACAGTATTCCAGATGGGGTCTCACCATGGACTTATATAATGGCATTATGACTTCGGGCTTACGGCTAACGAAACTCCTTCGTATGCAACCCATGATTTGTCTGGCTTTAGATGAAGCTTTCTCCACCTGAGTTGCAGTCTTCATGTCCTCACTGATGATCACCCCTAAGTCTCGTTCCGCTACAGTTCTCTCCAGGATCTCATCATTAAGAGTGTAAGTCTTACATGGATTTTTGTTGCCAAGGTGCATGACCTTGCATTTTTTGGCATTGAAGTTTAGTTGCCAGGTCCTGGACCAATTCTCCAGTAGGAGGAGGTCGTGTGCCATACTATCGGTCTTGGATTTGTTGTCAGGTCCTGTTGTGTTCTTGTCCACTATATTGCATAATTTGGCGTCATCGGCGAATAACGTTAATTTACCCTGAAGCCCCTCAGCCAAGTCTCTTATGAAGATGTTGAACAAGATTGGGCCTAAGACCGAGCCCTGCGGCACTCCACTTATCACCTCTGTCGTTTCGGAGGGGGAGCCATTCACCACCACCCTCTGAAGTCTACCTCCTAGCCAATCCCCCACCCATGTAGTCAAGGTATCTCCCAAACCTATAGAGCTCATCTTGCTCAACAACCTGCGGTGTGGTACGCTATCGAATGCTTTGCTGAAATCTAAGTACACGACGTCCAGGGACTCCCCAATATCCAGCTTCCTCGTCACCCAGTCAAAGAAGCTGATCAGGTTGGATTGACAGGACCTCCCCTTTGTAAACCCATGTTGACGGGGATCTCGCAGATTCCCCTCGTTAAGGACCGTATCCAATTGGTGTTTGATTAGAGTTTCCATTAGTTTGCTTACTATTGATGTGAGACTCACTGGTCTGTAGTTCGCAGCCTCCGTCCTGCTTCCCTTTTTGTGGAGTGGAATGACATTAGCCGTTTTCCAGTCTAGCGGGACTTTTCCTTTGCTAAGGGAGAGATTGAAGAGTGTTGATAGTGGTTTCGCCAAGGTGTCTCTTAACTCCCTGAGTACTCTGGGGTGTATGTTGTCTGGCCCCATAGCTTTGTGAACCTTGAGTTTGGATAGTTCACTGTAGACACTACTGGGCGTAAACTCGAAGCTGCAAAACGGGTCTATCGAGCTATCCCCTGTTGGTAGCTGAGGGCCGGATCCCTGCGCCTCACGGGTGAAAACTGAGCAAAAGTATTCATTTAACAGTTTAGCCTTCTCGGAGTCCGATTCTACATAGTTCCCGTCCGGTTTCCTAAGGCGTACTATCCCTCCTGTGTTCCTGTTTCTATCACTAATATACCTAAAGAATGCTTTATCGCCCTTTTTGATATTCTTTGCTAGATTCTCCTCCGCCTGCAATTTGGCCTCTCTGACTGCTGTTTTGACGGTTCTTGACTTGGCCAGATAGTCTTCCCTGGAGCCCTGCTTCCCTGAATGTTTGAAGGAGATGAATGCTCTTTTCTTCTCTTTTATGAGGTTGGAGACCTCCGTAGAGAACCACTGCGGTTTGTTTTTTCTTCGTCGTTTACTTATAGATTTAATATATCGGTTTGTTGCTTCGTGTATGGTAGCTTTCAGTGTTGACCACAATTCCTCTACATTATCAGTCTCTGCTTGGTTTTGCAGCGACTGATGGATGAATTCCCCCATGTCCTCGAAGTTGGTGTCCTTGAAGCTGAGGACCTTAGTTAATGTGTTGGATTTGGTGAAACCTTTTCTGAGGTTAAACCATACCATGTTGTGGTCACTGGATGACAGCGTGTCTCCCACAGAGACATCTGTGACACTTTCTCCGTTGGTAAGTATTAGGTCTAGAATCGCCTGATCCCTAGTTGGCTCCAAAACCATTTGCTTGAGTCTTGCTCCCTTTATAGAGTTTAATAGCCTTCTGCTGCTGCCGGTCGCAGAGGAAAGTGTGTTCCAATTCACGTCAGGCATATTGAAGTCACCCATCAATACTGTGTCCCCACGCAAGGTGATATTCTCTATGTCCTCGATTAATTCCATATCAAGGTCTTCCTGTTGCCTTGGAGGTCTGTATACTATGCCAAGGTACAGGCATTTGTCCTTTCCCCTGGCCAAATTTACCCAAAGGGATTCCCCTGTGTACCTAACATCTGTGATTCTGGTAACTTTGATGTCATCTTTGGCATATTACCCCTCCTCCCATTTTGCCCTCCCTGTCTCGGCGGAACAAATTGTAACCCGGTAAGACCATGTCCCACCTGTGAGAGTCCATAAGCCAGGTTTCGGATATCGCCACCACATCTAGGTCGGCGCCCCTCATTTCCGTCTCCAATTCCAGAATCTTGTTGCCCAAACTGTGGGCATTGACGTACATAGCCTTCCAAATCCTAGGTTTGTTATGGCTATCTAGTGATATTCCCGATTGAGCTCCATCGGCTCCTTTGGTATTGTTTGCACTGTGTGTATTCTCCTTAGACCCTGAAACACAGTGTGAACTTACCCCGGACTCGAAAATGTCAGTATCCCCCCCGAACACGGCAATGTGAGCTCCCCCCCCAGATCCATGATTGCTATGTGTATATACCTCAGATCCTGAATGGTATTTGCAGCTTACTTCATTAGATAGGTTATTAGTGCCCGTACCCTCCCCCAATTTACCTAGTTTAAAGCCCTATGGAGTAGGCGGGCTAATCGGTGTCCAAAGACGTTCTTCCCTCTGCTGGACAGGTGCAACCCATCTGGTCCCTGTAGTCCTTGTAGTGCCTCTCCGTGGTTCAGGAACCCGAAGTTCATCTCCTTGCACCATCCTTGCAGCCAGTCGTTTGCCTTCTGGATCCGATTCTCTCTGGCTCTTCCCTTGCCCCTTACTGGAAGGATCGAGGAGAACACAACCTGCGCATCCAACCTCCTCAGCTTCTCACCCAGGGCACCAAAGTCCTCAGGTATCCTCTCTGGGGTGCTCCTGGCGGTATCGTTGGTTCCGACATGGATAAGAAGCATGGGGAAGTGGTCCTGGGGCTTGATGAGACTGTCCAAGCAGGCGGTTACATCCCGGATCCTGGCTCCTGGCAAACAGCAAACCTCTCTCGATTGAATATCTGGTCTGCAGATTGGGCCCTCCGTGCCCCTCAGCATTGAATCCCCAATTACCACCACTCTACGCTTCTTAGGGGAGGACTGTACTGATGACTCTGGGACCGGAACCTCCTGCTGGATATCTTCCTGTTCCTCATTGTCAGGTCTTCCCTGAAGCAGCTGGAATCTGTTCCTCAATGGGATTTGCGGGGTTGATGTAGAACTACCCTGTGTGTGAGAAAAAGAGACAGTATATGAGGAAGGTTTTTTGTGTTTGCCTGTGGAGGAGGTTACCAGCTGCCAGGAGTCAGCGTCGTCAGCCTCCTCCTGAATTCCAATTGTTGGTCCCAATGAAGCAGGAATGGTGGTTTTGGGCGTCCCGAGGATGGTCCTGCCAGGTTCCTGTACGGTGATCTGGGACAGTTCCTGGATGACTTCATCGATGTAGGCCTCGTCATCCCGGATACTTCTTAAGCGCATGACCTCCTCTCTCAAGCTATTCAGTTCTTGTAAAAGGCTGTTCTCTAGTTGATCCTTCGTTTCTGTCTGCGTAGAAACTGTAGCCATTTTTGTGGGGATGGCCTCGGTCTGTACAGATACCTCTGTGCTCTGTCCCAGCTCTCCCTCTGTTTCCGTGGCCACCCCCTCGATCCCTTTGGTGACTGGACCGCCTACCTTGATTGTAGTCCTGTTGCTTCTGGTTCTACCTGCCATTTTTTTTTTTTTTTTTTTTTAAAGATATTTGTAAGTTATTTAATCGGGTATTCGTTAGTTGTCAGACAGTTGAAGGTTAGAAGGATGAAGGTTAGAAGGATGAAGGGTGTCAGCTAATATGCTGTCAGAATGTTCTCCACAAGCTCAGCATAATTCTCTGATCTGTGATTACCAAGAAAATTCTGAACCAGCACGAATGCTTCCCATGCTGCTGATTCAGCTTGGTTCAGCTTCTGTTTGAACACATCATCAAGGATCAGTTTACGAATTTCGGGCCCAACAAAACCACCTTCTTTGATTTTGGCTTCACTTTTCTCAAAACCAAATGTACTTCTTAGGTGCTGAAACACATCGCCATTTCTGGCCATCACCTTGGAAACTGAAACAGCCGCAAATGTGAGTAATAAAAGAAAAAACAAACTATATGCATTATTCTACAGCTGCCGCCTTATGCTTTGCAAAACCTCAGGTCCAGTGCACTCCCTCTGGGTTTAAGTAATTTTTTTATTTTAGTATGTGGAGGGAGACAGAAGTGCCAATCTCAAAAAGGGCCACAGGAGATGGATGGGGACCTGGTACCAGTAGCGTAGTAAGGGAGTGGTCCACCCTGGGTGCTGGCACCCATCCCCCTTTCCACTCCCCCACTACCTCGCGTGCATGTGCCTCTTCCCTTCCCCCATACCTCTTTAACATTCCCGGTGTGCGCAGCAACCCCAACCTGCTGCTCATGCCAGCGTCAGCTCTTCCTCTGATGTCACTTTCTGGATCTGCGCCTAGGAAGTGTCATCGGAGGAAGAGCCGGGAACGTTAAAGAGGTATGGGGGGAAGGGAAGGAGGAGGGTGGGGTGGAGAAGAGGGTAGGGAGGGGCCCCACCACTCCAGGCACCTCTCACCCTTGCTACACCACTGCCTGGCACTATCAGATATACCCTAAAATAGGCACCCAGGAAGCCTAATCCCCACACTCAACTGAGTTAGCAGAGCCAATACAGGAGCTGAGCTGCACTTGAAGCCAGCCAAGGCATTGCTGGCACACCAGGCTGAGCAGCAGGAGAAACTGAATTACCAGTGAGCATACCATGACTACTGTATATAACAGAGTTCAGCTTGGTGCTCTCTTTCTCTGCCTGCTAGTAGATGGACACAACCTACTCATCTGGATTCATCAGTGAGGACATGAAGGCTGCCAGTCAGGTGGAGCAGGCCTCATCCAAGGCAAGACAGATCATAGGTTGCATATAGTAACATAGTAGATGACGGCATATGCAGGGGTTTCGTCAGCCGTAAGCCGGAAGTCATTATGCCTTTGTATAGATCCATGGTGAGGCCCCACCTGGAATACTGTGCGCAATTCTGGAGGCCGCATTATCGCAAAGATGTGCTGAGACTAGAGTTGGTTCAGAGAATGGCCACCCGGATGGTCTCGGGACTTAAGGATCTCCCGTATGAAGAATGATTAGACAAACTACAGCTATACTCGCTCGAGGAGCGCAGAAAGAGGGGGGACATGATCGAGACGTTCAAGTATCTCACGGGCTGCATCGAAGCGGAGGAAGATATCTTCTTTTTCAAGGGACCCATGGCAACAAGAGGGCATCCGTGGAAAATCAGGGGCGGGAAACTACGAGGTGACACCATGAAATTCTTTTTCACTGAAAGGGTGGTTGATCGCTGGAATAGTCTTCCACTGCAGGTGATTGAGGCCAGCAGCGTTCCTGATTTTAAGGCCAAATGGGATCGGCACATGGGATCTATTCACAAGGCAAAGGTAGGGGAGGGTCATTAGGGTGGGCAGACTAGATGGGCCCTGGCCCTTATCTGCCATCTGTTTCTATGTTACTGCTGATAAGGAAATCATTTTTTTCTTACACTCACAGGATAATAAATCCACTACATTGGTATGCAATGTGTAGAGTTACCATACACCCAGGAAAACCTGCACGTCCTCTTTTTGGAGGACTGTCTGGGTGTCCGGATGGTTTTTCTTAATGGGGCAGTCTGTCCGGGTTTAGCCAGCTCGCAAGCTCACCCAGTGTAGCAAGGCTGACTTACAGACAAGGACTCTGATATGGCTCACTGCTTTTCTGAGTCCCCAACCTACCTGCTCCTGTGCCACTACAATTTTAAATTTTCACGCAGTCAGCAGCAGCAACAGGGTAAGCCTGCCGCCATCTGCCTGTCCCAAAGCCTTCATTCTGCATTGCCCCGCCTATGCGGGAACAGGAAGTCGCTGCAGCAGAATGAAGGCTTCTCTCCAGCCTTTCAAGTTTATTATTTTTCTTGATTAATCGCTTTATCTAATTCAAAGCGATGTACATAGTAAAAAATAATTAAAAGAAAACATACAATACAAACTTTAAATACTTACAATGAATAATAAAAATTACATTACATTGGGTAAGAGGGGTTTATGAAATACATTTGTCGAATAAAAGAGATACATTGGAGAAACACAAAAGGGGAAACATTAAGACGAATGGTACAAAATATTGGAATTATTGGTTTGAATATAATTAAATTAAGTATTAAAAGCATCATTAAACAAAAATGTTTTTAATTGGATTTTAAATTTTACCAAGTCTTGTTCATTACGTAAAAAAATTGGAAGAGCATTCCAGGTTTGCGGGGCTGTTACAGAAAATATAAATTGTCGTCTGGTGTTTATAAATTTTAATGAAGGAACCGTCAGTAAATTTTGATCAATAGATCTTAATGTTCTAATTGGTTGGTACGGTATTAGTAATTTATAAATGAAAGCAGGTGTCTTATATAGTAATGTCTTGAATGTAAGTAGACAAAGTTTATACGATATCCGATGGATGACAGGAAGCCAATGAGCGTTTTTCAGTAGAGGGGTAACGTGATCGAATTTTTTAGATGTAATGGTGTGGCTGCCATCAGCCTAGACCAGCGGTCTCAAACTCAAACCCTTTGCAGAGCCACATTTTGGATTTGTAGGTACTTGGAGGGCTGCAGAAAAAATAGTTAATATCTTATTAAAGAAATGACAACTTTGCATGAGGTAAAACTCTTTCTAGTTTATAAATCTTTCCTTAATTGCTTCTGATAATTTCAGCTATAGACAGCTGAAAGCAGTGTAACATGCAGAAAGTGAAAATCTATCAAAGTATCAACTGCAAGAGACAAGATTTTGGACCACCTATTTTGAGGCCCTCGGTATTATGAAGACTGATTCTTTATGGAAAACTTGTGCCTTAGGTGTCCGGTGGTCGCGTCTGCAACCGCTGTCAGCTCCCACCTCCTCCAGCACCGGACACATGCACAAGCTGCACTGTCCCCTTACTGCTGTAACCTCATGCACACGCTTTCTTGCTTCTGTAGGCGATTGTCCTCTCCTCTCCACTCCACCTCACAATCGTAAACAGATGCAGGAAAGCGCTTCTGTGAGGTTACAGCGACCGCCGGACACTTAAGGCACAGGGTTTCCATAAAGAATCATTCTTTATAATACCAAGGACCTCAAAATAGTACCTGTGTGCGGTGAGTTTGAGACCACTGGCCTAGACCTAGCTGCACATTAAACTCTACAGTCTCTTCCTCTGTAAACCGCTCTGAACTGTTTGTGGTATTGCGGTATGTAAAAAAACCTGTTGGACCGGACCAGATATACTGATAGTGGGACTGGGACTAGTGGGAGGCAGGGCATGGTGCTCTTTGGGGTTTTTTCTGTCTTCACAAACCTTGTAACCCTAGCAATGTGGAATCGGGGGGAGGGGTTCTGCTTGTTTGTTAATACCTGCACTGAAACCCTTTCTGAATTGCTATCCTGCGGGTAAGATCGTGTTAAATCTACTACTGCATAATCACCACAGGGGAAGTTATAGTCATTGCCGCCCCTTCCCCAAGCGGTCAAAGGCAAATCCGAAAGAGTACTGTAGATACTCTATGAATCACACGTAATCCTCTCTTACACTCAAACCCCCTAGTACCTTATTCTAACAAGCTCCACCCCCGTTTCCTATCGTCAATCATCCTTCAGCTCGCCATTAATTGGTCCCGCAATTTTCGTTTCCTGGTTTCTCCTCACCTCTGGCATAACGCCTTTCAGCCGCGTCCCACCCCCGTCAAAAAGACCGCCCAGCTTCCGACGTCACGTCTCGCCTGAGGCAGGAAATCGTTTTAGAGGTGGGGGGCGGGACCACGGCTGACGGAAAGACGTTGCGTTAAAGGTGGCGGGACGGTGGAGGCGAAACATTGCGGGGGGGTCGGTGAGGGGCGATCTCGTCTACGAGTTGGCAGGTGGGAGCCGGGGTGGATGAGTTTGAGAATGAAGGACAGGTGCTGGATCGCGGACGGGAAGGCGAGGGGGAGCGGAAGAGCGAGGGAGACGCTGTAGACAGCTGGGGGTACGGGGTTCCTGGTCGCGTGGGAAGAAGAATGCTCTGCGTGTGAGTGCTTGAGGCTAGTCGATATTTCTTCTGTGAGTGTGCGGCCATGTACACGCCGCAAAGGAGAGACTTCATCTCGTTGACTCTGAGTCCACAGGAGCAAGGCGGCTACAACAACAGCAAGAGCTGGCGGAGGCGCTCTTGTCGGAGGGTGAGAAAGAGGGATCACGGGAGGGGGTGATGCTCAGAATGGTTCTCAAGGGCTTTTTGGTAGCCGCTGAGCCCCCCTATGCAAAAGCATTACAAGCAGCTCATTAGTATTAAAATGAGCACGACCTGTGTTGCACAGAAGGGGACGCTCACCGTGGAAAATTTTCTAGCAGGTCTGAAGCTGCTGGTAGTGTGCATCTGTTATGCGAATGTATGTCCTGGAACATACACTTAACAGATGCACAGGGCATACACTCGTACACTCATACACAAACAGATGCACAAATAATTCTTGCTCACAATCAGACTGGCAACCTCAGGCTGTTGAGACAGGAGCTCCAAACACTGAGCCACTCCTTCCTCCACACTGTAAGGTTATGCTTGAAGTCTGGCAAGCTTTAGACAAAAATAAATCCATCCATCCATCCTTGGACTTTTATTTTACTTTTTTGTTGCTGCTTACCAGAGCTCAAGCACAACCCTACAGTGTGGAGAAATTACTGGCTTAGTGGTTAGAGCTCCTGCCTCAACAGCCTGAGGTTATAGGTTTGATCCTGGGCAAGTCACAAAATTCTGGTCCTGAGCGATCGGGAGCTGTACTGGGCCTGCACAGAAGAGCTGTGCCTACTGATTTGCTCTTCTGTACAGATGTAAGGCAAAGATCTTCCCCTTTTTACTGGACTGCTTAGCACAAATAGCATGTATACAGTATATGCTATTTGTACTGAGTTGCAAAACAAAATCGCTCCCAACCTGTCATTTTTTTACTAGGTTGCCAGAGTTTTGTGCATCTGGCCCCCTAGTGCATTTGATAATCCTTTAGAATAGTGGTCACATTGAGTCCTGGGGGAGGGGGAGCTGCCAATGAAACAAGTCTTTAGGATACCCCTATTGAGAATGCATGGGAGAGATTTACATACTGTCAGACTAGTAGTTATGTCAATCTGCTTGTTTCTTAATACAGTACTATGATATTCCTTAAGGCCTAGCTCTTGGTGGCCCTGAAGGAGTTGAAGTCACTGGCTTGGCGAGGGTGGGTGTTACCTGACCCCCCCCCCTTCCCCGGTGTGTGCCCCTTATTCCATACCTGTTTAGCTTCCCTGGCACGAGCAGCACCTTCAACTTGCTGCTGGCATTGGTTGTCCTTCTGACGTCACATTCTATTTGTGAGATCCGGAAGTAAAGTCAGAGGGGAGCACTGAGGCCGGCTCAAGTAGCAGGTTGGAGCTGCTGCTTGCTCAAACTGATGAAGAGCTAGAGGTACTGTGAGGGGGAGGGGAAGGTGTATGTATGGCGGGAGAGGAGGAGAGTTGCCAGCACCCCGTACTAAGATGGCACCTGGGGTGATCTGTCCCCCATTCCTCATTACTGCATCACTGGTTGAAGTAAAGACCATAGTTTTAGCAGGTGACTGTAGTAAGGTAGAGCTGCCTATTGATCAGCTCAGAGGAAGACTTTTGACTAGATCTCTTTGTTGTGATAAGGTTTTTTTTTTGTTTTTTGCTTTCTGTTTTTTAAATTTGCATCACCCCGCATGGTGCTCTTTGTAGTTCTTTCATTGTAAGAATCAGTGCTGTAGATGCAGCCTCCAGTTTCTTATTGCAGTACAAATTTTAATTAAGCTACAGGTTTCCAAGATTATGCCCGTTCTCAAGGTGGCCAATCCAGGTCACTAGTATCTGGCCAAAACCCAAGGTGTAGCAATATTCCAGGCACTATTGAAGAAATTTAAGGGCTGATGCTTGAAGCCCAAGTGCCAAAGCACACAGTGCAAACCCCATAGCACAACAGTGCAGAAAAATAGCTAACCAATGCTCAAAGCAAATGACATTCAAATTTTATGTACAGATAATTCACGCTATTAAACTGAAAGCAAGAACATAGGAATAGCCTTACTGGGTCAGATCAATGGGTCCATCTAGCCCAGTATCTTGTCTTCACGGAGGCCAATCCAAGTCACAAGTACCTGGCAAAAACCCAAATAGTAGCAGAAGTCCATGCCACCAATCCAGGGCAAGCAGTGGCTTCTCCCATGACTCAACAGCAAACAATGGACTTTTCCTCCAAGAACTTCTCCAAACTTTTTTTAAAAGCCAGCTACATTAACTGTTCTCACTACATCCTCTGGCAAACACTTTCCAGAGCTTAACTATTTTCTGATTGAAAAATTATTTCCTCCTATTGATTTTAAAAGTATTACTCTGTAACTTCGAGTGTCCCCTAGTCTTTAGAACATAAGAATAGCCTTACTGGGTCAGACCAATAGTCTATCAAGCCCAGTAGCCCGTTCTCATGGTGGTCAATCCAGGTCACTAGTACCTGGCCAAAACCCAAGGAGTAGCAACATTCCATTCTACCGGTACAGGGCAAGCAGTGGATTCCCCCATGTCTTTCTCAAGAAGAGACTATGGATTTTTCTCCAGGAACTTGTCCAAACCTTTTTTAAAACTAGCTACACTATCCGCTCTTACCACATCCTCTGGCAATTCATTCCAGAGCTTAACTATTCTCCGAGTGAAAAAAAATTTCCTCCTATTGGTTTTAAAAATATTTCCCTGTAACTTCATCGAGTGTCCCCTAGTCTTTGTAATTTTTGACGGAGTGAAAAATCAATCCACTTGTACCTGTTATATTCCACTCAGGATTTTGTAGACTTCAATCATATCTCCTCTCAGCCGTCTCTTTTCCAAGCTGAAGAGCCCTAACTGTTTTAGTCTTTCCTCATACGAGAGGAGTTCCATTCCCTTTATCATCTTGGTTGCTCTTCTTTGAACCTTTTTTAGCGCCACTATATCTTTCTTGAGATAAGGAGACCAGAATTGAACGCAGTACTCCAGATGAGGTTGCACCATGGAGCAATACAGGGGCATTATAACATTCTTAGTCTTGTTAACCATCCCTTTTTTAATAATTCCTAGCATTCTATACTTTTCCCTCCGTATCCACAGGGGTTAGGTGCAGAGCCAGACCGCAAAGTGTGAAAAACCGCAAATAACATCTTGGCCGGCTCTGACCCACCCCCGCCTCCCTCCCGTGCTTTAAATACAAACTCTCACTCAAACAAACCATCCCGGACCTTACCTGGTGGTCTAGTGGTCTTTCGGGGCAGGAGCAATCTTCCTATACTCTTGCCCCATGGCAGCCATTTCCTATGAGTGATCTGCACGGGGCAGGAGTGTAGGAAGATCACTCCTGCCCCAAAAACCCGCTAGACCACCAGGTAAGGCTTAAAAATAGCTCCCAAAATTAAGCTCGGCGCCCACCTCCAATCACGAATAACCAAATGTGTGGATGCTAAAACTGTGGATTCGGAGGGAGAAGTGTATTTGCTTTTTTGGCTGCCGCCGCACATTGGGTGGAAGATTTCATCGTATTGTCTACGATGACTCACAGATCCTTTTCTTAGGCGCTAATCCCCAAGGTGGACCCTAGCATCCGGTAATTGTGATTCAGGTTATTCTTCCCAATGTGCATCATTTTGCATTTGTCCACATTAAATTTCATCTGCGATTTGGACGCCTAGTCTTCCAATTTCCTAAGGTCCGCTTGCAATTTTTAACAATCCGCATGAGTTTTAACAACTTTGAACAGTTTAGTGCCATCTGCAAATTTAATCACTTCACTCGTCATTCCAATTTCCAGATCATTTATAAATAAGTTAAATAGCACCGGTCCTAGTACAGACCCCTGCAGCACTCCACTATTTAGTCTTCTCAATTGCCCAAAAGGTCGATCGTGAGTCGACCAATAGATCGCGAAGGCAACACGAGTCGATCGCGGAACCCATCCCAGGCTCCGTGATAGACTCGCGTTGCCTTTGCAATCTACCGGGCCGATCAGCCTTCCTCTCTCAGATGTCAATTCTGACGTCGGAGAGGAAGTGCTGGGCCAGCCAATTGACGTCGGGAAGAGGAATGCTGGTCGGCCCGATGCTTCTGCGTCAGGAAGCAGGGAGAGCTTGGGGCCTGTTCCCTGATGGTGGAGGCATTGGCTTGGGGGAGGGCAGGGAGAGAGAAAGAAAGGGGGCATGGAGAGAGAGAGAAAGGGAGGCAGGGAGACAGAAAGAAGGGGGTGGGGAGGGAATGAGGTCTGGAGGAGAGGAAGCATACAGGAGGCGGGAAGAAATATTGGATGCACAGTCAGAAGAAGAAAGTGCAACCAGAGACTTATGAAATCACCAGACAACAAAGGTAGGAAAAATGATTTTATTTTCAATTTAGTGATCAAAATGTATCTGTTTTGAGAATTTATATCTGCTGTCTATATTTTGCACTATGGCCCCCTTTTACTAAATCGCAATAGCGGTTTTTAGCGCAGGGAGCCTATGAGCTTCGAGAGCAGCACAGGGCATTCAGCGCAGCTCCCTGCGTTAAAAACTGCTTTTGTGGTTTAGTAAAAGGGAGGGGGTACCTTTGTCTATTTTTGTATAGTTGTTACTGAGGTGACATTGCAAAGACTCATCTGTCTTGACCTCATTGAAAAAACACCTCCGGAATATAAATGATGATTAATATTTTCTCTGCGTACAATGTGCTTTGTGTTTTTAAAAAAATTTTATTGTTGATAGATCATTTTGACTTGGTTATTTTAAAAGTAGCTTGCAACCTTTGCGATCTTCTGGCCGATTGCGATTGACCTTTTAGGCACCCCTGACCTAGATGAATTAAGGCTCAAAGTCCTAACCAGCATAATTTATCTGCTGATAGTTTGGACTTATGTAATCTAGAGAATTCGGATATGGAGGTTCAGGTCTCAGCTACATTATTGGTACAATTTGCTATAGATTCAGATAAGGAATGGATTCTTAAGTTGTTTTTCAAACATAAAGATGTTCCCTTTTTGTCTGTTATAAGAATGTGTCCAGATGTCTCGTCCTACCCAAAAGAGAAGGAAACAGTTTTTGATTATGAGACCTCAGGTTATTCAGCTGGGAGCAACCTTTGTTTTGGGATATCCTTGCTAGTATGTCTTGGTGTTTAATGGAAACAGATAGTGTTCTCCTCAGAAATATTTTCCAGCTGGGTGGGGCCGGGAAATCTGGTGGTGGGGAAAATTACATGTGCATTGTTTTTATTAGTTAATTATTACTAATTATTTTCCAATGCTCAATATGACTTCTTTTTTTAAGGTTTGACACTTAGGCAGTGTTCTAGTATCATTTAAGCCACCCTTGTAAAAAAAGTAATGCAGATCCTCTTATTCCGAATAACTACTGGCCAGTATCAAACCTTCCATTTCTTTCAAAGCTACTGTACTTGAGAGAGTGGTATTCAACCAACTTCAAACTCATGTTGAATCAATTAATGCTTTGCATCTTGCAATAGCAATTCTGCCACAGCAAATGCACTGAAGCCCATAGGAATTGAATGGACTTTGCTTTTGCCATGGAAGAATCACTACTGTGGCTTTGTAAAAGGGGCCCTTACTGCGTGAAGTCCATAGTTTCTCAACTTTCTCAAGTCAAGTACACCCTAAGTCTAACAAATACCAACCAAATACCCCATCCTAAGCTCTGCCCCTTATCCCACCCTCATTTATTTTTTTATATTTTATTTTATTATTTGTTACATTTACATAACAAAAACACAGGTATATCCAGTTCAAACATAGCATATAAAAATGCTCATCAAATAAAGTCAAAGGCAATAGTTATCAATGATCAAGTCCACATTAAATGGCTGAGAGTGCCAAAGCTTAAAAGAAAAAGTAAAGTAACAAAGTTTAACATCTTGGCAGGCTAAGAGATGTGGCACATTCTTTAAATCATCAATTACATTCTCCAGCAAACAAAATAATAATTTAAGAAACTATCTGCAAAGGTTTATTTCTAAGAAAATCTTCTAACTAACTGGACTGGATCCAGAAACACATATTTGTCACTTGCAAATGAAATAAGGCATTTACAAGAGAATTTTAAGAAGAAGGTCGCACCCACTGCTAAGGCCTTAGGCCTAAGCGATAGAAACTGCTTCCTCTTTATCTGAGTCTGCTTAGAAGCATCGGGAAATATCAACGCTCGGCCACAAAACAAAGCTTATTTCTTAGTAAAGTACTTCAAAATAACCTGTTTCTCTAATTCTGTTTTGAAAACTACCAAGAGTGTAGCACGTTTTGTAATTGTGTCCTTAGAGGACTCAAGAAAATTAGACAGATCCAAACTGTCTGGTGATACTAATTTATCTATTTCCCCCTCATCTACCATCTCCCTAGAAGCCGTCAGAATGTAAAAGCGGTTATCAGGCTCAAAGGTATCCACATTAGAGTATTGCAAAATCTCCCTCATATACATTCTTAATAGCTCCAATGGAGATAGGTAATGAGTACACTTCTCCCTCCGGATTCACGGGGGATAGGGGCAGAGCTGGACTGCGAATGGCGAAAAACCACGAATATCCGGCTCCGACCCACCCCCGCCTCCCTCCCGCCTTCCCGGCCTTATCTGGTGGTCTAGTGGGCTTTCGGGGCAGGAGCGATCTTCCTACGCTCCTGCCCCGTGCAGATTGCCATTAGGAAATGGCTGCTGTGAGTTCCTGTAGTCTCTCGAGCTCGAACTCCTTACAGCTATTTCCTAATGGCGATCTGCATGGGGCAGGAGCGTAGGAAGATCGCTCCTGCCCCGAAAGCCCACTAGACCACCAGGTAAGGCCGGGATGCCGGGGGGAAGACTTAACGATGGTGGTTTTTTTTTCTTTTTTCCCCCTCGCCAAAAAATCACGAATATGTGAAATTGCGATTGCCGAAACCATGAATGGGGAGAGGGAAGTGTAACGGGAAAAGTTAAAAAAACAAGGATTTCTAGATCTCGTATAATTCTCCATTTTTCCATCTTGGCATGAACCGTTATACTATCTTTAATGTTAGCAGAGGCAGTACTCTGTAAATTATTCACTGATTTATCCAATTTACCTAATTTATTTCCTAGTTCTGTTACTCGAGTTTAATGCTCATTTATTTTAACTACTGTATTCGAGGAGAACTGGCACAATTTCAAAACAGTATTTTGCAATGAAGACTCAATTCTATTAACTGTTAGCCATACATCATTTAAAGTGACTATTTTATCTTTAAGGAGAACATTCAGGCTTGGTTTCATAACCATATGTACAGGAGTCAAACCTTTTGTTCCCCCGATACCAGTTGTAAGGAGGAGGTTACATCCTCAGCCCTAGAGGGTGTCTCTACTCTTCCTACAAAGCTCAGTGGCTGGGGAGGTGGTGATGGCTCCCCAGAGGAGACTGTATACCTTGAGTTACCTGCTTTTCCAACCGTGGCAATGAAGATACCATAAGGTGCTGATCCATTGGGCCCACACCTGAGGCTAACAGATGGTTTTTCGCCTTTCTTATGCCCATGGTGGAAGAAATTGATAACAGTCCGCTCCCAGCTCCTCACGGGCTCCGAAGGAGCTCAAAAGGGGCGTGTCCTGCCCCTTTGGCCATGCCCCTTCGGATGTGCGACCAAATAGAGCCTCCAAGGACCCCTCTCTTGTGCTGGACGCTGGGACTGCTGCAGGGGCTTACAACCACCATCCCTCATCCCCCATGTCTAGCATTTGTTCTCCTTTCTTCCAGGTCTTGCTCTGCCTGCCTCTCTCTCCTTCCTTCCTCCTTCCCTGGTACAGAATCTTTCTACCTCTCTGCAGTCTCTTTCTTTCTCTTCCCTCTTTACACCCCGAAGTCCAACATCTGCCCCCTCTCTTCTTCCTCCCCTTTGTTTCAGGTTTCTCTTTCTCTGTCTTCCTTCTGCTAACATTTCGAGTCCTCCCACCTTTGTTCCAGGTCTTTCTATCTCTCACTCTCTCTTTGTCTTCCCCCCCTTTTCCCCAGGGTCTGGCATCTCTCTTTCCTCGATTCAGGGTATTTCCCCTCTCTACCTTGTCTTTTGGTTCAAGTCTGCTTTCCTGCCCTTCCTCAAGGTCCTTTTCTGTTTTTTTGTACATGTAAGGGTTAAATCTAATTCTCCTTAAATAGTGCTGCGTTTGTCTGTATTTTTCACTACATTAAAATATAGAAATCTTCATGCAAGGCAGATCATATAGGTAAGAATATTAAAAAAGAAAAAGCTGAAGAAAAATTAAATCACCGCAGAGTAACACTGCATAAGGAGAACACATTTGAACCAGAATAAATCACCAGCAAACTATTCCTTAATCCTACAAGAAACTGGCGGAACAGCATCTATGACAGTAAAATATGTTGGATCCTGCCAGCAGGCCAGAACTAAGATCAAACAGGAATAATAACTAATGTCAACAAAACCTGACACTGTCTTTGCCATTATAAATTTGTTCTTGTTACCATTACTGTATTATGAATTATTTCTTTCTGAACCACTGTCATATTCAGTGATTTCTTTTTTTTTTTAGTTCAATGATTTTATTGAATATTATAGGAATTATAAACAGAAGGCAGTTCAAACATATAGAATCATAATAAAAATCATGTATCAAATATTCGTATCTACAATCATTTGAATAAAACTAGATTAATGAAAAGGATCCAGAGTATCTGGAACTGCTTAGAAAAGGAACAGAAGAAGACAGAGAAGCAGGAGGGATAAGAGAAAGAGAGAGAAAGATAAAGGAAGAGAGAGAGAGAATGAGAGATAGAGAGAGATAGAGAGAGAGAAAGAGAGAGGCAGAAGTGTCTATAGAGCAGAACGAACATATGAATCTAAGAATGGCCAAGGTGATTTGTTTCGTGTCAAGTTTGTGGAAGATCGAGAAAACAATTTCTTCTCATATGCATAAGATTCAAATTTGTGGTACATACTTAAAGAGTTCCACCAAAAAGTGTAGTCTAGCAATGAGGATGATTTCCAGTTTTTCAGAATATGCATTAGAGCTGCACGAACATGGTGTCAATGAGTTTAGGCGGGCAATTTGATTGTGCAAAACATGGGTGTTGAGAACGAAGAATTATAATGTCCATGGAGATCACTTCTGAACATTTAGTGATAGATTTTATGGTATCCCAAATACGAAGCCAAAAGGAGTGAACCATATTGCAGTGGAAAAGCATGTGATCGAGAGTTCCGGGTGCTTTCAGACAGTTCCAACAGGTAGAGTCTTGTTGTAGATTCGCTTTCCATTTACGATATGGAGTCCATACTGCATTCCACATAACAAAGTACATTGATTGTGAAACTCTGGATGATAAAAGAGGACGATTTGTGGAAGACCAGAAGAGTTCCCAATCTATTTCAGAAAGCGTGGTTTTCAAAATAGAGTCCCAATGGTTCATAGATTGAGTTGAAAAAGTGAAGAAGTGATCTCTTAGTATACCATAAAAAAGAGATATTGCCTTACCCTTCAGTAAAGCCAGAGTAGACCAATGACGAACAGTATGAATAGAGGTCATAAAATCAGGGCGTATATGTATATTATCTAATATTCCAGTAAGCATAAGCCATTGTGATCGTACAGAGGATGGGAGTGAGTATGTGGAACGGAAAATATCAAAGGGGACAAAAGAATTAGAGGAGATCAATTGATGAACAAACCATACACCCGCCCGCTGCCACCTTTTCCATGAGAGGGATCTTCCGTTGATCTGAATTTTAGAGTTATTCCAAAGGGACATGAGTGGGCCTTCATCAGCGTGAATTTCAGCCGCTGCATCTAATAGGCGTAAAGCATGCTGCGTTGCACATAATAAAGAATACTTTCTCAAGTGTCTAGGTATTGACACTGTAAGAAAGCACGAGACGTGTAGTGGTGTACATAAAAATCGTTCCATTTCAAACCATGCTGGTTGATCTTGAGGGTTCGAATCAACTATCCATTGAGCTCCATATTTGGCTAATGATGCAATGTAATAGTAGTAAAAATCTGGTAGATTTAGGCCGCCATTAATCTTAGAGGCCTTCAGCTTGGCGAGAGCAATACGAGGTTTTTTCTTGTTCCAAATAAATTCAGAAATTTTCATATTAAGCCAATGAAAGAATTTTTTCCGGCATAAAAGGGGAAGCATAGAAAGAATGTAATTAATTTGTGGAGCCAGAGTCATTTTAATGGAGGCTATTCTACCCCACCAGGACAGATAAAGCGGAGACCAACGCGTTGTAGTATTTAAAATTAAATTTTTGATTTTGGATATGTTAAGATCCTGAGCATGATCTGGATCTTTATGAATTAGGATTCCCAAATATTTCACAGCTCCTTGTGACCATGGAAAAGAGAAGTGAGCTAGATCTGAGAAGGAAATATGGTCATTAAGAGGAAAGATCTCCGACTTCTCCCAATTGACAGAGTATCCCGAGAGACGAGAATATTGGGAAACTATGTAAATGAGATGGGGTAGAGAGAAAAGGGGATCTCTGAGAAAAAGGAGAACGTCATCAGCATAAGCTGCCAATTTAATGTCTCAATTGAATGAGGGAATACCATTTATTAGGGAACACTGTCGGATAGCAGATAATAAAGGTTCCAATGCTAGATCAAATAATAATGGTGAAAGGGGACAGCCTTGACGGGTACCTCTGTAAAGGGAAAATCTATTAGAGAGAGAGTTATTAATCAGGATATGGGCCGTGGGTTGACGATATAATGTTTCTATCCAATTTGTGAAAAAGGAACCAAAGTTGTACCATTTCAGTACTCGGAATAAGAAAGGCCACTCCACTCGGTCAAAGGCCTTTTCAGCATCGATGGCCAGGCCAATCACAGGCTCCGACATTGTTTTAGCGTGAGCATTTATATGATGAAATAAACGTATATTATCTCCTATATATCTTTGTTTGATGAATCCTGTTTGATCTTTATGTACGAGGGTTGGGATCACTGTGTTAAGTCTTAGTGATAGAATTTTCGCCATGATTTTGTAATCCAAATTGAGGAGAGAGATAGGACGAAAATTTTTAACCATAGTAGCATCCCTATCTGGCTTGGGAATAACTACAATGGTGGCCTCAGTGAAGTTAAATTGTTTGTCCGGAGTGGAGTGAAGGAAATCATAATATGTTAGAAGTTGAGGTGCCAAGAGAGCTCGGAAACTTTTAAAAAACTCACCAGTAAAACCATCTGGTCCAGGGGCTTTCCCAGCGGGTAAGGTGGATATAGCAGTCATTCATTTAAATTGCAGCACTTAGATTACATGGATAACGTGGTGGTATTGCCAGTTAGTCTATTTTAAAACCTGGAAACAGACGTTGATAAAAACAAGACAAAAATGAACAATGTTTTTATTTTATTGCACTTAATCCATAGAAGCAGCAACTTTGTCACCCTTTTAATTAGTTGGCCCAAGTTATATCTAAAGCAACTTAACTTCATGCTCTACCTATAATAACCTACGTCAGGCCCCCCACTGTGCCCTTAACTCCAGCTCCGAATCTATGTATACATTTTATGCATACAATTTATTCATGGAACCAGCGCGAATAAAATAAAAAAAAAAGACTATTTATAAGATCGGCACTGATGTTGATCGCAGAACTCCCAGTATATTAACATTCACTGCTTTAGTGGCAAACCACGGTTCACTAACATGGTACATCAAGTCCTCACTTCAATATTTCAGCACAGCCTTACTTTTTCTCTACCTGAGCTGATGTAGCAAAGCTCACACTAAGGTATACAAGGGCCAGCGACACAGACAGAAGTCATCACCTTATCTATTGGAGGGTGAGTATAGCGAGTTCCACGTGCAGTGATCTGGCTGCCCGCGGAGAAGGCCATATGCATGCGCTAGTATATCGGGTGACCCCTGATGCTGCTGGCCCGTGCCTGTGTTGGAGTGAAACTTGCTGCATCAATCCGGGCAGAAAACAAGTGTGGCTGCACTGAATTATTGAAAGGAGGAGGAGAAGGTGGTACTTGGATGTCTTGGAAGATCGTACTTTTCCAAGTCAATGCCATACAGACCCCGAAGCAGGGCCCTTGGTTGTGTTGCAAAGGGAGTGTGGG
Source organism: Geotrypetes seraphini (assembly GCF_902459505.1). NCBI lineage: Eukaryota > Metazoa > Chordata > Amphibia > Gymnophiona > Dermophiidae > Geotrypetes > Geotrypetes seraphini. Next base: position 95,796,440 of record NC_047093.1, on the reverse strand, counting down.
AGAAATGCCCTGAGGGAAGGAAGTGTATTTAGTGCAGTGTTCTCTCTAGCATCTTTTAGCCAGGCGCTCACCTAAATTAGCCGGGTGGAGTGCCCGGCTAAAAGATGCTAAGGAGAACACTGAGATATGTTTTTTATGAACTGCAGCAATTATTCAAATTTATTTCTGCTAAAGCACAACCTATGGTTACTAGCTTGAAAAGAAAAGTTTGGGACCTGTATTGCCTCATCTTTAGTTTTCCTTTAAAATGTATTTGTGTTTGCTAATTTCAGCTTAATTTCAGCTCCGTCTCAATATATGATGGACTAATTACAACCTGGACTATTTTCTTTATTTCCTGTAATAATGAGATACATTGTATTGATATCTTTTTGCTATGTAGGCTGTTTTTGCTTTTTTAAAAAAATTGTCAGTTGTTAAAAATTATAAATAAAGAATTACAAAAAAACCCCCTCCACCTTGGCTCTGTCCCACTGAATGGGCTGATTTTCTTTGCCGTAGCCAAGATGCTCTTTTTAATGGGGAAACGTAGAAAGCAAGCGATTTAAGGGCTCCTTTGACGAAGGTGCGCTAGCATTTTTAGCGCGCGCTACAATATCCTGCACGCTAGACGCTAACGCCTCCATAGAGCTGACGTTAATATTTTCTGCGTAGCGCGGGGGTTAGCGCGCGCTAAAAACACTAGCACACCTTCATAAAAGGAGCCCTAAGTCTTTTGGCCTCCTGGGGTGGCTGGCCTGATTGCTCTGTGTACTCTCTCCAATTTCATGTGCTGCAGCTCCGCATTTGGGTTTGCTAAACTCAAAAAGTGCTCGCATACTGCCTGCATGAGTTCTGCCAGCAAGGGCCATCTTGCGATTCTGGGAGGCCTCACATTTGCAAGTTGCTACGGCGTGCCCGTTTCTCACCAGCTTTGCCAGGAGATCATCCTGCTTGGTTTCTAATTGTTCACACCTTTTCTGCAGCTCAAGTAAGTCCCCATTGTGATCGATCGCTTTTTTCTTCAGTCATTTAGCCATTGGCCCATATTCTCTTCTATTTTGTGTAGGCCATCAAAGTCTGCATATAAGTAGCAGTTTTCAATTCGTCAATCCACTCACGGAGCTCCGAATGTGATGCCGGTCTAGAGCCCCCCCCCATCAGCAGGGTCAGCATTTTTCACTGTGCTCCCTTCTCCTGCTGGCTGAGGCTTCTCATGACACAGGGCTGCATTTTCCACCTGGGGCACTTGGAAGGCAAATGCTTTTAAATCCAGCAGCTGTTTTTTGCTAGTCATCTTTGTTCAGTATAACTAACCTCCAGCGTATCTTTTACGCTTATGTGTTTCCCCGAAAATAAGACAGTGTCTTATATTAGTTTTGGGCCCAAAAAACACACTGGGTCTTGTTTTCGGGGTATGTACATGATCATCTCTCCCTTCCTCTCCTTCACCCCAATTCTTCCTCTTTCCTTTCTCTCCCACACATGTGCAGCATCTTTCTTCCACCTCCCTCCCATCCCTGTGCAGCAGAACCCTTGCCCAGCTTCTATCCTTTCCACCCTCCCATCACTTGTGTCTCAGAATGCTGCCGCCCCCTGCCACCGTGCAGCCATCCTTCCCTTCCATCCAATCCACCGACCACGAGCAAGCCCTACCGGTACCTCCCTCCAAATCAGCATTGGGCCGGCAACAATCTAAACAGGCTGCTTCGGCCTTGTCCGCCAGTGAATTCTCTCTGCCTTGTTACTGATGATGTCAAGCCTCAGTGATTGAAGTCCAGACACCAGGTTAAGCATCCCCAACAAAACTGAGGAAAAATGTTCATAGCATCTGCATCGTTAGCTTAACATAACCAGCAGAAAAGGTCTCAGGTTAGGGTTAGGCATGGCTTTGGCCTGCCCTCCTGCCAGCATACACATAGCTGCACTTGCCGCTACAACCTCCCACTGGCAGGAAAACAATTGGTCTTGACCAAAACACATTTAAAAAAAAAAACAAAGTACAGTGTTCTCCCCAGAAATTTTTTCCAGTCGGGTGGCATGAAAAAGTAGCCAGGTGAGGTGGGATGGGGAAATTTGGTAGTGGGGAAAATTAACCCCTTCTTTTACTAAGGTGCACTAGTATTTTTAGCGCACGCAGAATATTAGCGCGTGCAAACCCCTGTTAGCGTCTAGCGCGCGTGGCATTTCTGCGTGCGCTAAAACCGCTATCGCAGCTTAGTAAAAGGAGCCCTAAATGTGTACTATTTTTATTAATTATTATTATCCCAGGACAAGCAGGCATGATATTCTCACATGTGGGTGACGTCATCTACGGAGCCCCAGCGCGGACAGCTTTTCAAGCAAACTTGATTGAAGTTTCAAGTTTGCTACACTGCACCACGCATGTGCATGCCTTCTTGCCCACTAGAGGGCGCATCCCCACCTCGTGGTCCTCAGTTCAGTTTTTTCCGCGGAGCCAGAAGCCCTGTGGAAATTGAGCTCTGTTAGCTTGCCTTCTGTCACTGCGTCTGGGTGTTTTCGCTCGGTCGCTGTGCTTTATTTACTTTATTTTACTTTAATTACAGTGGTGCCTCACACAACGAACTTAATTTGTTCCAGGAGCAAGTTTGTTATGCGAAAAGTTCGTTATGTGAAACGCGTTTTCCCATAACATAAGAACATAAGAACATAAGAAGCGCCATCTCCGGATCAGACCTTCGGTCCATCAAGTCCGGCGATCCGCACACGCGGAGGCCCTGCTAGGTATTCACCTGGCTTATTTTATAGCCAACCATATCTTTATATGCCTCTCTCAAGGAGATATGCATCTAGTTTGCTTTTGAAGCCTAGGACTGTCGATTCCGCAATAATCTCCCCTGGGAGAGTATTCCAGATGTCAACCACTCTCTGTGTGAAGCAGAACTTCCTGACATTAGTCCTGAACTTGCCCCCCCTTAGCTTCATTTCATGTCCTCTTGTCCGTGTCAAATTGGACATTGTAAATAATCTTCTCTGCTCTATTTTGTCAATTCCTTTCAGTATTTTGAAGGTCTCGATCATATCCCCACGCAGTCTCCTTTTCTCAAGGGAGAACAATCCCAGTGTTTTAAGTCGATCCTCATATTCCAGTTTCTCCATACCCTTCACTAGTTTAGTTGCTCGTCTCTGCACCCTCTCCAGCAGTTTTATATCCTTCTTTAGGTAGGGAGACCAATGTTGGACGCAGTATTCCAAGTGGGGTCTGACCATTGCCCTATAAAGCGGCATTATAACTTTCTCCGATCTACTCGAGATTCCTTTCTTTATCATGCCTAACATTCTATTTGCCTTATTTGCCGCTGCCGCGCATTGTGCCGACGGCTTCAGGGTCCTATCTATCAGTACACCCAGATCCCTTTCTTGTTCACTTTTCCCCAGAGTTGCACCTGACATTCTGTACTCGTATTCCTTATTTTTACTGCCTAAATGCATTACCTTGCATTTCTCCACGTTGAACTTCATCTGCCATTTCTCCGCCCATTTTTCTAACCGACACAAATCGCTCTGGAGTTCCTCACTGTCCTCCTGCGATCTGATTGCCCGGCAGAGTTTTGTGTCGTCTGCAAACTTGATGATCTCACTGGATGTTCCGTTTTCCAGGTCATTGATATAAATATTAAAAAGGATCGGCCCAAGTACCGAGCCCTGGGGCACACCACTAGTCACTCTCTCCCAGTCGGAGAACTTCCCATTTATGCCCACTCTCTGCTTTAGGTTTTCCAGCCATTTGCCTATCCATCTTTGTATATCTCCCTCTATGCCATGGCTTTGTAGCTTCCTGAGAAGTCTTTCGTGTGGAACTTTGTCAAATGCTTTCTGGAAGTCCAAGTATATTATGTCCACCGGCTTTCCACTATCAATTTGCTCGTTCACGGTCTCAAAGAATTGGAGTAAATTCGTCAAACACGATTTCCCTTTCCTGAATCCATGTTGACTGGGTTTCATCAAGTCGTGTGTGTCCAAGTGCTGAACTATGCTATCCTTGATCAGTGATTCAATCATCTTGCCGGGGACAGACGTAAGACTCACAGGTCTATAGTTGCCCGGTTCTCCTCTCGATCCTTTTTTGAAAATTGGCGTGACGTTCGCTATCCTCCAGTCGTCTGGTATCTGTCCAGTTCTGATTGACAGGTTTGCAAGTTTTTGCAATAACTCTCCAATTTCAATCTTCAATTCCTTCAAGACTCTCGGGTGAATTTCATCCGGTCCAGGGGATTTGTCACTTTTAAGTTTGTCGATCTGGTAGTATATCTGATCTAAGTTCACTTCGACTGTGGTGAGGCTGTCCTCTATTTCTCCTGTAAACAGTTTCTCCTCTTCAGGTATTGTTGAGGTGTCCTCCTTCGTAAAGACGGACGCAAAGAAGGAATTTAGTTTGTCTGCGATTTGTTTATCTTCCTTGATGTACCCTTTTCTTCCCTTGTCGTCCAGGGGTCCCACTGCCTCTTTTGCAGGTTTTTTCCCTTTCACGTATCTAAAGAAGGGCTTGAAGTTTTTGGCCTCCCGGGCTATTTTTTCCTCATAGTCCTGTTTTGCTTCCCTCACCGCCTTGTGACATTTCTTCTGTTTATCTTTATGTTTGTTCCAGGCTTCGGTTGTCTTCGTGCATTTCCATTTTTTGAAAGAGTCCTTCTTTTCTTTTATGGCTTCCTTCACCTGTATGGTAAGCCATGCCGGTTCTCCTTTGCCTTTAGTTCCCCGATCTTTGGAAATCCTCGGAATGTAGAGATCTTGTGCTTCTGCAATAGTATTTTTCAATAGGCACCATGCCTGATCTACTGTTTCAAGTTTGTCCACCATCTTCTCGAGTCGTTTTGTTACCATGGCTCTCATGCAATCGTATTTACCCTTTTTAAAGTTTAAGGTGGTGGTTAAGGTTTTGACATGTTTCCCTTTCCCGATGTCAAGTTTAAAGTTGATTACATTGTGATCACTCGTTCCCAGTGGAACCATGACTTCTACTTCTGTTATCGGTCCAGTGAGACCATTTAGGACCAAGTCCAAGGTGGCGTCGCCTCTTGTCGGCTCTTTTACCATTTGCTCCAGGAAGCAATCCCCTAGCACCTCCAGGAACTTGGCCTCCTTGCCGCAGTTGGAGGCTCCTAGTTTCCAGTCTATTCCTGGGAAATTGAAGTCTCCCAATATAACTACATTGCCTGTCTTGCATACTTGTTTGATTTCCTCCATCATTTCTGAGTCAGTGACTTCCGCCTGTCCTGGGGGACGATAGTAAAGGCCAATTTTTATATCTGCGCCATTGCGACCAGGAATTTTGATCCAGAGGGACTCCAGCTTCTCTTTCCTGTCTGTTGTAATCATTTCAACAGTATCTATTCCTTCCTTAACATATAGGGCAATACCTCCACCTTTCTGCCCTTCTCGATCTCTTCTATATAGTTTGTATCCCTGTAGTACTGTGTCCCATTTGTTTTCTTCATTCCACCATGTTTCTGTTATGCCAATGATATCCATGTTCTCATGTCTTGCTATCGTCTCTAGTTCTCCCATTTTGTTTCCTAGACTTCTAGCATTTGTATACATACATCTAAGTTCCCTTCGTGTTACCTTTTTGGACCTTCTACTCTTGGCTGTCCTTACAGTTTCATTTACGGTATCCTTTACTGCTCCTGTGTTATCTCCCATGTTTGCTGTGTGGTCATCCCCTCCTGTGTCTGAGTTGTCCCTTCCTGCTTGTTCTCCTTTGTTGGCTGTGAGGTCGACCTCTCTTGTGTATGAGTAGTAGTCCTTTGTTCCTACGTCGGGGCATCCTGTTGTCCGTGCCATCGACCGGTTGTCGACTGTCGGCTTTCCCCTGTCCTTCAGTTTAAAGCCTTCTCTATTGCTTTCTTCATGTTGCCTGCCAAAACTCTTGCTCCTTCCTTGTTGAGGTGTAGTCCATCCCTTCTGTAGTACTTGCTTTTTCCCCAGAACGCCGTCCAGTTGCGCACGAAGTCGAAGCCTTCGTCTTCGCACCATCGTCTCATCCAGGCGTTGATCACTTGCAATTCCCCTTGTCTCTTTCCATCTGCTCTTGGTACAGGGAGGATTTCAGAGAAGGCCACCTTCACCTCCCTGATCTTCAGTTGTCTTCCGAGTGAGCGGAGCTGGTCCTTCATCTCTTCCCTGTCATACTTCCGCCCGCTCACATCATTTGTTCCCACGTGGATAAGCACAGCGGTGTCCACTCCCCGTGCGCCATCTATGATCCTGGAGATCCTGCTGGTCACATCCTTTACTCTTGCTCCAGGCAGACAGGTGACGACTCTGTCCTCTCTTCCTCCTGCGGTGTGGCTGTCCACGTGTCGTATAATGGAGTCGCCTACGATGATCCCCATCTTCTTTATTTGGGAGTTCCTTGGGGGGCGTAGGTCCACGTCCTTGGAGTAGGGCCAGTCATCTTCCTCCAATGATACTCTTGAAATTGTTTCCTGTTCTTTGGGTGGGGGGACATCTTCCTGTGCTCTCACTATTCCTCCTGTTGTGCGGTTGTCTCCTATCTCGTCTTTGTTTTCTTCTGTGTTTGCATGGATGTCTTCTCTCCTCACATGTGTTTCCTGAGTACAGTTATCCAGCCCTGGGATCTCTACGTGGTGCTGATGGGCTTCCTCTATGAACGTTTCTAGATCCTTGACCTCGTCGTTTGGGCTGTACTCCACTAGAATCTTCCCTTGTGCTCGGATTCTGTCTTCGAGTTCCATCACTGTTCCCTCCAATAGTCTTACCTGACATTTCAAGCTATCCATCTCCATGCATCGATCGCAAATGTATGCCTGGATCCCCGAAGGGAGATAGTCATACATATTGCAGTCGATGCAGAAGAGAGGAAAGCTCATCTTCTGACTTCCTTGGGCTTCCATTTCGTGCTTCACTCGTGGGTTGTCTGAGTGATTTGTTGTGACCTACTGCTGCTCTTTTTCCTACTGATCCTACCTCCCCCTTACCTTCTGACTTCCTGACTGCACGCTTCCTATTTGAGTGAGTCTGTTTGTGTTACAGTGCCTGTGCCTTTGTGTGCTTGTGTCCCTTGCCTGCTGCTTCCTTGTGTTGCTTGCCTTGTTGTCTCTCTCGTGTGTGCTGTCTCTGCTCTACCTCACCTTGATTGTATGTGCGGGTTGGTTTCTTTTGTGTCTGTCTCTTCCTTACCTTCTGTGGTTGTCGGTTCCTTACCGGTCTGTTCTCCTCTGGTGTTCTTGAGAGTAGCGCTCGTCCCTTGCAAGGCCCTTCGCAAAGGCGCTCTCGCTAAGGCGAGCGCCTTTACCGCGCGCCTTCGCCGCGCGCCGAACGGCTGGGCGCCGTTGGCTCCTCCCCTTTTCAAGGGGGAGTCCGGCGCTGCCTGTGACGCTTGGGGGGGGCGGAGCGAACTCTCGCCGCTACCCCGAGCCTACTGTCTTCCTACTCCTGCTTGCTTCGGTGCCCGGCACCAACGCTGCCTGTCTCCTCTGCTTCCTGCTTCCCTTCTCTCCTCTCTCTTCGGCACCGCGTGTGCCGCGCTGACTCCTCCCCTTTTCAAGGGGAGTCCGGCGCTGCCTGTGACGCTTGGGGGGGGCGGAGCGAACTCTCGCCGCTACCCCGAGCCTACTGTCTTCCTACTCCTGCTTGCTTCGGTGCCCGGCACCAACGCTGCCTGTCTCCTCTGCTTCCTGCTTCCCTTCTCTCCTCTCTCTTCGGCACCGCGTGTGCCGCGCTGACTCCTCCCCTTTTCAAGGGGAGTCCGGCGCTGCCTGTGACGCTTGGGGGGGGCGGAGCGAACTCTCGCCGCTACCCCGAGCCTACTGTCTTCCTACTCCTGCTTGCTTCGGTGCCCGGCACCAACGCTGCCTGTCTCCTCTGCTTCCTGCTTCCCTTCTCTCCTCAAAATGTTAAAAAAAATAATTCGTTCTGTAGCATAAAATATGCTAAGATGACATAAAAAAAGATAAATTTTTGGTTATTATTTTTATTTAGATACCTTTCTGTAGTTGGCCGGACAGACGGGAGCCAAACCCGCCTGTCCGGCAGGCAGCCATCGACGGAATGAGGCCGGATTGGCCCATCCGTCCCAAAGCTCCGCCTACTGGTGGGGCCTAAGGCGCCTGGGCCAATCAGAATAGGCCCGGGAGCCTTAGGTCCCTCCTGGGGGCAGGGCCTGAGGCACATGGTCGGGTTGGGCCCATGTGCCTCAGGCCCCGCCCCCAGGAGGGACCTAAGGCTCCCGGGCCTATTCTGATTGGCCCAGGCGCCTTAGGCCCCACCAGTAGGCGGAGCTTTGGGACGGATGGGCCAATCCGGCCTCATTCCGTCGATGGCTGCCTGCCGGACAGGCGGGTTTGGCTCCCGTCTGTCCGGCCAACTACAGAAAGGTACGGGGAAGGGGGTTGGGGGTGTCGTGGGGGTCGGCCAGGGGGGTTGCGGGTCGGCTGGGGGGGCGGTCGGAGGTTCTTGGGGGGGGGGGCGGTGGTTGGGGGGAGGGGGGGTTTGCGTCGAGGGCAGGAGGGCCTGGGATCCCTCCTGCCCGTAATGTAGTGCAGGGTGGGGTTAGGGGGTCGCCGTGGCCAGGAGGACTTGGGCTCCCTCCTGGCCCGATATTGTGTGGGGAGTTGGGGAATCGGCGGGGCAAGAGGGCTTGGGCTCCTTTTTGCCCCGATCGTGTCGGGGAGTCGGGGGGGCAAGAGGGAACCAGGCGGAGAGAGGGCAGTTAAGCGCAGTGCCTGCGCGGAAGGATGCAGCTCGGGCGACTTCGTTGTGTGAAACGAAGTTCGTTGTACGGATCAAGACATAAAGTTCGTTGTGCGCAGCGTTCGCTGTGCGAGGCGTCCGTTATGCGAGGCACCACTGTACTTCGTTTTTTGTTTCAAAAAAAAAAAAAAAAAACTTTTATTTTTCGGTTCGGCTCCGGGGGCCCCCGTGAGCCGCAGCCGCGGGCCGTTGTTGATCCGGCCTTTTTGGCTTTCATGTCCCGTCCCTTGACGGGTTTTAAAAAGTGCACCCGGTGTGATCGGTTGCTCTCTATCACCGATCCTCACTGGTGGTGCTTGCTCTGTTTAGGGCCCGAGCATCCGACAGACTCTTGCGACAGGTGCTCGACTTTCCAGGCCAGAGCGCTCCGTTGACGCCCTGCCAGGATGGCGGAGCTTTTCGCGGTCGACTCCGCGGCGGGGAAGGCCTCGACGTCGGCCTCGGCTTCGGCCCCGGCCTTGACCTCGGCCTCGGGATCCTCGACCTCGCCGCGTCCATCGACTTCATCGAAGCCTGCTGCCCCGACCAAGCCTGCCTCGGGTAAGTCCCCGCTTCCGTCCTCAGCCCCAGGATCTATGAAGAAGCCATCCACGGGCTCCTCGACAGCGGGTGGGTCGTCCGCGGCCCAGGCCAAAGTAGCCAAACCTAGTGCCCCGAGGGAATACTCGAGACCGAGGTCGCCCTCCAGGGAGCACCCCCCGGCCTCGGATCTACCAGCCATGATGGGGATCCCGGCTTTCCAGGACTTGCTCCGTGCTCTGATTACCTCGGAGCTGTCCGGAGCCATCGAGCAGTTGCAGCAGGCTTCGGCCTCGACTGCACCGGCCTCGACGGTCCCGGCCTCGGCGGCCTCGGTCTCGGTGCCCTCGACTTCGGGTGCTGGAACGGCCCCGACCTCGACTCCGACCTTGCCCTCGGCTTCGACCTCGGGGACCCAACCTGAGAGGAGCGTTAGACCTCGAGACAAGGTGCGCCGGGTGAGAAGAATATCGTCGTCATCTTCCTCGAGGTCCTCACGGGGCTCTTCGCCCTCGGGCCGGCCTCGGGCGAGGCGTCGTCTGAGGAAGCCCAAACGTGCTCGGGGTTCTCCTCGACGACGTGGGCGCTCTTCGCCGCTCGGGGGCGAGACTTTGCGGGTCTCGGAGCTCCGCCTCGACAACCCTCAACTGTTTCGGTCCCCCGCGAGAGGGGGTTCGAGAGACTCCTCGCCGAGGCGGATGGGGCGCGCCTCGGTGCCTCGGACCCCGGGGGCTTCCCCCAAGGGCTCTTCGGGGCGTAGGCGCTCCCCGACCCCTTCGAGGTCACTAGATGTGGCCTCTTGGGGATCGGGGTCTGGCAGGGAACCGAGGTATTCCCGCGAGGCTTCCCCCTTCTGTTCACGAACTCCCTCGCCGCCCGCCAGGACATCCTCCTTCTCCAGGTTCGTGCACGATATGGCACGCGCTTTGGGTCTCGACTTAATGGCGGGGTCCCAGTATACTAAGGAGTTCCTCGAGGAACAGGACCTTCCCACTCCCCCGAGGGAAACTCCTCGCCTTCCTTTGAGTAAGGTGTTACAACAAATCTTCCTCAGAAACTTGGAATCCCCTCTTACAGTCACTGCGGTGCCGTCTAAGATGGAGTCCAAGTACCGGACCATTTCATCTAAGGGGTTCGATAAACTGCAACTCTCACACCAGTCGTTGCTCGTGGAGTCGGCGCTTAAGAAAACGCAGCCCTCCAGAGTCTCGGTGGCGGTCCCGCCCGGTAGGGAAGGTCGCACTCTAGACAAGTTTGGTCGTCGCCTCTATTCGAATTCCCTCATGGCGACCAGGGTACTCAATTACGCCTTTACGTTTTCATCCTATTTGCGTAACATGGTGAAGGACTTGCCTCAGTATCGGGAGGTCATGCCTGATTCCCATAGAGAGGGGTTTACCACCTTCATGTCCAACTTGTCTCAATTGTGGCTCTACCTATTCCACGCGGTGTATGACGCGTTTGAGCTCGCTTCAAGGGTGTCGGCCTTTGCGGTGGCTATGCGCCGCCTGGCGTGGCTCCGTACCCTCGATATGGATCCTAACCTACAGGAACGCCTGGCCAATTTACCCTGCGTGGGTTCGGAATTATTCGATGAATCACTGGAGGCGGCGACCAAACGTTTGTCGGAGCAGGAGCGCTCCTTGGCCTCTTTGGTCCGGATGAAACCTCGGCCCCCGCCGCAAAAATCATTCCGGCCGCCCCCGAGAAGATACCCGCAGAAGTCTACGCCGGCTTTTTCTAGACCTCCGGCTCGGCGACCGCCCCAGCAGGGTAGAGGGGGACAACCGAAACCTCCAGCGCAGGGACCGTCCAAGCCGGCCCCGTCCTTTTGACGGACTGGGCGGATGGGGGCGGGCCCCCTCCGCAATATCGCCCGACCCCCTTCCAATCGGGGGTCGACTCAGGTCCTTTTATGTGGCTTGGACCGAGATTACATCCGACGCATGGGTGCTCCGGATCGTCTCCGAGGGCTATTCGCTCAATTTCTCAGCCACGCCACCGGACCGCCCACCCGAACAACTTCCCCTTCTCCTTTTGGAGGCCAGGGCCTTGTTGAGCCTATGGGCGGTGGAACCGGTACCCCCCGACCAACGGGGGCGGGGGTTTTACTCCCGTTACTTTTTGGTCCCAAAGAAGACAGGGGACTTACGCCCCATTTTGGACCTCCGGAAGCTCAACAAGTTCCTAGTCCGGGAGAAGTTCCGTATGTTGTCGCTTCCGGTGTTGTATCCTCTTTTGGAGGAAGGAGATTGGATGTGCTCCCTAGACTTAAAGGAAGCATATACTCATGTTCTGGTGCACCCCGCCTTCCGCAAATTCTTACGGTTTCAAGTGGGGGAGTTGCACCTTCAATACCGGGTCCTCCCCTTCGGACTGGCCTCGTCCCCTCGAGTCTTTACAAAGTGTATGGTGGTGGTCGCTGCAGCCCTGAGATCTCGGGGGCTACAGGTTATTCCCTACCTGGACGATTGGCTGATCAAAGCGTCGACCAGGGAGGGGGTTATCTCAGCGACCCAACAGACTATCATTTTCCTTCAGCGTTTGAGGTTCGAAGTGAACTTTCCCAAATCTCAATTGGACCCGACTCAATCCCTTCAGTTTATTGGAGCCGTGCTGGACACGGTTCGCCTTCGTTCGTTCCTCCCCCCTCCTCGGTTGGAGGCCCTGCTTCGATTGAGTCGTCAGGTCTCGCTGATGCCTGTAGTATCGGCTCAGTGCATGATGGTTCTTCTGGGCCACATGGCATCGATGGTCCACGTTACTCCATTCGCCCGCTTGCATCTGAGGCTTCGTCAGTGTACCTTGGCCTCGCAGTGGGGTCAGGACCGCGACCCAGTATCTCGTCCAATAACGGTGACTCCTTCTTTGAGACGCTCGCTCCGTTGGTGGACCGACTCTTCCAATCTTTCCGGGGGTTTGCTCTTTCTCGTTCCTCCGCATCGCAAAGTCCTGACCACGGACTCCTCGGAGTACGCGTGGGGGGCTCACCTCGACGGTCTGCGGACTCAGGGTCTATGGTCGGCAGAGGACCGTCTTTGTCACATCAATGTGTTGGAGCTTCGGGCCATTTTTCTGGCGGCCCGAGCGTTCTGCCACTTGCTACACGATCAGGTAGTCCTCGTGCGGACGGACAACCAGGTGGCAATGTATTATGTAAACAAACAGGGCGGGACGGGCTCTTGGTCTCTGTGCCGGGAAGCCCTGCGCCTCTGGGAATGGGCAGTCTCCCAGAACATTTTCCTGCGTGCGGTTTACATTCAGGGAGAAAGGAACTGCCTGGCAGACAAACTCAGTCGTCTTCTCCAGCCGCACGAGTGGTCGCTGAACTCCCGGGTTCTACGCGAGGTCTTCGACCGCTGGGGGACTCCTCAGGTGGATCTGTTTGCCTCCCCGGAGACTCACAAACTGCCCCTCTATTGTTCTCGGATGTACTCCCGGGACCGTCTCGAGGCCGATGCTTTCCTTCTCGACTGGGGGGGGAGGTTCCTTTATGCGTTCCCTCCTTTTCCTCTGATCTTGAGAACGTTGGTACATCTCAAATCGACCAGAGCCACCATGATTCTCATTGCGCCTCGTTGGCCCAGACAGCACTGGTTCTCCCTGCTCCTTCAACTCAGTGTCAGGGAACCTCTGCTTCTGCCTGTTTTTCCCTCTCTGCTGTCTCAGAGTCGGGGTTCGTGTTACATCCCAATCTTCAGTCTTTACATCTGACTGCTTGGTTCCTTTCCCCTTGACTTCGGTTCCTGTTTCTCATTCGATGAGAGAGATTTTGAAAGCCTCGCGCAAGGTCTCGACTAGGCTTTGTTATACCCAGAAGTGGACCAGATTTTCATCCTGGTGCTCCTCGAACCATCTGGACCCGAGTTCGGTTCCAGTATCTTCGGTACTGGAATATTTGTTGCATCTGTCTAAGTCTGGGCTGAAGACGACTTCCATTCGGATGCATCTCAGTGCCATTGCGGCGTTCCATCGGCATATAGAGGGTCGGTCGCTCTCTCTTCATCCTCTGGTAACTCGTTTCATGAGGGGTCTCATGAATGTTCATCCTCCTCTGAAACCTCCTCCTGTAGTTTGGGATCTTAATGTGGTATTAGCTCAACTGATGAAGCCTCCTTTTGAGCCTATCGACAAATCTCTTCTTAAGTTTCTCACTTGGAAGGTGGTCTTTCTGCTTGCGCTCACATCTGCTTGTCGGATTAGTGAGCTGCAGGCTTTGGTTGCGGATCCACCTTTTACTGTGTTTCATCATGACAAGGTGGTCCTTCGCACCCATCCTAAATTTTTACCTAAGATTGTGTCTGATTTCCACCTCAATCAGTCCATTGTTCTTCCGGTGTTCTTCCCGAAGCCCCACTCTCATCCTGGTGAGGCGGCGCTTCATACGCTTGACTGTAAGAGGGCGTTGGCCTTTTTTCTCCAACGTACCAAGTCTCATCGGAAGGTTCCTCAATTGTTTTTGTCCTTTGATCCTAATCGGTTGGGACATCCTGTTTCCAAGCGCACCTTGTCCAACTGGTTGGCTGCTTGTATTTCTTTTTGCTACGCTCAGGCTGGTCTCACGCTCCATGGTCGAGTCACGGGGCATAAGATCAGGGCTATGGCAGCTTCTGTTGCTTTCCTCCGGTCTACTCCTGTGGAGGACATATGTAAAGCTGCCACTTGGTCTTCGGTTCATACGTTCACCTCCCACTATTGTCTGGACACTTTGTCCAGAAGCGACGGCCGGTTTGGCCAGTCGGTGTTACGTAATCTGTTTTCCTAAATTGTCATCCTCCCACCTGCCCTTTTTTGGTTGGCTTGGAGGTCACCCACATGTGAGAATATCATGCCTGCTTGTCCTGGGATAAAGCACAGTTACTTACCGTAACAGGTGTTATCCAGGGACAGCAGGCATATATTCTCACAACCCGCCCTCCTCCCCGGGGATGGCTTCTTTGCTGGTTATGGAACTGAGGACCACGAGGTGGGGATGCGCCCTCTAGTGGGCAAGAAGGCATGCACATGCGTGGTGCAGTGTAGCAAACTTGAAACTTCAATCAAGTTTGCTTGAAAAGCTGTCTGCGCTGGGGCTCCGTAGATGACGTCACCCACATGTGAGAATATATGCCTGCTGTCCCTGGATAACACCTGTTACGGTAAGTAACTGTGCTTTATTTTCCAATGCTCAATATGACTTCCTTTTTTAAGGTTTGACACTTGTGCTAGAATATTTTTACTAAATTTAAGAAGTATCCAATTCTAGAAGGGAATAATTAGATATTTGCCCTCTTACAAACGGTATAGAGGTTTTAAAAAAGGGAAATGCATTAATGAAGTCATTAGGTTCAATCTAGCCATTTATTTCTGCATGAATCTAAACAACTAAAAAAAAAAAAAGATAAATATAGCTCTTCCAGTCATACTAGAAATGGCTCTACAGCACCTCTAATAATATTTTGATCACTAGGTTCCTTCCTGAGGTCTCACTGAGGATATGAAATAGATGCTATCCCCACTTCCAGACCTCTTCCACATAATTTATGGAGAGGTGTTACTGATCCTTGAAGGAGACCTGTGTGATTGATCTTTATCTGCTACTTTTAAATTTTGCTATAATTCAAAGTGAGAGCTAGGGCAAAACAGGTGAGGTAAAGATGCAGGTAATAATTAGCAATGTATTAAAAATATTTTTATTTTTATTTGCTTATGTCATTTGAAAGCTGCTTGATGTTAATACAACTTTAATTTAATTCTTTATAGTGTGGGGGGTGGGACAACAACTACATCAATAGTAAAGTTAGAATAGAGTCATTCAATCCAGTGGCTTACCTAGTATATATAACAGCCAGTGCTGATCATTTTTTAACAACCCCCTCCTCTATATGAAAAAGATATTTTTAGTAATAATCCATGAGTTGCACAACAAGGGTGCACCCAGGAAAAGGAAAAGGCAACATCTTAAAACACTGCAGTGAGCACTAGAACACCAACACATGCATTGTAAAACTAAACAAGCCAGATCCTTCACTTTCAATTGATCCTGTACAGTCGATGCCATGTCCTTTTCATACACACAGAACAGATATACCCTCGCCCAATATGGAATAATCACAAACTAAAAATAGAACTATGTAGACAAAAGTTAAACTGAACCAAGAAACCAGATTCTGCATACAATGCAACACCACAGAAACAGTGACACGTCCTCTAATACTGTGCAAAATATAAAGACAGTAGATGTAAATTTGAAAAAAAACTGCTACATACCAAACACCACTTTACAAATTAACAAATAGAAATAAAACAAATAATGAGAAATAAGAAAATATAATTTTATTGGACTAATCCATTTTTCAATTAGCTTTCAGAGGCCAAATCTTTCTTCAAGCCAGTAGAGCAGCTACTTTTTAAAATGACCAAGTCAAAATGATCTACCAACAATAAAATTAAAAAAAACACAAAGCACACTGTACGCACAGAAAATGTTAATTATAGTTTATATTTTTTTTCAGAGGCAAGGCAGATGACTTTAAAATATGCAGTGTCACCTCAGTAACAACTATACAAAAATAGACAAATATACCCTCTCCCCTTTTGCTAAAATGCAACAGCAGTTTTAAGCGCAGGGAGCTGAGCTGAATGCCTCGCACTGCTCTTGATGCTCATAGGCTCCCTGCGCTAAAAACCACTATCGCGGTTTAGTAAAAGGAGGCCATAGTGCAAAATATAGACAGCAGATATAAATTCTCATAACGGACACATTTTGATCACTAAATGAAAATAAAATCATTTTTCCTACCTTTTTGTCTGGTGATTTCATGAGTCTCTGGTGATTTCACTTCCTTCTTCTGACTGTAAATCCAATATTTCTTTCTTTCTGCCCCTCCCCTTTTCTTTCTGTCTCTCTTTCTCTCTCCCCCCTGCCTGCCTGTCTTTCTTTCTCTCTCTCTGCCCTCTCTTTATTTCTGTCTTTATTTCTGTCTTTCTTTCTCTCTCTCTCTCCCCCTGCCTGCCTGTCTTTCTTTCTTTCTCTCTCCCCCTGTCCCCCCAAGCCATCGTGCTGATTTCTCCACTTCCCCGATTCTTTCCCTATCCACCAAGCCACCATGCCAATTTCTCCCTGCTGCTTTCCCGAGCCAGGCCAGGCACATACAAGCGCCGGACTCACAAGACTTCACCTCCGACGTCAAATCTAACGTTGGAGAGGAAGTTCCAGGCCAGCCAGGCAGCGATTGGCTGGCCCAGAATTGGGTGCAGCAGCAGTAACATTTCTCTTCTGGGTGCCTCAAGCCTTGGCCACTACCTTTAGTGTGCCCTGGCTTGAGAAAGTTTGAGAGATACTGCTGTATAGTAAGAACAGATTCATGGGGTTATTTGCCAATGTTTTACAAAGAAACATGTATTATAACTGATAGTGTTTATTTTTTTAGTCACAGCAGATGAATCAAGATGAGTGGGTTTTGTCCACCTACCAGCAGGCAGAGAGAACACAAAGTTGAGCGCTGTCTTATATATGATGGTCTGCTCACTGGTACTTCAGTATTCCTTGTGACAAAGCAGTAGAATCAACCGAACAGGCCTATTGACCCAGCTGTTGAGTGCACTTTGAGGCTGTCCACAGGCACAATTCCTATGGAGCAAAGGGAAAACAGAGCACAACATGAATAAATGTAAAGGGGCAGGGCTCTGGATTCATCTGCTGTGACTAAAGGAACATTGTATAGAGAAAATGGGTAATACATTGTTTATAAGGACCTCTATATACCAAAACTTTAAAGGTTCTCAAAAATGCTAAAAAAATAGCTACTGTTTTTATGCTGTTTCACACAGATTTTAACAAAATTTATCAAAAGATCATTTTCTGTCAATTAAATGAAGTTTCCATTTGAGAGTTCTATATAAATTTCTTTCTCGGAGTTGGAGGTGAGCATATCATAATATATTAGATGAATCGGATCATAAGACCTCCTATGATCTGTATATCATTCCAGGTCCACATCCTGAATTGATGTTATAATCATCTGTGCTCTACCTCTCCTTCCCAAACAACAAAACCAACCAAAAACCAACAGGACTTGCAGTAAAAAAATGGCAAACGCAAACAAAAACAATACTGCAAGAAAATGTACAGGGTAAAGAAATTTAATAAAATCACAAAAGTAAAAATCTAAAAACAAAGTACATATTACATCAAAAATATATCCACGCTCCTTCCTCATGGGTCCTTACTGGTGGTACACAGAGTAACAGATAACCATGATGGATAAGCAAAACAAAATCGGTGATCAACAGATGTAAAACACTCCTGTTCAGCGCCTGCAATCTGAGTGTTTTATGTCTGTTGATCACTGATTTTTGTTTTGCTTATCCATCCTGTTTTCTGTTACTCTGTGTACTACCAGTAAGGACCCCTGAGGAAGGAGTGTTTCTTTGAAACACGAACCGTGTTGGGTCCGGTCCACAGGATTATTGGGACCAGTTGTTTTGGATATATTTTTGATGTAACATATGTACTTTGTTTTTAGATTTTTACTTTTGTGATTTTAATAAATTCCTGTACCCTGTACATTTTCTTGCAGTATTGTTTTGTTTGCTTCTACCCCTCCTTCCCACCATCTAAATTGATTATCCACTAGTGCAAAAAATGCAAAAACCTTTTTCTTATGCGTTATATATTTAAAACTCCTTTTTAAAAAATTTAAATCAATAGAATATCCTTTAAGAAAGAAGGCAACACTTATCTTGGGTGGAACCAGCCACCACCAATGTTGGAATGTTGAATATAAACCCCCAATGCCTGTTGGTAAAGGTGTTTCAATCCTGCCCGAATATTCCTCTGGGGATTTATAGAGAACTAGTTTTTTAGCCCGTTACATTAACGGGTGCTAGAATAGAAGTGTAGACTTGGGCATTTCTTTCTTTCTTTGTCTGTCTTTCTTTCTCTCTCCCTGGATCCTTTCTTTCTGTCTTTCTCCCCTGTCCAGCAGCACCCCTACCCTGCTCCCCCTGTTTAGCATCCGCTAGCCTGGGCATCCTCTGGGCTTTTGCTAGGCTGGCCTGCCTCGTATTATCGAAGTGGGCCAGTCTAGCAAATGCCCCGCGGCTGCTGCATTTGCAGGTCCGGGGATGAGAAGAGGCATTGCGGCAGTGCAGGAAGTCAGCTGGCGTCGGAGATCGGGGCAGAAGGCATGTGCGGCACGGATGCAGGGCGCACAGAGATTGAAATGCGCATGTGCGCTAAGGGTTTTATTATAGTGGATGGCTGCCTCTCTAGAAACAAACAAAAAAGATTGTATAAAAATCTACAAAAACCACTAAAAAGTGTCATGCATACTGCTGTGACATTAAAAACACCCATTAAACTATTACAAGCAGCACCCATTCATTCATATAACTAACACTCAAATGCAAAGTAAAAGCAACTAACCAAGTAACTGACTCAATATCGTCAAACACACATCACAAATCATACAATCCCATCATTTAAAGAAAATTACACCGGCATTAAACCTGGAAGCCATGATGCTAAATAAAATGATTAACTCACCAATCTTACTTTTCAGAATTAATCAAATTGAAGAAATGCTTATCGGGGAACTTATATCTAGTGACTGACGGTCTGCTAACCTTGATGTGAAAAAACGCCGTCGAAGTTCCCCAGTTTAAAAAGGGCCAATGGAGAGCGTGTGAGTGGGGGACGTAATGACATCAAACTTCTAATGGGCACAAATGGCCCCAATGAAACCCCAGCAAATTACAGCGTGCCCAAATATTCAAAAAACAATCCATGTCATTAATTAAAAATAACAAACTAGTATTTGTGGACTTCAGAGTTATGACCATGTGATTTACAAAGGTCTAAAACTCACACAGCTGATTGCTGATTACGACGTGCACGCTGTTACACACAGTGTGTATTGCCACACCCCAAAACCTTTGATCTACAGTCAGTCTATAAGGTTTTGCCCCCAAAATGTAAGGTTTTTGGAGGGGTAATGTTGAAGCAAAGGCGGCCTTACAATCCACCTGGTCCCAGGTTCAATACCCTCATAGAAGATTCTCATTAGGAAGTGAAATCAAATGATGAGCACTGCCAGAAGTGATTACATAAAGAATATAATGTAGAAATAGGCTTAATATTACAGAAAGGCAATCTTTAGAAAGATACATAGGCTTTACTGGGTTACAAATGGACAGACAGAAATAGACATAAGCTTTCCAAATACAGAGTGGATTCAGAGACTGCTTCTGTGCTCTTGTGAATGAGAGAGAAAAGACAGTTTACCTGCCTTATAGAGTCCAGAGGAAAGAGAGAGAAGGGAGGGGGTGTTTATAGGTTGGGGGTCTTATTCTAAATATAGAAACTATTGTATGTCCCAGTATCTTTCTGTTTATAGGGCTAGATTCACAAAGCAAACCGATCGTGTACCGATCAGTGTCCGACCACTTTACTATCAAATTTCCATCCGGCCTAATTCACTTACCTCTCCTACAATCCGCTTCGAATCCGTGCATGCAAATGAGGTAAAATGCATGCAAATTGGACAGCGACCAAATTCACTACCCAAAATTTTGGATCTGACTGGCTGGCTATTCAACCCAAGAAGCGACTGCTGGAGACTCTCCAGCTCCATAGAAGCCCTGCTCTGCCCCGTGTCTCCTGCCTGCTCGCCCTGATCTTCCAGCCCTGAGCTCCTACTCTCTGCCGCCTTCCCTGCAGTGCGAGCCCATGGGTTTAAAGTGGGACTGCACGCCGCAGTGCAACCCCGCTTTAAACCAGCGGGCTCGCACTGCACAGAAGGTGGCAGAGACAGGAGAGTTTGGGCGGCAAGATTACCTGGAAGGGGGGAGCAGGAGAGACAGCCTGCACGACTGGGCCACTGCGTCCAACCGGCCCACCCATGGCCGGGCCGGCCAGAGCCACGCCCCTCCCTCCCCGTACCTTTAAAAATGTTGGGAGCAGGAGGGGTGTCCGGTCCCTCCTGCTCCATAGGCCGACTAACTCCCCCGGCCGAGCCTGGCACGGCCCACCCCAACACCAAAGTTGGGAGCAGGAGGGGTGCTCGGTCCCTCCTGCTCCTAGGCCTCCCACTGCCCCCTGCCCACCTACCCAGACTGGTGCCCAGTCCCTCCTGTTCCTTTAAGGCAGGCTCCCATCTTCTGGATGTAATGTAATCTGATCTTTGCTACACAGCTCTTTGAGGAATGTTTACCACACATCCTCTTGCGTTATTAATTTTAACTTGTACAGAGGTTGTTCGTTGCTAATCTGAAAAGAATATACTGTGTTTTGGGTCGGTGGCTAGGAGTCACACTTATTTCTTCCAAAAATATACAGGTCACACTCATTTTCCCCAGTTTTCTGTATAGCTGATTGAAATAAGCTTCCTGTTTTTCATCCTGTATCTAATATGGGGGTGGGCAAACACTGTTCTAGAGGGCCACAACCCAGTTGGGTTTTCAGGATTTCTACAATGAATATGCATGTGAATATATTTGCATATAATGGAAGCAGTGCATGCAAATCATTCTCATGCACATTCATTGTGAAAATTCTGAAAACTTGACTGGGCTGTGGCCCTTGAGGACTGTGGTTGCCTACCCCTGATGTAACACAATCTCAGTGACTTAAATTTCAGACTCGGGTTCAATGGCTATATTTTTATGAAATCTGATACACTAACTTGTGGCATGTGGCATGAGGCATGTTAATGACCTGGTTTTGTAATCGTTCCAATTTCTCAGCCATGCCTATAGAAACTCAGCTCAAGGAATACATTTCATTTGTTTCCTACATATATAGTGGGTGAATTTCCTTCAAGCATCTTACTGAGCAGTGTAGAGATGGGTTTGCCAACATTACAATTTTTTAGTTCAGGCTACACTATACTTGTCTATTAGAGGCAATCCTTTCTTTCCACTTGGATCAAATTCTGCAACATTCCTTTGATGGCAAAAAAGGAGTTACATTATCTGACCTAGGTCATCACAGAGGAGGGTAAGATAAAACTCTTTCTAGACTTGCAAAAGGGATTCTCTCTCCCTCCAAGTGATCTCTTTGCGTACATGCAACTCAAGCACTATATCTCAAGTCTATCTTGGGCAGATTTGACTGAAGACTTATAAAAGATCTTGCCGGAAGCTTACACTTTGAGTTCTCAGATGAAAGTCTCCTTGTGGCTCCATCATAAGGACCTTCAGGACACCACAGAAGAAATAGACTATGTTAAAGTAGCAATGACATAGACAAAAGATTTACAGATTCCTTGGGACTCTTTGTAGATTTGTTACTTTGTACAGTCTATCCAGACAGGATACTTGCAGGTGTTGCACTGGGAGACACTATACAAATTTGCCCTATAACTTTTTTGTGTCTCCCTGGAGGGCCTACAGAGCAAAATTTGCATATTCAAGTGTGTGTCCTAAGTACCAATTGGAAAAAGCCTCCCTGGGTTATATGTTCTGGAACTGTACAAAACTACAATTATTTTGGACTCGATTGATCTCACTGATTTCTCACTAATATTTCTTGCAATATTAAACAGGACCCAAAATTGTTGTTTGGAGTGTATTCCTTTGATCCACCAATAAGAACATAAGAATTGCCATACTAGGACAGACTGAAGGTCCATCAAGCCCAGTATTCTGTTTCCAACAGTGGCGAACCCAGGTCCCAAGTACCTAGCTAGATCCTAATTAGTAAAACAGATTTTATGCTTCTTATCCTAGGAATAAGTGGTGAATTTCCCCAAGCCATCTCAATAATGGCTTATGGCTTTCTCTTTTTAGGAAATTATTCAAACCTTTTTTAAACTCTGCCAAGCTAGCTGATTTCACCATATTCTCTGGCAACAAATTTGAGTTTAATTTCACATTGTGTGAAGAAATATTTTCTCTGGGTTGTTTTAAATCTCATATTTGCTGCTTAGCCTCATCACATGCCCCCTAGATCTAGTATTTTTTGAAAGAGTAAACAAGCAGTTCACATACCCTTTCCTCTCCACTCTATTTTATAGACCTCTATCATTTCACCCCTGAGCCATCTCTTCTCCAAGCTGAAGAGCCCTAGCCACTTTAGCCTTATTTCAAGGGAAGTCATTCCATCCCTTTTATCATTTTCGTTGCCCTTCTCTGTACCTTTTCTAATTCTGCTATCTATCTATATATATGTGTATGTATATGTGTGTATATATATATATATATATATATCAGTGGTCTCAAACTCTTTGCGGGGCCACATTTTGGATTTGTAGGTACTTGGAGAGCCGCAGAAAAAATAGTTAATGCCTTATTAAAGAAATGACAATTTTGCATGAGGTAAAACTCTTTATAGTTTATAAAACTTTCCTTTAACAGTTAAAAGGAAAGATATATAAACTATAAAGAGTTTTACCAAAATTGTCATTTCTTTAATAAGACATTAACTATTTTTTCTGCGGCCCTCCAAGTACTCTATTTTTTTCTGCAGCACTCACATTTAAAGTTCAATATCTTTTATTTCTCAAAACTGGCACATTTCAATCACTAAATTGAAAATAAAATCATTTTCCTACCTTTGTTTGGTAATTTCATCAGTCTCTGGTTGCACTTTATTCTTCTGACTGTGCATCCAATACTTCTTCCCTTCTTTCAGCCTCCTGTATGTTTTCTCTCCTCCAGACCTCATTCCCTCCATCAACTTTTTCTTTCTTTCTCTGTCTGTCTTTCTCCGATTCCGTGCCCCATTTTTTGCTTTGTTTCTGGTTCCCTGTCCCCTCTCCTTCTTTCTTCCTTCCTCCGTGCCCCATTTTTGCTTTTTTTTTCTGGCTCCCTGTCCCCACCCCACCTTCTTTCTTTCTTCCTTCCTTCCTGCCCTCCCCCATGCCACCACCGCCGTGGAATAGGCTGCTGCTGCCGCCGCTATCGGGAACAGGCCATCTCCCTGCTTCTCTTCTGCACGGGGCCGACCAACTCTCGCTGCCCGATGTCAATTCTAATGTCGTAAAGGACGTTCCGGGCAGCCAGGCAGCGATTGGCTAGCCAGAACGTCCTCTCGACGTCAGAATTGACGTCGGGCCGCCAGAGTTGGTTGGCCCTGCAGGGAAGAGAACAGTGGACCGCCCCCCCCCCCCCCCTTGGTACGCCATTGGAGCAGCAGCGTGTCTGGCCAGCTCGTTTGTTCAAAGCTGCGGATGGCGGCTCCTTGCGAGATCCGCGCCTGCGTCTGAAGCCTCTCTGATGTTGTGACATCAGAGAGGCTTCCGATGCAGGAGTGGATAGCGCAAGGAGCCGCCAACCCGTGGCTTTGAGCGAACGAGCCGGCTGCTGCTCCAAAAGGAAGAGAATGATGGCCTCCAGACCGCGGGCCGCAAATAAAACCTGGAGAGCCACATGCGGCCCCTGGGCCGCGTGTTTGAGACCGCTTTTATATATATATATATATATATATATATATATATATATATATATATATATATTTTTTTTTTTTTTTTTTAAGATACAGTGACTAGAATTGCACACAGTATTCTAGGTGCAGTCATACCATAGAGTAGAGAATGATACAGGGACAAATTTTCCCTGTCCCCATGGGATCTTTCTCAACCTATCCTCATGAGCTCTGTCCTCATCTGAGCAATCCTCAAACACTTTAAAATCAAAAGTGTTTGAGGCTTGTGCGGTTAAGGCAGAGCTTGCAGAAATGGGATAGGGACAGAACTCACAGTAACAGGACGGGGATATTGAGATCCATCAGGGATAGGGATAAATTTGTCCAGTATCATTCTCTGTTTCTATTCCTTTCCTGATAATGCCTAAAATTCTATGCTTTCTTAGCCACTGCACATTGAGTTGTAGTTTCAGTGTATCCACAACGATGACACCTAGATCATTTTCCTGGGCAGTGACTCCTAACGTGGAACCCTGCATCACATAGCTATAGTTCGGGTTCTTCTTTCCTACATGCATCACTTTGTACTTGCTCACATTAAACGTCGTCTACCATTTTGATGCCCAGTCTCCCAAGGTCCTCTTGCAATTTTTCACAATCCTTTTGCAATTTAACTACTTTGAACAACTTTGGGTCATCAGCAAATTTAATTATCTTACTAGTTATTCCTATTTCTAGATCATTGATAAATGTTAAAATGCAGCGGTCCCAGCACAAACTAGTGCTGCCCGATTCACAATTCGATTCGGTTCACTGATTCACTTTGGGTGAATCAATTCGAATCAATTCACTTTTTAAAAAAATCAGCCTCCCTGATTCGGTGCCCATGGATTTGCTGCTGTTGCATCGGGGTGGGGTTATGCATGAAATGGATTCAATCTGAAGTGTGTGAGTGGGTGTTGTTCTCGCTTTCTCCCTTCCCCTTCTGGGAGAGAGCTGGTAGGTGATTGGTGGACGGTCGTGCGGGCGGGTTAGTTCCCCCACTTCCTATGGTGGCTTGCGGCTGGTGAGGGAAATGGTGGGCGAGTGAAGGTTAAGCCCCCCCTTCTACTAATCTGCACTAGCAGTTTGTATCACTGGGAGCCGTGCTGAATGCTGCGCGTTGCTCCCGACTGTCATAGAGTTCCTATGAGTGTCGGGAGCTGCACATTCAGCGCGGCTCCTGGCGATTAAAAAGCACTAGCGAGGTTTAGTAGAAGGGGGCCCAGTCTAGAAACGGTTCCGCGTACCTCACCTCGTTGTCTGTCACCGCCGTTATGGGGAAGAAGCCTGTGAAGGAACAGGATGAGGTCTGGGGTTGGCGAGTACAGGAGCTGGGCTCCAGTCTGCCCAACCACCACTGCTTTGAGTTTGAGCAGCACAGGGTGACGTAAATTGACATCACCGTCGGAAGCTTCGTGTGTACCTCCTGCTCCGGTCTCTTGTGAGTATCATCTAATAAGAGGCCCAGGGTATTACCAATCATCTCGGCTGGTAATAGGGTTTATGCTGTTCCTACGTATAGTCCCTCTTTCCCTATCATAGTAATGCAACTGGGTTCATAGGCAAATGCGCGCAAGACAAATGCGCGAAGACATGTCTTGTGCTCAATTGTCTTGCACTCAATTGTTTGCGTGCATTTGACTTGCCACCATGCAACTGTCTGTTATGTGCCCTTTCTGTGAATTCTAACAGTATTGCTAACACCATAAATGTCCGCGGAAAAAACATTATTGGCCCTGTACTTAGTTATTCCTGCCCACACTTCTTACATGGATCGATTGCTTCCCTACATCAGCTTTAAAAAATGAGCAAAAAGAGCAAACTTTTTTGTTTATTTTGTTTACACCACAGCGCCTGTGTGGGTAGGAGAGGGCAAATGGGGTAAAGAGGCTATAAAATAAACCCACTAGGATGTTTGAAAAAAACACCCAATTGGGAAGGAAAATCAAATCGAAAAATCGATTCAATAGGCTGAATCAAATAAAAAAATTTTTTTCCTGAATCGGGCAGCACTAGCACAGACCACTGGGAAACCCCACTATTTACTCTTCTCCATTGAGAATATTCACCATTTAAACCTTTCTGGCTTTCAACCAGTTCTTAATCCATAATAGGACATTCCATGACTCTAATTTCCTCAGAAGTCTTTCAAGAGATACTTTGTCAAACTTGTGAATTTTATGAGTGTGGTAATAAAAAAAAACTATTTTGGGCAGCAGGTTAGTGCCTAATGTACCAAACTTACAATCCTGGAGCATTATATGATACAACAAATGAGAATGGATAGGATGTCTAATCAAGAATTTTGATTCTTAATTGGGTTTGTGGTTTCAGCAAAAGTGGGTCCGCTTTAGGGGGCAATGTCTCCTGCGGCAAAGAGCCACATTCTCAGTTTGGGAGGACATTTTGTGTAGTAATTCAATGATATGGTAGAGCAGGGGGAAGTGATGGGTTTAGAGGGTGGGTGTTATTCTTTTATTGATGGTATAATCAGTGTCCTTGGATTACTCTGCTGAAATGGAACCTGTGAACCAAAAATATTGAAGAATTGTACCTATCTGTTTACTTTGTAATTTTTTTTTGATGCTTAGTAAAAACCAGACTTATAAAATCAGTACACCATCATATCTGAATATACTCATGATGGTTTCTAGTTACATAGGGCTAGATTCACGAAGCAAACTGATCGGTTTGCGACCCTTTTGCAACCAATTAATGAGCAAATTTCCCTCTGGCCTGATTCACTTATCTCTCCTGCGATCTGCTTTGAATCCATGCATGCAAATGAGGAGAAACGCATGCAGATTGGACAGTGGCCCAATTCACTACACAACGAATCAACGGAAGAAGTGACTGCTGTGGAGCAGTCGAAAATGTCCTTCCGACTCTCCTGTTCTATTGAAGCCCTGCTCTCTTCCCTGTCTGCATCGATCTCCTGCAGCCCTGGTCTGCCTGCCCTGGCTCTCCCGGTCCTGCACCCCTGGGCTTGCCTGCCCAACATGTCCTCTCTGCTCCCCCTGGCTCTGGCCCCTTATCTCCAGTGCGAGGCCGCGGGTTTAAAGCGCTTTAAACTCACAGGCTCGCACTGAAGGGAAAGAGGGAAGAGGCTGCTGCTGCCCTATGTAACAGCACTGCCCCAGTAACAGCATTACCTCGACTGCCTGTGCAAGCTCGTGGGTTTAACCCAAAGCGGGTTAAACCCAGGGGCTGCAAAAGTTTTAAAAAAACAAAACAAAAAAACCCAGTCACGGCTAGGACAGGTCTGCGCATGCTTGAGCCGTGCAGGCAGATGGGGGCGTTCCTCCGATCGCCCCCTCTACATATTTTTGTTTTCTGAATTGGTCGCACCTGCTAGGATCGATCTGGCAGGTTAGTGAATCCTGGCCATAATTAACTAGTTCATGGGAGAGCAGTTTTATTTTTTTATTTAGGGAAACAGAAAAAAACCAAACCTAACTACAAAAGTAGTAGAATGGAACTTGTCAGTGAAACTTTTTTCTCTCTCCCCCCCCCCCTTGTTATTTCCTTAGACTTGGAAGCAGCTGTCACGGTTACAGCGTAGTGTGATTCTACTTCTCTTTGCTTTCCTGGCTCTCTCAGCTGTGCTTTCCTATTCCAGCCTGGGAGAACATTTGAAAGGTAAGTTGTAAACCTGCCCTATTTACGATGTGCTCAAATACTTTAGAAGAATATATTTTTATTGCCAAATAACAGGAAAATTTACAGTTTGTGGATAAT
The DNA here is from genome assembly GCF_902459505.1 of Geotrypetes seraphini. Lineage (NCBI taxonomy): Eukaryota > Metazoa > Chordata > Amphibia > Gymnophiona > Dermophiidae > Geotrypetes > Geotrypetes seraphini. Next base: position 95,769,079 of record NC_047093.1, on the reverse strand, counting down.
CTCCTAGTGGCAGTTTTGGCTGTTGTTGATTAGGATGTTATCTTGGTACTTTAACTTACTTGAAATAACTTTTTATTGATAACAACAATACAGTGAAACAAAAACAATCAACATACATGGGCAAAAACCTGCTGTTTTTAGTTGCAGTACAGAATACTGTACAGACCCCCCCCCCCCCCGAATCCAATAGAATTATATAACTAATCATAGAAACAAGGCCCAAACAATAAATGAAAACCATCCAGGTTAGCAAAATGCAAATAGTCATAATGAACAAGATTGCAGTAAACCGGTCCACTAAATGTGTTGGGTGCCCCCTGAAGAAAAGAACAATCAGCCTCCATTCCCAACTAACCCCACCCCTGCCCACCACATCCCCAGCCCATCACCTTCCCTAATTCCCCCCCACAAAAAAAAGAGAGAAGACAAGAAAAACAACTCCATGGCAGTCAGTACTGGGGTGATTCAAAGCTGATTTAGAATATGTCTGTGTGAGGGATTGGAAGGCGGAGCTTAACCAAGATGGCAGCTTGAAGGCTGCAGGGAAACACGGACGTGGTCTAAACTGAAAAATTTACCTAGCCTTATGGTGAAAAGGAAATCCAAAGCCCGGGTTTTCCTGGAAGAATCTGCATCTCAGACCGGGCCAATGGACTCCTTTGTACAGCATGTCCCTCGAACGCAGCAGCCAGAGGAAGCCTCGGCAGGAGGGAACGTGCTATCTGAGGCGCAGGAGCTCTCCCTCGAGAGTGTCGGCTTATCCCCGGAGGAGTGAACTCCTCCGGCTTGTCCTGTGGCGATGGGAGCAGCTGGAGTGGTAGAGGAGCTGCTAACACAAGGCCTGAATTGGAATGCTCTCGCGCTAACCCGACAGGGCGGGGGATCTAGCCTTTTGAGGAGGCAGGAGGAGAGTTTATTTGCCAGCACTGCAGCTGGAGGGGAGACTGGAATGAGGACAGATTCTTTTGAAGACTTCTACTGCAAATACAGGTACAGTACTGTTGTTCCTGCAGAGGGTCTTGGCACTGGGTTTTTGCCCCTACAGAAGCCTGAAGTCTTCAATATGGAGTCGATTTGGGAGGCTATATCTAATCTCCAGATCTCTCTGGGAAATCAGATACAGCAACTTTTTCAACGTTGTACTACTGTACTTTCAGAAAGTTTGGAATTAAAAACTAAAGCTTCAAGTTTGGAAAATAAATCGGAGGACTTTGACACCAGATTAAAAATGTTGGAAATACATGCACTAACTTGGGTTAAGGATAGTGCAAGTCTTCATTTCAAGCACGAAATGGTGGAAAATTCAATAAGAAGATGTAATCTGTGGATTATTAACTTTCCAAAAGCGTTTTTTATACCTGCAATAGTTATGTTTAAATGCTATTTAAATGAAGTTTTGAAAGTACCTGAGCCTTCTTATCCACCTCTCTCTAAAATATATTATCTGCCGAATGGTTAGACAGGCTGGGGCTCTTTACCCTGGAAAAGCGGAGACTGAGAGGGGACATGATACAGACTTATAAAATCATGAAAGGCATAGAGAAGGTGGAGAGGGACAGATTCTTTAAACTAGCAGGGGCAACTAAAACAAGAGGTCACTCAGAAAAACTGAGAGGAGACAGATTCAAAACGAATGCAAGAAAGTTCTTCTTCACTCAACGGGTGGTAGACACCTGGAACGCGCTTCCCGGAGAGGTGATAAGCCAGAGTACAATTCTGGGGTTCAAAAGGACTGGATGACTTCCTGGAAGCGAAGGGAATAACGGGGTACAGATAGAGGTTTACCTCACAGGACACTGAGCAAATAGGGTATGGACTTTTTAGGTTAGGTAGGGAACATTTTCAGGTCATGGACCTGGAGGGCCGCCGCGGGAGCGGACTGCCGGGCGCGATGGACCCCTGGTCTGACCCGGCAGAGGCAATGCTTATGTTCTTATTACCTAAAATAGTTAGGTCTCAAAATCCCAATCAGCAGGGCAGGATTGATTCTTCGAGGGCCCCTAGGCACACAGGTACCCTGGGCCTACCCCGCCCGCCCCACCCCCATTTATCTGTTTTCTTATTTACTTCTTTATTTCCACTTATTTCTTTTTTAAAATTCAAAACAAACAAAGATTAGCATACCAGTGCACAGTTTTTCTTCTATGCCAACCCCCAAACACCTCTGAACAAATCCCTCCTTCCTTCCCTTCCCACCTACTTACCCAGGACATTAACTCTGAACCCTTCAATACGTATATAAAAGCGTTCAAATATATTGTAAAGCAATAATACTATCCGAAATATAAGTCTATATTAATAACCAAGCTTACATCGCCTAACTGCCTCATTCTACATCAGGGGTGTCAAATTCAATCACATAAGGGGACGAAATCTGAAGAAAAGGCTAAGTCGTGGGCCAAATTTTTAATTAAGATACTTAGAGGTCCTTTTATTAAGGTACGCTAACTGATTTTGCGCGTGCTAGATGTACCCCTTAATAAAAGGACCCCTAAGTGACTAAGGCTTAGTCTTAGCAGAAGTATAGGATTACAATAGCTCCAACCCCACACCGGCTCTGTGGTGTAGACAAAATAAATATTGTAATCACAAAACAGAAAATAAAATTATTTTTTCTACCTTTTGTTGGTCCCAGGCTCTTGTTGTCTTCTGATAACTTGCTTGCCAGGGTCTCCTGCCCATTTGTCATTTTCTTCTTTCTCCATGCTAACCATCCATCTTCCAGCTCTGCCCTCCCCTTCCATTTCCCTTCCCTCCCTCGGAGCTCTGGCATTTTACCTTTTTTTCGTGTCCATATCCGCAGCTGTGGCAATGGACCCCACCATCCCCAGATCCACCATCTGTCATTTTCTCAACTACCCTTTCATCCAGCATCTCTCCCTCCTTCCACACCACCCCAGGGTCCATCATCTCTCCATTTCTCTTCCCAATTACCCTGTCCTATGCCACTTCCAGAAACTGTATTCTTTCCCTTCACCCCCATTGGTCTGGCATCAATCTTCTTCCATTCCCTCCTCCAATGATCTGGCATCTCTCTCCTCTTCTTCCCTTCCCTCTCCCACACCCCATGGTCTGGCATGTCACTCTCTCCTCTCTCTTCCCCTCACTTCCATCATCTGCCCCCTTTCTTTCCCTCTGACCTAAATCCATCCAGTATCCTTCCCCCTTTCCCTTCACACCAGTTCCATCAACATTAGCCCCCTCCCTCCTTGTTTTCCCCCTTTCCCTGCACACCAATTCCATCAACATTAGCCCCCTTCCTCCTTGTTTTTCCCCTTTCCCTGCACACCAATTCCATCAACATTAATCCCCTTCCTCCTTGTTTTCCCCCTTTCCCTGCATACCAATTCCATCAGCATTAGCTCCCTTTCTTTCCCTCCAGCCTAAATCCATCCGGTATCATTCCTCCTTGTTTCCCCCTTTCCCTGCACACCAATTCCATCAACAGCCCCCTTCCTCCTTATTTTCCCCCTTTCCCTGCATACCAATTCCATCAACATTAGCCCCCGTCCTTGTTTCCCCCTTTCCCTGTATACCAATTCCATCAACAGCCCCCTTCCTCCTTATTTTCCCCCTTTCCCTGCATACCAATTCCATCAACATTAGCCCCCGTCCTTGTTTTCCCCTTTTCCCTGCATACCAATTCCATCAACATTAGCCCCCGTCCTTGTTTTCCCCCTTTCCCTGCATACCAATTCCATCAACATTAGCCCCCCGTCCTTGTTTTCCCCCTTTCCCTGCACACCAATTCCATCAACATTAGCCCCCCGTCCTCCTTAGTTTCCCCCTTTCCCTGCACACCAATTCCATCAACAGCCCCCTTCTTCCTTAGTTTCCCCCTTTCCATGCATACCAATTCCATCAACATTAGCCCCCGTCCTTGTTTTCCCCCTTTCCCTGCACACCAATTCCATCAACAGCCCCCTTCTTCCTTAGTTTCCCCTTTTCCCTGCATACCAATTCCATCAACATTAGCCCCTGTCCTTGTTTTCCCCCTTTCCCTGCACACTAATTCCATCAGCATATGCTCCCTTTCTCTCCCTCCACCACTCTTTCCACACAGCAATGGCAAAGCACACCCCCTACTGCAACGGGCCCCCATCCGACATCGACTATGACAACACCGCCCCCACCCCCTGGCATCAACGGACGGCAATGCAGCCAACTGCCGGCATCAACGGCAACGCGGCCAACGCAGCTCCTAGAAGATCCTGCGATGACTGTGTCTGCCGGTCCATCCCCCTCCAACGTCGCTTACTACTTCCGACAGATGCATTCATCGCAGGACCTTCTTGGAGTTGTGTTGCCGTTGATGCCGGCGGTTGGCTGCATTGCCGTCCCTCGATGCCGAGGGAGGGCGGCGTTGTCGGGTGAGGGCCCGTTGCCGTGGTGGGGGGGCCCAGCGTTGTTGTCGGGTGGGGACCTGTTGCTGTGCAGGGCTGGAAGAGGTGAGGCCCGTTGTCTTCTAAAAAAAAAATGGGATGGTAAGTCGTCCTTCAGCGAGCCCCCCTGACTATTTTGAGCCCTAGGCACATGCCTACTGGGCCTATTGGTTAATCCAGTCCTGCCAATCAGCAGAATTTATCTGCTGATAGTCTGGATTTATTTAATTTTCTGGAGGGGGGTTGGATACTGAGATTCAAGTTCCTGCTACTTTATTGGTACAATTTGCTGTTGATTCAGATAGGGAATGGATGCTTAAATTGTTTTAAATATAAAGATGTTTCCTTTCTATCAAATAAAATAAGAATGTATCCAGATGTATCTCATCCTACCCAGAAGAGAAGGAAGCAGTTTCTTATTTTGAGACCTCAGGCTGTGAAGTTAGGGGCAACCTGAGATACCCCTGCAAGTGTATTCTAGTATATAAAGAGAACAGATATGTTTTCTATGAGCTGCAGCAGTTATCTAAATTTATTTCATCTAAGGATGACAAGTGATTAACCCTTGATTTCATTCTCTTTTAATTTGTTCAGAGAAGAATAGTTTGAGGGCACTTAAGCCTCATCTATAAGTTTTCCTGTTATTTTTTTGATGGTAAATTTCAGTTAATTTTCAGCTCTGTCTCCATGTAGATTGTGGACTAACTATACTCTGTAATAAGATTTTTCTGATTTATATATATGATTTGGAACAGTGATTTACTTTGTAATGTTTTACTTTTCTTTGCGTTGTATTTTTCCTGTTTTTTGACTGAGTGTCAAAAATTATAAAATTAATAAATAAATAAAAAAATAGAATATGGCTGCGAAATTGAGGTGATAAGGTATTCAGATAAGGTCCCAAATGGCCAAAAAGTGTTTCCGTCGCTTATAGGTACATCTGGCATCCCTGGCCTCCCATCCTAATAATTCATGAAAAGACATTCTACATCCTCAATAGGAGGTTCACTCTTTCAAAATAGATTTCTAACCCAAATTTTAGAACTTTTGAAACCAAAGTCGAGAACCCCGCCCCTTAATCCCACAAGCGTTTCTGGGGACAAAATTACTGCCTGTCTCAAAACCCTGCGGACGAAAGCTCCTACCCGCTTCCAAAAAGATTGTACAGCAGGACAGATCCAAAAAGCATAAAAAAGTGGCTTCTTCCAGTTTACATTTCAGACAGAGGTAACATAACCCATTTTGTGAAACTGAGACAGTGAAATATATGCCCGGTAGAGGGCCCTCAAGGCACATTCCCGCCAGTGAGCGCCACATACCTCTGAGGGAGTGCGTTTTATGCTAATGTGAACAGCCTAAGTAGTCACCAACCCGTTCAGATCACCCATCCTCCCATCTGGTCTGAACCCACGAGCAATCTTTTGTGGGCCCTAGATCAGATAGAGCTTTGTTTGTAGCCAAAATGGACATGTTGCCCAGAGAAAGCAAAGCAAAAAAAGTGGCGTAATTTATCCCCCAAAGGAAAATGTAAGGTTGTACTATCTAATGAAAGATATTAATGTTGCCAAAAAGCATAACAATCCCCCCATCTTATATTAATTCTTCTAGAGAATTCCACATAAGTGATCAATGACCCTGTGAAGGTGGTCAGATGTTCAATAAGAATGGCCCCTTCCTCTTCCCAATGTTGAAAAGCCTTGTTTCCCTTCCTGGCAGAAAAGCCACATTACCTCTAATGGACAACAAAGTCAAAACCCAAACGAGATACTAAAAACCTCCACACCTCTCACGATGGTGAGACCAGCCAGCTGCATTTAAGATGTGGAGGCAAAAGTCGCCAAGGAGCCTGCAAGATAGAATTAAAGTGGTAAGGAACTACAAAAGGCTTCTCCAACTCCACTGGACTATAGGCATCGGTGTTATGAAACCAATCAGCAACATGTCGAAGAAGACGCACAATATTATAAAGCTTGAGGTCTGGAATAGAGGTCTGCACGGGAACGGGGATCCCGCGGGAATCCCCCCTAACCCACGGGACTCCCACAGGGACCCCCCCCCTCTAGCCAACGGGACTCCCATGGGGATGGAAGGCTTTGGAAGCAGGGTTCGTCCATTTAATATAATGGACACGTCAGCCATAGTAAAAGAGGGGGTTTATAAGTTAATTACCTGAACAGAAAACAAAATAAGGATTCCACCAAAGAGATTCCACAAGGAAAACAGCAGCGCAAACACAAAAGAAACTGGAATTGATGATCTTGTCAGAAGTACATTACATTACATTAGGGACTTCTATTCCGCCTATACCTTGCAGTTCAAGGCGGATTACAAAAGAGCTAACTGGACATTTCCAGTGAAGTTACAACAGTTTTGGGTTTTTTTTTTTCCGGTTACAAGGGAGGAGAGGTAGCTGGATTAATTCCGGAAGAACTTGCAAATGGATATTAAATTGACTGTACATTACTGTGTGATTGCTGCATTTTATGGGGACGGGCGGGGATGGAAATAATTCCTTGGGGGGATGGGTGGGGACGGAGAGGATCCTGGCGGGGACGGGTGGGGATGGAGAGGATCCTGGCGGGGACGGGCGGGATTTCTGTCCCCGCGCAACTCTCTAAGTCTGGAAGCCCCATACCTCCTGTATTCCAAGCTCCCAACAGTAGAGGGAAACTAATTTTTGGTTTCTTACTGGCCCAGCAGAATTTACAATGCATCCTATGAAGACAAGAGAGGTCTTTGTCCTGTATCTTCAGATGGAGGATCTGTAAGGCAAATAACCATTTAGGGAATATAATCATTTTATACAAATTAATCCTACCCAATAATGACAGACAGGTGTTGCCACTGCTCAAGCTGGCACTTGGTATTGGCCAGCAAAAGTTGAACATTCAAAGAATACAAATCTTCAATGTTTTGAGAGAGCTGAATTCCCAAATACCTGAAAGAGCCCTTGCCCACTGAAGCGGAAAAGAAGACCCCCCCCCCATTCCTGGTGTAAGTTCCCTACTGATGCCAGGGCCTCAGATTTATCAAAGTTCAACTGCAAACCTGTGAAATCGCTATATTCCTGAATAATTATTAATAGCGCAGGAAGAGAGGTTCTAGTGTCCTAGATATGCACAAATAAATCATCAGCAAATGCCGCTATTTTAAATTCTTGTGCACCTATGCGCACTCGAGTGATATCCAATGTGTGGAGAATCTCTCATATAAGAGGATCTAGAGTCAAAATAAACAAAAGAGGAGATAAAGGGTAGCCCTGTCAGATGTCACACCAAATAGGAAATTGAGGAGAACACAGTCCATTCACCCAAAGACACGCCCTAGGGTCAGTATACAACATTATCCCAGGACAAGCAGGCAGGATATTCTCTACATGAGGGTGACGTCATCCATGGAGCCCCGTCGCAGACAGCTTTTCAAGCAAACTTGATTGAAGATCTTTGAAGTTTGTTAGTGCTGCACTGCACACATGTGTGTGTGCCTTCCCGCTCAAGCTAGGGGGTGCGTCTCCTCAATCAAGTTTGCTTGAAAAGTGTCCGCGACGGGGCTCCGTGGACGACGTCACCCACATGTAGAGAATATCTGCCTGCTGTCCCTGGATAACACCTGTAATGGTAAGTAACTGTGCTTTTTGATCATTTGAACGAATCTACTCTCAAGCCCATAGGCCCCGAGGGCCGAAAACAGGAAATCCCACTGGACTATTCGAAAGCCTTCTCTGCTTCAAAACTGATTAACAGCGAAGTCCTCCGTTCCCTAGTAGTTTGTTCTATGGACATAATAATCTTCTGCATATTCTTAAAAATAGATCTCCCTTTCAAGTTTATTAAAACTTGTTATCCCGCCTTATCTGTAATCAAAGCGGTTTTACATAATAAAAATTATAAAATGCAGGGAACAAATAAACATCAAATATATTATATCAAAGAGACATTTAGAGACATACTATCTTGACTGACATGACTATCTTTAATGTAACAAACTGGTTCAAGAGGAAAAAAAGGGAAGAATCACAATCATTGATAGAAAAGGACAAAAAAAGGGAAAAAAACGAAGGGGTAGGGAAACGGAAAATTAAAATCCGATACTGGATACTTTCACAAAGCCTACCAGAGAATCATGAATCGAAAGAGGAAGAACCCGAGCTAATCTGTTAGCCATCATTTTCGCTAACAATTTTGTTTAAAATTTCAAAAGGGAAGTCGTTAGGAGCCCGGAAACGTAGGATCCCTACATTAAGACCCAACGGCAGCATCCCCTTCTCAATACGGGTTTTGTACATACCAGGGAGGGTGCGATGTCATCCTGAAGGCACTCTGAGAGATAGCCCATTCCACCTTCTCAATTGTGACAGGAGCATTCAGTTTGGCAAGATCAGTAGCTGATACCAGCGAAAAAACAATGTTTTCGAGATACATGGCACAATCCAATCCGGGGCCGGCAAAGGACCGTAAAGTGTATAATAATAATCCTGATAAATTTAGAGTCACTAATAATCCTGACAAATTTGAGTATCATCCGTGACCTCCCTTCCATTCGCTCCACGCACCTGTAAGATAGGAGAGCGACCCTCTGCCACTCATACCAACCCGGCCAAAAGTTTCCCTCCCACATTTCCATATCTCTAAAGGTGGTACCTATAATAAAGGGCAGACTTTTTTGCTCTTTGATAAAGTAAGATATTTAACTCCACCTGAGTGGCCAACAATTCTTTCTTTATCAACCGCTAAGTGAGTTTGTCCAAACCAAACTCTTTCACATCTAAGCTGGTTTTCCAGACAAAGGATCGCTCTATCCTGGGCTTTGCATTTGTGGCTTGTGTAACTAATTATATGGCCTCTCAAAACAGGACTGCATTCCTGCTGTGCAGTGTGTTCTCGGACTGCATTCCTGCTGTGCGGTGTGTTATCGAGTGCATATTCCTTCCACCTATGGACTAAATTATCCCGAAAAGCTGGATCAGAATACAAGTCTAGCGGGAATTTCCAAGGTAACACCCCCATCCCCACCTCCAGAACCTACCAGACCAACCAAACTGGGGCATGATCTGAGATTTCAGATGAACCGATCTCCGCTCTCCCCAGACGGGAAACCCATGCAGTGGAGACTAATAAGTAGTTAATCCTAGATAAGGAAGAATGGGCCCTGGATAAATGAATATAGTCCCTGTCTATAGGGTGAAGGAACCACCAAGCATCTACTAAATCCAGAGCCCTACACAGCTTAGGAAGGAGGCTCCCAGACTCTTGGCTGGGTATCCCTAAAACCCTAGACCTGTCCATTTGGGAGTCCATGACAGAATTAAAGTCCCCACCAAATATCAGATTGGATGTACCAAAATGCAGAAGCGCCACAACTAAACACCTCAGAAATTGACAATTGTATTTATTAGGGGCTTATACATTACATCAGTGTTTCTCAGGGGTATGTGGGCTGCTTGTTGTGGGTACGCAACCTGGCCAACAATTCTGTATAGGCGACGGCTGCCGATGGTGATCCCCATTTTTCTATCTGTCCCCTCCCCCCTCCGCCACTGAAGCTGCTTCTGGCAAACTCTGCCTGCCCGCTCCAACGCAGTTACCACCTTCTTCGAGCCACACTCGCTCCTTCGGTTTTCAACAGCCCTGCTTGCATGGACAGCGCATGCAGTGATACACATGCTGCACGTAAGTAGCTGACCCAGAAACCTTCTCTCCAATGAGGAAGGCTTGTGAGTCAGCCACATGTAGTGTGTGAATCGCTGCTTGCACCATCCCTGTTGCAGACAGACAGCGAGTATGGCTCGAACAAGAACTGGGTCGGCTTCGGGAAGGGGGGTGGGCATGGAGGGAGGGATCCCCAGCAGCTGCAGGGGGCAGATAGGAAGGTGGGATCCCTGGAAGCAGCAGCGATTTCTGCGGATGGTTAGCTACTTTCATGCAGGGAGAAAGCACGAACTCAACACAGATGGAAGGGAGGGGGCATGAACATGGGTTCCAGAAGAGAGGAGAGGAACACTAACTTGGGACATAGGAGGGAGGGAATAGAAAGGGAGAATTGTTGGGTATAAGTGCGTGAGTGAGAGGGAAAGTTGGTGGTACATGGGCAAAGAAAGAAAGGAAAATTGGTCGTAGAGAGAAGAGAGGGAGATGCATGGGGGAGAGAAGGATGAGAGGGAGAAATGTTGGATATAGTTGTAGAGAGGAAACAGAGGGACGGATTGCAAGGGTGAGGAATGTTGGATATAATGATGGAGGGAGAGATGTGGCATTGTGCTGGAGAGGGGTGATAGAAGGAGAAATGGGCATGGGGCTGGTGGGCAGTGATGAAAATGCTGCACATGATCTGGGGGATGAGAGATGAAGAAATGTTTGATGTGACAGTAGAGGGGGTGGGAGAGAGATCTGGATCTCTCAAGACAGATGGACAGCGAAAGAAAGAGAGGTAGACTTGTTGCCAATAAGGATGGAGGAGAGAGGAAGAAAAGTTGGACTCGTGGAGGGACAGAGAGAGATGTTGGTTGGGAAGGGTATGAGGTCCGGAGGAAAGGAAGTGTTCAGGACACAGAAAGTGTTGGACTCATGGAGAGAGTGAGAGATGGATGGGGAGGGAATAAAGAAGGGAAGGAGAAATTTCACAGGGGGAGAGGGCAGAGAGTAAAAAGCTGAATACATGGAGGGCGAGAGAGAGATGTTGGTTGGGGGAGGGAATGAGGACTGGAGGAGAGGAAGCTTGCAGGTGACAGAGAGAAAGAGATGTTGGATGTGGCGAGGGAGTGGGAGAGATGCACCCTGGATCTCTCTCTCTTTCCCCACTCCCTTTGCAGCAGGGGAGGTAATGAGAGAGAGAGGGAGACATGTTGCCAATGGGGGTGGAGGAGAGAGGAAGAAAAGTTGGACTCATGGAGGGACAGAGAGAGATGTTGTTTGGGGAATAGAAAGAGGTCTGGAGTAGAGAGTTGCGCGGGGATAGAAATCCCACCCATCCCCACCAAAGTCCCACCCGTCCCCGCGAGGAATCCCACCCGTCCCCGTGAGGAATCCCTCCGTCCCCACCCGTCCCTGCGAGGAATCCCTCCGTCCCCACCCGTCCCCGCGAGGAATCCCCTCCGTCCCCACCCGTCCCCGCCCGTCCCTATAAACTTCAGAAATAGTTATTTCATTTAATTATGCTACTGAATTAAAGGCTCTGGTAGAAACCCATTTACAAATAAGCAAAAAGACTTTATTAATTTTAAAATATTAATTGGGAAGAATACATACTTTGTAAACGGGTTTCTACCAGAGCCTCTAATGTTTATAAATTTTTATCAACACAACTAATATACTACTTTATCCTGAAGCAAAAAAAAAAAAAAAAAGAAATAGAATTATTTTCCTACCTTTGTTGGCTGGTTTCTGCTTTCCTCATGTTCTCATTCAATTCCTTCCATCCATCCACTGTCTCTCTTCCTTCTGCATCTTCCATTTGCTCTGTTACTGTGCCTCTCCCTTTCTTCCCCCTTCCAAATTGGTCTGACACCCATCTTCTTCTCTCCGCTCCCCCCATAGTCTGGCATCTGTCTTCTTCCCTGCCAGCGTTTTCTCCCTACTCTCTCTTCCTCATTTCCTTTCAGTGTCCTTCTCCCCCCCATCTTCCCCATGTCCTTTCAGCGTCCTTCTCCCTCTCTGTCTTCCCCATGGCCTTTCAGCGTCCTTCTCCACCCCTTTGTCTTCCCCATGTGCTTTCAGCATCCTCCCCCCTCTGTCTTCTACAAGTGCTTTCAGAGTCCTTCCCCCCTCCCTTCCCATGGCCTTTCAGCGTCCTTCTCCACCCCCTTTGTATTCCCCCATGTGCTTTCAGCGTTCTTCTCCCTCCTCTGTCTTCAAGTGCTTTCAGAGTCCTTCCCCCCCCTCCTGTCTTCACCATGGCCTTTCAGCGTCCTTCTCCCCCCTCCTTCTCTACTGCCCCGGGTGCAGCACAGCCGGCCAGGTCCCCTTACTTTTGTGGCACTTCCCCGACCGACCGACAACAGCCCCAGTCCGACAAACCTCCCTGCCCTTAACTGCAAATCTAAATTACCTTCTTACAGCTGCTGTAAGAAGGTAATTTAGATTCACGGCTACAGGGCAGGGAGGATTGTCGGACCCGGGTTGTTATCGGTCGGTCGGGGAAGTGCCACAAAAGTAAGGGGACATGGCCGGCTGTGCTGCACCCGGGGCGGGGCGGACCGCCCCCCTCCCTTGGTAGCCACTCGAACCGCGAGGTTACTCTCCTTCTCCTTACCTGCCCTGCCTGCAGCACAGAGCCGAACGGAAGTCTTCCCGACGTCAGCGCTGACGTCGGAGGGAGGGAGGGCTTTGTTTAAGCTTTGTTTAAGCCCTCCCTCCCCTCCAACGTCAGCGCTGACGTCGGGAAGACTTCCGTTCGGCTCTGTGCTGCAAGCAGAGAAGGTAGGGAGAAGAAGAGCCGCGCGACTGAGTACATGCAGCCCCGCAGGAGCCCCGCAACCCTCGGAGGCGTCCCCATGGGATCCCCGCGACCCTAGGGGCGTCCCCACGGGATCCCCGTGACCCGAAGGGGGAACCCGCGGGATGCCCGCAGGATTCCCGTCGTCCCCGTTCCCGTGCAGCTCTCTAGTCTGGAGGAGAGGAAGCATGCATGAGAAAGAAAGAAAGACAGAAAGAAATATTGGATGCACAGTCAGAAGTAAGTCCAACCAGAGTCATGAAACCACCAGAGATCGAAATGTGTCAGTTTTGAGAATTTATATCTGCTGTCTATTTTGTACCATATTTGTCTATTTTTCTATAGTTGTTACTGAGGTGCATTTTTTAGTATAAATCATGTTTTATTGGTGCACTATCAGTAAATACATAATACAACACAACAGTACAACAAGGTCGAGATCACCAAACGTACAACCAAACAATTTTTACCCCCCCAATGAATCCCTCCAATCCCCCCCACTCCTAAGCCCACACCCCCAACCCACACCATGATACCCAGGCCATAACACAAAACCAGCAAGAAAGGAATATGCTGAGCAAGCTGTTTTCTTGTGCCGCTCAGCACATAGCAAACCAGATAACCAATTCCCATCCACCCACCCACAGAATGGAATCCCCTCCCATCCAACTAACTCCACAGACATCCAACCAATCATACCCTCCAATCACACTCATCCAAACTCCCACCAACCATCCCGGGGAAACCGCAGAGAGCATAGGGTATCATCATCGAAATGAGTTTAATACCAGACTTCTGGCCCTAGGGGAAAGCGAGGAAATATAGGGGTCCCAGGTCTGCAGGAAAATCTTCGTCCGCCTGACGGATAAACGAGCATGGCGCTGCTCCAAGAGCATCAAATTATGAAATCGAGTCCTCCAAGCCCAGTAAGCAGGTGCGATGGCTTGCGTCCAAACGCTAAGAATGATCTTCTTTCCTATAACAGCACCTTTCCGGATCAGCAACCGATGTCCCCGAGCAGGCACTCGCAAAGATTCATATTTATCCAAAAGCAAACCTACCGGAGACATCGGAATAGAGTGACCCACAAGCCGCTCCAAGAAGCGGAGTACGGCTCTCCAAAAAACTTTCACTTGAGGGCATCCCCAAAATGCATGAAAAAAGGAGCTGCACCCCAACGTACACTTAGGGCAGATTGGAGAAGAAATGCCCCCAACCTTGTGGACTCGCTCCTGGGAAAAATATGCTCGATATACCACTCGAAATTGGCATTCCCTCAGTTCTGCGCTAATAGAAATAGAAGAGATACGACTAATAAGGGAAGGAAAGTTCAAGGATGCACCAGGTATGCCTAAATCTCTCCCCCAGCGGCACTCCAAAGCCGCATAAGACTTCGGAGGAGTAAGACTACACAAAGCCCCATGCAACGCAGACACCGTCAAGCCACTAGCATAAAATTGAGCAAAAAAAAGACGAAATTGGTCACCCAATTGAAACCGTAAGCTCGGGCGAGCCAAAGACCTCATATAATGATGAATTTGCTGATACGCAAACAGACCTCCCACACCCAAAGAATGAAGCATGGGAAAATCTACCCAAGGTCTTATAGCACCCTCCGCGTCCAATAAAAGCTCAAGAAGAAGCAACCCCTCCCCAGTCCAGCGCACAAAGACAGGGTTATCGCAGCCAGGCAGGAACTGTGGATTCCCCCGTATAGACAACTGATCCGAAACCTGATGGTCCCCCCCCAGCATCCTGACCAAGGCCTTCCAGCAAAAGCGCCACGACCGAAGAAGAAAACCGGATCGGATCGCGGGGGGCAAGAGACGAACAGGCAACCGAGACAACGAAAACAAGTGCCAAGGAGAGAAAAGAGCAGTTTCAAAGTCCCGAAAAAGATAGTCATCACTCCGTAGGCACCAGTCACCCAAGAAGCGCAGCAAGCAAGCCAGATTATATAGGCCCATATCCGGGAGTCCCAAACCGCCGATCCTCCCTGAGCCGAACAAATAAGCGATCAATATCTGAGACTTCTTGCCTTGCCAGAGGAACCGGGTCAGCTGCCCATGAAGCCGTTGAAGATCGCGACGGCGAAGACAAAGAGGCAGCAGCTGGAGTACATACAACCAGCGGGGAAAAATAACCATCTTATACAAGTGAACCCTACCATAAAAAGAAAGAGGCAAAGACATCCACTGTGCAAAACAACCCTCCGTAGCGGCCAACAAAGCATCTACATTAGCACGATATATCCGACCCACACAGCTCGTGAGTTGCACTCCCAAATATTTGAACACACCATCCGCCCACCGTAAAGGAAACTGCCCCGGCCACTCCAATCGCACCGCGTCGGCAGTAGCTAATGCCAAAGATTTATCATAATTCAGTTGAAAGCCAGAAAAATCACCATACTCCTTAAAAAGCGACATAAGAGCAGGAAAGGAAGCCCACGGGGAGGTCAAATGAACCAACAAATCGTTTGCAAATGCCGAAATCTTAAACTCTCGGCCGCCGAGACGAACACCCCGAACCGCCGGATTAGCAGAAATCTCGCGAATTAAAGGATCTAAGGTGAGCACGAAAAGAAGAGGAGATAAGGGGCAACCCTGTCTAGTATCCCGCTGAATCGGAAACACCGCCGAAGAAACTCCATTAACCAGCACCCTGGCCTGCGGATTATGATACAACGCAGCCACCGCATCACTAAAGAAACCACCCATACCATAATGTTGAAGAGTACAAAACAAAAAATCCCACAAAACCCTATCAAAGGCCTTATGGGCATCTAAACTGACCAACAAAGAAGAAACCTTCTCCCGCTCCATCCATTCCAGAGAAGCAAGAATAGTATGTAAATTGCGAGTGGACGACCGACCTTGGACGAACCCAACTTGAGGATCCGCCACCAGTGAGGTCAAGATCCCCGCCAACCGGTTGGCCAACAATTTAGCAAAGAATTTAGCTTCAGCATTCAACAGGGAAATGGGTCGATACGAGGAGGCCCTTAACGGGTCTTTCCCGGGCTTAAGCAAAACCACAATCTGAGCAATCTGAAGGGAAGGCGGGAGAGCCCCATCGCGGACCGCACTGTTAAACACATCAACCAGAACCGGGGCCACGCCCGCAAGTAGAAGTCTGTAAAATTTGTTGCGAAAGCCATCGGGCCCCGCTGCCTTTTGCAACGGAGAACTACCAAGAACCAACAATAGCTCTTCGACTGTAAAAGGAGCCTGCAGTCGTGCATTCTGAGCGTCAGTCACCACCGGGCGAGAGACCTGATCCAAATAAAGATCACCCACCAACGAAGGAACCAGTGGAGCAGCATACAACTCCTGGAAATAATGGTGAAACACTGCCGCCATATCCTCATCCCTGTGGACCAGACCACCGTCTGCCCGGCGAAGATGTAGAATTGGGGAAAACCCCTTAGCACGCCGAATTAAGTTGGCCAAAAGCTTACCGCTCTTATTAGCATGCAAATACAGTTGAAATTTATAATATGCCAAAGATTTCATAGCCCGATCATGTAAAAGTTCCCGCAACGACAACTGCGAGGCCAACAATAACGCTCTATTGATTCCGGTGGGATGAGCCCCATAGCGGCGACGGTCATCCTGAACCTGGCGCTCCAACCGGAGCACCTGACGGTCGCACCGTTTTTTCTTCCGGCTTGAGTAAGCAATAATCTCACCCCGCAACACCACTTTAGCAGCTTCCCAGTAAAGAAGTGAGTCACCTCTATGAGACGCATTATGAAAAGCATAGTCCTTCCATTTGTCTACCAAGAAAGTATGAAACTCTTGGTCAGAATATAGCGAGAGAGGAAACCGCCAGTGAAAGCCCCCAAGGGGCATCTCCAGGAAACTCTAAAGTAAGAACAATCATAGCATGATCCGAAACATCATATCCCCCAATCTCCACCGAGCTCACCTGCGAAAACAGGGAGTCCGTGAGCAACCAATAATCAATACGGGACTGCGTTGCATGGGCGCTAGACGTATGAGTGTATTCACGGTCTCCAGGGTGTAACACCCGCCACACATCAATCAAAGACATAGAAGAAGCAAATAAGGGAAGGCCTCTAGTCGGGGCATACCTGTCATGAGGAAGGGGAGTAGACTTGTCAATAGTGGGATCAAAAACTTGATTAAAATCCCCCCCAACACCACTGGGAGATCCTGATGAAGGAGTCTGGTGAGGGAATGCATAAAGGGCCCATCCCAAGTGTTAGGAGCATATATATTACACAAGAGCAAATCCTGCCTATTAAGTGTGACTTTAGCTATCAGATAACGCCCCTTCGGGTCAGACCATACCTTATGGGTAGTCAGATGCAGACCCTTGCGACATAAACTGACCACCCCTGCCTTCCGGTGCAGACCCGGAGACTCCAAAACCTCGCTCACCCACCAACGGCAGAGTTTAACATGTTCCGCAGAAGAGAGGTGGGTCTCCTGCAAAAATGCTACATCCGCCTTTTGTCGATTCAACGCACTAAGAATTTTTTGACGTTTAACCGGAGATGTGATACCATGGACATTCCAGGAGATAAACTTAATTACCATGAGTAAGAAAAGCTAAGGTAAAAAGAAAAATAGCGGAATAGACATCCGGGGGAACCGTCCCAGCCAGCGGATCCTTCCCGGAATAAAAGATCACCCATAGTCCCAAAAAAACAAACAAAACCAAACTCCAGCACCCCGGGTCTCACAGCCACTTCCATTCACACCAAAGTACACCCATCCAAACACTCCACACATACAACCCCCCCCCCCTAGCCCAGCCCCAGCCCACTTAACCCCCCCCCCCCCCCCACCCAGCAACCTCCCAATCTCCAAACCCCAAAATCCCATGCACGGATCTGGGAGAACCCAGATACAAGTCACGCTGAAAAGCCCTCCCGAGCCCACCCCCCTACTTCCAGATCAGCTAAACACCAGCCCACAAAGAGGAATTACAGGAAAAATAGAACTAAAGGAATAACTCAACAAATAAAATAAGAATAAAATAATTACTGAGGAGGAACAGGCAGCTATGTGGGGGAAAACTCTCCCATTACAAAACCCAAAGAAGACAGCAAAGCAGAAAATAAAATAAACATGCAGTATGTGGAGAGAGAACAGAACGAGACGCTATATCAAAAGCACAAGGAACACCATGGCAGGAAAACAGTCTATCCACAACGGAGGATCAGTGCCATGAAATCCAACACACAGTCAAACAACGACAGCAGAAACATAACCAAAGGGCTGGAGTCCGCGTACATGAGTCAGGCGGAAAAGATGTCAGCATCCCCCAAAACTCCAGCAACGCCGCTCCACCGGCAGCCCATGGCAAAGTCCCGAGGCTGCATGCTGGCAGCAGCAAAACAGCGAGAAAGCCAGCCTAGTACAGTCCAGGAACCAGGAACTAGGAAGAAGCAAAAGGTCAAGGGCTATGTGCCGCTCCCGCTAGGCGTTGCACAAAAGCCAAGGCAGCGGCCGCGGATTCAAAAAAGTGAGAGCGACCCTCATGTTGAACTTTGAGACGTGCAGGATAGAGAAGCGCGAACTGGATGTGCAGCTCATGGAGTTGACGGCAAACAGCGGCAAACTCCTTTCTCCGGGTAGCCAATTGAACTGAGAAGTCCTGGAAACACAAAATCTTCTGATTTTCATAGGTGAGGGGACCCTTCGCCCGAATAGCCCGCAGGATCTCCACCTTGTGGGCATAATTCAACACCTTGAAGATTACCACCCTAGGACGGGTAGCATCCTGGCGGCGAACTCCCAGACGATGCGCTCTTTCAATCCGCAGGGGCCCCGCAGTCGAAGGAAGCTGAAGAGACTGCACCAACCAGGATTCCAGAAAGGAATGCAGCTGCCCATCCAACACCGACTCGGGAACGCCAACAAGTCGCAAATTGCTGCGCCTAGATCGATTCTCCAGATCCTCCACCTTAAGTTCCAGCTGGCGTATTTTTGAGTCTGCCGCTGTCTGTGCCACCCGAAACTGCCCAGCCGAATCCTCCAAATCAGACACCCTTTGCTGAAAGGAGCCAAACTCCGCTCTGAGATGGCTCACAGAATCATCCAATCCATCCAGTTTATCAGAGAGCTTTTGGAGCTGGGAGGTAAGGGTGTCTTGAATCGCTGCCCGCACCTCCGTAATAATATCCGCCACCCACTCAGAGCGAGGCGAAGAAGGAGACATGAGGGCCGGCTCCGCCATCTTGGAATCAGCAACCCGAGGCTTCTCCCGATCTTTGCGGGTCACTTTAGCCACCATAACTCCCCAAACAGAGCGCTAAACGCTGCCGGGACGTCCCCTCCGAAACCGGAAGTCGGGAAAAGCAAACCGCGCCGATAGCAACGCCGGCAGAGCACAGCAAAATCGAGCGGGCCTGGGAGCTCCCTTCACACACGTCGGCTCACCAAGACGGCATCACGTGACCTCCGAGGTGCATTTTTTAAAGTCATCTGCCTTGACCTCTTTAGAAAAAAAATGAATATAATTGATGATTAACATTTTTTCTGTGTACAGTGTGCTTTGTGGTTTATTTGTGGGTTTTTTTTAATTTTGTGGTTGCCATTATGTATTAAGATTATATTGTGTGTATATGAAAAATGGATGGAAGAAATTGCATTACAATTGGTACTATTATTATAGGGGCGGGTTCTGAGGCGGGTACTTGGCTTGAAGTTGAAAAACTCTGCGTTACACACCACCACTGACATATGATGGATCGTGACTTGACAAAGAGCGATGCGCCCCTCCGTGTCTGACCAGATCTTGTCCACCTGTGAAATTAGCTCCTTACGAAAAAGAATAATCACCCCACCCTTTTTTCCAACCATTTTTTCAATTTAGCATGTTCGTCTGCACCTAAATGGATTTCCTGAGTTTCCTCTAACTCTACTTTTCACTTCTCTATTACCCTCCAGGTACTTTAGTTAGATTGTGAGCCTTCGGGACAGTAAGGGAATTTTTCAAGTACCTTTCTTATTTCTAATCTTAATGTATATTTTCTGTAAACCGCTTAGAACCTAACGGATGTAGCGGTATATAAGAAATAAATTACATTACATTACATTACATAGCAATATCAGCTTGCTGTCTTTGTACAGCTTGCAAGATTTTTGTTCTTTTGATTGGAGAGGAAACCCCCGCCCCCTACATAGATTCTAACCATTTGGGAACTCCTCACCAGGGATCTGCATAGAAACGGCATTCAACGCAATTGCAGGGAAGAGGCCGTCCCAGCTGCAGTCCCCACCCAAGCTCTCAGACAAAAAGATAAGATTCTGCACATCACCCCTCCCTACTTGTCCAGCCTCTCCAGTAAAAAGAAAAAGATACTTGGCTGTACCTCTCTCAGCTCACAAAACAGCAGCCAAAACAATACACACAGGGGGAACCCCAATGTATGCTGCCATGCCCATAGATTCACCTCAGTACTCTTCTTGCCCTGGCTCCCTCCCAGACCCCAAAAGGCAGCCACTACTACAAGAGCGGTGCTGGTCACCTATAGACGGCCATCTGTCTGAGCATATCCCCTTAACACAACCATACTCTTCCCTCCCTACTTCTGTGGGATCTCGGCAGTGTCAGATAAGTGATTCCGATATTACACTACTTCCCTCGGAACCATTAAATTAGTCTTCCCCAGTCAAGCATACAGACACTGAAAAGAACAATCCTCACTCATACCCCCACTCTCGCCAAAAAGAAAACACCCCAGACCTTGCACCCATATCACACTCAGACAACCCTACCTACCATCCATCCATGCTACACAAACAGAAAATAATCAAACAAAAGATTAGAAAGGAATCCTGGGAGAATGGACCACAACACCCCCCTTTCAAGGCACATCACTGGTGCTTCCACTCATTCCACTATCAGGCCCTGGAAGTCCGGCCACAAAAAAGAAACATAAGGGAGGGGGACATGGGGGAAACCCCAAATGGGAAAAATAACTCCCTGTCCACCAGGAAACATCCCACTGGTGCCCCTGGAGTCCACACAAGGAGGCCTCCTGGTCCTCGATGCAAGACATGATCCTGAACAGAAGCTATCCAAACAGTTACATCTCGGAGAACAAAGGGGCTCTCCGCAACCAGAATCCCCTTAAACAGCTCAATCCACCGAACTTCAAAAGGGAACAGCTTCCACTCCAAGTTCCAGGGCCTGAGCTCATCCCAGACTGACAGCCGCCGAAGGGGAGGCCGCCACCCCCGAATCCAGTAAGGAGGCCAAAAAGGCCTGTGCCGCCGTCGCTGACTCATAGACTGTAGTAGCTCCATTGTAGGTGATTCTCAGCTTGGCTGCATAGGCCAACGCAAAACGAATCTTTTTGACATACAGCATGTTGTAGATTGGGGAAAAAGTTCTACGCTGCTGTGCGAATCTCTATGAATAATCTTGAAAACATAAGATTCGCCAGTTTTCATAGTGCAAAGTTGGCCCAGCAAGCAGCGCCCACAATATGGCTGCTTTATGAGCAAAGTTCAAAATGTGTACAATGATCATGCAGGGCCTGGCATCCACTCCCGAACGACTGCCAATGGGCCCGTTCTATGCGCAGCAGACCCAAGTCCGGAGACGGCTGTATGTTGGAGCACAGCCAGGTCTCTAGAAAACAGCCCAAATCCCCTTCTGGTAAGGACTCTGGAAAGCCAACAAAATGAAGGTTATTTTGCTGATGGTGGTTCTCCAAACCTAAGCGCACCTCCATTCTCCATAGCTGCCTTTGTGGCTATGCAGTGTATTGCACGCCTCCAAGGTTAAATCTTCAACGTCACTCAGGTGCTGCTGAAATGCACCCAGCTCGGGGGGAGGGCGGGGGGGGGGTGTCACGTGACCATGCACAAGATGGCAGCCTAGCTGACTCCTGTGCTCCAGCCCTCTTGTATAATTTTGAATTCAACCCGTCCAAATTAATTTAACGATCAGTACCTTTACTTTTGCAAAATCGTGATGTCCTCCCGTTCTTCTAAACCGGACGGTTCATCGCCTTCTAACACCTCCGCAGCGCACAACGCGTCAAAGCGCTCCAAACATGAACCTCTGTCGCCTGAGAAAGCGTGTTCCTCTACTGCTAAAGACCAGGGAGCCTCGATCACCAGCGATTTTTACAAATTCTGCGCAGCCTTATGCAGGATAATCTCGCTGCGACTGAAGATATCAGGTAGAGAATGACACGGTGGCGGTTTACCCGCGGCTACCGCCTTTAGCCGCGGGTAACCCGCCGGAACAGGGAATGAAAAATAACAGTCGCTGCGGGGATGGGGACGGGGACAAGGCCATTCACCGCCCGTGGAGCGGTGAATGGTCTTGTCTCCGCAGTGAGGCATTAAGGATCGCGCGGTCCCCGCAGGCACTGCCCGCCCGTAGCGTTTAGCCAGCTCCCTCCCTCTACCTCACCTTAAATTCTGAGTTTGCCGGCTTCCATTTTCCTGAGCCGCACACGTTCAAAAAGCCATGCACGCGCGGCTGCGCGAGTCCATCAAGCTTCTCCTCTGACGCAACCGGAAACAGAAAGTTGCAGGAGAGGAGAAGCTTGATGGACTTGCGCGTCTTTTTAAACGCGTGCGGCTCGGGGAAAATGGAAGCCGGCAAACTCAGAATGTAAGGTGAGGTGGAGGGAGGGAGCTGGCTAAACGCTGCGGTCGGGTAGGTGGGGGCTGCTAGACCGTGAGATCGCGTTTGTTCCCGGCTCATACTAGGAAGGAGGGAGTGAAAGGAAAAAAATTCTGGGCCAAGGGGATGAAGAGGGAAAGAAAGGGGAAGACAGGCAGGTGAGCCAGATGCTGGAAGCAGGGGGGGGGGGGGGAGAAAGAGAGAAAGAAGCTAGATGGGGTTGAAAAGAAGAGACACGCTGGTATGGAAGAGGAAGATAGGGGAAATCTGGACAGAGGAAGGTAACAGAAAGAAGGGAAATTATGTGCATGGAGCATAGGGACAGAGACATAAAGGGGACATGCCATGGGGATGGTATATGGACATAGGGGGGGGGGCAATGGCAGATACATAGGAGAGAGATTAGAAATGGGGAAAATAGGAACACAGAAGCGAGATAGTTTGTGGGAATGGGACAGGGACAGAGCTCGCAGGCTCCAGCGGCTTGCACAAATTACATTGTAATGTGCCACGAAAATAAGAGGGAGGAAGGGAGGTAGATAGGCCACGGGAGAGGAGCTGAAGGGTGGTAGAAAGGAACAGATTGTAAAGGAGGGAGGGAAGGATGGTGGTGGAAAGGAATAGAACAGACATTGAAGGAGGGTAGAGAGGAACAGACCCTGAAGGGAAATGTGGAAGACAGAGTGGGGAGAAGATGCTGGAAGGGAAGAAGACAGATGCCAGACTATGGGGGAGCGGAGGGAAGAAGATGGGTGCTAGACCAATTGGGGGAGGGTGAAGGGAGAGGCACAGTAACAGCAAATGGAAGACGCAGAGAGAAGACGCACAGTGAATGGAAGGAATTGAATGAGAAGATGTGGAAAGCAGAAACCAGACAACAAAGGTAGAAAAAAAATTCTATTTATTTATTTATTTTTTGCTTTAGGATATTAGTTGTGTTGATAAAAATTTATAAACAAAGCCCTGCCAGCTGAACATCTCTTTCTCTAGTTCAGCAGCAGGAACTTTGATTTATAAGAAAGGAATAAGCTAAATATTATAGTACTAAGGCTAAGGCTTATATGGATGCTGCGGGGACGGTGACGGGGCGGTGAATGGGATGGCAGTGGCGGTGACGGGGCGGTGAAAGGGATGGCGGTGACGATGATGGGGCGGTGAAGGGAATGGTGGTGACGGAGCGGTGCAGAGGATGGTGGGCCGGGGACGGGGCGGTGACGGGGACAGATTTTTTCCCCGTGTCATTCTCTAATATCAGGTCAGAAATCAATATCACTTTACAGCTCAAACAGTACAGCACCCATTTAGATCTCACTGAAGAGCACATGGCGGTTCGTGATATACAACTACAAGAGGCGCAATGAGGCCTACACAAGATCAACCTAATTCAACGTGATCTGGAAGACATGTCTAATCGCATGCGAAGGAATAATGTTCGTCTAATTGGCCTTCCGGAAACTTTGGAAGGTAATGACATCATATCTTATCTTAAGGATTTTCTCCCCAAAATTCTGAACATTCAATTATCTCCTCCTTTGGAGATTGAGAGGGCCCACTGTGTACCATCTGGCCCCCCTTCTCAGTTTAAGTTTGCGAGGTCGATTGTTATGAAAATTCTCTGATACCAGCAAACCCTGCAGATTTTACAAGCAGCAAAATCCAAATCTCCCTTGCTGGTTGACACTAAAAAGATTTTATTCGTTCCGGATTTGTCCAAATCTTCTGCTCAAAAAAGGAAAACTTTTCTCTCCATGCGCTCTCACCTCAAAAGCATTGGCGCTCAATATGGTCTATTCTACCTGGCCAAAATGAAACTAACGTACCGCAACACAACCAAAAGTTTCGACGACCCTAAGGACTTACAAAAATTTTTGGATGAAAATGTCAGTGATATGACCTGATATTCCTGTTCATTTATCATTTCATGATGGGTTGACTTCATACATCATGTTTATTTCTCTTTTGGCTGAGGAGATGTAAGCTGGGCACATTATGTCGACATGCGTGCCCAGCACTAGTTCTCTTTTTTTCATGCTATATATGCATAACGCTATCATGGATCCAGTTTATTTTTATTTTTCCCTTTTTTCTTCGTTTTCAACTACTGTCATGTGGTGCTATTCTCCCATTGCTATTTTTTTGGTTCTCTCTTTCATGTTGAAAGCAGATCTCCTTGGCATTACATGACCAACTTCACCGGATCGTCGGATCTCATTTTGGACTCTTTGGACATTATCTTCTAATACTCTTTAATGACTAAAATCAATATTGTTTCCTTAAATGTTAAAGGAATTTCCAATCCTATCAAACAGAAGAAGATTCTTCAATATTTTAAACATCTGAATGCTGACACGCTGCCTAATTCAAGAATCTCACCTTACAGTAACGGAAGCTCAAAAACTATCTGGAGGATGGATTCAGCATTGTTATGCAGCTCTGGCTGATGGCAAAAAGAATGGCACCATTATTCTCATCAGCAAATCTCTCAATTTTCAACTCTCCATAAATTTGACCCCCATTGGACGTTGGTCTTACATTGAAGGCACTATTGATGGTTTACCGCTCAACTTACTTAATATTTATGCTCCTAATTCTGATAATCCGGATTTTTTTTAGTTCCTTCCATACCATAACTGATTCTTCTCTATCTGAACATATTGTCATTATGGGAGATTTTAACTTCCCTATTGATCTCTTCACTGATAGATCTTCTATATGCCGTCCATCCAAACTCCGGTCTAGATCTACACTTACCAATGCAATGCATACTTACGGCTGGTCTAACATTTGGAGGATTCTGTACCCTACCACAAAGTATTTCAAATTCTACTCTGCAGCCCACAAAACTTACTCCAGAATCGACTACATCTTGGGTACTAAAGATATCTTGAACATGACTACTGCTGCCAAAATTCATGACATCACCATCTCTGACCATGCTGCAATCTTGTGCTCTCTTCTCTGAATATCCACAACATCGACCAAAATATGGAGATTAAATAATATCTTGCTGCATGATAATGACTTTATATCTCATATTACTAATGAATCTGAAACCTTCTTTTCCGTTAATCAAGATTCGGTTACTGATCAATCCATGTTATGGGAAGCATTCAAAGCATGGATATGTGAAGAATCAATCAGTTAATCAGCATTTCGACTCAAAGGGCTGAATTACTTTGCCTTGAAAAGGATATTCATTCTTATGAAATACAATTGTATGACAAACATGATCCGGTCTTATACAAATCTCTATAAACTCTTAAAATCAAATACAATGAACGATTTAGCAACTCGGCTTCTTCGTCCATGTTCAGACAATCCACCATGTACTATGCACATTCTAACAAAGCTTCTTATCTGAAAGGACGCAGAATGAAGCACAGAGTTTCTCATATAACCTCTACTTCTGGAATGATTCACACGGCCACCAAAGACATCCTTGAAGATTTCCGTATCTTCTATGAATCTCTCTATTCTTCTGAAACAACTTGTCCTGATTGTCAAATCATGGACTTTCTACATTCCATCACTTTACCCTCGGTACCTGAATGTCAACGATAGTCTTTGCAAAAACCTATTTCCACGAATGAAATCACCAGAGCCATCTCTTCCATAGCCTCAGCGAAAGCCCCAGGGCCGGATGGCCTCCCCTCTGAATTCTACAAGTCATTCTCCTCCCTGTTATCTCCACATCTTCTTGATTATTACCAATTTCTCATCTCTTTCCCGAATGATCTCCGCCGCTTCCATGAAACTAATATCATCGTGCTTCCGAAACCGAATAGAGATGCTCATCTGTTGAAAAATTATCGCCCGATCTCCCTCCTGAATTTGGACTATAAAATTTTTGCTAAGATACTTGTGTTTAGATTGGAAAAAGTTATGCCTTGTCTAATTCATAGAGATCAAGTCGGATTTCTTAAGGGAAGATATGGTGCAGACAACACCAGATTACTTTGTCACTTACTCCACTCTGCCCTCTCTACTCAGCATCCCCTATTGATAGCTTCCCTTGATGCTGTAAATGCTTTTGATAGGGTAGAGTGGAGTTACCTGTTTAAAGTTCTTGATCATTTTGATTTCCCTCCGGAGTTTACTGATATGATATCACTTTTATACAATAAACCATAGCTAAACTAATAGTTTGATATCACTTTTATACATTAAACCCATAGCTAAACTAATAGTTTGATATCACTTTTATACAATAAACCCATAGCTAAACTAATAGTTAATGATGAAATGTCTAATCCTTTTACTCTTCACAGAGGTACAAGACAAGGATGTCCCATGTCCCCACTTTTATTTAATTTGGCCTTAGAACCACTTAATGATACATGCATTCCCTTCCATATTACCTCGTATACTCTTCACAGAGGTACAAGACAAGGATTTCCCATGTCCCCACTTTTATTTAATTTGGCCTTAGAACCACTTAATGATACATGCATTCCCTTCCATATTACCTCGTATCCTTTCACTTGGATTACATCTGGTATGAAATATCTAGGTATACCTTTTGACAGAGATATTAAATCTACTACTGCTTTACTTATTGACAAATCCATTTCCACGGTTAAATTTTTATCCTCCTGGTCCCCTTTACACCTTTACTGGTGGGGTAGACTAGACACTCTGAAAATGATGGTGGTTCCTAAAATCACATATATGTTAAACATGTTTTCTTTATTGCTTCCCGCCTCCTTCTACAAACAGCTGGAAACATTAATGCTTGATTTTCTTTGGAACAATAAACCTCACCGGATTTCCCTACAAAAATTGAAAGCTCCCAAAAGTTCTGGAGGAGTAAATTTTCCAGCCCTAGGTTTATATCATAGATAATTCATTCTGAGACAGGGAGCAGCATGGCTTCATGCTACAGAACTAGCTGGTATTCCCAATTGGCTACAACTGGAAGCCTTACTTATGCATCCCATCCCTCTTCTTAGACTACTGGGTTCCTCTCATCTTCATTTCTTCCCTTGTAACCCCTTAATGCAAACAACTTAGAATATTCTCACAGCTCTTGATAACCAACTAGAATATCCTTGGCTTCAATCTGCCTTTTGTCCCATATGGCATAACCGATTATTCACAATTGGAAAGAAAATTTTTTTTCTGGCCATCGTGGTCCCAACATCAGATTTGGGATATACAGTCCTTTTGTCATCCTGATGGTTCTTGGCTTACCTTTAATGAGATGCAAACTAAATTCTCCCTCCCAGATTCTCAATTCTATTGCGGGCTTCAGCTTTGATCGTCCATTAGAAAATCCAATTTCAGTTCATTAAACCTCATTCACATTCCCACACTCTACATCCTTTCTAACCAATTTCTCATTTCTGGACATGTAGCATCATACTTTTTTATAAGCTTTTCAAGAAAATTCGATTCGCTACCATGACCGCCCTTAAAAACTCCTGGGAACGGGATCTGGAAATTTCCATTTCTGACTCTGATTGGGATTCTATCCTGAAATCCACTTTCCATATCTCCAGATCGGCTTCCCTCACTCAAAGCCTTTACTTCTTTTTACATAGGGCACAATGGACTCCTATAAGTCCCATAGAATTGACTCCTCTTTCTCTAGCACATGTTGGTCATGCTCTACAGCTAATGGAACACCTCTATTTTCTTGTCCTATGATACAAACATACTGGACATCTATATGGAATATTTTGTGTTCCCTATTTCACATAGATGTCGCATTATCTTATCAAATGCTACTGCTGAAATCTTCTGCTTCTCCACTTACCCTCTCTACACATGATGCCTTCTTATTTGATATCCTTATTGCTCTAGCCATTAAGGTTCTCTTTGGTTCCTGGAAGAACCTGTCCAAAGCCTCTTACTCTCAATGGTGGAATTTAGTATGTCAAACTTACCATTTTTAGGCTTATATTGCCAAAAAATTAAACAATTATCCTAGATTTCAAGATAACTGGCAATCTTTAAAGCTCTACCTACAACGGTCTGATGTTTAAATTTCTTTCTCTTCTCTTCTCTCTTTCTTTCTTCTCCCTTCCATTTTTGCTTTGATTTCATCCATGATAGCTAATGCTCATGTTTGATTGATGTTTACTAACCATTGTTACTCTTGTATTTTACAATTATTCTGTGGTCATAGTTAGATCATTGTTAGTTCTTATAGATCAACATCAATCATTTTACTGTACCATTTTACGGTTTTATTACCTGTATTATTTCATTGTATTGTTTCCTGTTCTTTATCAAAAATTCTTCAATAAACAAACATTGACTAAAAAAAAAAAAAGAAATGCACCCAGCTCACCTTCTCAATTTCCCCCTGCACAGTTTTCAATTTACAATCTATGGGGAGCAATCTCTTATCCAAGATCATTTCTAATATGGCTGTCACTTCCAAGGTGATCTCTGAAACCCACATCGAGGCGATCGAGGGGCCCGCGGAGCTAGGAGGCACCAACATCTTATCCTCTGTCCCTTTTGGATGATCCCAGTCTTTTCGTCCAGATTTGAAAGCCATTAGCCCAGTAAAGCTGATCCAGGGGCTAAACTCCCTCACAGATAGTGCCGTGTGAGCTGGTGCACTGTGATTTCAAGAGCAATGAGGGACTATTTTTGCACATACCTTTCTCATGCCAAGATTTTCCTGTTTCTCTATTGGTTTGTTTTGTCTGCTATGCTTCTCACAGTCAGCTGACGATTTTGGCGCACAATTTGACAAATATTTGCAATGTTTTTGTCAGTTGAGCTCATTACTGGCCATCTTGACCTTCTTCATTAGTGACTCTCTCCCCTCAGAAAAGCATTTAATCCATTTGTACGCTTCCATTTTCTTCATGGCATTATCCCCATAAACGTGGCCTAACATGTCCCTGATTTCACTTCCACTCTTGCCAAGTTTAACAAGAAATGTAATGTTTGTTGCTCTAATTCAAGCTCCAACATTTTTGTGATGACACACACAAAAACGTGCAACAACAATAATGAACGCCACTTAGAAAGACACTACCACACGTCGACATGAACACAGCTGTGTGAGACTGATATACCAAGGTTATGAAACCTTATCAAGCTGTTTATACATTACAATCGTCATGCCTATTATTTCACTATCCTCAGAGACAAAAATTCATGTAACTTCCAAATTCAATCTTGTAGAAAAATGGGCTAAAGATTTCAAACTTAAATTGAATGCAGAAAAGACAAATGTCTTCCTTGCAAGTCCATCAAATAAAAATATGGAGACCTGTTTAGCGATATAAATGGAATGAACCATTAGTCCTACAATAAAAATTTTAGGTGTTACTCTAGATAAATCCTTAACTTTTGAACACACTGACATTCTAATAAAAAGAAATGCTATTACACATTCTGGAAATTACGTTCGCTAAAATCATATTTTGATATTTGGTCTTTCAGACTGCTAGTCCAGTCCCTCATTTTAAGTGCATTGGATTACTGCAATATCATTTATTTAGGTCGTATAAAAAAAAGCTATCAGGAGATTAAGAATTATCCAAAATACCATTGTATGTCTGATATTTGGGTTGAACAAATCAGATCATGTTACTCTCTATTACAGAAGATTGCATTGGTTGCCAGTCAAGGCCAGCATTATGTTTAAATTTGCATGTTTATGTTATAAGACATTGGTTGGACTTGTTCCAATTTCTCTCTCTAATCATTTTGTATTCCCTGCATATTCTAGTCTGAAGCGGGGAATCTCTTTATTCTCATTTCTAACAGTAAAAGGATGCACTTCAAAAAAAAAAAATTCTGGACAAAACTTTATCTTATCCAGCTTGTGTTTGGAGTAAAGCTATAAGTGGTTTATTTTCAATTCAATCTCTTAACAAATGTTTAGAAGATCTGTGAAGTCTTCTCAAATTTATTTAAGAAATTCTAATTATATGATGGATATATTTCTGTATGCACTTCATCTTTGTCTGGCAGATCTTTATGGAAACCGCTCTGAACTGTCAAGGGTATAGCGGGTTATAAATAAAATTTTATTATTATTTTTCTGCCAATGTAAGCGCACGGTGGCAAGTTCATGAACTTAATTGTCAGACCTCGTATATACACATATTTTATGAAATTCCTTTATATATTCAATAGATAACACACTTGAATGTACACCTTCTTTGGAACAGACATAAATGTCTGAGAATTTGTGCACTACTGGACAGGTTTTAGGTGTGTATTTTTGAAGCCACATAGATGCTTATGCTACTGTTTTAAAAATGGTTGGTTTTTTTTTGTTTGTTTTTTTTTTTTTTTAATATCACATAGACATCCTGTTATGAAGTTATTCTTCCCCTTCCCAATATGTTATGTTATTGTCCTTTACACTGTAAGACCTGAAGAGCTGAATTGATACTTTATATTTAGCTTTGGCTAATCGAGTGGTAGAGGAGCATAGTTCGGATCCTGAAATCCCTGGTTTGAAGCCTGCCATACCAGCTGTTCTAGCAGAACCTCAGAAAGCGGGGGAAGAGTCTCATTTTAATGATCCATCAGAATCTCCAGCTCAGGTACTTTCTCTGGACCTTCATTCTGGTTACAATGTAAGACTCCTGCATGCAACAAATAGAGCAGTGAAATTGAAATATTATCAGAAAACTGTTTGCTTGTAGATTTGTTCATACTGTACTACAATTTAATAATTGCTTTGATGTAAATAATTTGGAACGATTATGCTATAGACTATAGAGCAATGTTTCTCAACCTTTTCAAGCCAAGTACCCCTAAGCCTAACAAATTCCAACTGAGTACCCTGCCCAAACTCCGCCCCTGACCCGCCCAAACTCCGCCCCGACTTCACTAATTGTAATGCAATTTCTTCCATCCATTTTTCATATACACACAATATAATCTTATTAATACATAATGGTAACCACAAAATTAACCCCCCCCCCCCACAAAGCACCCTGTATGCAGAGAAAATGTTAATTATCATTTATAAATTGTAAAAGACGTAAGGGAACACTAAAGTTGAAAAATCACTTAAACTGACAAAAGGTGCTCAGAAACAGATGGTAGGGTGCTCACAAACGGGGACTAGCCCCTAAATGCAGTTTCACAAGTCTTATCATTGCACCTTTTTTCTTTAGTCAGTAAAAGGGTTTTTTTGTATACAGAATGTATATAAGAGTCAAAAAGTATTCATATCAAGTGGCTTCTATTGTGTCTTCAAAATTAGAAAAGTGAAATTAGTTAACTTAACTCGAGAGAGAGAATGGAGTGTAACTGAAGTTTTCACCCGCTGCAGTGAAAACTTCAGTTACACTCCATTCTCTCTCTCAAGTTAAGCAATATTTCACATTTCTAATTTTGAAGACACAATTGAAGCCACTTGATATGAATACTTTTTGACTCTTATATACATACATATACAAAAAAAAATATTTTACTGACTAAAGAAAAAAGGTGCAATGATAGACTGGTGAAACTGCATCTAGGGGCTAGTTCCCGTTTATGAGCTTCCTACCATCTGGTTCTGAGCACCTTTTGTCAGTTTTTACAATTTGCATTGCTCCTTTGGGACATACTTGCATATAAGCATTTTGCCCAGCAGTCTATACGGGAATTATCATTTATATTCAGGTTTTTTTTCAAAGAGGTCAAGGTAGATGACTTTAAAATATGCAGTCACCTCAGCAACCACTTTAGAAAAATAGACAAATGTAGTGCAAAATATAGACAGCAGATATAAATTCTCAAAACTGAGACATTTTGATCACTAAATTGAAAATAAAATCATTTTACTTACCTTTGTTGTCTGGTGGTTTCATGAGTCTCTGGTTGCACTTCCTTCTGACTGTGCATCCAATATTTCTTTTTCTTTCTGCCTCCTGCATGCTTCTTTCCCAAACCACCATCTCTCTTTCCATGAGTCCAACTTTTTCTTACTCTCTCCCTGCCTCCCCGCCCCACCCCCAAAGCTGACCCTGCCACCTGACACATTCCATTCCCCCCCAACTTTTTCTTCCTCTCACCCTGCCTGCTCCCCCCTCCCCCTCTGAAGCTGCCGATTCCTCCCTGCCCCACCCCCGAAGCTGACCCTGCCATCTGACACACTTCATTCCCACCCCTGTGCTGCCGCTGCAGGAACAGGGACGGGCTTGGTGCATGCAGCGACTGCACACGATCAGCCCATTGGCATTTCCCCGAAATCAGTTCTGACATTGGAGAGAAGGTTCCAAGCCTGAGAGGCAGCGATTGGCTGGCCTGTAATCTTCTCTCCGTCAGAATTAACATCGGGGGAAGGCTTGTGGCTGGCTGCTTGTAGTCGCACACACCTGGCCCATCCCTGTTGCGGCAGTGGAGGTGTGGGGGGTGTTGGAATGGAGCGTGTCAGGTGGCAGGGTCGGCTTTGGGAGTGGGGAAGGGAGGAAGCGGCTTCAGCGGCGGTGGCTTCAATGGGTGGGGGGTGCAAGCAGGGAGAGATCCCAGGAGGTGGCCGGCATGCGTACCACAGGTTGAGAAACACTGCTGTAGAGCACTATGATATAGAAAGTTAGTGACATCTGTAGCCAAACACTAAATATAAAATTTCTAGTGCAAAAGGCATATGAGTCTTAAACCAGTGGGTTATTCACCTCTAGTTGTGAGTTGTGTAGAAAGAATCAGCTACATTTTTTCTCTTTTGGCTCCGCCTCTTGCCTCACTGGGTTGTGCTGAAGAACATAAGCAATGCCTCTGGGTCAGACCTAAGGTCCATCGTTCCCAGCAGTCCGCTCACGTGGCGGCCCAACAGGTCCAGGACCTGTGCAGTGATCCTCTATTTATACCCTTCTATCCCCCTTTCCAGCAGGAAATTGTCCAATCCTTTCTTAAACCCCAGTACCATACTCTGCCCTATTATGTCCTCTGGAAGCGCATTCCAGGTATCCACCACACACTGGGTAAAGAAGAACTTCCTAGCATTTGTTTTGAATCTGTCCCCTTTCAACTTTTCTGAATGCCCTCTTCTTTTATTTTTTGAAAGTTTGAAGAATCTGTCCCTCTCTACTCTCTCTATGCCCCTCATGATCGTATAAGTCTCTATCATACCCCCTCTAAGTCTCCTCTTCTCCAGGGAACTGAGACCCAGTTTCTCCAATCTCTCAGCATATGAAAGGTTTTCCATCCCTTTTATCAGATATGTCACTCTCCTCTGAACCCTCTTGAGTAACGCCATATCCTTCTTAAGGTACGGCGACCAATATTGGACGCAGTATTCCAGATGCGGGCGCACCATCGCCCGATACAATGGCAGGATAACTTCTTTCGTCCTGGTTGTAATACCCTTCTTGATTATACCTAGCATTCTATTCGCTCTCTTAGCGGCCGCTGCGCACTGTGCTGTCGGCTTCATTGTCATGTCCACCATTACCCCCAAGTCCCTTTCTTGGGTACTCTCATTCAATAACATCCCTCCCATTGTATACCTCGGGTTTCTGCTTCCCACATGCAATACTTTACATTTCTCCACGTTGAACTTCATCTGCCATCTCGTCGCCCATTCCCCTAGTTTGTTCAAGTCCCTTTGCAATTCTTCGCAGTCCTTTTTAGTTCGAGCTCCATTAAATAGTTTGGTGTCGTCCGCAAATTTTAGTATCTCACACTTCGTCCCTGTTTCTAGATCATTTATGAATATATTAAATAGCAGCGGCCCGAGCCCTGAGCCCTGCGGAACACCACTCGTGACCCTCCTCCAGTCCGAGTAGTGGCCCTTCACCCCTACCCTCTGTTTCCTACCGCCAACCAGTTTCTGATCCATCTATGTACGTCTCCTAGGTTTTTTCCTTCTACTCACGAGTTGGAAGATGTCTTTCTGATTTGCTCTGCTGATTTATTATTTGGGGGTTTTTATCCAGATTTTGAGGTGTCTCAGTACTCCAGAGATCCCCAGTATTACTGGGACAGCTCTGCCTGGGAGATGATACAGACTTTTGTGGCTGAAGTTTGTAGCTGGGTGGGCAACCTTTTTATAGGGAACCTTCCTAGCCAGCCTCTGAGGCTTGTGGATCGTTCATTTGGTAGCAAGGCTCGTTCTTGGGTGGATTCTGACTATTTGACCCTGTGTCAATTCTGAAGGCTCTATCAGGTGTTGGCTGCATTTTCCCTCCCCCTGTTGATGTGTGTGGAGCTGTGGGGGTTTGAGGTCTCAGTTGTTGCTGCGGATAGGCCATTTGGCCCTTATCTGCCATCATGTTTCTATGTTTCAGTGTTTCAGTCCAATTTCTGGTCTGAATGGCAGCCCGAAGAAATAAGCATTTGGACTGCTGAACTGCAATAGAACTGTGAGTACAGTCTATTACTGTCTATGGGAGACATTGGGTGGTTCTCAGATTTCAATTTTAAAGGTTTCTAGGACTAGTATTTAGGTCCCCAACCTCCAAAAACTTTCACACTTTTTTGTTTTGTTTTAATTCAGCTCTCCTGTGTTTTTTGTTGCTAAAATGCTGCCACGGCAGCCATCTTGGATTTCCCAATTTGATTTTAAAGGTCTATCTGTCTCAAAACACCTCAATTTTGATTAAAATCTCTATAGATTGATTCCTCAGATGGTTTTACCTCTGATTTTAGCCAGATTTGCGCTAGATGGCCAGCTGAGGAGTATCCGTGTTTCACATGCCATGGAGCACATGGGGGGCCAGGGCCATGGGCTTAGCTCCCTCTATGCCGATGGAGTTGCCTATAGAGCCCTTGGATAGTGACTCGGCATCTTCAGCGAAGCACATATATGTAGCAGTTGCTGGGCACATTAGAAGACAAGAGCCTATGCAGGGGTCCTCTGGGCATCCTGTTTAGGGCTTTATCCCTGATTTTGTGAGTCATAAGAACATAAGAATAGCCTTACTGGGTCATACCAATGGTCCATCAAGCCCAGTAGCCCGTTCTCACGGTGGCCAATCCAAGTCACTGGTACCTGGCCAAAACCCAAGGTGTAGCAATATTCCATGCTACCAATAACAGGGCAAGCAGTGGCTTCCCCGTGTCTTTCTCAAAAACAGACTATGGACTTTTCCTGGACAGGAACTTGTCCAAACCTTTCTTAAAACCAGCTATGCTATCCGGTCTTACCACATCCTCTGGCAACACGTTCCAGAGCTTAACTATTCTCTGAATGAAAATAAATTTCTTCCAATTGGCTTTAAAAGTATTTCTCTCTAACCTCTATAACTCTAGCCTACCAGAATTTTTAGGGGCGACCTGCACTGGCTGGGATTAGGGTTAGTGGTTGCATAAGAGGGTTTATCCTTGGAGCGCCATTCCTCCAAGGAAAGTTAATCTTCTGGAATCGGAGGTTCATTCGGAACAGGACTGGAATGACTGGGGTTCACAATCAATGCCTTTACTCCTCAGAGTGATTCCTCAGTTTTAGAAGATTCAGGGTCTCAGAGAGTCTGTGGCAGCCCTAGACCAGGGAGAGGACATTCTTGCTGGAGATCAGTACAGGATTTTTGCAGGAATTAAAGCTTGAATCCCCACAGACCTCTGTTGTTAAATTTCTATCATAAGCAGACTCAGACTACATTTTTTTCCTTCACATCCTGACATTACAAAGATGCTGACAGAACATTGGGAGTCCCTGGAGGGTTACTTGAGAGTTTCAAGTTTCAAGTTTCAAGTTTATTAAAAATTTTGATTAAACGCTAAGTCATATTTCAAAGCGTTGTACAAAGATATTTAGTTGCTAGTACTATGGTCAAATTGTACCCAATGGCTCCTGATTTTCAACAACTGATCTACCTAAAGTGGCTTCATTGGTAGCACAATTTACAAAGCCTAGTGAAGGTGAATTGATTTTGAAGGATGCGCAAGACCACAGGGTGAATGTAGTCTTGAAAAGGCAATTTGAGGCCTTGGCTTTGGTACTGAAGACAGCAACAGCTTCCTTTTTGTTGCATGTGCCTGCCATACTATTTTGCGTTGGGCTCTGGTGGTAAATGACACACATTCACAATGGCTAATTTCAAGGGTGGATTATGTTGCAGATTCTCTATATCAATGATCCTCAACCCTGTTCTGGAGGACCACCAGGCCAATCTGGTTTTCAGGATAGCCCTAATGAATATGCATGAGAGAGACTTGCATATAATGGAAGTGACAGGCATTCAAATCTGCTCCATGCATATTCATTAGGGCTATCCTGAAAACCTGATTGGCCTGTTGGTCCTCCAGGACAGGGTTGGGGACCACTTCTCTATATAACACTTTCAGGGTCATACGCAAGGTTTGTGCTTTATTCTGTCTCCGTCTGTAGAATGCTCTGGATCAGGCAATGGGCGGGAGATTTAGCTTCCAAAGCCACTTTGAGCAGGCTACCTTTTAGGGGCCAAATGTTATTTGGAAAGAGGCTGGACATCATGACCAGTGTGACAGATTGTTTCCCTAAGTCTTTGCCAGACAGTAGACCACATGCCTGTGGGGGTGGGGGTGGGTGGGGGGGATCAAGTCGTGGTAACTTTTGTGGCTCATGGTTTTGTCAATCTTCAGCAAGGTCCTCTGTGCAGAGATCATTTCAAGGGTCTTGGCAGAGATTTGGAGGTTCCATGAGAGCTCAGACCTCAGTTTGTACCCCGCAGCAGCCTCTTAAGAAATCCCAATGATGACAAAACAGTAACCGAACCGCTGGGAATAGGGGGGAGGTTGTTAGCTTACTGGGAGGCCTGGGAAAGGATTTGCTCGGACCACTGGGTGCTTGATGTCATTCGAGAACATTACAAGCTCAAATTTTATCATCATCTACTGTACTTATTTGTGAACTCTCCAGCTGGACAGCCAGAGAAAGCAATCGAGGTTCGAGCAATGGTTCAATGGCTGCTGGATATTCAAGCCATAGAACCCGTAACAGCCGAAGAATCAGGCTTAGGCAGATACAAGTCTCAGACAATTGGAGACCAATCCTAGATCTGAAGTCAGTCAATGCAACACTGAAAGTGTCCCGGTTCAGGATGAACTGTTCAATTATACCTACCCTCTCTGGATTTGATGGAGGCTTAGTTGCTCATCCCCATATTTCTGGATCACAGGAAGTTTGTGAGATTTGAAATGGATAACCTGGACATACAGATGAATAAACTGGACATACAGGCCTCACTTGTGTATGCTGGACACTACAGACATTTTAACACATTTTCCCACAGCCTTCCTTTACAAGCTAACCAGATGGAACAGCCTGTACTTTGCTATCTGTGAATATATGTATCCTTTGAAATGCTAACCCAGCTGACCTCTGCTACAAAGTTTTTGTCTCCATTCCCTGCTGGGAGGATACTTCTCTAAGGCTCTGCTGAGCTGTTATCAGTGCTGTATGACTTCAGAGATGCAAGGCACCCTGGAAAACCATAAACCATTTATAATGAGCAACATCCTCTGCAGAAGACGTAGGCGACTGATACCAAGACAGAACTTTTTAAAAAAACATGCTGGACATTGCCTATGGGAACCAGGTGCAGCTGGGCTGCTGGAAGTCACCCTTGCATCTTTGTTTCAACTTTATGCATAAGACAGTCTAAAACAGTGGTCTCAAACTCAAACCCTTTGCAGGGCCACATTTTGGGTTTCTAGGTACTTGGAGGGCCTCAAAAAAAATAGTTAATGTCTTATTAAATAAATTACAATTTTGCATGACATAAAACTCTTTATAGTTTATAAATATTTCCTTTTGGCCAAGTCTTAATAATAATATTGTAATTTATAGCTAAAGAGACATATGATCAAGAACCTGCTTTATTTTACTTTTGTGATTATGATAAACATACCGAGGGCCTCAAAATAGTACCTGGCGGGCCGCATGTGGCCCCCGGGCCACGTGTTTGAGACCACTGGTCTACAAGGACACCATCCTGAAGATATACAGTGTTGTAAAACCACAAATCAGCCTCAGCAAGGTGATAAGGATTCCAGACATGTAAGAAGAAGAAGTTCATGAAGTGCCCTCTGTTTCTGGACTGCCCAGGCCCCTCTTGTGGGGGGGAGGGGGGAGGGGGGAAGTGAGAGAGGCGTGGACTGAGAGGAGGAATAGTTAGGTATACATTTTTTGTACCAATAGGGAGTCACATGACCAGAATTCGGGGATGGGCTTTTTGGAACAAAGGAAGAATTTCTTTGTATAAAAAAACGTGCATCACAGATAGGGCCAGAGAGATTCACTTACTTATGCTACGGGGAACTGCTAGCCCCCTGCTAAGCATATGAGTGCAAGTTCTTCTCTCCATTGCATATTCTGAACTCACAATATATTTTTCTGCTATGCCTTTGCTGCCGTAATACTGTAAGTTTTTATACTAACAATAAACAAATATTGTCTGTTTTTGGAACATACAATGCTGTCTCATAGTCATTCCAATGAGGTAAACAAAGCAGCCTTTACTTCAGATTCCATGTGCTGGGCAGATATTTCCAGTTTATAGCACTCCCATTCAGTATGGCAATGCCTCCTCACACCTTTACCAAGGTGATGGTTGTTACAGCAGCTTATCTGGGCAAGGTGGAGATTCAGGTACATCCCTACTTGGAGGATTGGCTGATCAGAGCTCTGTCCAAAGTTGAGGGTGAGAAAGCTGTGGTGCAGGTTATTCAACTCCTGCAGGTTGACCTGGGTTGGATCATCAATTTTTGCAAGAGCCACCCGGAACCAACATAATCCCTGGATACATGGGATCTGTTTTAACGTGGCAGAGGACTGTGTTTTTCTTTTTCTTCTAGAGCCATGCAAACTGAAGCTAAGACACCAGATTTTGGAGATCTAGTGATGCCAGTGCCTATGACATGGCACTATCTACAGGTCCTTGGCTTGATGGTGCTAACCATAGAGGTTGTTCTTTGGGTGAAAACTCATTTACATCATCTTCAAGATGTGCTGTTGTCAAGATCACTGCAGACGGATATGCTCCAGATGCCATTGACCTGGACTACATCACAGTTTGTCTTTGTGACTCTGGCTGGAGTCCTTGGCAAAAGGCCTGGGTGATCCTGACAACGAATGCCAGTTTTTATTTTCTGGGAGGGTCAGGGTGAGGGTCATCCAATTCAGGGGCAATTGTCGCCATTTCAGAGGACATGATTCATTAATCGATTGTAACTACGAGCCATTCATCTAACGCTGCAGACTTTAGAGGATATCCTGGAAGACAAGCTTGTCGGGGTCTTCTTGGATAATGCACAGCTGTGGTTTATGTCAACAGGCAGGGAGGCCCAGTTGTTGTTTCACCTCTATTAGCAGCACATGTAGTGGGAATGGATAGTGTACAGCAACTATCTCAGCCAGCAGACCCTGGACCCAGAGGAGTGATTGCTGTTCCAGAAAGCCTTCAACTGCATTGTACATTGATGGGGATACTTGATATTTGATCTAATGATGTCGGCAGCAAACAAAAAAGTTTCTTCATCCGAAGATTCAAACCTGGATGCACATGCATGGATGCTGTCATACAACCTGGCCAGGAACAGGGCTGTTGTATGTGGCTCATGATAGGCAGGGTCATTTGAAGAATAGTAATGCACCTGGGGTTAGTAATCCTGGTTGTTCCAGATTGATTGTTGGCTGTGGTAAGCGGATCTGGTTCGGCTGCAAAGGGACCAGTTTTTCAGATTTCCACGTACCCATCCTCTCACAGGGACCAATTGCCCTGGAGAATCCAGAATGCTTTGGACTTATGACATGGCTGTTGAGCACACTGTCTTAGTGCAGAAGGGCTACTCGAAGGTAGTCATAGCTATCCTCTTAAGGCAGGGGTGTCAAACTCAATCATATTAAGGGGCAGAAATCCAAAACACAGGCTAAGTCGCAGGCCAGACCCCAGACCCTGCCCAATCTCTGCCCCAGATCCCGCCCCCGTAATAATACTAATTATAACACCATTTTTTCCATTCATTTTTCATATATACACACACAATATAATCTTATTAGCACACAATGGTAGTGGTTAACCACAAAATTAAACTACACAACACACTGTATGCTTCTCAGCATTCATTCCTACCAGAAAACAGATATCCCCTATGCAAATACAGGACCAAAAACTAAAAGTACTAATATATTTGAAAAAACACCCTAAGATTCAAGATTCTGCATGCAGTACAACCCCCAGAGAAAAAGAAACAAATGTATTTCTTCTTGAGCAGTGCAAAAGATAGACAGCAGATTAAAAATGCTCAAACTTGAAAATAAAACCATTCCCCCTACCTTTGTTGGCTCCCTCCCTCCATGCTGTGCCTCACTCCGGCGGGTGTGTAACCTTCTGGCCAGCTCCAACCTGGCCATTTTATGTGTCCTGCGGTCCAATGCCCCCCGTTATCATCTTGTGGCTGGCTCTCTTCTCCTCACAGTGTGCATGGAGCAGCTCCTCATGTGTCCTACACCTGAACCGGGAGGCTTCTCTCTGACGTCGCAACGTCAGAAGAAATGCTTCTGGATGAGGTGTGGGACGTGCAAGGAGCTGCTGCTGCATGCGGCTCCGTGCACATTACAGCTGTGAGGAGGAGAGAGCCAGATAGAAGGTAAAACTGGGGGCATCAGATCGCGGGCTGCATAAAATGACTAGGTGGACCGGATTTGGCCCGCGGGCCTTGAGTTTGACACCTGTGTCCTAAGGTCTAAGAAACCAGCGACAGTTGTGGCCTATGCCAAGGCTTGGAAGATATTTCATCATTGCTTAACAGAATGTGGAGCCCTTCACGGCTTTTCTTTAGGGACAGTCTTGAAGGGCCTAGCGGTAGGTTCCCTCAAGGTGCAGGTGGCAAATCTCTTGTTCTTTAGGGCTAGAGTAGAGAAAGTTTCCTTGGCTTCTCAGCCTGATATAGCCAAATTCTTGAAAAGAACATTGTGGCTGCATCCCCCAGTGTGACATCCGTTTCCGACATGGAATCTTAACATTGTTTTACATGCTCTCAATAAAGACCTATATGAGCCTCTACAAGAAACATTACTGACTGATCTTACCGTAAAGACGGTTATCCCAAGACAAGCAGGCAGGTATTCTCACAAGTGGGTGACGTGATCCAACGGAGCCCCGATGCGGACGCCTCACAAGCAGACTTGCTTGAAGAAACTCGAAGTTTCGAGTTGCCTGCACTGCACATGTGTGAGTGCCTTCCCGCCCAGCGCAGGGCGCGTCTCCTCAGTTCTTACTTTTCTGCGGAGCCGAGAAGTCCGTCTTCGACTCTCTGCGTGAAGTGTTTTTACTTGTGCCTTCTTTTGTCCGCGGTTTTGGGTTATTTTTTCTCAGAAATGCTGTGTTTCATCGTTATTTTCTTGTTTTCAAAAAAAAAATTAAAAAATTTCCGTTCGTTCAACCGGGCAGGCCACGTGGCTTCGATCTTGCAGCGGAGCTTTTTCGGCCTATGTCCCGGCCTGCAACCGGTTTTAAAAAGTGTTCCAAGTGCCAGCGCGCGATTTCCCTGACGGACCCTCATTGACGCTGTCTTCGGTGTCGCGGGCCTCAACATCTCCCAAAATCATGCCGACCTTGCTCAACACTTACGTCTCGTGCTTTCAAGCGTCGTTGCATCCTGTGGGAGCAGCTTTTCAGCATGGAGTCTTCGATGGAGCTTTCGTCTTCGAAGGGCGCTTCGCCCTCGACATCATCCGATTCTCTCCAGGCTTCTACAGCTTCTGCTCCGAGCCTCATCAAACCTGCCTCGTTTGTACCGGCTATGTCTTAGACGCCTGCTGCGGTGCCTTCCTCTGTCTCTTCCACCGGTGAGACACAGCAGCCCATTCCCCCGGTGGTGCTTAAAGTGCCCAAGGCTTCTAAGTCCAAGCACTCTCACACTGCCTCGAGGGAGAACGAAGCCTGTGCAGGTGGTCCCGTTGGAAACGCGGATCCATCCTTGCCGGCTTCGTTCCAGACCTTATTGGAGAAGCAATTCATTCAGCTCTTCACTATCATGGGGCCGAAGCTTCTCTCACAAATCCAGCCTGGGCAGGCGGAGGTCTCCCGCGAGGTCAAGCCGCCTCCTCTGCCTCAGTCGTACGCACACTCTCTACAGGGAGCAGAGTCTCTGCGAATGACTGGTCTGGCATTGCGGCATGCATCGCAAGGAGCATAGTCTTTGCCCATGCCTCCATTGGAACCCGTACACTCGATGCAAGGAGCAGAGTCTTTGCAAGTGCCTCGAGGTTCTTCCACTCAGCCTCCAGCCCTATCCATTCTCTGGGGGCTTCGGCGGGGACACGCTCTCCTCGATTGTCGAGGCCTGCTTCGAGGCACAGCTCGCATCATCGATTGAGGCATTCTTCGAAGCATTCATCCAGGCATGCCTCGCCTCATCGGAAGCAGCCTTTTCTTCAATATTCCCCAACGCCTGCTTCGACCCGCCTGCTTCCGGATCTCGAAGACCCGCTGGGTTCTTTTTCTCCATCCAGGTCTCCTTCTTCATTGGAGCGAGCCGCCTTGACATCCTCGAGTCCCTTTCGAGGCCAGGCTTTGGCAGATCAGCTGTCTTTTTCATTTTTTTCTGCTAGATGGCAGAAAAGATGGCAGCTGATTTGGATATTCAACTTGACACTGGATCTACGTTTTCCAAGGAGTATCTCAAGACCATGCATCTTCCTCAACCTCCTGCTGAATCCCTCAAGCTTCCTCTTCACAAGCTTTTGGATCAAACCTTTGTCCGCTGTCTGGAAACTCCTTATTCCATTCCAGCTGTTCCAGGCAAATTGGATTCCAGATACAGGACTGTTCATCACAAGGGGTTTGACAATTCTCAATTGTCTCATCAATCCCTTCTGGTTGAGTCTTCTTTAAAAAGATCTTAACCTTCCCAGGTGTATGCCACTGTTTCTCCGGGCAGGGAAGGCAAAACGATGGACAGATTGGTCGTCGCATCTACCAAAACTCCATGATGACCTCCAGAGTCCTCAACTATAATTTTCATTTCATCACCTATTTTGAGTTCTTTCTCTCCATCCTTCAAAAGTTCATGCCTTATCTGGATTCTCGTGCGCTTTTTGAATATCAGGAAGTCCTTGCATCCTTGTCCCAACTTCGGCTGCAGCTTCTTCAATCCTCCTATGATGCTTTTGAGCTGTCTGCTTGAGCTACTGCTTGCTCTGTGGCCATGCGGCATCTGGCGTGGCTCCGTACCATCGACATGGATCCTAACCTGCAGGACTGGCTAGCTAATGTTCCTTGCGCTGGCAATGACCTCTTTGATGAGTCTATAGAGGCTGTCACCAAGAAGCTTTCGGACCACAAGAAGTCTTTTGCATCCATTCTCCGGCCGAAGCCAGCTCCTCCTCGCCCTACACGCCCTCCTCTGATTTACCAATGGCGTTTTCCACTGAAGCAGACTCCTTCCATTCGTCAGCCTGTCAAGAGGCAACATCCTCAGAAGCAGCAGAAGCCTCAGCTACCTGCTGTACACAAGGCATCTCAGCCTTTTTGACTGTCTAGAAGAAAGCATAACTTCAGTCATTCTGCCTTTTCCCGTTTTTCCCCCTATCGGAGGTCGTCTCCATCATTTTTACCACCGATGGACGACTGTTACCACCGACCTCTGGGTCCTTTCCATCGTCAGGGAGGGCTACTCTCTTCAGTTCCATCAAGTTCCTCTGGAACATCCTTCAAGAGAGTATCCTTCCAATTCTGCCCAGACCGCCCTTCTTCTTCAGGAAGCTCAGTTTTTACTTCAGCTCCGAGTTATCGAGCCAGTTCCTTTGGCTCAGCAGAACAAGGGATTTTACTCCCGGTACTTCCTTGTTCCGAAGAAGACGGGTGATCTGTGTCCTATTTTGGATCTCAGCGTGCTCGACAAATTTCTGGTCAGAGAAAAATTTTGTATGGTGACCCTAGCATCTCTGTATCCCCTCCTCGAGCAGAACGACTGGTTATGCTCTCTAGATCTCAAGGAGGCCTACACGCACATTCCCATCCATCCGGCCTCCCGTCAATACCTCAGATTTCGGGTGGGAAATCTTCATTATCAATGCAGAGTGCTCACTTTTGACCTGGCCTCATCACCCAGAGTCTTCACCAAATGCCTGGTAGTGGTGGCCGCTGCGCTCAGGAACCATGGTCTTCAAGTGTTTCCCTACCTGGACAACTGGCTCATCAAGGCTTCCACGTCTCAAGGAGTCGTCCTAGCGACCCAGTGAACTATCTGGTTCCTGCAGAGTCTGGAATTCGAAATCAACTTTCCGAAATCCCATCTCCAGCCTTCTCAGATTCTTCCATTCATCGGAGCTGTTCTGGATACTGTCCAACTTGGAGCGTTCCTTCCTCAACAACGTCTGGAGGCTCTTCTCCATCTTTGTCATTCAGTCTCATCTCGCCCGACCATCTCGGCAAGACACATGATGGTTCTTCTGGGTCACATGGCTTCCACAGTACATGCGACTCCTTTTGCCAGACTTCACCTCAGAATTCCTCAGTGGACCCTGGCATCTCAATGGACGCAGGTTTCCGACACTCTGAC
Source organism: Geotrypetes seraphini (assembly GCF_902459505.1). Classification (NCBI taxonomy): domain Eukaryota; kingdom Metazoa; phylum Chordata; class Amphibia; order Gymnophiona; family Dermophiidae; genus Geotrypetes; species Geotrypetes seraphini. Next base: position 95,724,248 of record NC_047093.1, on the reverse strand, counting down.
TCGACACATCCAGGTCACTCCTGCTCTGACAGTCTCTTCGTTGGTGGATACTCTCTTCCAATCTATCCAGAGGCTTACTTTTTCACATGCCGCCCCCCCCTCCCCCATCAGAAGGTTCTCACGACCGATTCTTCAACTTACGCTTGGGGGGGCTCATCTAGATGTTCTCCATACTCAAGGATATTGGACCAGTGCGGGTCGTCAGTGTCGCATCAATCTCCTGGAACTCAGGGCGATTTTCAATGCTTTTCAGCATCTGCTTCACGACCATGTAGTCCTCATTTGCATGGTCAATCAAGTCGCAATGTATTATGTCAACAAACAGGGAGGCACAGGATCTGCCTCCCTCTGTCAGGAAGCTCTGAAAGTTTGGGATTGGGCAATTCACCACAACGCCTTCCTCAAAGCTATACATTCAGTGGGCGGACAATGCCTTAGCGGACAACTTGAGTCGTCTTCTGCAACCTCACGAATGGACTCTCCATTCAATGCCCCTTCATCACATCTTCTCTCAGTGGGGCACGCCTCAGATAGATCTCTTTGCAGCCCCCCACAACTTCAAACTGCCTCAGTTCTGCTCCAGAATCTACACTCCTCATCGCCTCGAAGCGGATGCTTTTCTTCTGGACTGGACAAATCTCTTTCTATATGCGTTTTCCTCCGTTTCCTCTTATTCAAAAGACGCTGGTCAAGCTGAAGTCCGACCATGCCACCATGATTCTGGTTGCTCCTCGGTGGCCCAGACAACCCTGGTACTCCCTTCTACTTCAACTCAGCAGCAGGGAGCCATACCTTCTACCAATTTTTCCCTCTCTGCTTACGCAGCATCAGGGATCTCTACTTCATCCCAACCTGCAGTCTCTCCACCTGACAGCTTAGTTCCTCTCAACGTAGTTCCTCTACAGTTTACCCAATCTGTGAGGGATGTTTTGGAAGCTTCACGGAAGCCTAATACTAGACAATGCTATTTCCATAAATGGACTAGATTTTCTACTTGGTGTTTTTCTCATCATAAGGAACCTCGACTTTCCTCCTTATCTTCAGTTTTGGACTATCTGTTGCACCTTTCTCAGTTTGGTCTCAAGTCTACCTCGATCCGAGTCCATCTTAGTGCGATTGCTGCTTTCCATCAGCTTATTGAAGGGAAACCTCTCTCTGCTCATCCTGTGGTTTCCAGATTCATGAAAGGACTTTTCAATGTCAATTCACCTCTCAAACCGCCTCCAGTGGTTTGGGACCTCAATATTGTTCTTACTCAACTGATGAAACCTCCATTTGAACCAATGGACAAGTCACAGCCCATAAGGTCAGAGCAATGGCAGCTTCTGTGGCTTTCCTCAGATCTACACCTATTGAGTAAATTTGTAAAGCTGTGTAACCCGTACTGTGGTCCAACCGGGACTCTACAGCACTACCAGTGGTTACAAGAATGAATAGCACTAGCGTGTGACCCGGCCTGGAGTCACCCTGCAGGCCTGGACTGACACCAATCAGAAAATAAAGTCAAAAATCCTCCCAAAAAGGTTGAAATTAAAATGCTTAATTTTTATTATTTGCCAAGCATAAAAGTAAGGGTATTATGAGTCCAAACAAAGAAGGTAAGTAGATAACAAAACTTCCATAAGTCCAAACTCAAAAGAAAATGAACAAAACAGTTCAGCAAAATAAAGTCCCAACTGCTTTCTTCCTATTTTCCTCCATTTATCCTCCCCTGAGGATTGGCTCACCTCAGAGGTTAATGCAGCCTGCTCCCAAGCAGGTTTGTACAGTTCCTCAACAAAATAGAGTTCAGGGCACTGGCCTCACTATACACAGTGCTCAAAAATAAAGCCTTTGGCAGCCCCTTATTATATTGCCAGGCAAAGGAGAGTGCCTTAGGTTTGCATTAATTTAGCTATTACATAGCCTACCCTTCCAGGTAACTGCAAACCTCTCCCTACTGAAAGACACTTCCAGCTTTGGGAAAACAAAACACTGAGCTTAAAGCAACTAGCTCCAAAATCAAAACAGTTCAAAAGCAAACAGTCTCTTCAAAACAAACAGAGCTCAAAAACACACTCACAGTGTCAGGATTAGTGCTTGCAGCTGGTGCAAAAACCAACCTCCATGGCTTCTTCACAAGGGCTCATTTCTTCTGGCAGGTTGCCCAATTCCATCGGGAGTTCAAGCTCTGATACTGCTTCATCCAGAATGTCTCCAGCCTCCTGCACCTCCATAGGTGAGGCTGGTTCGCTCCTGTTTGGCCCAGGGAGATTCTCAGGGAGAAAAGGTTGGAACCTTCTCCCTAGCCTGCCTTTCTGTTTGCTCCCTACTGCTGGTTTATGTATCCTAGGGGCACGCCCTACCCTAGCTGACTCAGCAGGCAACAAGTTAGCTCTTGGGCTCCTCTTGTGGTGACCTGAATACTGCTGATCTAGTAGGTTCTTGGTGATTTCAGGTTCCCCTTGCTGGCCAGCCTGAAAATCATCCAGATCCACTCTAGGACAGCCTTTATACACTCCTTTCCGGGTTTTACTATGTGTCTTGGCTGGAACCTTGGCAGGCACGATGCCTGGCTGGTTACAGCTGCCACTTGGTCCTCGGTTCATACCTTCACTTCTCATTATTGTCTGGATACTTTCTCCAGACGGGATGGACAGTTTGGCCAAACAGTATTGCAAAATTTATTCTCCTAAGTTGCCAACTCTCCCACCATCCCACTTTGGTTAGCTTGGAAGTCACCCACTTGTGAGAATACCTGCTTGCTTGTCCTGGGATAAAGCACAGTTACTTACCGTAACAGGTTTTATCCAGGGACAGCAGGCAGCTATTCTCATATCCCACCCACCTCCCTGGGTTGGCTTCTCTGCTAGCTATCTGAACTGAGGAGACGCACCCTGCACTGGGTGGGAAGGCACTCGCGCATGTGCGGTGCGGACGACTCGAAACTTTGAGTTTCTTCAAGCAAGTCTGCTTGTGAGGCGTCCGCATCGGGGCTCCGTTGGATCACGTCACCCACTTCTGAGAATAGCTACCTGCTGTCCCTGGATAACACCTGTTACGGTAAGTAACTGTGCTTTTTCCTAGTAGATATCGCCTCAGCAAAACATTCTAAGAGCTTCAGGCTTTGTTGTGCAGAGAAACTTTCTTCAGATTTACGGAGGCTGGTGTCTCGCTGTACCCAGTACCTTCTTTTCTACCAAAGGTGATTTCAGCTTTCCACATCAATCAGGAAGTCTGACTACCCATGTTCCATACCACAAGTTTGAAGAATGACAAAGTTTTGGCATTGTTAAATGTGAAGTGAGTCCTCCTCCAATATCTTGAGGTGACATGATTATCTCTTTGTTCTAATGAGTGCTAGCTTCCTGGGGATACCGACTTCTTTTTCAAGATGGATTCACATTACCATTTCTTCCATGTAAATTGATGTGGTAAGAAACCACCAATTACTTTAAGAGCGCCGCTACCAGGAGTGTGGCATCTTACTACTACTACTACTACTAATAATTTTTTTAGTGCTAGAGATATGCAGCACTGCACATCAAAATACTGAAGAGACACAGTCCCTGTTCAAAAGAGCTTATAATCTTGTCGAGACTCAAACTGGACAAGAAGGTGCATCAATACATTGTGCTCAGGTATGAGAATTACAGAGGGAATAAGACAGATATTGGTTCTTAGAAGGTAGGTTGGAGTTTGGAATTGAAAGCATCTTCAAAGAAGTGAGCTTTGAGTCTGGATTTGAATTCTAATTCAACAGTTCTGGTTTTCTTTTTTGTAAATTGCATAGAACCGTGAGGTAATGTTTTTATGTTCATTAAGGATGAGGATATAGTAGAGGCCTTTGAATTTGGCCAGGAGCAGGTCTCTGGAGACTTTCATAAGGGCAGTTTCTGTAGAATGAAGAGGATGAAAGCCCGATTGAAGTGGGTCAAGGATAGCTTAAGATGAAAGAAAGTAAAGACAACGGCAGTGAATTAGCATGTTCAAGAAGGGGAGGAGGGAGACAGGACAATAGTTAGAAGGGAATGTAGGCTTTATCAAAGGTTTAAAGATAGTGAGCACAGTTGCGGTGGAGAGTGATAGGTTGAGGATATAGCACATATAGGGGATGACAATAGGAGAAACAGAGGTAAGTAGATGAGAGGAACAGGTGGTAAGTTTGGAGAAGGAAAGAAAATGTGAAGTTTTCTCCTCAGTAATTTCAGGAAAGGGTGGCAAGGGATGAGGGTGCCTGCATGGGTGGTCAGTTCTGCTCAAAGAGATTTGTAGGACAATCACTTGCCCCCTCTTCTACGAAACTGCACTAGCAGTTTCTAGCATGGGGAGCCTCGCTGAATGATCCGCGCTTCTCCCGACGCTCATAGGAACTCTATGAGCATTGGGAGCAGCGCGGGCCCTTCAGCATGGCTCCCTGCGCTAGAAACTGCTAGCGCAGTATCGTGGAAGAAGGGGTTGGTCATTCCTCCATACAGTCACAAAAGTTTAGAGTGGATGTGGCAGCACAAATGGACGCTACCTTTGGGTCCTTGGTGCTAGCAGCAATCTCATCTGCCTTGCCCTAGACTCGGGAAACTGCTTTGGTAAGTTCTACTGATTCAAGACTCATATATACCTTTTGCCCTAGAAGGGAAGGTTAGGTTCTTACCTCAATCTTCTTTCTAGTAGAAAGGCATATGAGTCTTAAGGCGCGCCTTGTCAGATTTCATTTAGCCTTCCTGTCTCAGACATATGTATTTCCAGATATTTTCTCCTATAAGGTCTGAAGATTGATGGGGATGATATTAATAATAACTTTATTTTTATATACCGCAATACCACAAACAGTTCAGAGCTGTTTACAGAGGAAGAGACTGTATACAGACAGCAATATTACAAAAAACTTTAAAAATAACATTAGCATGGTAAGATTAATCAAATTTTTCCTGGAAGTGTTTTACAAGTTCATAAGGCAGAAGTGGAGTCAGAGAAATTTATCAAAGTGATAAGTTTTGATTGACTTCTTAAAAGTTTGGTAAGAAAGTGTGTTCGAGATAAAATTTGTTAAACTTTTATTCCATTTGCCTGCTTGGAATGATAGTGTTCTATCAAGAAATCTCTTATAGATACAGCCCTTCAAGGATGGAAAGGCAAACAAGTAGGCACTACATGTACAAGTTGTGTCTGAAAATTCGAAATGATGGGATAGCTAGATTGGGGATGAACCTGTTATGGTTTTGAAGCAAAGGCAAGCAAACTTAAAAATAACCCTTGCTTCCATGGGCAGGCAGTATAATTTTTTGTAATACAAGCTTACATGATACGATTTCTTGAGACAGTAGATGAGAGACTGCAGCATTCTGTATGATTCTCAGTTGTTTGATGTGGTTGTCTTAAAGGATCCCAAGTATATAATATTGCAATAGTCTAAGATACTCAAAATCAAAGATTGAACCAGAAGTCGAAAAGAGAAGAAATCAAAATAGTGTTTAACTGTACAAAGTTTCCATAAAGTGAAAAACATTTTTTAACCTGAGAGTTAGTGTGATCTTCAAAAGTCAAGCTTCGGTCCAAGATGACACCCAGGATTTTGATGGTAGAATTAATTGGGTGGTCTGATCCATTTAATCTCAGAGGTATTCGTGATCTTGTTATTAGGACTTGCCAAAAAGAACTTAATTTTATCCAAATTCAGTTTTAATTTAAATTGCATAGTCCATTGTTCTACCTTAGTAAGGACAGATGAGATGAATAGTTCTGTCTCTTGAGTCAGTGAGGTTATGGAAATAATCATTGTAATGTCATCCGCGTATATATGATTTCAATTTTAAATTGAATAGCATATTTCCTAATGATGCCATATAGACATTGAAAAGTGAAGGGGAGAGTAGGGAGCCCTGTAGAATTCCACAGGGATTACACCAAGCATGAGAGAAAGTTCCTTCACTGTAAACCTGGTAGATACGTTTTTTTAGGAAACCCATAAACCAATTTAGTACCTGTCCAGAAATACCAATGGAATCAAGACATCTAAGCAAAATTCCATGATCAATAGGGTCAAAGGCACTGCTCAGGTCAAACTGCAGTACCAATGCACTTTTTCCCAGGGAAAACAAATGGAAAAGATGATCAAACATGGAAGCTAAAATTGTTTCGGTACTATGATTTGTACGAAAACCAGACTGAGAGTCATGTAGGATGTTGAACTTCTCTAAGTATTTCATGAGATCGATGTTAACCAGTCCTTCCATTAGTTTAAGAAAAAATGGTATGTTGACAATAGGTCTGTAGTTGGCAGACAAGGAAACAGACTCCTTAGAATTTTTAATAGGAGTCACAAGGATATGACCAAGTTCTGCTGAAAATTTGCCAGTAAACATGCATAAAGAAACCCAATTCATAAAGAAACCTCTCTGTTGCAAAGAGGCAGATGAGAGACTTTGAGAGCTCTATAAGTGTTAGTGCTGGTTGCACTCAGGCTTGGTTGTTTCTACCTAGTTTAATTTATGTTGTATTTGAATTGATTTGTTGCATTTTAATGATTACAGAGCAGAACAGAAGTGCTTGATCGGGGAGTTCCCTGTGCCTCGACTCTTTTTTTTTTTTTCTCTCTCTCTTAGTGATAACCAACTGCTTTGGTACGAACTGAGGAACTTCAGCATTGCCCAATGAGGCAGAGCAGAGAGAAAAAAAAATTACTTCTTCACAACTCACAACTAGAGGTGAATAACCCACTGTCACAAGACTCGTATGCCTTTCTACTAGAAAGAAAATTATTGCGGTAAATAGCCTAATCTACCTTAAAGTTTGCTTGATGAGAATGTATTATTATAAGTGAGAGGGGGGGGAGCCCTGACTGAGAAGGTGCTTGCACTGTAGTATAATTGAATAGGGAAGGATGTTCATGCTTAACACTATTGTTTGGAATTCTTGTTCCATAGTCCTGCACTGTTCCTCTGATAATTTACTTTCTATTTCCTTTGTATGGATTTCTTTTGTTGTTGTTGAAACTTGAAATCAGAAGCTGAAGAATAAAATCTGTATCGAATGTTTATCAGTTTATGGATAACATTGAACTGTAGTTTAAAATGTATATAAAGTGATAACCAATGTCTATGAATAATTTTTTGACAGCTGTTCTGCATTTAATAATTGATTGAGTTTTTCATGTTATGGCTGGAATTGTTTTGTTTTGGTTTTGAGAAGTGGTGCTCGCTTGCTGGCTGGAAGGGGGCGTTATAAAGCGGCAATGGCATGGATAATGAATAAAATGTGTTTGTGGAGTGTTTCTACAAAAGCGCCTGCTTTTTGTATGGTTCTGGGTAACTCTAGTTAGATACAAGCACATGTGTTAGTTAAGGCCACGCCCAATAGAAGCATACAAAAAGTTGGTGAATAAAAATCTGAATATGGATGTAGCCAAGGCCAGAAAAACACACTATAGATTAATATTAAGGAAAAGCATAATATTCTCTTTATGTACTTTGCTATTAAGCCAGATCATAGAGGAAATTAGGTAATGCGTAACATACATGCATAGAGATATTAAGAACTCCATCTTGGTTCTCTGCTTTTCTTTGTCCTCTCTGGTTCTTTGTTCAGCTTCCAGCCTTAAGCCTCATGGGTAAATTGATAATAGATGTGCTTAAGCAGGTTAGGAAGAGCATATTAGATTACATATCCCAAAATGGAGTATAACATGCATTAAATATGAATGAAATATATGATGTGGATCTGTGGATGAAAGGGGCCCCGAATGAATGATGTATGAAAGATAAGTGAAAGAATGGTGTGTACTTAATTTCTAATATTTTATATATTTTAAACTTGAAGGAACTTAAGGAGGAATCACATCAGGAAATAGTTAGAATCAGATGCTGTACCAGTCTTAGAGAGGCCCACCAGTATAGGAAGGCTTCTGTGTGTGTGTCTGGGAAATTTGAAACTGTCAGCTTTTGTAAAGCTCAGAGCAGGAGGGGGAATATCCCTCCTCCTTTTTTTTTCTGTGCTGATAGAGATAAAAACTTTTCAACACTTTTGAATGCAGGCTCTCCTGAAACAGATAAGTAGGTTTAGATTTAAAGTTTTTGGCTATGTTATAAATAAAATGTTTATGTATATTCAGAAATAAATGTAAACAAAAATATGATTTCTGAAACTTTTATTCCATGTTAAAAGGAAGTTCTTTGTCCAACTTTAAGGACAGCCTCTGTTAATGGATTGGCTGACAAGTAATGATGTCATGCGGGACAAAAGGTACATATTGGGGAGCAACAAATTCTCAGATTGAGATCTTTATCAGAAGGCCAGCATTTGGCATCTGTAAAGACCGCCCGGTGACGCAAAACTAACCTTTTGAGGTCCATTATGACAATTAATAAAACAGAATAATAATTTTAATAAAATTTGCATCATGTGTCATTTTCCATGTACTTTTTGCATACCTAGAGCGAAAGCTAGCAGCTTAATTGGCAACTGCTGCTTAAAGCGTGCGTTTGTGTACCCATGCTCAGTTTTTAAAAAATAATGATTGCTGAGGGGGGCGCTGTGGAGCCCGACTAGGATGGTCGCCTGATTATTCAGCTCCAGCAACCCTTCCTACTATTTTCATCTTCTGCTATACTACTTGGATATAATTTACCTTTGATTTCAGCAGAATCTATTCTTACTATGGCTTCCAATAAAGTAAGCAAAAGACATAAACCGGAGCCTCAATCACCAGCTAAATCATCCTCAGACAAATCTGAGAAACCAGAGGCCCCCCTCCATGTTAGATTTATGGGAGGCCATCAAATCCTTACAAGACATCATGTCTGATACAAAGGACGCAATGAATGAAGTTAAGGATGAGCTTTCTACTATACATTCTGATTTATCCGCGTTTAAGGCTAAAGTCGCTGACCTGGAAATCAAATCGGCCATGGCAGATGCTAACATTAAAGCCCTCCAAACGCATGTGAAGCGTACCCTGATTATTGAGCGGGAGCTTGAAGAGGCGAGTAATCGTTCTCGTCGGAATAACGTGCATCTGCTTGAGGTCCCGGAGGGTCGGGAGGGTAACAACATGATCGCCTTCCTCGAGTCCTTTGTTCCTACCCTGCTCAACCTTCAATTTACTAAAGACTTCGAGATTGAGCGCGCTCACAGGACACCCTTGTCGCGTCAACCTCGTGACCAACGACTGAGGCCCATCGTCTTTTAAGATTCTTCGGTACCCGCAGGTACTTGAAATTATGCAAAAGGCTCGACTACAATCGCCTTTCACATACGAGGGAAATAGAATCCTGTTCTTACCCGCTCTACATAAGACCACAGTTCGATCCCGACATCAACTTCTAGCTTTCCGCCCCCAACTGAAGAAGATGGGCGCCCGGTTCGGCCTATTCTATCCGGCCTGCATGAGAGTTACATTCCTGAATCAGACAAGAGACTTCACTGACCCAGATCTCTTGGCTTCTTTCATCGAGGAAAAGTCTCCCACCCCGATCGACTCTGTCTGACCTTCCTGCATGTCTCAACTGACAAGACCAGGGGTCTCAAAGTCCCTCCTTGAGGGCCGCAATCCAGTCGGGTTTTCAGGATTTCCCCAATGAATATGCATGAGATCTATGTGCATGCACTGCTTTCAATGCAAAGTCATTGGGGAAATCCTGAAAACCCAACTGGATTGCGGCCCTCAAGGAGGGACTTTGAGATCCCTGGACAAGACTGCTCATACCGTTTTTAGTGAACTCATGTTCCTCTGCTTCCCACCATGATGTCTCCGTCTCTCCACCATGTTGGACTGACTGCCTTCGGGCAGCTTACTACTTCTTCTCTTCCTATAACTCAGTTTTCCTTTATCTCACTTTTTCTATTTCTATGTGCATCCTACTGATTATATATCTACCAATCTTTTAATCAAACTACATTCTTATCTTCCCTTTCCATTGCCTCTTTGCGACTCCTTTGACTCCTGTGCTTGCCGGGTCACTGCTTGTCGGACCTCCGGTATACTTCATCTTACTCCTTTTCCATCATACTATCCATTTCTACTCCCGTAAGGCCCCTTGGTACCTTCCATACCACAGAGAACTGAAACAGAAATGCCGTGCTCTGGAACGAAAATGGAAAAAATCTAAATCCCCTACAGACAAACTCTCCTGGAGGGTCAACATTAAAATCTACAATGCCGTTCTAAAAAAAGCAAGGAAAAACTTCTACGGTGACAAAATCTCCAAATCCAACAATCAGAATAGCACATTATTCAACATCTGGTGTTCCTTAACCTCCAAAAATGACTCCATACTTCCCTCCTCCCCCTCAGATGATTCTCTAACAAAGTTCTTCAATGATAAGGTCTCCACCTTGAGGCGCTCCTTCCCACCTGCAGTCTCCTACAAATCTCTGATCCCAACTGACCCTAACCCTATCCCAACAGACTCCTACCCTATCCCAGCAGACAGATCCTGGTCTTCCTTCGAACTTGTTTCCAAATCCCTGGTCTATAATCTCTGCCTCAAATTGAAATCCTGCAACTGTACCTTGGATCCTTTCCCCTCCTACCTTTACGAGAACACTCCCCCTCAGGCCATCTCATCTCTTACCACTCTCATAAACTCTGCCCTCCATTCGGGTCTCTTCTCCCTATAAATGGGCCATATTTCCTTAACCCCACTACTGAAAAAACCTGAACTTGACCCCTCTTCACCATCCAGCTACCATCCAATAGCTAACATCTCCCTTCTTACCAAGATGCTAGAATCCATTATATCCACTCAACTATCTTCCTACCTTGAGAAATTCACCATTCTTCAACCCTACCAATACGGCTTCCGTCCCAATTTCAGCACCGAATCCCTTCTGACCTCCTTAATCTCAAAAGTTCAATATCTCCATTCTCGCAACAAGTTCGCCGTCCTTCAATTCGACCTCTCTGCAGCTTTTGATGTCGTCCATCATGATATTCTTATTTACCAACTCACCGAGATAGGCATAAACTCAACAGCCCTTGACTGGTTCTCAGAGTTCTTACGCTTCCTCTTCTATTCCTTTCTCTCCTCTCTTCTACCTTCCAAAGTATTTAGATCAATGCTGTCTTGTTAAAATGTTTATTTTATTTTTATTTTTCCTCTAACTCTACTTTTCACTTCTCTATTACCCTCCAGGTACTTTAGTTAGATTGTGAGCCTTCGGGACAGTAAGGGAATTTTTCAAGTACCTTTCTTATTTCTAATCTTAATGTATATTTTCTGTAAACCGCTTAGAACCTAACGGATGTAGCGGTATATAAGAAATAAATTACATTATATTACATTACATTACATAGTCAACATGAAGGGCACTTCTTCCTCTCCCTGGAACCCGATCTGTGGAGTCCCGCAAGGCTCACCTCTCTCTCCTATCCTTTTCAACATTTATATATCCTCCCTTAAACTCCTCCATCTCTCCCCCCTTGAAACACTCTACACTTATGCAGACGACATCTTTGTCCTCCTCGAGACCGACCGGAATCTCACCAACCTCTCGGCGAACATATCCTCATGTATATCAAACCTTTAATCCTGGGCCCAAACTGTGCAGATGAAACTGAACGAATCTAAAACAAAACTTCTCTGGCTCGGCCCAAAATTGGACCAGCTGCCCACCTCCATCCCACTGTCCTCTGGCCCCACTCTACATCTTGAATATTCTAGTAAAGTTCTGGGAGTCATCATTGACTCTACACTTTCCTTCAGCGATCACCTCAACTCCCTAGTAAAAAAATGTTTCTTCAGCTTTCACATGCTGAGAAAAGTGAGATCCTGTTTCCATCAAAAACACTTTGCCATCCTTGTCCAATCCACCATCCTTTCCAGACTGGACTACTGCAACTCTATCTACCTTAGCCTAACAAAGAAAAACCTTCAAAGACTCCAGCGGATTCAGAATACCACTGCTAAGCTTATCTTTGCAAAAAGCAAATTTGACCACGTCTCACTGCTCTTGTCCAAGCTCCATTGGCTTCCGATAATCTCCAGAGTCCACTTCAAATGTGCCTGCCTCACTTTCAAGATCCTACACGGTATCCTCCCTCCCTTCATTTCTCTTTCTTGGAACTCCTCTAATCCCAATTCCGCCAGATCCACCGAAAAACTGAAACTTTCCTTTCCCTCTCTAAAAGGCGTTTCCTTTGTAGGAAAACTCGGTTCTTCCCTCCCCTTCAGAATCACTCAGCTCTGGAACAACCTTACCTCCCCTCTTAGGAATCTGAGCTCCCTCCAACTCTTCCGTAAACATCTGAAAACCTGGTTATTCTCAAAATGTAACTCCTCCTCCCTCTCTGGTTAATCTAGTCCTCTAAATTTTCTCTTCATTTTGCCTCTTCTTCCACTGGAGTTCCTTTCTACCCTAACTCTTGTTAACTGTGTCGAGCTTTACGAATGTAGAGATGATGCGGTATACAAACCTAAGGTTTAGATTAGATTAGATTAGATATATATACTTACTAAAATGATCTTTCACTTTGCTGACCTGTCTCTGCTGTATCTCATTCCCTGAAAGAATCTGTTTGTTTGCCTTTCTTCCTACTTGCTATCTATATACTTAATCTTATTTATTTACTTTCTCCCTTTCTTGTTGCCACACTGTGCACAAACTGAATTAACCGTTCCAGCTCATTTAATTCCACTTAACCTTGTCTTCCGCCTCCACCCTTTTTCTTGTTTATTCTGCTGATTGCCAATTGTAGCTTCATGCTTGTTAACCTATTTGGCCTGTTCACTTTGTTCTCAGTATTTTGCTTCTAGCAGAAGATGTTTGTTTACTCAAATCTTTTTATGGGTTGCTGTTTGCTGCCTTCATGCGGCTTTCTGGCTCTTGCTTCCCAGCCACCCACGGTTTTGCCACTGCATTTGCACCGTGCAATATTAACACTTGTGTTTTGGGTATATCTAATTGCACTACCCTGCTTATATATGCTGTTTTTGCTTGCTGTTTGTATAATTATCATTATTTGCTTGTCATTTGATATGCATTTTTATACTGTCAATTTTGCTCTCTTCACATATCATTGCAGTATTACATCATTTGTCTGCAATCTATTTCTTCTTATACCATGCCTCTGACACTAACCTCGCTTAATGTCAAAGGTCTGAATAATACTATTAAAAAACGTAATGTCCTCTCCTATCTGGATGATGCTAATGCTGATATAATTTTTTTGCAGGAAATGCACCTTTCTGACTCAGATTCTATTAAATTCACTAAGAAAGGTCATCTTGCTCCTATTTTTTTTTCCGCAGTTAATGGAAAAAATGGTGTCCTTACATTTATAAGACAAAATCCCTCCATATCCATCAACCACAGCTCTCATGACATGTATGGCCATTAGGTCAGTATCCAACTCACTGTTGCTCATCACACTATCCATATTATTAACATCTATGCCCCTAATCTTGACCAGCCTGATTTTTTCCATAATTTTGCTACTCATATTCTTCAAGACCCAAATACCTCTGTCATCATTGGGGATGACTTCAATCTCATCCTAAACCCCCAAAAAGATAGAAAATCTCACGCCATGTACAAAAGGACAAAATCCTGGTATGCTCTACAGGATGTCATCTCCCAACTTGGACTTATTGACCCTTGGAGATTACAACACTCGGATGCGGATCAATTTACGTTCTTTTCTGCACCACATTCCACCTACTCTCGTATAGATTATTTTCTCACTAGTTCTTCCCTTATTGACTCCATCTCTTCAACTGCTATTAATGCTATTTCAGTTTCTGATCATGCTGCCATCAGCTTATCCTGTTCACATCTAACCCCAGAACCGCGTTCTAGACAATGGAGATTCAGCTCCTCTCTCCTTGAAGAAGATAACTCCTTGTCAACCATCAACGATGTAATTAATTAATTCTTACTGTCAATTTACCTTCCCATACTAATTGGATCAATACCTGGGATACTTTTAAGGCCTACATTCGTGGCATAATCATTCAATTCTCTTTCCGCCTCCATTCTGACAGAAAGCAACTTTTACACACCCTAGAACAACGCATTCATACTGCAGAATTACTACACTTATCAGATCTTTCTAATGTACCTGCCCTTTTAGAGCTTCGTAAACTGCGCCTCGAATATAATTCAATGCATAGCTCATCTGCAGCCTATTCTGTCTTTGTACAGGCATCCACATACTATGCTGACAACAATAAAACAGGCCATCTACTGGCAAATTATCTAAAAAAAAACTGCTGACAAAATCTCTGTGCCCTCTATTAAAGACTTCTCTGGAAATCTTCTCACCGGTACGCCTGCTGTCTCTTCTCATTTTTTATCCTTTTATCAGTGTTTATACTCGTCGGAATCGACCTTCTCTACCTCTCTTGCTGATTCCTTCTTATCGATGCCACACCCCACGCTTTCGCACTCTGACCACCTCGTGTAAGACAAACCGTTCTCCTCTCAAGAATTGACAGATGCAATTCATTCCCTTGCCCCTAAAAAATCCCCAGGACCGGATGGCTTGACTACTGAGTTTTACAAGGCTTTTCTTCCCTCCTTACTCCCTCACATGTTATCTTTTTTCCATCATCTTTGTGAGCTAGGTCAGGCTCATGGCTCATTTACTGAAGCTACCCTCATTGTTTTTCCCAAACCAGGCAAAGATCCCCAGGATGTTAAGAATTACCGCCCTATTTCTTTAATCAATGTAGATGTGAAACTTTTTGCCAAAATTTTAGCCACCCGCCTACAATCTGTCCTTCCTAATCTGATTAGTCTTGATCAATCTGGTTTTTACATAATAGATTTTCATCCCACAACACACGTCTTTTCTCTCACATCATTCATCATACCGACTCCCATCCGGATAGACTCTTAATTATGACTCTCAATGCTGAGAAAGCCTTTGATCGCATAGAATGGCATTTCCTTCTCCGTGCACTTCAATGGTATGGATATCCCGATAATTTCATACAGATGATCAAAACCCTCTGCTCTAGCCCTCAAACCAGAATTATGATCAATGGCCATCTCTCTCAATCCTTCTCTCCTACTCAGTGGCGTACCTGGGGCCCATCATTTTTTGACACCCCCACCATCTATATGAAAAATATGATTTTTAGTAACAATCTACATATCGCACAACAAGAGTGTACCTAGGAAAAGGCAGCATCTTAAACACTGCAGTGAGCACTAGAACACCAACACATACATTGTAAAACTAAACAAACCAGATCCTGCACAGTCAATTGATCCTGTACAGTCGATGCTATCGGAAAGCCATGTCCCTTTCATACACACAGACAGATACATCCTTGCCCAATATGGAATAATCGCAAACTAAAAATAGAAATATGTAGACAAAAGTTAAACTGAACTGCCAAGAAACCAGACTCTGCATACAATGCAACACCACAAAAACAGTAATACATACATTACGTTTCCCCTGTAAATGCTGCATTACTTATCAGAGTAATAGATATATTTTTTATGAACCCGATCAATTGCAGTTTTTTCTTGAAGGTAAAGTAACCACAAGAATTCCAGACACCTCCATGGAATCAGCTAAGCAGGCCATTAGTTAAATAACTTCAACTGCACTCTGTTATTTGATTAATTTAGTTTTTTATTTCTTATATCCAACTACCCTTGGAAGTGATTGTTTCCTTCTCCTCTCAAATTGTGGACTTTAGTCATAGTCACTATGTGTTTATTATTATTATATTATTATATAATTAGTACTTGTTTTTCCTATTGGATTTTTATATTTCCTTTCAAGTATTGATTGATATGTAAATTGTAAAAGCATAAATAAAAAAAACCCCAAAAACAAAACAAAACAGTAATACATGTCCTCTAATACTGTGCAAAATATAAAGACAGTAGATGTAAATTTGAAAAAAATGATACATAACAATCACCACTTTACAAATTAACAAATAAAAATAAAACAAATAATGAGAAATGAGAAAATACCATTTTATTGGACTAATCCCCGTAAGCTCGGACCCATCCCCGCAAACCACCTGATTCCATCCACACAAGCCTTCAATTGTTTTATATTGAACTTATTATATTAAAGTATAAAAAGAAACAAACAATATTCTGTACAATTGTCAATTTATAAATCAGCGTCTTTTCCCCCACTCTCTGTTCCCCATTTCCCTTCAGCGTCCTCAGCCCACTCTCTCTCCACTTTCCTTCAGGGCACGCACATAAAAACAAGCAAGTAATTTTATATCATTTTCATTCTATTCATTCATAGAAATTAAAGTCTAAATAATGCTAGTCACATAACAAAACATGATTTTACAAAAATAATTCCCTGCACAGTCAAGCCTGCAAGGATTACTAGATGTCTTTCAGCAGCTCTCCTCCCTCCCCCCCCTTACCTTCATGGCCAAGTCAAAATAATCTACCAACAATAAAATTTTAAAAACACAAAGCACACTGTACGTAGAGAAAATGTTAATTATCATTTATATTCCGTGGGTTTTCAAAGAGGTCAAGGCAGATGACTTTATGCAATGTCACCTCAGTAACAACTATACAAAAATAGACAAATATACTCCCTCCCTTTTTACTAAACCGCGATAGCATTTTTTAGCACAGCGCTGAATGCCCCACGCTGCTCTCGACGCTCATAGGCTCCCTGCGCTAAAAACTGCTATTGCAGTTTAGTAAAAGGGGACCATAGTGCAAAATATAGACAGCATATATAAATTCTCAAAACGGACACATTTTGATCACTAAATTGAAAATAAAATCATTTTTCCTACCTTTGTTTGGTAATTTCATCAGTCTCTGGTTGCACTTTATTCTTCTAACTGTGCATCCAATATTTCTTCCCTTTCAGCTTCCTGTATGCTTCCTCTCCTCCAGATCTCATTCCCTCCCCCATCTTTTTCTTTCTTTCATCCTGCCCCCTTCTTTCTTTCTCTCTCCATGCCCCCTTTCTTTCTGTATGTCTGTCTTTCTCTCTCTCTCTTTGTGCCCCATTTCTTTCTTTGTTTCACCCTGCCCCTTCTTTCTCTCTCCATGCCCCCTTTCTTTCTCTATGTCTGTCTTTCTCTCTCTCTCCCCATGCCCCATTTTTTTCTTTCTTTCACCCTGCCCCCTTTCTTTCTTTTTTTTCTGGCTCCCTGTCCCCCCCCCTTTCTTTCTTTCTGGCTCCCTGTCTACCCTCTTTCTTTCTTTCTCCCTGCCCTCCCCATGCCACTGCCACCACCACCACCACCATGCTGCCACCACCACCGGGGAAAGGCTGTCACTGGCCATCGGAAACAGGCCGGCGCAGAAATCGCCCTGCTTCGTTTCCCGCGGGCCGACCAACTCTGGCTGTTCAACGTCAATTCTAACGTCCGAGAGGACGTTCCGGGCCAGCCAGGTAACAATTGGCTGGCCCAGAATGTCCTCTCAGACGTCAGAATTGACGTGGGACGGCTATAGTTGGTCGGCCCGCAGGAAAAAAAGCAGGGCGAATTCGGAGGGAAGGAGAACTGGCGCCGGCTTCTTTCAGATGATTGCAATGGCAGCCTTTCCCCGGTGGCAGGCCAGCTGTGCACCCCCTTGGGTCCATGCACCTGGGGCGGACCTCCCCCCCATCCCCCTCTAGGTACGCCACTGCTCCTATTAGGGGAACAAGACAAGGCTGCCCCTTATCTCCCCTGCTCTTTAACCTCGCCCTCGAACCTCTTCTTACCGCCATCAGACTTGACCCTAAAATTAAAGGCTTCCATTTGGGATCCTTCTCGGTCAAGTTGTCTGCTTATTCGAATGATATTTTGCTTTACATTACCCCAGAATCTTTGATTTATGTTCTTCATTAAATTTGTTTGTATTCTGCTATCTCCGGCTACAAATTAAATATCTCTAAGTCTGAAATCCTTCCTTTGAATTGCATTGATGTTCAATCTGAAGTTATTCATCAAGGCTTCATTTGGTCCCCCCAAAAAATCAAATACCTTGGGCTGTTTTTTGCCCCTACCATTGAATCTGTGATACAGCATAATATTGATTACATTATGTCTACAATACAAACCTGCACATGTAAATGGTCCCCTTTGAATCTTTCTTGGCTGGGCAGGCTCTCAACTATTCGCATGATGATTATGCCCAAAATCAACTATGTCCTAAGCATGCTACCAATCATTCTTCCACACTCTGTATATACCCATATAGAGAAGCTCCTTACAGAATTCTTGTGGCATGGAAAACAACCACGTATTGCACTTAAAAAATTAAAATGCCCTCGTGCTATGGGGGGTGTTAATTTCCCTTGTTTTAAGAGCTATCATTTTGCCTTCCTGATGACACAAGGTTCTCTCTGGATGGACCTCTATCCCCTTTCGATACTGCCCACCTGGCTTCGTCTTGAATTTATCCTTGCTGACCCTCATCTTCTCAAATAATGCTCCCTGTATAAGTCTTTCGTCGCTTGTGAAAGGTAACCCTATTCTTATGAGTACCTGGTCTGCTATCTGTCACATGGAATCCATAACCGCCAATCAATGGTCATCCTCCATTGCTGCTCCTATATGGAATAATCCAAAACTTAAAATAAATAATGATGTTGTAGTTTGGAAACGATGGCAACAGCAGGGAATATGGACTTTGGGTCACCTGCTTACTAATGGCCAATGGATGTCCTTTTCTGACATCATGATTAAATTCAGTATACCCCAATCACAATACTTCCAGTGGATCCAACTTCATCACTGCCTCAAATCTGCATTTCCATCTCCTGCTACCCTCCATATATGGTTCATAGACAAAACCACCGAAGACAAAGGCGCACGCCGACAACTGAGCGCAAGACGGAAGTGCATGCCGAAGAAAAAAAAGTGTTTTTAGGGGCTCCGACGGGGGTTTTGTTGGGGAATCCCCCCCCACTTTACTTAATACAGATCGCGGCGGCGTGGGGGGTTTTGGGGGGTTGTGTAACCCCTCTCATTATACTGGAAACTTAACTGTTTCCCTTTTTTTAGGGAAAAAGTGAAGTTTTCAGTAAAATGTGGGAGGTTACAACCCCCAAACCCCCCACAACGCAGCGCGATATGTATAAAGTAAAGTGTGGGGGGGGTTCCCCCCACACATCCCATCGGAGCCCTTTAAAACAGTCATTTTCTTCGGCGCACAGCTCTGCGTTGCCCTCAGTTGTCTGCGCACACCTTTGTCCCGGCGTGCTTTTGACCTGACACTTCCATATATCACCAGATTTACCTAATATGATGCTATCCTATTCACTCACTAAAGGACAATCTTCCAAATGGTATCATTATATCCAAACCCAACAATCCGCACTTCCATTGGACTCCATTGATAAATGGAATTCGATATTACATGTACCCTTCACTGAACAAACATGGATACTGACCTGGCTAAAACTTTTAAAATCACTACAGTCGGCCGCACACCGACTGGCAGTATTTTTATTTCATAGAGCATTTTGGACTCCCAGCAGATCTGCTAAACTTAACAGATCCAACAGTGGATGCTGCTGGACTTCCAGATCTGCTGATAGATCACTATATCACATGCTTTATGCCTGTCCTCATGTTTCTTCCTTTTGGACAGCCTTATGGCCCATAATCCTCCAAATTTTCCATATCAAGGATCCTTTCTCCTTCGATATTTTACTTACTGGCTCTCTTGCATTGACCTCCCGTCTATCTATACATCATGAACGTTTACTGATAACTTTTGCTATTCATTGCCCTCAAGCTGATCCTTCAGAATTGGAAAGACACTTCAAAACTGCATGTTACTCACTGGTGGAACTCTGTATGCCTACATGCAAAGTTTGAATGTCACATAGCTGACGTCATGGATCTCTTCCCTCCTACACCAAAACATGGTCTATACCACAGTTCTTCAACCGCCAGTCCACGGACCGGTGCCGGTCCGCAGAAAATTCCTGCTGGTTCGCGCAGGCCGGCGAGATCGACGCCATTAAGTTTCCTGCCCCGATGGTGTTTGCGGAAATCTTCTGTTCCTCCCAGCCTCGGGCGATCAAGACAGGCTGCCGACGTCTGGCATTCCCTCTGTGAGTCTCGCCTATGTGGAAACAGGAAGTTGAAACAAAATAGGCGGGACTCAGAGAGGAAAGATCCCGACGTCGGCAACCTGTCTTGATCGCTGCCCCTGCCGAGTCGAAGAAGAGGGCTGCGGGGAAAGTGTAGGTAGAAAGGAGATGGTCAGCGTGCGTGGGGGGGATCAGCGTGTGGATTGGGGCCATCAGCAGCGTCTGTGCTGAGAATTTACCCACGTGCAGGATGCGGCGGGTAGGGGCCTCCGGCTCATCTTGGGCGGCAGGGCCTGTGGTGCAAAGCTGTTTTTGCCGGCTTGGGGGGGGGTTGCGAATGTGCAGGGAGCCTTCAACAGTGGCTGTCTCCTCTCCTAGCAGCTCTGTAACTTCCCCTTTCCTCAGAGGCGGCAACGGACCAAGGCTGCCTAAGGAAATCACTGCTGCAGGCAAGTTCTGACAGCTGCTGGAAGGAGAGAAAGCCACTGTTGGAGGCTGGGAAGCTGCTGGATAAAGGGAGAGCTGCTACTGCACCTGGAGGGAGGTAGAAGGAGAGATGCTGCTGGGAGGGGAAGAGGGAAAGGGATGGGAAGAGAGCTACTGTTGGATAGGGGGAGAAGGAAAAAAGTAAGGAAACAGCTGGCAGGGAGATTACAGGAGGGTAAAGGGGGTCAGGGTGGAATGGAGAGATCAGATGAGAGAAAGGGGAGAGAGAGGAATGAGAAAGTAGAGAGAGATTGATGCTGGAAAGGGGGTCAGCAGAGAATAAAGATGCTAGATCTGGTGTAGGAGAGTTAAAAATGAAGAAAGCAGTGAAGCTGGAATGAATGATGTTAAAAGGAGAGAGGAGGCACAGGCTGGATGGAAAGGGGAGAGGAGGGGCATAGAAAGAAGTTAGATACATATGGAAGGGGGAGAGGGCAGACAGTGGATGGAACGGGCAGACACTGGAAGGAAAAGAGTGAAAAGAAGATGAAAGCAGAGACCACAAAAGGTAGAAAAAAATAATTTTATTTCTATTTTGTCATTACAATATATCAGATTTGAAATATATATCCTGTTAGAGACATAACTGGGGACTGCAAAGCCTAACACTATTCCTGTCATGTGTTGACTGCAGTATTCTGTTAGCATGATATTTCTGTGTAGCATTCTGTAATAATTTGGCTTGTTCAGTTTTCTTGATAGTAGAGGGGATATATGTGAAGGGGAGGGGAGACAGGGGTTTTGTTGGTCCTTGCTCTGAATATTTATATTTATAAAATGACAATTGTACAGAATATTGTTTCTTTTTATACTTTAATAAAATACGTTCAATATAAAATCATAACTGAGGCTTGTGCAGATGGGATCAGATGGTTTGTGGGGACCGAGCTTGCGGAGACGGGGTGGAAATGTGTTTTTTTATTTCGGTCTTAGTAGTTTGCCGGTCCACAGAATAATTCTTTTATTTCTGCCGGTCCACGGGTGTAAAAAGGTTGAAAAACACTGGTCTATACTGCTTGTCTACTGCAAGTCTGACCTTTGATATTACCCTTACTGCTTAGTCTTTTACATCTTAATTCTACAATTATATGCCCTTATTCAATTACATTCTGTGAAATGTATAAATGGATATTGATATGCTGCTTTTCTATGATATATATGACATAACAACTTTGTTACTTCTTATCCCCTTTTCTTTGGTTTTCGCTCAATGCATATATTTGCTTACTGCTATGCTATGATTGATGTACTCACCATGTGTTAATACTTGTTATTATCATGTGCTCCCCTTTTTTGGAACACTCTCAATGTTGGTATTGTATTTTTCTTATAAAACTAATAAAAAATTTTCTGAACTTAAAAAAAAATGATTGCCAAATTTAAAAAAACACATTCTGGGAGAAATAATCACCTGAGGAATGGGAGGCAACCTGAACATTATCATTCCAAGCAGGCAAATGGAACAAATGTTTAACCAACACACTTTCGTACCAAACGTTTAGGAAGTCAATCAAAACTTATCTCTTTGACAAATTTCTCTGACCCCACTTCAACCTTGATGTACTTCCAAAACACGTAAGCTTTATATGCCAATGTAATTTTGAAAGTTCTCTGTAATGTCGTGTCTGTATATAGTCTCTTCCCCTGTAAACCGCTTTGAACTGTTTGTGGTATGGCGGTATATAAAAATAAAGTTGTTATTATTATAAGTTTTTAAATCTAAGCTGTGTTTCTCCATAAGTTATTCAATTTTCCCTACCATTCTCCCAAGGGAATTCAGAATATTTTATATGAATTTATTCAGGCACTCAAGCATTTTTTCCTGTCTGTCCCAGTAGGCTCCCAATCTACCTAATGTACCTGGGGCAATAAGAGATTAAGCAACTTGCCCAGGATCACAAGAAGCAGTGTGGATTTGAACCCACAGCCTCAGTACTTTGATGGTTTATCAACACTTAATACTGTACCAAAATGTAATACTATAGAATAAGCCCAGTCTACAATCTTATTGATACAATCTGAGACCTTATCAGTTACAGCTAACATATTTAGATCCACTTAATAGGAAGCCTCTCTTGAATATTGTGACCGGGTAAGACCTGGACTGGATTATCCAGAGTCCTAACCTGGGTCATTCAAGCCTCAGCCAAGCGGTTGAATGAGGCATGGAGGGTAGAGGTGTGTCTGCATCAAATAAAAAGGTCCAGCAAAGGTGTTTAGTGTGAATTTAAGTCTTTATTTTCTGACTTATACCTTGGTGAAAGGAAAACAAAGCATAAACTTGCCCTGGTGGCTAAACAGCTTGTTAGCTGAACTAGGCTCCACAGATGTACAGTTCACAATCTGGCAATTTTCATCCAAACATGTGTTTTAAACCAGCTATGCTCTGCCAGTCCTTATTACAAAAAAAAACCCCAACTTTCAGTATCAAAGTACTGGAACTGGCTAGTTCTTTCACAGTACTTCTGTATTTGTGCAAATTCAGGACACAATTATTCCAACTCTTCTGTTAACTTCAATTTAATCAAAAGCAGGGATTCTACACCCTTCTGTTATTAGGGTTTGTGAGGCAATTCCACCTTCCCAGAAACAGCATATGATTTCTCGAAGCTTTAATCTGTAAGCATGGCTTCAGGCAAACAGGATTCTACAGGTTCCATTTCATAATCACTTGTATACATTTTCTTCTGGCATTTCTACATCCAAAACAGTGTTACCTTCAGAAGAAGGCTGACAAGATTCAGACCTGAGATTTTCTCCCTGTTTCCTATGGGAAGTGCTGGCTTCTGTCCCCTGGATTGCATTGGTCTGCCTCTTTCCAAGGGTTCAGGCAGGCTGAAGATTGGTGGCTGCCTCTCTGGCCTAGAGACCACACCCTTTTCTCTAGCCTTGTGCTGATTGTTTCTAGAAACACCTATGGTTCTCTGGTGCTTTGTTATTGAGCCTGGATAGCTTCCCTGCTGATTAGCCCTGCCCCCAGCAGAGCTGAATGCAGGAGCTAATTCCCTTTGTGGGTTTTGCTATCACCGGCCTTTAGCATTCCTTACACTAGAACTAGGCAAGTATAATCGGGTCACTTTTGGGCTGCCTTTCACTGGGGATAAATTCTGCAGGGCAGTTTCCCTAACCTGCCTGCTTCTAGTAGCAGGTTTAGGGATAGTTTTAGAGCACTGCAGGGTTTCTTCCAGCATGACAGGACTCTCCCTGTCACAATATCCAATAAATAATCTTAATATATATCTTTAAATTCACTGGAATTATTAAAATGATATCAGTAACATATGATGATATACACTCCCCATTAGATAAACATTTTTGTAAAGAGCCTATAAAATTATTAAAAAGTTTTGATGTACTCTACAAAAAGACCTCCAGCTCTTAGGAAAAAAAAACTCTGTTCTTTAATGCACAATAATTCATATTTACTAAAAGCTCTTTAAATCAATTGAGGATTGCTCCTCCTATGCCTATCTCACATAATTTATTCATCAGTTTACATCCCTGACTCAACCAGTTCTTACTTTATTGAATGTAACAACAAAAATGATTGCAAAGACCTGCAACAGGACATAAACACGCTCGAGAAATGGGCTGCGACATGGCAAATGAGGTTTAACGTGGATAAGTGTAAGGTGATGCATGTTGGTAACAAAAATCTTATACACGACTACAGGATGTCCGGGGTGGTACTTGGAGAGACCCCCCAGGAAAGAGACTTGGGAGTACTGGTCGACAAGTAGATGAAGCCATCTGTGTAATAATGTGCGGCGGCAGTGGTGAAGAAGGTGAACAGAATGCTAGGAATGATTAAGAAGGGGATCGTGAACAGATCAGAAAAGGTTATCATGCCTCTGTACCGGGCCATGGTACGCCCTCACCTGGAATACTGCGTCCAGCACTGGTCACCATACATGAAGGACACAGTACAACTTGAAAGGGTCCAGAGAAGAGCAACTAAAATGGTTAAGGGGCTGGAGGAGTTGCCGTACAGCAAGAAATTAGAGAAACTGGGCCTCTTCTCCCTCGAAAAGAGGAGACTGAGAGGGGACATGATAGAAACATTCAAGGTACTGAAGGGAATAGACTTAGTAGATAAAGACAGGTTGTTCACCCTCTCCAAGGTAGGAAGAACGAGAGGGCACTCTCTAAAGTTAAAAGGGCTAGATTCTGTACAAATGTAAGGAAGTTCTTCTTCACCCAGAGAGTGGTGGAAAACTGGAACGCTCTTCCGGAGGTTGTTATAGGGGAAAACACCCTCCAGGGATTCAAGACAAGGTTGGACAAGTTCCTGCTGAACCGTAACATACCCAGCTAGGGTTGATCTCATTTAGGGCTCTAGTCTTTGACCTTGGGGCCGCCGCGGGAGCGGACTCCTGGGCACGATGGACCACTGGTCTGACCCAGCAGTGGCAATTCTTATGTTCTTATTCTCATGTTCCAAATTTAGTGACGTTCCCATTGATGCCCATCCCAGCCCATCCTACACTGAATCACCATATATGGGACACAGATCATGCAGGCTGTCCAATACTGGCCTTAGTTCTAACTATTTGGACAACTGAAAGTGAGCCAACATGGCTTCTGCAAGGGAAGATCATGCCAAACAAACTTACTGCACTTCTTTGAAGGGATAAACAGCCAGATGGACAAAGGGGAGCCCATAGACATTATTTATCTTGACTTCCAAAAAGCCTTTGACAAGGTACCTCATGAGCGGCTACTTAGAAAATTGTGGAACCACGGGGTGGAAGGGGATGTATACAGATGGATTAAACACTGGTTGGCAGGCAGGAAGCAAAGGGTTGGAGTGACGGGCCACTACTCAGACTGGAGAAGGGTCACAAGCGGTGTTCCGCAGGGGTCGGTGCTTGTACCGCTACTGTTCAATGTATTCATAAATGACCTGGAAAAGGGGACGAAGTGTGAAGTTATAAAAGTTTGCGGATGACACAAAACTCTGTAGCAGGGTTTCAAGTTTCAAGTTTATTTACATTTGATGGATCGCTTATTACAATATCTAAGCGATGTACAAATTAAAAACCAACAGATTTTGGTATTACATTTAATATGGTGGGACAAGACATTAGACAGAGGATTTGGACATACATGAATGAGTAGGTAAGAGGGGAAAAAGTTACAATTGTAATATTTAGTGAAATTACATAAAACGGGAAGCACATTAGGTAAAAAATGGAATAGATATATTAGAAATTTTAGTTGATTATTATAAGAATGCAGGAAATTGGAATATGTTTATCATAAATCAAATGCATCTTGAAATAAATAGAACGGCGGAAGAATGTGAAGACCTACAAAGGGACCTAAACAAACTGGAAGATAAACTGGGCAAATAAATGGCAAATGAACTTCAATATAGAGAAATGCAAAGTCATGCATATAGGGAAGAAGAACCCGATGTTCAGTTACAAAATGGGGGGGATTAGTGCTAGGGGACAGTAACCTTGAAAAAGACTTGGGTGTGTTGGTGGATGCAACAGTGAAATCAACTGCACAATGTGCAGCAGCCTCAAAGAAAGCGAACAGAATGTTGGGTATTAGTAAGAGGGGAATTACGACCAGGACAAAGGAAGTCATCATGCCGTTGTATCGCGCGATGGTGCGCCCGCATCTGGAGTACTGTGTCCAATTTTGGTCACCATACCTCAAGAAGGACATGGCAATGATTGAGAGAGTTCAGAGGAGAGTGACGAAAATAGTAAAAGGGATGGAGAACCTTTCTTATGCAGACAGGTTGGAAAGGCTGGGGCTCTTCTCCCTGGAGACTCAGAGGAGACATAATAGAGACTTTCAAGATCATGAAAGGTATAGAGAAGGTGGAAAGGGACAGATTCTTCAGCCTATTGGGAACCACAAGAACAAGGGGGCACTCGGAGAAATTGAAAGGGGATAGGTTTTGAACCAATGCTAGGAAATTCTTTTTCACTCAAAGGGTGGTGGACACCTGGAATGCACTTCCAGAGGCTGTAATAGGACAGAGTACCCTACCGGGCTTCAAGGAAGGATTGGATAAATTCCTGAAGGACACGGGGGTTGAGGGATACAGATAGAGGTAGAGATAAGTTATGAAAGGGCTTACAGGGAAGGACAAGGGGATTAAAAGGGCTTAGACGCCGGTCACCTTACAGGTCATGGACCTGATGGGCCGCCGCGGGAGCGGACTGCTGGGCGCGATGGACCTCTGGTCTGACCCAGTGGAGGCAACTTCTTATGTTCTTATTTGTGTTGTGCTATAGAGAGCTTCTTTCTGGAGTTCATAAGATGTAATACACTTCTCCCTTCATATACACGGGGGTTAGGGGCAGAGCTGGCCCGTGAATAATTTTTAGAGCCGACTCTGACCCGCCCCTGCCTCCCTCCTGCGTTCCAGACTTCCCCAGACTTTACCTGGTAATCTAGCGGTGACGCGGGGCAAGAGCGATCTTCCTACGTTCCTGCCTCGTCCAGAACTGTCATAAAAAATGGCTGCCGTGAGTTCCGTTGTAGTCTCGTGAGACCACGGGAACTCGCAGCAGCCATTTTTGATGATGGCTCTGCATGGGGCAGGAGCGTAGGAAGATCGCTCCTGCCCCACGTCACCGCTAGATCACCAGGAGAGGTCTGGGATGCAGTGATTCACCCATAAAAACTAAGGGAAGATGGCCAGGGCAAAAAAACGCGAATAACCAAATCCGCAGGTACTAAACCTGTGAATTCGGAGGGAGAAGTATATGTAGCTTCTGATAAGATGTATGTTCCTTCCTGATGCAGTACTCTGACTTTCATATAACCATGTGTTTAATCTTGTATTTTTTAGAAACTCAGAAAGTTTTTCAAACGAGGTCCCCCAAATCACAATCTCCAGATTCAGCCTTTTAAGAGCAAATTGTACCCTAGAAGACAACTGCCACAGTCACTGAAGTCTGTCGTGAGGTACGGAGACTCTCACTGGAGAGAATATTGCAAAAATAAGGGTAATTTTATAGATCATTTTCTGCATGTAAAACGTGTGGACAAGTGACTCTTATAAAATTGCATTGGTATATGTGCATGTAGAACTGCTTGATAAGAACTGCCTTCATGCAGTTTGTGCTTAAGTGCTCTTGGGAATGTAGTTTGGGTAAAGATCCAAAGAAGCATACTTAATCAAACACACTTGTATGAGCGTTGGGTACATGCACACTTATACCTGCCTCATATATAAATTGTGTAAGAGAATATGTGTAGGGGATCTTAGAATGTAGTTTGGGTAAAGTATCAAAGAAGCATACTTAATCAAACACACTTGTATGAGCGTTGGGTACATGCACACTTATACCTGCCTCATTTATAAATTGTGTAAGAGAATATGTGTAGGGGATCTTAGAAGAGATGTTTTATAAAATCATAACATGTTTATAGTTGCTCTGTTTATAAAATGACTCCCTTACAGATCAGTTGTCAAGCTACAAAATTCATGGGTATATTTTACACCTCAGATGTTGCTCCACTTTACAAAGTGAAAGTGTATGCCTGATTTCACTTTTAACAATCATCGAAGGACAAAGTACTACCAGTATATTGTGAGATGTTAGCCCATTTTCCTGTTTAGATCCCTAAAGTGTAATATGTCGTAATTTAAAAATATAGGGGCCAATCATTAGCAGTGTTATAAACAATCCCATGTTATATTGAGCTGTATTATATGGGGTCCACAGTGTGCTAGATTTCTTTTGCAAGACTCTTGTAAGACTGGACTAGTCAATTTATCTAATAGGATGGAGCCAGCACTTCTTCCAAAACTTAATTGGCCATTAACTATTTTCTTGATATATATAGAGGTGTTGGAAAAGCTAGTGTGCAAAAGACATAAAAGTACCTTGTAGCATAGACAGCAGAACACTTTTTTTTGTTTGGGGGGCCCCAAAAGCTCTGCCCCAGACCCTGCCCCCATAATAATAGTACTAATGTGTAATGCCATTTTTCCATTCATTTTTCATATATACACACAATATGATCTTATATCTTGTATATACAATATAATATAATCTTATATTTCTTTAGCAACTCTCCAGACCAGTATAGTTTATAGATCTTACAGATCGGTATATATCTCATCATGACAAGCAGGTGGAGACTAAGGGCTCCTTTTATCAAGCCACGCTAGCGGGGTTAATGAGCGCAACGTTTCATCATGCACTAACCCCCGCTGCTCAAGAGGAGGTGGTAGTGGCTAGCGCAGCTAGCGGTTTAATGTGTGCTATTATGTGCGTTAAACCGCTAGCGTGGCTTGATAAAAGGAGCCCTAAAACAAAACTTTGGAACTGTACATATTAGGTGACTCCCACTTATTCCATCAGTCTTCTTTCAGTCTCCAGCAGGTGTGAGTGAGTTGTACCCATCTCCCTTGGTAGGGCTGTTGGAATTTGTTTAGAGCTTCTTGTCCCCTTTTTGGTGCCGGATTGAGCTTGGGTGGACCCTGTTTGGGGGTCCGTCAGACCTCAGGGGGGTGTCAAACCTGGCAGATTGCGTGCTGGGTCCCTCCTCCCTTTCCTCCACCTCCCCAACATTTTTTTTTAGAGGTGCCTCAGTAGTAAGCCTTGCCCCAAATTAAAGTAAGGCTTACTGCTTTGAGAGCCAGTGGAGTCTGTTCTGTGGGGGGGGGGGAAATAAAATCCTGAGGCAGTGCCCGTCTGAAGGGTTGCTTTTCCTTTAAATTTAATGTAAATTACTGTATTTTTCTTCTAACTGGCATTTTTTTTTAGTTAGGTCGCGCATGGAGCAATGAGCACTTTAGAAGGGAAAAAGTGCTCATTTTGCTCCAGATGCAAGGCACTCGTGGCCGCCCTGTGCAGATTTATTTTTTGCTTTGTGCAGAGCTTATTTTCAGGCGGCCGGGGGTTCTGTGGTGTGCCCAGAGGTCTTTGGAGGGGGGAGGTTGTTCCCTCCATGTCCCCTGTGGCTTTGCCCCCCTCTACTCCTTTACCGGCCCCTCCTCATCTCTCGTCCAAGTGCCTACGGGTGACCTGGGACGAACACTTGTGGTCTGAAGAACGTGTGGACCTGGATGGGGTCCTTGGGGAGATCTCCAGGATCCTCTCGAGGGGACGGCCGCTGGTAGCGGGGCCTTGGCTTTTCTGGCTATCAGCGATGAGGCGTCCCGTTATGCACCTTTTTTAGAGATACGAGCTCCCATATTTGATTCAACAGGTCTCCTCGGTGTTGCGTTTTGAGGAAGCACCTCCTGAGACCCCGCAGGTGGGGGACCCTCTTCTCTGGGAGAACCACTCTATGCCCCGCTCTTTTCCTATACATCTGGATATTCGGGATATTATTCTGGCGCAGTGGAATACGCCGGAAGTTCTTTTTTTGGTTTCGCGTTCTACGGCTTGTTTGTATCCCATCCCGGAGGGGGATAGGGCTACCTTGAAGTTGTCAGTGGTGGACGCGGTGGTCTCAGCTATTGCTAAATGGCATACCATGCCCATAGAGGGTGGTTCTGCCTTACAGGACTCTGAGGAGCATAAGTTGGAGACCATACTTAAATAGAACATAAGAACATAAGCAGTGCCTCCGCCGGGTCAGACCATAGGTCCATCCTGCCCAGCAGTCCGCTCCCGCAGCGGCCCAAACAGGTCACGACCTATCTGAATCACCAGAAGGGGCTCCCTTGCCACCTTGGTTTCTCATTGAAGTCCTATCTTCCCATCGAAGTCCTAACCCTCCGGTCTTGCACATGCACGACCTGATTGGGTTTCTATACTTATTACCTGGTTAGCTGTCTATACTTGTGTTACATCCCAGTACCTCTCTCAGTATCCTACGATCCCTTTATCCCTCAGAAATCCGTCCAATCCCTGTTTGAATCCCTGTACCGTACTCTGCCTGATCACTTCCTCCGGTAGCGCATTCCAAGTGTCCACGACCCTTTGTGTGAAAAAAAACTTCCTTGCATTTGTTTTGAACCTATCTCCCTTCAGTTTCTCCGAATGCCCCCTCATACCTGTTGTCCCCTTCAGCCTGAAGAATCTGTCCCTATCCACCCTCTCTTTGCCCCTCATGATCTTGAAGGTCTCTATCATATCTCCCCTGAGCCTCCTTTTTTTCAGAGAGAAGAGCCCCAGCCTATCCAACCTTTTGAATTTTGATGTCTCTGCCTTAGGTCTCCAGGCGGCTGTTTGTGGGGGACTCATGGCTTGGGCTGTGTTTCAGTGGGCCAAGCATGTTCTTGACCGTGAGTCTGATGACTGGTCCTTGGTGGATCAAGATGTGTCGAAGATTGAGATGACAGCCTCTTTCCTCTTGAACGCCCTCTTTGACTTGGTGCGGACGTCTGCCAAGTCTATGGCCTTTGGGGTGGTTGCACATCGTACTTTGTGGCTGCACGCTTGCTCAGCAGTTGCGGCATCCAAGACTAAACTCACAAAATTCCCTTTAAGGGGTCTTTTTTGTTTGGAGAGAAGTTAGTTCAGATTCTAACGGACTCTAAAGTTCCCTGCCTGCCAGAAGACCACGCCTGACAGGCTGGTAGGGGTGGCTTTGCTCTGGGGCATTTGCAGGATTTCCAAAGATACCGCATGGGGCTGCTACCTTCCCAACTTCTGGGTTTTCCCGGGGTCGTTTCTATCAGCGCATGCAGTCCTATGGGGGGCCTGTCGGGGGGCTGGGACTCCCTCCACCGGTTTCTCCGCAGCAGATTCTGCCCAATGACTCCTTGCTGGTGCCCATGGTTCCGGTGGGTGCCCGGCTGCGTGAGTTTTCTCTGCGGTGGGCAGAGATCACGTCCTATCCGTGGTCCTGGAGGTGATTTGGGACAGTTACGCTGTGGAGTTAGATCTCAAAGCTGTAGTTCCAGTGCCCCCTCAGGAGTATGGCACCGGCTGGTACTCAATTTACTTTATGGTGCACAAGAAAGAGGGGACCTTTTGGCCCATCTTAGATTTGAAAGCGGTCAATAGGGCTCTAAAAGTTCCATCTTTTTGCAAGGAGACACTGCAGTCGGTAATATTGGCGGTTCAGCTGGGGGAATATCTAACCTCTCTCGACCTGACGGAGGCCTACTTGCATGTTCCAATTCAGGCCTCCCATCAGCGTTTCCTTTGCTTTGCGATCTTGAGCCAGCACTATCAATTCTGTGTGTTTCACTTTGGTCTGGCCATGGCTCCGCAGACGTTCACCAATGTTATGCTGGTCATCATGGCGGTACAGCACAAGGAGGGCATTATAGTGCATCCCTATTTGGAAGACTGGTTGATTCGCGCAAAGTCATTCCAGGAGAGCACCTGGGCCACGGCTCGGGTAGTGGAGTTCTTGCAGTTGCTGGGATGGGTTGTCAACCTTGCCAAGAGCTGGTTGGCTCCCTTGCAGTGCCTGGAGTATCTTGGGGTTGTGTTTTGACACCTTGGGGGAAGGTCTTTCTCCCAGAGGCCTGGTAAGCAAATTGCAGTCCCAGATTAACCTGCTTATGGTTTTCCAGTGTCCTCGGGCGCAGCATATCCTCCAAGTCTTGGGGTCTATGGCAGCTTCCCTGGATGTAGTGAGGTGGGCTTGTGCTCATATGCGTCTTCTTTAGTATGCTCTACTTTGGAGGTGGTCGCCCCAAGGCACAGTCTGGATCTCCCTGTTCCTCTGAGGGGCTTAGTTCGCTGCAGTCTTTGTTGGTGGCTCCAGTCCTCCCATCTAATTCAAGGGGTGAGTCTGGATCTGCCCCAGTGGCAATTACATCAATGGCGCATTTTGGAAAGAAATTAAGACTGCGTTGTTTGACAGATTCATTTCCTAAACAGAAGTCATACTAAATTTAATAATTCTATATTGACTATCCTTGAGAAATATGTTGTATTTTTACTATTTGTATTTTGTAAATCGCTGATTGTCCATTTCTCTTCAGTGTAAACCGCCAGAAGTCGTATGATTGTGGCGGTATAGAAGAATAAAGTTATATTATGTTATGCTTCTCATGGATGCCAGTCTTCTTGGTTGTGGAGCTCAGGATACCTGGTCCACAGAGGAGGTGTCCTGGTAGATCAATGTTCTGGAGACCAGAGCCATCCATCTGACGCTGTTAACCTTCCACTCCTTCTTGATGGGCAAGTCAGTCCGAGTTCTCTCGAAGTAGAGCATACTAAAGAGGTCGCATATGAGCATGAGCCCACCTCACTAAGTCCACGGCGGTGGCCTATGTCAATCAGGGGGGCACCAAGAGCACTCTGGTGGCGCAGGAGGTGGCTATGCCCATGGTCTGCTAATTTTCTTTCTTTTAGCCTCTCCAGATCGGTATAGCACCCCACCTTGTCTGTTGTCGTGTTGTTCTTGCGTGAAGATTTTGCTTTTTCTGTAGGTTCTAGTATTTTTCTAGGGCCGGGGAGATCAAAGAACAGCGGCTGTGGCTCGGCTGGCATAGCTGGCAAGCTATGGGGACCTTTGACATTTTGCATTTGCTCCTTTGCATTTTCCAACAGCATTCAGGTTTTCTTTGTTGTTACTCCTGTTCAGAATACTGTTGTTTTTTTTTTTGTTTATAATTCTTAGTTCTGCTTGGCTAGTCAGCAGACTGATGGAATAAGGGGGAATCACCTATTATGAGTTCCAAAGTTTTGTTTGTCTTCACCTGTTGGTCATGATGAGATCTGTAAGATCTATAGCTATACTGGTCTAGGGAGGCTAAAAGAAAATTAGCAGGTAAGAACCTAATTTCTCCATCTTATATTTACAATATAATATAATCTTATATATACAATATATAATGGTCAACCACAAAATTAAAGTACACAAAGTACACTGTATGCTTCTCAACATTATTTCCTACCAAAACACATGGCTTTGGTCACACATGCAGAACACACATAACCCCTATGCAAATACAGGACCATAGATTAAAAGTACTGATATATACAAACAAAACCCTAAGATGCCAGACTCTACATGCAGTACAACATCATAGAAATAGAAAGAAATTAATTTCTTCCTGGACAGTGCAAAATATAAACAGCGGGTATAAATTCTCAAAACTGACGCACTTCAATCGCTAAATTGAATAACATCATTTTCCCTACCTTTGCTGTCTGGTGATTTTATTTTTCTAATCATCATTTCATAGTCTGATTTCACTTCCTTCTGTCTGTGCACTTAACTTTGTTTCCAGGGAATTCTTTTTT
This sequence comes from Geotrypetes seraphini, assembly GCF_902459505.1. Classification (NCBI taxonomy): domain Eukaryota; kingdom Metazoa; phylum Chordata; class Amphibia; order Gymnophiona; family Dermophiidae; genus Geotrypetes; species Geotrypetes seraphini. The sequence continues at coordinate 95,690,672 of NC_047093.1, read as the reverse complement.
TGTTTGAAATAATTTTTATTAAACAGAAAAGCACTGAACAGCCAAAGAAAACAGTACAATACAGACATGGCAAGGTAGTAGCAAAACAGCATATCAGTCAGGGGAGCTCCCCCCCAAAGGAAGGAGAGACAAACCCCACGAGGCCCCGAAAAAACAAAACAAAAGCCACCCCAGCTTAGTCTGCATAAGAAAGAAGCACAGAGTGCAATCAAGCTGGGCAGTACATTTCAACATTTTACAATAAACAAAACCCGCAAAAGAAACACAAGAGAAGAAGCCCCCAACATCCAGCCAGCTCACACACCACAACAACCATACCCCAGTCATACCATCCGCACACTCACACATAGCAACCAGCCAAGCAAACGAAGAAACAAACAAACAAACAGCCCCCCTCCCCCTCCCAGTCCAGTGGAAGTGAATGTGAATAGGGGCAAGGCACACCCAGTCACAGAGAGCCAACCTCCAATATGGTAGCATCCCAGAGAGATCAATACAGGCGCCGGGACGCCGACATCGGTTCCGGGCAAGTGCGAAGCTCCCATCGAGCCACTTTGAGCAAGGAGCGCTTCCATCCTATCACCTCAGGCGCACTGGCATCCATCCAAAGACGGAGCACACCGCGCTTGGCCACCAACAGTGCAGTGTACAAAAAGCGCCAGTGTTCCGAACTCAGGCCTTGATCTAACACCTCCTCCTTGCACCCCAGGAGAATAAGTAAATAGGACCACTGAAAAGGCAGGTGCACAACCCGAGCCAAGAAATCCAACACCCCATTCCAGTAAGTCCCCAGCTGCGGACATTCTAGTAACATGTGTACAAGGGTACCACGCATACGCTGACATTTAACACATATATCGGATCCCCAAAGGCCCGCCCTCCTGCCCCGCACCCTGGTGAAATATGTGCGGTGTAGTATTTTGAATTGTATTTCCTGCAGGGAGACACTCCGGGCCCCCCTGGGGATGCTAGAAAAACAGGCCACCAACATCTCAACCCCGACCGGCTCCCCCAGCTCCTCAGTCCATTGAGAAGCTAAACCAAGGAGCCGAGCGTCCGGTCGCTCCGCCCGGGCCATCCTATACCAAGTGGAGAGAGAATTCAAAGAGGCAGGGAGAGAGAGAAAGATGTGGTCAACCTTCAGGAAACGATAGCCAGTTGGGGCGCACCTCCGAGAGGCCTCATAAAAGTGACGCAGCTGTAAATAAGCAAAGAAAGGCATATCAGGGAGAGACCAGCGACGGCGGAGGTCAGCAAGGGGAGGGAAAGTCCCATCCACAGATGCCGAAGAGTCAACGTGCCCCAAACAGAAACAAGTGCCAAAGCTGGTCTCCAGGCCACGCGCTCCACCAACACCCGGCGGGAACGCGGGGTTACCCCGAACAAATTGAAAAGCCCAGTGGTCCCGCGTTCCCCCTCCTATCCGGCGTCGCCACCAGAGCAGCGCGCGCCGCAGCGGATCCACCCAAAGAGAATTACAGCCCGTCCTGGGGCGCCGCCACCTAGGGACATCAAGACAAGCCAGCGCGCTGTGCGGGGCCACCCAAGAATCAAACAGGCCCGGGGGAGCAAATCGATAACCGAGCGTGTAAAGTTCATGCACCCAGCGCATCAGAGCCGCCACATTATATAACCGGAGATCCGGAAGCGCTAAACCACCTCGGTCTCTGCTCTGCATGAGTCTCCAGAACCCAACGCGGGCCCTCCGACTCCACCAGATAAAAGAACCAACAAAGGACCTGTAGGCCCTCTCCTCTGCCGCCCGCAGCCACAGAGGAATCATCTGTAAAGGATAAAGAATCTTGGGCAACAGAACCATTTTCACTAAGGCACTACGACCAAAGAGCGACAAAGGGAGGTCCCCCCATCGATGACAAGCATCCCGAAGCTGAGCAAGGCGATTCACAATGTTGCTCCGATAAACCACGGCCCAGTCAGCGCTAAGGAAGATCCCTAGGTATTTAAGCTCCCCCACCGCCCAACGAAAAGGGAAAGTGGGCAGAGCTCGTGATGCACAAGGCAAAGTGACAGGGAGCGCCTCAGACTTACTGAAATTAATACACAGTCCGGAAAAAGCCCCGAAGAGTCAATAAAGGAAGTTATGCAAGGAATGGAAACCCGGGCATTGCCTACAAAGAGCAGCATATCATCCGCAAACATGGTGATCTTACAGAGCTCTGCACCCACTTGAATGCCCTCTACTCCCGGGGCGTCTCGGATCTTAGCCACCAGCAGTTCAAGCGAAAGTATAAATAACAACGGCGACAAAGGACACCCCTGCCGGGTCCCTCTCCGCAAAGGAAAAGGAGCCGTGCGCTGACGATTAATAAGGAGCTGAGCAGTAGGAGCCGTATACAAACGGACCACCCAGTCATGAAACGAGCCGGTGATGCCAAAGCGCCGCAAAACCCAGAAAAGGTAAGGCCAAACAACTTTATCAAAGGCCTTTTCGGCGTCCAAACTAGCCAGCAAATCGTCCCCAGGGCGTCCCCTGCCCTCCCTCAGAGCCACCAGCGCCTTGAGAATGTTAGCTGAGGAAAAACTACCAGGCACAAAACCCACCTGGTTAGATTGTACAAGCAAAGGGACAACCTGAGCCAGCCGCTTAGCCAAAATAGCCGTAAGAAGTTTCATGTCTTGATTAAGCAAGGATATGGGTCTATAAGAGCCCACCAGTGTGGGATCCTTGCCCGGTTTAGGAAGCACCACGACGTGAGCATGGTTCTGCTCCGGGAGAATACTATCCGAGGCCTGCATATTACCAAACATAGCGCATAAGGCAGGGCCCACATGATGTTGTAAGATCTTATAAAACTTGGGCCCCATGCCATCCGGTCCTGCAGCCTTAGCGAGTTTCAAACGTCTGATAGCCGTGGAAATCTCCCGACAAGTGATAGGGGCATTGAGTAATTCGCGGTGCGCCTCAGAGACATATGGAAGATTCAAGTCCCGAAAGAAAAGGTCACGAGCCTCAGTATTATACGCGCCTGCACTATACAGGTCGCTATAAAAACGTACAAATTGGGACTGGATAGCCGCCTCCGTCCGATGCGACACATTAGAAGAGTCCGGGATATGGGAAACGCGCGCTGCACGACGGAATGGCCGAACCAGGTTGGCCAGAAGCTTCCCCGCCCGATTGCCCCACCTATAAAGTTGAAACTGGTAAACATCAAGATGAGTTAAAGCCCGCTCAGAGAGAATGGCGTCAATCTGTTTTCGCAAACGGAGATACGACTGTCGAGCTTCCTCAGAGCTGTGCCGCAGATGATAAAACCGGCATTCCCTCATTTGTTTTGCCAGCGACGTAAGTTCAGCATCCCGTAGCTTGCGCTTGCGAATAGAGTAGGCTATAATACAACCACGTAGATAAGCCTTCGCCGCTTCCCAAAACACGGTATCCGAGACCTCGGTCCCTTCATTCGTCTGCTTATACTTAGACCATTCCTCAATGAGATAGGTGTGAAATTCCGTGTCTAAATACAGGGAGGGGTTAAAACGCCAAATGCGATCAACGAGGGAACCGCTCCCCCACTTGAGAGACAATGATACAGCAGCATGATCACTAAAAGGAACATCCAATATGTGGGTACGCACCATCCGTCCAATGGAACGAGAGGGGAGTAAAAAATAGTCCAGACGGGAGTGACAGTGATGAACCCCCGAAAAAAAAGTGAAATCCACCTCCCCAGGATGGTAAACCCTCCACACATCCTGGAGGTCCAACTCCTCCATCAGGAAATTCACCCCCTTATGCTCATTATCCGCCGCCACTGGTCTCGGGGGCTTACAATCAATGTAAGGATCGCTAGTGATGTTGAAATCCCCGCCCACCAAGAGTTCATAATTCGGTAACGCTATCAAGTGGGCCAAGAGAGTAGAGAAGAAAGAGGGAGTGTAGACATTTGGAGCGTAAACATTGCAGAGCACCACAGGTCTGTCAGACAAAGTCCCCACCCAGATAACAAAGCGGCCCTGAGGATCCCGGATAACCCTGTAGGTGACCGCTACAACCGCCTTGTGGATGAGAATAGCCACCCCCCTCTGCCTGGAAGAATAAGAGGATGCCACCACTTCCCCTACCCAGTCACGCTGCAACTTCTGATGTTCACAGGCCGTGAGGTGAGTCTCCTGTAGAAAAGCCACAGAGACTTTTTCCTTCTTCAAGAATGACAGGACCTTGGTGCGCTTCACAGGAGAGTTGATGCCTGCCACGTTCAACGTGAGACACACCAAGTCAGCCATAGCCATGGGAAGTACCCAGCACCAATGCCCAATCCCAATGAAGCATCGCACTATCCCTGAGGGTCTCCCAGCCGAACCCCCAAGAACAATCAATAGAGTTCCTAACCCTCCACTGAACTAAAGAACCTCCCCCCCGCAGCCAAACCCCCCCTCCCCGCCCCAGATCAACACCACTCAAACATCCACACCCAAGCACACCCCACACAAACAATCCACAGCCCACCAGACACACAATGCCCCATCCATTCGTCCTCCCGCTCCTCCCTCCCAACCCCAACCAGCAACCCATCCATCCCCTCCCCACCCACAGTAAAAACATATTACTGAAAGCCCCCCCAACTCCCTCACGCAAAAAGACCCAGAAAGCCTCAAAAACCTCCCTACCCCCAACAGCAACCCCCCCCAACACAAACATGCCCAAGGGCAACAGAATCAGCATTAGTCCAAAAAAAGCAAACAAGGGGCAAAGGTCGAAATACCAGACACCCAATTTCAGGATCCCTGTGGTCACAAAAAGAAACAGCATCATAGTCCAGGGACCCGGAAGGGAAGGTCCTGTGCAGGTGTCAAAACGGAAATGGCAGCAGGCATAACAGGGTAATACACCTGTAAACTCCCCCCAAAAAGGGCCAGGAACACCATCCCGGTAGACAGGAAGGCAGCCCAGATCCCAGGCCTAAGCACAGTCATCCCCCAAAAACAGCAAACAGGGTAGCCATTAAACTGACAAAAAGTCAAGGCTGGCCCCATAACCCTAGAGCCCCCACATCACTGAAACAGAGGGCAAAGGCTCAAGACTGTCCAGCCCCCAGTCCAGGTGTATAGTCTCCAGGGAGGTCAAAATCTGAAGAGAGTCTTAGGGAAATCAAAGCAAATCTTCTTAGGGCATCGGAGGTACAGGCGCCAGAGATCTTATATAGGCCTGTAGCGCCTCCACATCTTCACATGTCTTCGGTCCCCCGGCCTCAAAGACCCGGACCCGTGCAGGATATTGCACGAAATGGAGGCCTCTGTTGTGGAGTTCGGTGCAATAAGGCGCCAGGGCGCGCCGGCAAGCAGCCACTTCGACGGAGTAGTCGTTGAAGAGCAGGATCTTAGTGCCCGCATGCTCCAGCGCGCCCTTTTTTCTGTACAAAGCCATGACCTGGGCCTTGTCAGCAAAGTTCAAATACCTGGCAATAACAGGTCGTGGCCTGCCTGTGCCCTCCCGACGCAGGCCCAGGCGATGTACCCTCTCCACCAAGGTGCGTGACCCTTCCGGCGTGAAGCCCACCGCTCCAGGAAGCAACATCTCCACCAGCTCTCGCAGCTCAGCGTCTCGGATGGTCTCCGCCAGGCCCACCAGTCGAATATTGTTGCGGCGGCCGCGGTTCTCCTGGTCCTCAAGCCGCTCGTGGAGGGTCGCGCACTGAGCCTGCAGGGCCTGAATCTGCGTCTCCAGCACCCCAGAACGATCCTCCTGGGCAGCGATGCGGGACTCCGCGGTCTGGAGACGCTGACCATGACGCTCCAGGCAATCCCGAACATCCTCTACAGTTGCCTGGAGCTTAGTGAGCCGTTCATCAATCGCCGCAGAAATGGTCCGGGTTAGCTCCTTAACCGCGTCGTCTTGGAGCAGCACTCTCGGCGGGGTTGCAGAGCTGGACGCCATCTTGAGAGCCCCGTGCACACGCTGAGCCCGAGTCGGCCGCGGGGTCTTAATGGGCATAACTTGCCTATAATCCACTGCAGAGAACCGCCGAAGCAGTTACTAGCACCACAAAGCGCTCCGCCCCACCAGAAATCAAAGAAATAATAAAGGCAAAGCAGGATGGTTGAAACAAGCGAAAATTAGAGCGCGAGGGGTCGGAGCACGAGCAGGGAGCCGCTGCTCAGCTCAACGTCATCACGTGACCCCCCATGGAATTCTTATCCATTTGCTATTTTTCTCTCCTTCACTTTCTGCCCTACATCCATCTTTCCAGAAGACATATAACTGACCATGTAAATAAGACAAGCCTTTGAAGTGTGATCAAGAAATATTGTATAAAATTACTCAGAGATGTGAAACTCTGAAAAGAAGGCTACAAAACCTCCCTTGGGTAAAGAGTTTACCTTCCAGTCATTGTTATTCTATAAATTCTTATATGTCTTTTGGATTTTGACTCTTTCTGACCTAGTGTTTGTCAAATAATATCCCTGAACGTAATTCAGTAACTACATCCATCTTTGGCATTAACTTTTAACATTCAGTCTTCTTCCATTTTTCTGCTTTCTTCTCAAAATCTATCTATTTTTCCATGTCTTCCCTTCCCATTTATCTATGTTTATCCCAGGACAAGCAGGCAGCTTATTCTCACAGATAGGTGATGTCATCCACAGAGCCCTGGTATGGACAATGCAAAAGTGTACCGTCACTTTAACTTCTTTAGAAGTCTCGAGACCGCTCGTACTGCGCATGCATGCCCATACCACCAGTACCTTTCCGCCTGACCTCAGCTTGCAGGATCATCAGTTCTTAGTCTTCCATGAAGCTAAGAAGTTGTGTTTTTGGAGTGTCTCCAAATGCACGTTTTTTTCCTTACCTACTTGTCCCTTTTCTTACATATTTCCTTAATTATTTTGTTTCCCTAGTTTAATTTGTTTCCTTCAAATTTTCATTTTTTTGTTTCTTTGGGGCCTTCGGGCTCTTCTCAGCCTTTTTGCCACCTCTCCTAGTTGACTTCTTAGCTTTTTTTACTGAATTGATGTCAGGCAGGGAGGCACTGGCGCATATGCGGTATGGGTGGTTTCAAGACTTCTGAGAAGTTTAGTGACAGTATACTTTTGCACTGTCCGTACAGGGGCTCCATGAATGATGTCATCCATCTGGGAGAATATCTGCCTTCACCTGTTACAGGTAAGTGACTGTGCTATGCCTGGAGATATTCAGTTTATTCTTAATGCAATCTGAATAGAACTCCTTGGGGTATTTGCAGGTTAGAAGATTGGATTGTGATTGCATCTCAGTCCTTTAAAAACGAGTTAGCATGCAGTATTAAAAGTTACTGATGAATTTACTTTCAATTGTGTATCTTTGTTCTTGGCTAATGATAATGATGGTTAACTTGGGGGATTTTTCCCCATGTTAAATCTCTTGGTTTTGCAGCTGGCAAGGAGTGGTGATAGAACCTGAGCAGAATGCAGAGCTTCCTTTCACTAAAGTAGTGGAACCATATAAACCTGCACCAGTGGTTATAAATGGGCAGAAAGAGCCAGGTATTGCAGTAGACTTCTCATATTACCATGTAGTATTAAGGGAGCAGAAAGCATGCTTTGTTGTGTACCCTCTTATAGTTGTTCAGGAATGAATCAGTAATTACTCTGTAGGCACAATAGGAATTTAGAGATTTTGACCACCTGTATGAAATTTGCCTTCTGCCAGAATACCAAAGATTCCTGTTGTAAATGTCAGCCTTCCTTGAGGCCTTTAGTCTATAATTTCTTTCAGAGATAATTTTAGGCTAATAGGTCGAGATCAGGGGTAGGCAATTCCGGTCCTCGAGAGCCATAGGCAGGTCAGGTTTTCAGGATATCCACAATAAATATGTATGAGATAGATTTGCATCTCAATGAGGCAGTGCATGTATATCCATCTCATATATATTCATTGTGGATATCCTGAAAACCTGACCTGTCTGTGGCTCTCGAGGACTGGAATTGCCTACCCCTGGTCTAGATTACCATGTCCTCCAAAAACTCTCTTCTCCGAGTTAACAATGTTGCTATGTTTATGTGATTTGGTCTGTGCTCCAGAGGTTATATTTGCTCTGTGAATTCTGATTCACTGATTTGATTTTGATTCTTTTGGATCTGCCCTTCATATTTCACCAAAAGCTTTTTCCTTTTGACCTTAATGGAATGTGAAATACAGTTAAATGCGTGTTCTCATGGAACATGAAAGGCATCATTTTTTTCTTCACAAGTGAGCACATGTATATACAAAGCATGCTTCCTTATCTATGCCTGACCAGTCCAATTGAATGCCATTATCTTGAAATCATTCGGCCCAGATCCTAGTGGTGCATAGACAGAGTCCAGGGGACACTGAGGGCTAAGACCCTTTGGGACTGTTTCCTCTACCCCTTTGGGAACATGCTAGAGGGCTAGAATTGGTGGATGCCATCTCAGAGTCCAGTGTTTCTAAATCTGGTGGTGCTGGGTCCCTTATGGAATTTTGTGGCTGCAATGCCTACCGTCATCTTCTAATCTTGGGGGGGTGGGGGGAGCAGAGATGAATTTTCTGAATGCTGGCCAATTAAAGTTTTTGAAAAAGGAAGAAAAAATTCAGTGCAGTCTCTAGCCCGCCTCCTGATTCCCCCCCCCCTCCCTAGTTTTGTGTCAATTGAGAGCTTGGTCAGGGAGTCTAAAGACATCACACTCCCCTTTCTTTCCCTCCATTTCTTTCCAGTATAAAAACATAAGAATAGCCTTACTGGGTCAATACAATGGTCCATCTAGCCCAGTATCCTGTCTTCACGGTGGCCAATCCAGGTCACAAGTACCTGGCCAAAACCCAAATAATAGCAACATTCCATGCTATCAATCCAGGGCAAACAGTGGCTTCCCCCATGTCTGTCTCAATAGCAGACCATGGACTTTCCCTTCAGGAACTTGTCCAAACCGTTTTTTTTAAACCAGCTACGTTAACTACTCTACTACAGGTTCCAGAGCTTAACAATTCTCTGAGTGAAACAAATTTCCTCCTATTGATTTTAAAAGTATTTCCCTGTAACTTCATTGAGTGTCCTCCTAGTCTTTGTAATTTTTGGTGTTGTAAAAAAATCAATCCACTTGTACCTGTTCTACACAACTCAGGACTTTCTAGACTTAAACTTGTATCTTCTCTCAGCCATCTGTTTTCTAAGCTGAAGAGCCCTGACTTCTTTAGTCTTTTCTCATATGAGAGGAGTTCCACCCCTTTATCTTGGTTGCACCTCTTTGAACCTTTTCTTGTTCCTCTATATCTTTTTTTGAGATAAGACAACCAGAACTAAATGCAATACTCAAGTTGAGGTTGCACCATGGAGCAATACAGAGCTTAGTCTTGTTTACCATACCTTTTCTAATTATTCCTAGCATCTTGTTTGCTTTTTTGGCCGCTGCTGCACATTGGATGGAAGATTTCAGCGTATTGTCTACAGTGACACCTAGAAATTTTTTCTTTGATGCTGGCCCCCAAAGTAGACACTAGCATCTGTTAACTATGATTTGGGTTATTCTTCCCAATGAGCATCACTTTGCATTTTTCCACATTAAATTTCATCCGCCATTTGGATGCCCAGTCTTCCAATTTCCTAAGCCGCGGCCACGGCAAACCAGGAGCCCCCGATTTGCCGAAAACTCGAAAACTAGTAAAAACAACAAAAAAGAGCACAGCGACTTCCGAACTGAGTAAAAATAAGAAGCCGCGGTGCAAGAAAGGCACGAAGAAAAAACGCAGAGAAGAGAGACGGGGCTTTCTGGCTCCGTGGAAAACTAAGAACTGAAGACCACGAGGAAGGAACGCGCCCTCTAGAGGAGGGGACGTGTCCTCTAGTGGAGCGGGAAGGCACACACGTGTGGTACAGCACTAGCAAACTTTGAGATCTTCAATCAAGTTTGCTTGAAAAGCTGTCCGTGACGGGGCTCCGTGGATGACGTCACCCACATGTAGAGAATATCTGCCTGCTTGTCCTGGATAACACCTGTTACGGTAAGTAACTGTGCTTTCTTCCCAATGAGCATCACTTTGCATTTTTCCACATTAAATTTCATCCGCCATTTGGATGCCCAGTCTTCCAATTTCCTAAGATCTGCCTAAGTAAGGGGAAAGTTCCCCTGGACTGGAAATTAGCTAATGTCGTTCCTCTGCATAAAAAGGGTTGCAGAGCAGAGGCTGCGAATTATAGACCAGTGAGTCTCACATCAATAGTGTGCAAACTCATGGAAACACTAATTAAAAGCAAATTGGACACGATCTTGAATGAAGGGAATCTTCGGGATCCCAGTCAGCATGGATTCACCAAGGGTAGGTCCTGCCAATCCAATCTCATCAGCTTCTTTGACTGGGTAACAAGAAAGTTGGACTTGGGAGAGTCTTTGGACGTCGTGTACCTGGACTTCAGTAAAGCTTTTGACAGTGTCCCCACACTGCAGGCTGCTAAGCAAGATGGAATCGATGGGGTTAGGAGAGACACTAACTGCATGGGTCAATGATTGGCTGAGTGGCAGACTTCAGAGGGTGGTGGTTAATGGTACCCTCTCTAAAACATCAGAGGTGACCAGTGGAGTGCCGTAAGGCTCGGTCCTCGGTCCACTCCTTTTCAACATATTCATAGGGGATCTGACTCAAGGGCTTCAAGGTAAAATAACACTCTTCGCCGATGACGCCAAACTATGTTATATAGTAAGTGAATGCAGTTTACAGAATTATATGGCTCAGGACCTGCTTACATTGGAAAGTTGTTCCTCAACCTGGCAGCTAGGCTTCAATGCTAAGAAATGTAAGGTCATGCACCTCGGAAGCGGAAATCCATGCAGGACGTACTTCTTGAATGGAGAAACTTTAACTAGGACTTCAGCAGAACGAGATTTAGGAGTAATCATCAGTGCAGACATGAAAACTGCCAATCAAGTGGAGAAGGCTTCATCTAAGGCAAGGCAGATATTGGGTTGTATCAATAGAAGTTTCGTCAGCCGAAAGCCTGAAGTCATAATGCCGTTGTACAGGGCCATGGTGAGACCTCATCTGGAGTACTGTGTGCCATTCTGGAGGCCACATTACAGTAAAGATGTGCGCAGAATTGAATCGGTTCAGCGGACAGCCACCAGGATGATCTCGGGGCTCAAGGGTCTCTCGTACGAAGAGAGACTGAACAAATTGCAGCTCTACACTCTCGAGGAACGTAGGGAGAGGGGAGACATGATTGAAACATTTAAGTACCTCACGGGACGTGTCGAAGTGGAAGATGATATTTTCTTTCTCAAGGGACCCTCGGCCACAAGAGGGCATCCGCTCAAACTCAGGGGCGGAAAATTTCATGGCGACACCAAAAAGTATTTCTTCACAGAGAGAGTGGTTGATCATTGGAACAAGCTTCCAGTGCAGGTGATCAAGGCAGACAGCGTGCCAGACTTTAAGAATAAATGGGATACCCATGTGGGATCCCTACGAGGGTCAAGATAAGGAAATTGGGTCATTAGGGCATAGACAGGGGGTGGGTAAGCAGAGTGGGCAGACTTGATGGGCTGTAGCCCTTTTCTGCCGTCATCTTCTTGTTTCTATGCCTGCAATTTTTCAGTCTGCATGTGTTTTAACAGCTGTGAACAGTTTAGTGTCTGCAAATTTAATCTCTTTACTCATTCTAATTTCCAGATCATTTATAAATAAAAGACCTGGAAATTGGATACGACGAGTGAGATGATTAAATTTGCAGACGATATGAAGTTATTCAGAGTAGTGAAGATGCAGGAGGATTGCGAAGACCTGCAAAGTGACATAAACATGCTCGAGAAATGGGCTGCGACATGGCAAATGAGATTTAATGTAAGGTGATGCATGTCGGTAACAAAAATCTTATACACGAATACAGGATGTCCGGTGCAGTACTTGGAGAGAACCCTCAGGAAAGAGACTTGGGAGTACTGGTTGACAAGTCAATGAAGCTGTCTGCGCAATGTGCAGCGGCAGCAAAAAAGGTGAACAGAATGCTAGGAATGATTAAGAAAGGGATCACGAACAGATTGGAGTAGGTTATTATGCCGCTGTACCGGGCCATGGTTCGCCCTCACCTGGAATACTGTGTCCAGCACCGGTCGCCGTACATGAAGAAGGACACAGTACTAATCGAAAGGGTCCAGAGAAGACCGACTAAAATGGTTAAGGGGCTTGAGGAGTTGCTGCACAGTGAGAGATTAGAGAAACTGATAACCAATTTCTAATTCACACCTGAACAATGCCTCCTATCACATGACTCTCTGTCTCAGGAGACTCTCAAGAGGAAATTTGTCAAAAGCTTTCTGAAAATCTAGATACACTACATAAACCAGCTCACCTTTATCCACATATTTATTCACACCTTCAAAGTAGTCAAGCAAATTGGTGAGGCAAGACCTCCTTTGGCTGAACACATGCTGACTCTGTCCCACTAAATCATGTTCTACTAGTACTACTGTTTACATGTACACAAGAGTCCGTACATTAGGCGATCAATCCATGCTTGTGATCCACTTGCATAAGCTTATCAATCACATCTTTCAGCTCCTCCTCCTTCATAAGTGGAGTATAGCTCCCTCTTCAGTTTTTCTTCTGCAAGTGAACCAAGAAGAGTTGTTCTGATTTGCTCTGTTCAGTTTTTATTATTTTCAGGACTTTTGGTGCCAGAGGACCCCATATCTGGGGCTGTTCTACCTGAAAGGGAATGCAGACTCTGCGAGGGTGGATTGCTGCTTGCAGGGTAACCCACAGGTGTACCTGAAGAGCCATCCTGCTTTGTGTTCATTCCTCTGGGAACCTACTCACTTTCTGATTTATTAGAGGTTTTGGGTTTCAGGAAGCTAGCTGCATTTTATTTTCCCCCGTCACACAGCAAGGATGTGGGTGTTGAGCCTTTAGTCGGTTCTGGTCCAACTGGCAGCCTGAAGATTTTGTCTGGACTGTTTCACAAGGATTTTAGGTAGAAAATTCTCTCCACTTCAGTCAGGCTGAAACAAAATTGACACAGGCAGGCACCAGCAGCAGCATTGAGAGTACAGCTCATTATTCCCTATAGGGAAAATCAGAGGGGGGTTTGAAAAAGTTGAATTTAAGTGTTTCTGGGGCCAGAGATAGGGCCTCCTTCCCAAATCCCTTTCTCTGAATTTACCTTTCAGGGGAACTCCCACGGGCTGTTTTGGCATGATTTTTCTGGCAGTGTCCATCTTGGATTTTAAACAATCATTTTTTTTTTTCTAAAGCCTCTATCTGCCTCAAAACCCTTTGATTTAGCTGAAAATCAAATGGGATGGACTCTTCAGGCTGTTCTGCCCCTGTATCATGCCAGCTTTGTGGTGGATGGTCAGCCAAGGAGCAACTGTGTACTGCATGTGAGAGAGGGGCAGGAGCTTTGGGCTCCGAGCCCTCTAGGTCTTGGGAGCTGCCATTTAAAACTAAACATGTTCAGAACTGAGTTACTTATCCTTCCGCCTAAACCTATATCTCATCTCCCTCCACTCTCTATCTCAGTGGATAACACACTCATCCTCCCCATCTCGTCATCTTTGACTCTTTTCTCTGCACAAATCAACAGACTGCCAAAACTTGTTGCTTCTTTCTCTATAACATCACCATTATCTGATCTTTCCTCTCTAAGCACATTACCAAAACTTTTATCTACTCCCTCATCATCTCTTGCCTAGACTATTGCAACCAGCACTGGCCTCCTGCGTAACCATCTCTTTCCCCTTTAATCCATTCAGAATATTGCTGCATGACTTATTTTCCACCAGAGTTGCTATGCTCACATCACCCCTTTGCTGAAGTCACTTCACTGGCTCCCCATCCACTTCTGTATACATTTGAAACTCCTCATATTGACCTATAGGTGTATTCATTCTTTAGCTCTTCAATATCTCTCGTCTCTTGTCTTTCCCTACACTCCTCCCTGGGAGCTCATTAGGCAAATCTCTTCTGTCTGTAACCTTCTCTTCTATTGCCAACTCCAGACTGTGCCCTTTCTCTTTTGCTGCCTGGAATAAACTGCCTGAATCAGTAAGTCCTGGAACTATTCAAATCCAAAGTTTGAAAATGCATTTAACTCATGCTCCTTCCCCCCCCCCCCCCCCCCCGCCAAGCACCCTGCGTAACTCCCTAAGCCCCTACATGTTCTGTTGTCTATTAATTTTAGATTGTAAGCTCTACTGAGAAGGAATCATCTTAAATATGTTGTTGTACAGTGCTGCAAAGGCCTGTAAGTACTGTAGAAATGTTAAATAGTAGTGGGGGGGGGGCGTGTGGTAGAGAGAACACCCCTTCTGGAGTCCTCAAATAGTGAAGGTACAAAACACAAATGCGTGAACACTGTGGAGCCCAAGAGAAGCCAGGCCTTGGGGCTTCCTGTTCAAGGATTTACTCAAGAATTTGTGTATCTTCTGTGGAAAGCTTATTTGATGGCCCCAAGATGCATGCGCTGCCTGGGGGTATCCCAGTATCAGACTAGGGAGAGATGCCTCCTCTGTCACAGAGGAAGCTGGCTCCCAGCCTGTGTGACCAAGCAGAGAAGGGTTGGGAGGATTGGAGATCAGACTCCATCCGGTTCCCTGTCAGGGACCGGGTGTTGAGGTATTTGCTGCCCTCAACCAGGGAGATGATCTGTCAGTGCAGCAACTGTTCAAGTTGGCTACCATCTCGCATGTCATTATGGATGCATTCAGAGAGTTGGAGCCTCCGCAGCCTTCCACCTCACAGTGCACGGTCATGAGCGACATAAATGCTCCGACCACCTTTTTTCCCTCACATCCGGACATCATCTTGCTGGTCACAGACAATGAGAGACTCCAGAAGGCTCCCCGAAGGTGGCAAAAACTATATCCAAACTTTTTACCCTATGGCTCTGGAATTTCAGCAGTTGTGTAGTCAGCTGAAGGTGGATTTCACTGAGACTCAAGTAACTTAAGCATACCTCCCTCCTTAATGAGGGAGGGGTGATGTTAAAGGATGCTCAAAATCGCAAGGTGGACATGGTGTTTAAGAGGCAATTCTCTCGGACCACTGAACTCTAGCTCTTATTCGAGAGGATCACAAGATTGAGTTTTATCGCTTTCCTTCAGATCTGCCGGATGGCTCGAAAAAGAGGCCAGGGTGCAGTGATGTTGCAAAGACTGTTGAACATTCAAGCCATAGAACCAGTTCCTTTTTTTGTTTGTTTATATATATTTATTGAATTTTTTTCAATATAATCAAGCATAACTTGTACAGAAAGGAAATTCAGCAAAAGAATTAATAATTAAACATAATACTTCAATCAAACATCAAATATAAGCTAAATCTCTACTCAAGTCCACAATTAGATCCAAGGTGGATGATGGGCAAGTAATACTGAGAAAAATTAAATTAAGTAAACTATTACTAGTAGACTGAAAATACACCTTTCCTTAATCTAAGCACTCATGTTCCATCTTTCTCCAAACATGAAGTTGATAGAAAGGTTGTCAGTTGAGATGGCTCAAAGAAGACAAATTTATGTGAACGATAGTTAATTTCACATTTACATGGATATCGCAAATAAAATGTAGCTCCTAGAGCCATAACACCAGGTTTCCTTAGCAAAAATTCACGTCTCCTCCGCTGGGTCTCCTTGGCCAAATCTGGGAACATCTGTATTTTACAACCTAAAAATTATTTTTGTTTATTCTTAAAGAAAAGTCTCAGCAACCAGTTTTTTTCTGGCGCGAGCGCTACTGTTATAAGTAAAGTTGCTGGTTCCGCCAATTCTTTATCCGATGTTTCCAGAATATTAGATAAATTGATAAGAGTCCTGTCCCATATTCTGTTGTTGTTGCTGTTGCAATTTCTTATTTGGAAGGTAATAAACTTTTGTAAATGGTGGTAATGTTTCTTCAGAAAGCTCCAATATTTCAATCATATAACGCTTAAGCATTTCTCTAGGGGCTATCATAGGCACCTTAGGAAAATTAATCAGCCTAAGATTGTTATTCTGGGAAAAATTTTCCATTACCTCCATTTTCCTTCTTAAATCAGTATTATCTTTAATTAGTGTCTCGATAGTTTGTTTAGAAACCTTTATATCTTGAAATACATTCTGTATTGAGGTCTTAGAGTCCTCAATTTCACTTTTTAAGTCTTTAATGTCAGTCTCATGTTTGTTAATTTTATTTTCAAATAGTTGTAATTGTGGACTTATGGACTTTGCCAAGTTAGCCACTAAATCCCACAGAGAGTCCAATGTTACCTCCTGGGGCTTCTCTATTTGAAGAAAGTGTAAGTTAGGTTTATTTAGCTCACCCTCTGGCAAACTGTCTCTTCCAACGTCGTGTTCGGTTCCTGCTTCCCCCTCCGCTTCCTCCTCAGTCTCCGCATTCGAGCTTCCCTGCAGCAGCAAGGGCCCCGGCAACACAGTTCCCCCTTTGATCTCCTGAGCCTCTGGGAGGAGGTGAACTCCAACTTCCGGGAGTACCTCCGCTCGCGGCGAACTGGTAGACTGAGGGCATGGGGGAGGTGCTCTCACGTCGGGGCTTAAGGATGTTTCTGGCCCCATGGAGAGCGACGCAGACTCGCCGCCACTGCGAACCTCCTGCAGGGAACTCCCCGACGATATTGTTGGCGTTTGCTGCATTCTCCGGACAAGCTCCTCAATGTTGCCGAAGACAGCCGTTCTAGAGCGCTGTGAGGCTCCACCAGCGCTCCTTCCTCTCCTCTTCGGCATGGCTAAACAGGTAGGATTTTACCAAGAAAAGTAAGATAAATAAGACAAGCTTGGGGAGAGTGTGCTTAGACCTACTAGCATTCGGCCATCTTGGATCCCCTTCCGGGTACTCCATAGAACCAGTTCCTGAAGAAGATTTGGCAGATGCTCAATACACTTCATAGTGCCCAAGAAAGACACCGAAGACTGGAGACCAATCCTGAACCATAAATGCGGTGCTGAGTGCTGTGCTTCTACATGAAGACGGTTCGGTCCATCATTGCGGCAGTGGCTCCGGGGGAATTCCAAGCCTTCCTAGATCAGATAGAGGCATACAATCATATTCCCATTTTCCCTGACCACAGGAAATATTTGAGAATTCATGTCTTTCAACGGCATTTTCGGTTTACAGCCCTACTCCATGATCTTCACCAAGGTGATTGTTGTGGTTGCAGCTCACCTCTGCAGAATGGGAATATAGGTGCACCCATACCTGGATGATTGGATGACCGGAGGGCACGCAGGCAGTGCAAGTAGTTGTGCCTCTCCTACAAGATCTGAGCAGGATTGTCAACTTCAAGAAGAGTCATCTAGAGCCAACCCAGTGCTTGAAGTGTTTGGGAGTATGTTTTGACATGGCGAAAGGCTGTGTCTTTCTTCCTGAACCACACAAATAGAAGCTCAGGAAGCAGATTTAGGATCTCTTAGCGATGCTGAATCCCACTGCCTGGTATTACCTTCAGGTGCTGGGTTCTATGGTGGTCGCCCTGGAGGTAGTTCCCTGGGCAAGAGTGCATATACGCCCTCTCTAGGATGCTTTGCTCTCCAGGTGGTCCCTGTAGAGGCCTTCCCTACTACAGCACCTTCCTGGATAAGGAAGGTGAGGAACAGTTTGCATTGGTGGCTCCAAGGGGATGCCTTATCAAAAGGCATACCCTTCCAAATCTCCTCATGGGTGATGCAAATGACCGACGCCAGTCTTTTCGACTGGGGAGCTTATTGAAGTAATCGTCCAATACATGGCCAGTGGGTCTCTTCCATAGAGAAAATGGTCTATAAATCGCCTGGAACTCTGAGCCATTTGCCTAGTACTGAGGGCACTGGAGCAGTACATGGAAGAAAAGCCACAATGGTAGCTTATGTGAATAAACAGGGGAGCACCAGAAGTGCTCCATTACATCTGGAGGCTCAGATGTTGTTCCATTGGGCAGAAGCCCATCTTCAGTTACTCTCAGCAGCCCATGTAATGGGAGTGGACAATTTACAGGCTGACTTCTCCCAGTAACATACTGACTCTCCAGGAGAAGATCCAGGCTATACTCAGACAGGAGTTTTCAAGGCTACTGCAATTGTAGCCTTCATAGGCATTAAAGCAGTGTCCCGCAAACTTTTCAGTCGAAAGGCCCACTAAGCCCAGTGCCCCAGCCGGAAAGCACCCGAAGTGCACAGACATCCTATGAGCGTGGGAGCAGTGCAGAGCATTCAGCATGCCGGCTTGTGCTAAAAACCGCTATCACGGTTTTGTAAAAGGGGAGAGGGGGGTCAGTGCCCTACAAGTGCTTTTCAACACTATATTTCAAGTGTTAAGTGCCATATAAATTTCTTTTGACACCAATCAGCAGAAAACATGTCCATTGCTTTCTCACTTCACAAAGGGCCTCATGATATCAAAGCCTCTAATCCAACATCCTCCAGTTCTTTCAAATTCACAGGTAATATTCACATATTGAAATCTCCGTTTGAAACACCTATGACTTCATCTCTACAGCACATTACTTAGCTGGTAGTCTTCACCCATTGAATTTATTCTGTGCACAGATCCAGTTCATTCTGATCTCTAATACATGATCTACTTTACTCATCATTTCTCAAAATAGCATTGCTCTTCTCACTCATCCCAACTTCCTACTAGAGGTAGCCTCCAGTATTCATCTTAGCCACTCTATAGATGTACCAAACTTCTTCTCCAGACCACATTATCTTCCAGGGAGAACTATACTTCACTTATTGTACTGTAAATCTGACTTGGCTTGCTGGCTACGTTGGACTATGCCTTTCCAAAATACAACTCGTCTGTTACTGTCCTTTAATACCAACAAACTAGGACCTTTGGTAACCAAGAAGTCATTCTCTCCATTGTCAACAAGCTGCATATCATGCTACCATGCTCGGGCTGGGCTGCCACTGGACAACTATGCACCAGCACATGAATTAGCAGCGATGCCAGCCTTAGTTGTTACTCCATTTCCCTTCCATTGTAGCCATTTCTGAAGCAGACTCTTCAGTCCCCACATCATGATTTCACATCCCATGTTTGTCTTGAGCCTAATTTCAGGTGGGATAGTTGGTTCAGCCAACAGTTCTAAAATAAATAAATTAATTAATTGCCAACTCCTTCCCATTTGTCATAGCTAGGGAGTCCCATCTGAGAGAATATTGCTGTTTGCTTGTCCTGGAATAAAGCACAGTTACTTACCTGTAACAGGTGTTATCCAGGGACAGCAGGCAGATAGTCTCACAACCTCCCATCGCCTTGTGACAGATTGGAGCTACAGGAGACTCACAGGAGAGAGGTATTTCTACCCAGGCTGTGTTTATTCTAGAGAGGCCTTGGGAAAACAGACTGATGCCTGTAGCAGCTGGCTGAGGTAAGCCACGGCTATATTCTTTGGTTGATGTGAGGCAAACAACAAAGCAGTGTTTTTTGTTTCTGTGAAAGGTGTTTGTGTGTTAATTGCTCCTAGCAAGCCAGGCTATCCTGCCAAACCAGGCTAGTCTACCACATATGGTGTTTCTTGCTGGTTTTTTAGCTTTTGCTGCAGAGAAGCTGTCCGGGGGTCTATAGAGACTGGGAGACCTCAATATAGAAAGATTTTTATTTTGGAACAGCTAAGGAGATAAGCTCTGGCTGAAGAAAGAGAAGGAATTTATAACAGGTATTTATAATAATAATAATAATAACAGCTTATATACTGCAATACCGTGAAGTTCTATGCGGTTTACAAAGATTAAGCAAAGGTACAAATTGATTGAGAGGATCAGTTGTCTAGATACTTTAGGAACAGGTTTGTTTTCAGACGTTTCCTAAATTCCTCATAAATAGTGGGCGAAAGCAATTGTTCTAGGTCTTTACCCCGTGATGCTGCTTGGTGCGAGAGAAGATGTTCATGGTGTTTTTTCAGTTTACAACCTCTCACTGGGGGGGAAACGAAGTTGGAATGTGAGCTTCTCTTGTGTCTGTTGGCTGAGAAGACGAAAAGGTCAGTTATATATTTAGGGTCAAGTCCGTGTAGTGCTTTGAAGCAGAAGCAGGCAAATTTAAACTTTACGCGTGCCTCCATTGGCAGCCAATGCAGCTGCTGGTAGTAGGGTGTCACGTGGTCAAACTTCCTCAGCCCAAAGATCAGTTTAACTGCTGCATTTTGCATCAATTATAAACGCTGCATGTTCTTTTGGGAAATTGCTAAATAGGCGATGTTACAGTAGTCAAGTAGACTCAGTACGAGGGATTGGACTAGGGTTCTGAATGCCGCTGTATCGAAATAAGCTTTAATGGATCTGAGTTTCCAGAGAGTGAAAAATCCCTTTCTGATCAAGGAGTCCACCTGGTCTCTCATGGTTAGGCACTGATCCTAAACAGGAAGACTTTTATTTGGTTTGAGTGCTGCATTACCCCAAGGCAGAGAGAAAAGAAACTGCTGTAGGAACAGGAACTGTTAGAAATCCTGGAGTAGGTTTACTAGATGAAGTACTACAGGCTATGCAAGAAAAGGTGCAGCTTGCTGCCAAAAGGAAACAAGTGTTTACTCTGGAAACTGTGACTGCTACCTAAGTGTAGAATAGAAGTAGTGGAATTTCTGCAGGGAAGTGCTGGTTTTAAAAGTCAGTACTCCAGGTTACACTGGTGAAAGACCAGAATCTGAGAACCCAAATCAGGAATTTGGGAGCAAGAGTGGCAAGAAACCTGGCTGATCTTTCAACAGAAATCCTGGCTGGGTCAGAGGAGTGTAAAGAGATTAAGTGCCCTGGATCCAGTAGACAACCAGGAGGTAGTCAAGGGACTAGCCAGCAGAGAGAAGCAGGTTTTAAACATAGGAGAGTGGGGAAATGGAAGCCCAAAAGTTCCAAGAAGGGAAAGGATATCAGTGAGGGGCATCAGGTGGTAGTCCAAACCCCGAGTCAAGGACAACCCAAGAGAAGGAGCCCGGTCAAACCCTGTGATTGGGAGCCCATTGAAGAATGGAATGGGGTATCTGCCATGGTGTCTCAGCTGGAATAGGAGACTGAGTTTTAGGAGAGCTACGTCAAAAGGGTCCAAAACTCACTTCCAAAACTCACTAGAACAGGCTTAGCACCAAATTAAAGACCTGTTAGAAGACCAGGTATTTGCTGTTGAATTTGTTGAAATTAAGGGAGGAAAAGAAAAACCTCCAGAGGCAACTGGTGAAAGTTCAGGATCAGTTGTTTAGGCAAAAGGGAAGTACGGAAGAGGCTCAAGAAGCCAATAAAACTGTTCAGACTCAGCTGATTGAGATGGAAGTATCTAAGAATAAAATAGTGAAGGAAATGAATGAGGAAATTGGCAACCTCAGAGCAAGGAATGAGGTATTGTCCCAAAAGTTAAAGGAACAAGTCTGCCTTGTAATAGTCCAGAGGGATGACTATTGGGCCAAAGCAGAGGCTGCAAATGCCAAAGTGGAGCAGCTACAGCTGGAGTTGGCAGCATCAGTGCCAGGCTGGCAGTATACCAGATTGCAGGAGCAGCTAAATGAAATAGTACAGAACTGTGGGGCAATGAAAGCCAAGGCAAGGGGCTGGAAGAGCTGAATGGCAAGCTCCAAAGGAAGTTACATGAGATGCATCACCAGGAGGAAGAGGGGGCGAAGATGGCTGGGAAGTCCCAGCTAGAGTACTCTCGGCTAAGAAAAGAATGATGTGTTGTCCCAGAATTGGAGGAGACTTAGGCTCAGCTTGCTACCGAGACTGCTATGGGGCAGGAGTGCCAGAAGCAAGTAGAAAAATGAGATTTGGCTCTGCAAGCCATTCAGGAGCAGCTAAGAAAGAGACAAGCCCATTGAATGGGGAAGAATCAGCCAGGGTCCGGGGAAGTGGCTTCCCGATGCCCTTATGGGGCTGAGAGAGACTACCTGGGAAGAGAGTACCCAGGGTGACCCTGAAGAGAGGGGCCTGAAGATCTCTATAGAATTCTGGAAGGAATTAAGACAGGTATTCATGCTGGCGATGGGGCACGGGTGAAGAACACTATTGTGGAGTTCTCAAGAAGTAGAAACCCACGGGGGTTTGCAGTTCAATTGTACCCTGTACTTAGACACCAAGAGGCCAGTACATTAACAACAGATGAGAAAGAGTCTCAGTCCGCAGGTCATAACAATGTTCCCTGGATGGAAGGAGATGGAGTCCAAGCTCTGGTAATAGGAGGAATGGACACTGGGACAAGGGATAGCCATACTCAAACCAAATCTCAAGTCTTTGGGTCTAAGAGCTAAAGTGTCAAAAGGTCAAGTGTGTCAAAAGCCAAAGAGCTCATTAATTCGGGACTCTACAACAGGGGAGGGAACCCAGAGACTGACAGACAATAGCCCCATGACTATTATGGACTACAAGAAGAGATGGACTCAGAGTCATAATGGTACTGCTTGCTGTGCCCTGTTCTTTTATGTATGCGTGAGGCATGGAGAGTAACAATTGGGGTTTTGGCCTCGGGTGGTTTTGGTGATTCAGAATAGTGGATAAGATCCTAGGAATGTCTTTCTCTCCACCCTTGGGAAAGAAGGCTCCTGGTAAAAGCAGGCACTCACCCCATTAGGGATGAGCTGGGGGAGAGGGTGTTTGACAGGTTGAGGGGTTTTCCCTCCCCTATGCAAATCTTATACCCCCAGGCAGCAGGAGGTGCTAATCAAATGTGGAACTACAGTTCCCAGCATGCACTGGGCTATGGAGCTCAGTGTTGAATTATAGGGGCAGGACTTGCAGGAGAGAGGTATTTCTACTCAGGCTGGGTTTATTCTAGAGAGGTCCCCGAGGGAGAAAGATGAACTCTCAAGTTTTCCCTAGCTATAGGCAGAGGCAGGCTTTGAGAAAACAGACTGATGCCTGTAGCAGCTGGCTGAGGTAAGCCACAGCTATCTTTGGTTAGTGTGAGGAAAACAAAAAAGCAAAGTGATTTTGTTTCTCTGAAAGTTGTTTGTGTGCTAATTGCTCCTACTAGCAAGCCAGGCTAGTCTACCACAGTCCCCTATTTAGCTTCTTAGCTTTTTTTATTTAACTGATGGTCCTGCAAGCTGACATCGGGCAGGAAGGCATTCACGGTATGCGCCATCTTGTGACTTTTGAAGAGTTAACCATGTTTCCCCGAAAATAAGACCTACCCCGAAAATAAGCTTTGGCATGATTTTCGGGGTAGGTCTTAATATAAGCCCTACTCCTGAAAATAAGCCCTAGTCACCAGCAGCAGCGCCTCCCCCCACCACGCAACCCCTTTCATCTCTCCCCCGCCAACCGTGAGACCGAAATATCTTGTAACAAACGGCAACGTCGGCAACAATCTGGACAGGCTGCTTCGTGGCCTTCTCTTGGACGTTCATTGTGCCGTGTTACTGATGACATCATCAGTGATGCAGCAGAGGAATGTCCGGGTGGGAGAAAGTTGTGAATAATATTAATATAATATGGAATATCAATATATTTTGAACACAACTTTAATTAATGCATTTGAAATCTATCGACACCCTGTGGTTTTGTTTGTTTTGGGGTTTTTTTTTGCGGATTCTCATTGGAAAATTAGTCCAATTGGCGCACTTCCGCACAATTTTTCCGTGGGCCAGATAAAAATCATATCGCGGACCGTACTTTGGAGACCCATGATTTAAAACAAACTATACAGCCAGCCTACTTTACAAGAACGGTGACAACTATACCTCATTTAAGATTTTTGGAAATAATCTGAGTCTGTGTTAAGTGGTTGGCACTGCTGTTTCTATCCATCTTGTTCAAGAACTATACAAGGAAGAGCAAGAAAGATATGTCATTTCAAGTCAAACCTAATTTGTTTTCCAGGAGAGCTAATTCCCCTCCCCCCGACAGTATTTTGGTGTATAGGATAAAGAGCCTTCTACTTGAACCCAGGGTGCTCAAACAGAGAACTCCTATATTCCTTGATATGGAGTTGTGGAAGGGAATAACAGCTCTTGTTGTAAGAAGTAACTTTTTTCCTCTATCCTTTTTCCTTAGATCTAGGAAAGGAGAGAGGAGAAGGTGACTTTCAGATAAAGTAGAGGCTAGAGCAGCAATGGGGTGTGTTGAAATAAGGTTAGCAATGAGTGACCAATTCTAGGTAAGTTCTGTGTGTACTCTGTATTGTTTTTAATCCTGAGCCTTTCTCTTTAGTGCATATAAACAGTCGCCAGATAGCTGTGATTGAAGCATTCCGCCATGCATGGAAAGGCTATAAAGAATTTGCTTGGGGCCGCGATGAGCTGAAGCCCATCTCAAAATCTTACAGCGAATGGTTTGGGCTGGGCCTCACACTTATTGATGCTTTGGATACCATGTGGATTATGGGCTTGAAAGAAGGTAATTTTGATGATTTGAAATGGAATCTTAATGTGAGAGGTGCTTATCTACCTACAATCTAAAGCAGGGGTGCTCAACACGTCGATCGTGATCGACAGGTTGCTCGCTCAGGCGACCCCAGTTGATTGCAGAGCGGGTTCGCTTCTTCCCTTCTCTTTTTTCCCCTCCTGACTGGCCTGCTCCTGAATTCTGCTGCTGCCTCCGCTGCTCATCATTTAAAAAAAAAAAAAAAAAACCGGCTTGGAGAATTTATGCTCCGGGGGCTAACGTGTGCTTGTACCGGCTTCCCTTCTCTTCCCTCTGAAACCGGAAGTTATGTCCGCGGGGAGAAGAGAAGGGAAGCCGGCACGCACATGTTAGAGCCCCATTTGTGGGCTAAAGCGGGAGACAGGTCAGTGAAGCTTGCGATTTGTTCTTCTTGCTGCCAGGTCCTGCCTACTTTCTGTTTCCTCAAAGGCAGGACCCGGCAGCATTTCTCCCAATAGGTCGATCTTAGGTCGATCTTGGGCCGATCAGCCTTCCTCTCCCCGACGTCAATTCTGCCGTCGGAGAGGAAGTTCTGGCCAGCGGAACTTCCTCTCCGACGGCAAAATTGACGGCGGGGAGAGGAATGCTGGTGGGCCCGAAGCAAGGAGAGCTTGGCCGGCGGCAGGCGGCTTTGGGGGCCTGTTATCCGATGGTAGCGGCAGTGGCAGTGGCTTGGGGGAGGGCTGGGAGGGAGAAAGAGGGCAGGCAGGGAGATAGAAGGAAAGAAGAGAAACAGAAAAAAAGAAAGGGGGCATGAAGAGAAAGAAAGAGAGGGCAGGGAGAGAAGAAGAAAACGTTGGGGGGGGGGAATGAGGTCAGGAGGAGAGGAAGCATACAGACTAAAAGAAGGGAAGAAAGATTGGATGCACAGTCAGAAGAAGAAAGTGCAACCAGAGACTCATGAAATCACCAGACAAGGTAGGAAAAATGATTTTATTTTAAATTTAGTGATCAAAATGTGTCTGAATTTATATCTGCTCTCTATATTTTACAATATGGTCCCCTTTTACTAAACCGCAATAGAGGTTTTTAGCGCAGGGAGCCTATGAGCGTCGAGAGCAGCGCTGGGCATTCAGCGCAACTCCCTGCGCTAAAAACTGCTATCGTGGTTTAGTAAAAAAGGAGGGGGTGGGTATTTGTCTATTTTTGTATGGTTGTTACTGAGGTGACAGTGCATAGAGTCATCTGCTTTGACCTCTTTGAAAACCCCCCGGAATAGGAATGATAATTAACAATTCTATGCATACAGTGTGCGTTGTGTTTTTTTAAAATTTTATTGTTGGTAGATCATTTTGACTTAGTCATTTTAAAAGTAGCTCGCAAGCCCAAAAAGTGTGGGCACCCCTGATCTAAAGTAATCATAAAATATATAAAAATACGATTGGATGGGAAATAACTGAAGGAAAAAGTATATATCTAATATAATAAAACGGTAAGCTGCGCATGCGCAGTTCCTATGCGTGCGTCCGTTTTCCATGAGATGTAGCTAGGAAGTGCGCATGCGCGGCTTACGGTCTTCTTCCTCCCACCCCCCACCACCCCCCGCCGAGGTGGATGTCGGCCGCGGTGGCCCGAGGCGGATGTCGGCCGCGGCGGTTGCTGGCCGCCCGAAGCTCTCTCTCTCTTTTCCTCCCCCATGCTATAAAAGAGGCACGCACGCACATGTGCGTTTCTGCACATGCTCAGGAAGGAGCCCTTTTGAGACTTCAGGCTGTTGCCAGCCTAACCCAACCCGGCGGCTGACCCGCTATGGAGAGTGATCTGGCTCTTGAAGAAGAGATTGAGCTGCAGTTAAGCAAAGTGAGCGTGAAAGGAGAGGATGCGGAGAGCAAGGAGGAGGGCTGGAGCGCTGCCGAGGCGGTAAGGCAAAGCGCTAGCCAGGGGGAGGCAGAGCGGACGGTTGCTAGGTTACCTCAAAGGACGGAACGCGCTTTGCCACTTCCTGGGTAAGGGGTTTTTTTGGTAGATGCTGCTGCTCCTGAGAGTTTAAAGGGAAACTTGTACTTTGGTGGGGGGTGGGGGGAAAATATGCACAGTTCAAATTCTAATGTCAGAGTTCTTTTGCAGAAATGTCTGAGAATGAGCTGAAACATAAGTAGGGCATGGAGTTCAGGAGGGGGGGGACAAAAATACTGTACAGGGAAGTGGGGTGGGAGGGAAATGCTGCATCACATGGAAATGGAGGGGCAGAAAAGGGGTTGATGGACAGGGGGGCAGAAAAATGAAGACAGGCCTACTGCTGGACAGGGGGAGCAGGAAGGAGGTGATGATGGACAGGGGGAGGTAAAACAAAGGGAGAAGGGCTTCTGCTGGATAAGGTGAGCAGTGATGGGGTGGTGGAGGACACAGGGAAGGTAAAAGGAAGGGAGAATGGACAGGGGGAGCAGGCAAGGGGTGGTAGTGGACAGCCAAGGGAAACCCCCCCCCCTGACAGAAATACAGAAAGTGGCTAAGGAGAGAGAAAAAATAAAAAAGACAGACACACACACATATATTCTAGCACCCGTTAATGTAACGGGCTATAAGACTAGTATATATATAATTGAGTCATGGAGAAAATAAATGCCACAAAAATATCAGTATCAAATATCCAGTAAAGGTGCTGACTGTAATTATAGTTGAACCCAAACAAAACATAAATGTATAACTAGATACACATACATGGGTAAACCCATGTCAACTGCACAAATGGTCCCCACATTACCATCTTCAATTTTAATGAAACTTGGAATGTAGGTACCCTAACTTATGGCAGTAAGCCATGCAAAGTTTTAACCCCTAAAACCTGAAATTCCTGAAAGTACCTAAGTAGAGGCCCTAAAATTTTTGTGCGTGTCATATGAAACAAATGGGCAACTTCAAGGGCCTCCTGTAAATAGAGTATTGCTAACATCATCCTGAAATTTAGTCTACTGGTACAACTTTTTGTACTTAATAAGATTTTTGAGTTTTAAAAGTCTAGGTTAAGTGCTGTTCTGATGCCTCAATGCAAAAGTTGGCCAAAAACTGAATTTGCTAATTTTTGACTTCATCTTGGGGAGCCATAGATTTGTAACAAATTTACAGTATTTTTCGCTCCATAAGACGCACCCTAGATTTAAAGGAAAACAAGAAAAAAACATTCTGAACCCAGGCTCTGCACCCAGCCCCCCTCACTCTCTGCCAGGCTCTGCACCCAACCTCACACTCCTTACCAGGGTCTGCACACTGTCCCCCCCCCCTCCCCACGGCCAGGCTCTGCACCCTGTCCCCCCAGTAGTTTTTTAAATCCCCCCCTTACCTTTTTAAATCCCCCACGTACCTTTGAAAACCACCCCTCTGCCCCGTCGTACCTTTGAAAACCACCCCTCCACCCCGTCGTACCTTTAAAAAACACCCTTATAGCCTGGTGATTCAGCTTGTATCGGCACAGGCAGGAGCTAGCTTTCCGCGTAGCTGCCTGGGACCGCACTGCTTCTGAATGGCTGTCATCAGTTCACCCCATATTAAAAAAAACTGCACTGGGTACCAGTTGAGGCCAGAATAATTTTCAAATTGGTTGCCTATGCTTCAAAACACTATTCGGCACAGCACCCACCTTCTGAATCACTTTGTTCTCCAAGACAAACTCCGCTTCTCACGCAGAACATTACTAGTCGTCTTTCTGACTCCCAAAGGATGCAAATTCAAAAGATTCCTCGACAAGACACTTTCCTTCCAACCAAGCAGGAATCTGGAACAATACTCTAAGTGACTTACTCCTTAACCATTTGCCATACCAATCATTCAGAAGATCACTGAAAACCCATTTATTTGACAAATTTGTTTAACTTCCTTAGTCGTTTTTCCTCTACGTCTTCCGGCATACTCCTGTTGTATGTAATTATATTACACACCTGTCTGTTCCCTCCTACTTCATACTCATGATGTAACTTAGCTGCATTCATGCAGTCTCTTTTGTTGTAAACAGTCTTGAACTGAAAGGTATGATGGCATATAAATAAAGCTATTATTATTAAAAGGTACGACGGGGCAGGGGTTAAAAATTTGTATCTTTGCTGCATAAGACGCACCGACATTTCTACCCACTTTTGGGTGGAAAAAAAGTGTGTCATATTGAGCGAAAAATACATATTGAGTGACAAATACAATTAATACTTTTAAATAGTTAGTTACACTGCTGAGACTATCTAAATTCAATTGCTAATTTCTTCCCTACACAAAAACACCCTCCTGAAAATTTGATATCTAGTAGAGAAAAAGTTGTTCTATCTAGTGCTTTTTGAACCAAAGTCATTGCTGGCTTTAAAAATGGGTAAAATTTGTTATTAATATTGTTGCTGCTCTGTTTGACTTTAATATCTTTGCAAATAGTTTTCAAGTTTCCAAATTTATTTACAATTTGATAGACCGGCCATCAGCAGATATCTGGTCGGTTTACAGTACTAGAATAACAGTTTAAAATAATTAAAAATAAAATGGGGTGGGATATGGACAACACAAAGATGATATGGGAGGGGGGAGGTTGATACAAAAGGAGCCACTGCCTCTGTGGAACCTCCAGTCAAAGCAGGTGGTCCAGTTTCAGATGCAGATCCATCCTTGCCAGCTTCTTTCCAGACCATGTTAGAGAAGCAATTCATTCCGTTCCTCACTAATATGGGACCGAAGCTTGTTACTCTAATCCAGCCTGGGCATTCTGCAGACTCCCATGAGGTCAAGCCGCTTCCTATGCCTCAATCTGAGCCTACACACTCTATGCAGGGAGCAGAGTCTCTGTGAGTGTCTGATCTGGCATCTATGCATATGAAGCAAGGAGCAGATTCTTTGCAAGTGCCTCGACAGGAATCTTCACAATCAATACAAGGAGTAGAGTCTTTGGGAGTGCATCGAGGTTCCTCCATCAAGCCTCTGGAGCTTCGATCCACAGCTTCCAGCCCTATCCATTCCTTGGTGGCATAGACTGCTTCCATCTCCAGGGCGAAGTCTTCTCGATCTTCGAGATCTGCTTCCAAGCACCATTCTCACCGACGATCGAGGCCTTACTCGAGGCATATTTCCAGGCATAGCTCTTCTTCCAAAGAGTGTCCTTCAACTAAGCCTCGATCTACACCTTCCAGGTCTATTAGACCACCGACTCCTCGATCGAGGTCTCCACTTCCACACTTCTAGGACTCAGCGGTTTCGATTACTTCGTCTAAGTCTCCCTATTCTTTTGATGCCTTTTTTCCTGCTGAAGCTTCATCTTCGACCCAGGCTGCCTCGATGACCTCGAGTCCTTGTCAAGGCAAAGCATTGGCGGATCAGCTATCTTTCTCCTCTTTTCTTCGTCAGATGGCTATTGACTTGGACCTTCAATTGGATGCTGGTTCCAAATACTCTTAAGGAGTATCTCGAAGTCGTGCATCTTCCTCAAACTCCAGCAGTCACTTAAGCTTCCTCTTCACAAGCTTTTGTCTCAGACTTTTTACCAGATGCCTGGAGACTCCTTATGTAATTCCAGCTGTTCCAGGCAAATTAGACTCCAGATATAAAACTCTCCATTGCAAAGGATTTGAGAATTCACAGTTATCTCACCAATCCCTACTTGTGGAGTCATCCTTGAAAAGGTCCCATCCTTCCAAGGTTTATGCTGCCGTTCCTCCTGGAAGGGAAGGGAAAACTATGGACAAATTTGGACGTCGTATCTATCAAAATGCCATGATGTCCTCTAAAATCCTTAATTACAATTTCCATTTTATCACTTATTTTGAGTTGTCTGCCAGGACGGCTGCTTGTTCTGTAGCAATGCGCTGCCTTGCCTGGCTTCATACTATTGACATGGTTCCTAATCTTCAGGACAGCTTGGCTAATATTCCTTGTGCAGGCAATGACCTCTTTTATGAATCTATTGAGGCAGCCACCAAGAAATTGTCTGAGCATGAAAAATCCTTTGCTTCTATTGTCAGACCTAAGCCAAAGCCAGCTCCTGCCAAGCCTGCACGCCCTCCTCCTATTTACCAGAGGTGTTTTGCTCCGAGAGCAGCTCCTTACACTCGCCCTCCTCCCAAGAAACAGCAGAATCAGAAGCAACAGAAATCTCAACCTTCTGCTGCACCTAAGGCTACGCAGTCTTTTTGACTGTTTAAAACAGAACATAACCTCTACCGTTCTGTCTCTGAACTATCTTCCCCCTATTGGAGGTCATCATCATTTTTATCACTGATGGGAGACAATCACATCCGACCTCTGGGTGCTGTCAATCATCAGGGAAGGATACTCTCTTCATTTCACTCAAGTTCCACTAGAGCTTCCTCCAAGAGAGTATCCTTCCAGTCCATCCCAGACCGCCCTTCTTCTTCAGGAAGCTCAAGCTCTGCTTCATCTCAATGCCATTAAACCAGTTCCTTTGGAACAGCAGAACAAGGGGTTTTACTCCTATTACTTCCTTGTTCCGAAGAAGACGGGCGATCTGCCGCCCATTCTGGATCTCAGGGCTCTCAACAAATTTTTAGTCAAAGTAAAAATTTTGCATGTTATCCCTGGCATCCTTTTATCCCCTCCCAGATCAGAACGACTGGTTATGCTGTCTGAATTTAAAGGAGGCTTCTACTCATATTCCCATTCATCTGTCCTACCGCCAATATCTCGGATTTCGGGTGGGGAATCTGCATTATCAATACAGAGTGCTGCCCTTTGGCCTGGCTTCATCTCCCAGAGTGTTCACAAAGTGCCTGGTAGTGGTAGCCGCAGCTCTTAGAAACCATGGTCTTCAGGTATTTCCCTACCTGAACGACTGGCTCATCAAAGATTCAACATCTCAAGGGGTTATTGTAGCGACCCAACGGACTACGTGGTTCCTACAGAGTTTGGGATTCGAAATCAACTTTTCCAAATCCCAACTTCAACCCTCTCAGAATCTACAATTCATTGGAGCTGTTCTGGATACTATCCAACTTGGAGCATTCCTCCCGCAACATCTGGAAGCCCTCCTTCAACTTTGTCATACAGTGTCTTCCCGCTCCTCCATATCAACGAGACACATGATGGTACTCCTGGGTTACATGGCCTCCACAGTACACGTGACTCCTTTTGCCAGACTTCACCTCAGAATTCCTCAGTGGACTCTGGCATCTCAGTGGACATATGTCCCCTTCCAATCACTATCTTACCTTAGGCATATTGTAATAACACCCTATCCAACTGTTGAATAAATTCTCCTTGATTATCATTGGGAGCATAAAAATTAAGTATTGTAAAAAGGTCAGGACCCAGGGCCAACTGTATCAGCAAATACATTCCCTCTGGGTCTCTCCGTATCTTCTGTACCTCAAAGGGAAGGGACCATGCTAATAAAAGTCCCACCCCTCTAGTTTTTTTCCCCACCTCTAACATTAAAAGCAAAATAAGCATGAGAATATTTAGGATGGCGCACCAAATGTTCATATTTCTGAAGCAAATGAGTTTCTTGAATCAGCCTGTAACCTCGGAGCTTCTTTAAACATCAACTGTTTTCGAAAAGGACTATTCAGGCCTCAAACATTGTAGGTCACAAGATTAATTTGTACTCCCCCATTCATCGCCCAGTAAGAAAATTCCACTTCCCAATATCCAAAAGAAAAAATGCCTCCACCCTCTTACTAGCAGAAACCACCAAACTAAACACCCAAAAGAAAAAATACCAGAACAGAACCCCTACAAGACTGTCCCTAAAACCCCCACCCATCCCCCAGCCACCACCTTAAATCTGAAAACCTAAAGACCCCCCAAACAGAGGAACCCATTAAAACAGCAACACAGGAGGAAGGACTCAACAAATGGGCCCCCCAAAACCCCACATACTCCCAACAACCAAAAATCCCCTGACAAGGGCAGCAGCCGATCATTAATATAACTATGAACATAGATTATCCCCCTAAGGGCATACCCAGTACCGTTGTACTGAATCAAGGGAAACACAAGACGGAACCCAGAACATATATCCTTAACAGCATGAGAATGGCTCACAGCTTTTAAATATCACAAGAGCACACCCTTAAAATATCCACTTCATCATTTCACTCCATCCGATGAGTGTGCCGATGACGATTACTGCTGCAGCTGCCTCTTGCCCGAAACTGGTCTCTGGGGCACCGGTAGCCTGGATAGCTCCCTGGGAAGCCGGGCACCAGCCTCTGTTGTCGCTCAAAGTTCCAGGAACTGTTCCATGGCCTCCGCCACAATTGCCCTTCATAGTATTATGCCAACGCAAATGGATGCTGCCACTTATAGTGAATAGACTTTTCCCATAACAGCAATGTGAGCGGGCACAGTTCTTTCCGGCGTTTCAAAGTCAGTGAGGCAATATCTTGATATACTTCCACCTCATAGGTATCCCACTGTATTTGACCGGGCCCAATGTAAGACTTTTTTTCCTTCAGTTTGTAGTCGCAAAAACAGGTGACTATATCGCGGGCCAAGTTAACGTTTGGACGGCCCAAAGCACGATGTGCGCGTTCCAAGTGCGTGGTAAGCTGCGAGTCAGTATCCTCTTTATCCTGAAAAATAGATTGGACCAATTTTACCACCACCACCTCTGAGTTGGAATATTCCGGGGACTGTTTTGTCCAGGAAACACATCTACTACAGTCCCATGAATCCTTGGTCGGGGATCATAGGTTCCCGCAGGCCTTTTGGGCTTCCCGGGTGGGCACTTCTAAGAGGGGTGGGGTGGGAATCCTTATCCGTAAGGGGATTCGTTGTGAGGTACGTAGGGTGGTGCGGGATCCTCAGGGCAGATACATCATGTTGGATGCTCTGATTGAGGGGGGTCTTGTATTCCCTGGTAAATGTATATGCCCCTAATGAGGGTCAGGGGACCTTCTTCCATGAGTTGGTCCCTCGCATCCTCAAATTTAAGGGGGGAGCCCTGGTTTTTGGTGGGGATTTTAATCTTACAGTGACCCCTCATTTGGATAACTCAGGGAGGGCGGATCAATATGGAAGAAGGGATCGTAAACTGTTGCGTGAGGCATTGGCTACTCTGAATGTGGTGGACTGCTGGAGGTGGCTACACCCTTCGGTTAAGGACTATACTTACTTTTCGGGAATACATTCCTCATATTCTAGAATTGATTATGTTTCAGGCACGTCGGGATCTCCAGGCTTTAGACTTGGACAGATTGCACCATAACTGGATATTTATGGTGAGGTGTCAGGATTCCGGGTCAATGTTGGGTCGGGTGGCCATTGTGAAGATGATGATCCTGCCTCGTCTGTTGTTCTTATTCCAAGTATTGCCTCTTTGGGTGGATAGGAGAACGTTGGAGGGGGTTCAAAGGCATATCTTTCATTTTATTTGGGCTGGTCGACGGCCCAGAGTAAGTAGAAAGGTCTTATGTATGGGGAGAGGGGATGGGGGGTTGGGGGTCCCGGATGTGGTAAAATATTATCAGGCTGCTCAGCTGCGCGCTCTTTTAGAGTGGCAGACGCAGACGCCGAAACAGTGGGTGGAAATTGAGCAAAGCTTAAGTGCTGGGGTGCCTTTGTTACATCGGCCGTGGGTGCCTGGTAGGGTGCGACTGGTGGGGGAGATATCTTCGGTTGCGACTTCTCTGAGGGTTTGGAATCAGACCCGAGCTAGTTTATTGGGGCGTAGGCGGTATTCCTGGTACACACCGTTGAGACATAATCCTGACTTTCCACCGGGAAGGGATAGGGGAGTGTTTACCGACTGGGAGTCTCGGGGCTTAGTCTGTGTGGGACAGTTGTGGGATCTGGTTCTGGGTAGTATTAGACCCTTCGCAGAACTCAGGGGCAAGTTTGAGTTTGGGGTACGGGATTTGTTTCCCTACCTACAAGTTCTCCATTATATCAGGACCTCGGGCCTTCTGGGGGACTTAAGGGCTGGTAAGACGCCCTTTGAGCTGCTATTGGGTCCCGTGCTCCGGAAGGGAGTTCTCTCTGCGATATACAGGTGTCTTAATTGTCGGGGGGCTCCCCTTCCCTACATGAGGGCCTGGGAGGGCGATGGTGGTTCCGCTATTTCCTGGGACACTTGGGGTGACATCTGGTTGGAGATTTCCTCGGCGGGTGTAGCTGCTTTGCTGATCGAGAATGGATACAAGGTCCTCTTCCGTTGGTATTATACCCCTCAGGTTGTGGCTCGCTGGCAGAGAGGTGCGAGTGTTCTCTGTTGGAGGGGCTGTGGGGAAGTGGGTACCTACTTTCATATGTGGTGGCAGTGTGGGCAGGTGTGTGGATTCTGGACTGAGGTTTTTGTTTGGGTGTCCCGGATCCTGGATGTCCAGATACCGGCCGATTGGTGACACGCCTTGTTGTTTTGGCATCAATTGGATCTAGCTTGGGGTGACTCTTTGTTTTGCAAGTTGGCATTCACTGCAGCTCGATTAGCCATTGCCTCTTTGTGGAATCAGGCGCTCCCTCCCACGTGGGCCCTGGTGGAGCAACGTTTGCGTAATTGGCAGAACCTTTATCACTTAACGGCCTTGCGACATGGTAAACTACATGGCTATGCTCATGTGTGGCGTAATTTTCGGGCTTCTGTGGGGGTTTGTGGTAGGGGTTGTCAGGGGCTTTGAGTTGGCCTTGGAGTCGGAATGGATGGGCGATACTTGGGGGGATCCCATAACCATATTCCTTTTCAATTTTTGGTTTATGTTTGGAATTGTCTGTTTCTCAACCATACTGAGAGCTGTAGATATTGTGCTTTGTCCCTGGGGGGTGGGAGGGGGGTTATTGGCTGTGTTTTGGTGGATATTTTAGATTGTCCTTATTAATTTGTAGGACTCGCACATGTCTATGTTGTTGATTGTACTTAT
The DNA here is from genome assembly GCF_902459505.1 of Geotrypetes seraphini. Classification (NCBI taxonomy): domain Eukaryota; kingdom Metazoa; phylum Chordata; class Amphibia; order Gymnophiona; family Dermophiidae; genus Geotrypetes; species Geotrypetes seraphini. Next base: position 95,655,628 of record NC_047093.1, on the reverse strand, counting down.
GTGTGCTATTTTGGAGTGTGGTACTTTGCTTTATGTATTTTTGTTCTTGCATTTCATGTGCAATTGTTATGTACTGTTTGGAGTGTTTTTCAATAAAAGCTTTTCAATTGGAAAAAAAAAAAAAAAAGTAAGCTGCGAGTCAGTATCCTCTTTATCCTGAAAAATAGATTGGACCAATTTTACCACCACCACCTCTGAGTTGGAATATTCCGGGGACTCGGGTAGGCCTCTAAATCACAAATTGCGCCGGCAACTTCTATTTTCTTAATCTTCTACCTTATCGGTCAGCTGCAGCATAGACTGTTGACATTCCTGTAGTCCCCAATCACAGCTAGTAATCGAGTCCGAATGTTCCTCCATTTGCGTCTCGGTCTCTGCAACCTGCTGTCCCAGTGCTGCTATTTCTCCTCTCGGATCCACCACAAGCATTGTGAGGTCCATTCGGACAGCCTTGAGGTCCGTTTTGATCTCCGCCATACAAATCTTCAATTCTGTAAAGGACTTGCATCCCCTGCCTGCTCGACTCCTGCTATCTCAATGGGAGGAGCTATAGTTTTCTCACTCCCAGATGGGGCCTTCACCCCCGCTGAGCCCTCCATATGTTTCGGAGGGATCGGCTTCAAAAAGGCGAACTCCGTCAAGCTGGTGTTCCGCAATTTCATTGCCATCGCTCTGTAAAACACCTTACCAGTCAATAGAGGCAGTCGGAACTGTTTTTCAGCTGCCGGGAGATACTTTATTTTAATGATTAGACTGCGGGGCACATGGTCAAAAGGCTCAAGCGTCCATATTGGGTGCTGACATCACTTCCTCCCCCCTGACATGGTTTGATAGACTGTGCCGTTAAGGAGATGTAATTACACAGGTGGAGAATTTTAAGAACAGAAATACTGGCTCAGACCAATGGGCCATCTAGCCCAGTTTCCTATTTCCATTATTGGCCAATCCAGGTCACAGTACTTGGCAGAAACCCAAATAGCTACATTTTAAATCAAAGAATACATATAGAATACATATAGTTTGAAGGAAAAAAGGCAGGCATGTTCTTTCCCCAAACCACTACAGCATGTTATACTGACAGTAATCTATCAGTATGAAAAGCATAATTGCAGTAGCAGTATGTCTACATGTTTTAGGGATAAAAGCCTCTGACTACTGCCCCTTCCCCACCACCCTAGGAATAGATATTTAAGGTTTTGATTAGAATGCTATGTTTATAAACATCAGTGCTACTTTACTGAAGTGCTCTGTGTCCCTCTTGGCAGTTTTTCTTTATTCACTGCTTTCCTTTTTCTGACACTGCAGAATTTGAAGAAGCGAAGAAATGGGTGGAAACTGAGCTGTCGTTTGAAAAAAAAGTAGATGTGAATCTTTTTGAAAGTACCATTCGTATCCTGGGGGGACTGTTGAGCACCTATCATTTAACAGGAGACAACCTTTTCCTGGAGAAAGCTGTAAGAGTCCATTTTGGAAAGATATGATGCAAGTTTATAAAAGTTAAATTTTATGGCTAAATATGTTTATTAAATTTCAAAGTGCATAGGAAAACATCTGTAACAAAATACAACAGGATACTTACAATTGTGCACTGATACAAACTCTCCCTCCTATCCCCCCCAAATAAAACCCAAACACAAAGATCCCTGAGCACATTGAAATCAGAAATAAGCAGATTACGAATTCAAGAGTCTACTCCAGGCCACAGGAGTAAGGGTCAACCAAAATCGCTCCCAAATCAAAGTAAATCTGTGGCCCGGTCCCGTGTCGAGATCATTAAAATGTCTACGTTCCAATGAAGCATGTATGATCATCAGTGATCTCTATTGACTATAAGTCGGGGTATCACTAGTCAGCCATTGTGTTAGTATAGCCTTCTTGCCTAGCAGCATTGCTCATGCCACAAAAGCTGAAAGACCTTTAGGTTTAAGAGAAGCAATGTCATAGAATCCAAATAGTGCTCGGGGGTCGGGGTCCACCGCCGACCCCAGAGAGAGGTAATATAGGATCCCAAACGATTCCAGAACTGAAGAATACAAGGGCAGGACCAAAACATATGTCCCAAGGACGCGTGGGCATGTGTACATTAGGACATTGATGAAGCTGAGTGATGCCCCATCTGGTAAGCTCGTATGGACGATATGTAGAGGCATAAAATAAACTTTAACTGCATTTCCCAATGTTGAATGTTAAAGGATACCTTTCTCAAATTTTTTACAACTTGCTGCATCTGATGGGAGGTAAGAACACACTGTAGATCAGGGGTGTCCAACCTGTGGCCCCGTGAAATATTTTGTGTGGTCCCAGTCGAGGGTGATGCAGTGTTTTCCTCTGCTGCCTCCGGGTGTTTACCGTCTTGCCGGCTTCCTCCTCTGTCTTGCTGCAGTGTTTGCGCCATTGTGCGGCCCCAGAAACATTTTTTTTGGCCAATGCGGCCCAGGGAAGCCAAAAGGTTGGACACCCCTGCTGTAGATCTTCAGCCCAGGTTACTGCTAAAATATCAAAGTTGGGGCCAGGTTGACTGTCACAAATGCCCACTTGATGAAAACTAAGAGGAATCAATTGTTGTGCAGACAAACTGAACATTTCAGAGGGAGCCTCATGGCAGATGTCCGTCAAATGGCAAGAAGGCAAAGATCGGACATAGTGACAGGCTTGAAAGTATGCAAAAGTATCAACATCAGAAAGTCCAAATGTACGCTGTAAGGAAGCAAAAGAAGCAAGTCTACCCTCTTCTGTATACATCTGAAAAATATAATGTAACCCTAAAAATCAGCCCACCTCTTAAAAGATACAGATTTTATATCCGGCAAAAAGTCTCAATTCCCTTGAAGCGGGAGAAAGGGAGAGATCATAGGGGATACTTGCAGACAACGGCACACCCGGCGCCACATTCACCTAGCAGGGGCAAAGTTAGGATATTGTGCCACCACAAGACGGAGGGTTGGGGCTGTCGCATGTAATAAATAACTAATATGATAAGGAGATAACAAGGACAATTCTATGTCTGAGGCAGAAAAATAAGAGGTACCCCGAAACCAATCAGTAATATGTCTCATTTGACATGCCATCGCATACCACTAAATATTCAATAATCCATATCCTCCCCGTTCTCTGGGAAGGCAAAGCCTATTAAAAGTCATACGTGGTCTCTTGCCTCCCTAAAGAAACCATTGTAGCCCTCTAGTAAGTTGGACCTGATAGGTATGAGACAATAAGATGGGAAGTACCTGAAATCAGAATAGCCATTTTGGAAACAGTACCATATTGTACAAGGCAACTCGGCCCGCCACTGAGAGGGGAAAAAACCTGCCAAGTTTGAAGCAATTGCAATGTATCCCCTAATAACGAGGCCACATTGCAAGCATATAAAGTGGAAAGGTCACGAGGTAACCACACTCCAAGATATTTGAGGGAGGTCTGGGCCCAAGTAAATGGAAAAGCACCCACCCAGGTATGTTGTATAGTAGAGGGAATAGCCAAAACTGTAGATTTTTGATAATTAAGCGTAAAACCCAAGTAAAATTGAAACTCCTCTAAAGAATGCTGCAGATGAGTGATGGAATACTGTGGCTGAGTCAAAGTAAAAACCAAATCATCCGTGAAGGCCAATTCTTTTAACCGTCCAATTCGAAAAAGCAACTCCCACTATGTCTGGGTTTTTAGATATGGTATGTAAAAATGGCCCCAAATAGAGCAGAAAAAGGAGTGGGGATAAAGGACATCCCTGTCTCGTACCCCTGCCAATTGGAAAAGTGGCCGTTGTAATATCGTTGACTAATATCTGAGCCGTCGAACCCCTATACAAAGTTCTGACTGCTGTTGCAAACCAACCAGTTATACCTAAATAATCCAATACCTCAAATAAATATGTCCAATCCACCTGGTCAAACGCTCGGGCCGCATCCAAACTAACTAATAACATAGGTATATCCTGAGATAGGGTATGGGCCATAGTCAATAGGACCCTATGAACATTCTGTACTACCTGCTTGCCTATAACAAAACCCACCTGTTCCGGTCCTATAAGTCTAGGAAGGAGATTAGAAAGTCTATCTGCCAATATCCTTGCTGATATTTTAATGTCAACATTAAGTAGCGATATAGGGCGGTAAGCTTCAGGAGAAGTGGCATCCTTACCCAGTTTTAAAATGAGGGCTTCATTGGCTCCTGTTAGAAACCCCCTCCCCCCCCTCGCTATAACCTGTTCAAAATCACGGAGAGGGTGACTGATCTGGGAGGACAGCAATTTGTAAAATTCGGCAGTAAAGCCATCTGGTCCAGGGAAAGAATAATTCCTCTGAATCTGGATCACTTTCTGTAATTCTCTAAAGATGAGTGGGGCATTAAGAGTCTCAACATCTAATTCAGTTAACTTAGGAAGACCAGAATCCTCCAAGTAATCTCTCAGAAGTGGACCCCCACCTCGGTTTCTTTGTTCAAGGAGCCTCAGAAACAAAATGGGGGAAACTAATGCAAGGAGCCTAAGAAACAAAATGGGGGAATTAGAAGTCATAGCCAAAAATGAGAGCCTAGATATCATAGGGATCACGGAAACATGGTGGAATGAGGAAAACAAATGGGACATAGTACTGCCAGGATACAAGCTCTACCGAAAAGACAGGACATATCAGAAAGGAGGAGGAATAGCACTATACATTAAGGACACCATTCACTCGACCAGTGTGGACACAGCAGCGACCAGTGATCAACTGGAATCACTATGGGTTAAAATATCAGGAAGAAACGGATCCGAGATAAAGTTGGGACGGTACTACCTTCCACCTGGGCAAAATGAAGCAAATGATACAGAAATGGAAGCTGAGCCGAGGCAGGAATGCAAGAACACTAACACCATAGTTATGGGAGATTTCAACTATCCTGGGATAGACCGTAGTCTTGGAATTTCCAAATGTAAAAAGGAAACAGAGTTCCTGGAGGCTGTACAGGACTGCTTCATGGAACAATTTGTCAAGGAACCAACGAGAGGGTCAGCGATTCTGGATCTAATCCTCAACGGGTTGAAAGGACCTGCTAAGGGAGTGGAAGTAGTGGGACCATTAGGAAACAGTGACCACAACATGATCAAGTTCAAAGTGGAAGTAGGATTACCAAAGGGTAAGAGAAACAATGCAATAACGTTTAACTTCAAGAAAGGGAACTCTGATGCCATGAGACGATTGGTGAGAAAAAAACTCAAAAACAGCACCCGGAAAGCGCAGACTGTGGAGCAAGCCTGGTCCTTATTCAAAGACATGGTAAACGAGGCACAAAACCTGTTTATACCCAGATTTAGAAAAGGATGCAAAAAGAATCAAACAAAAGACCTGGCATGGATAACCAACGAAGTAAAGAAAGTGATAGGAGACAAGAAAAGATCTTTATGGAAGTGGAAAAAGGACAAAACCAAAGAAAATTGGAAAGAGCACAGGAAGCAACAAAAAGAATGTCACCGAGTGGTCAGAAAAGCAAAGAAAGAATACGAAGAGAGACTAGCCAAGGAAGCACGAAATTTTAAACCGTTCTTCCGATATGTGAAAGGAAAACAGCCGGCAAGGGAGGAGGTGGGACCTCTGGATGAGGGCAACAGGAAGGGAGTGGTGAAGGAGGAAAAGGAGGTGGCAGACAGACTAAACATGTTCTTCTCGTCTTTATAAGAGAAGACACATCCAACGTGCCGGAACCGGAAAAAATCTTCAAGGGGGATCAAGAGGGAAAATTATCATTCATGGAGTTAAGCCTCGAAGACGTACTCAAACAGATAGATTAAAAACTGACAAATTTACGGGCCCAGACGGAATCCACCCGAGAATACTGAAAGAGCTCAGAGACAAAATAGCGGTTACTGTGGCAGATTTATAACCTATCCTTGAGAACATGGGTAATCCTGGAGGATAGCGAATGTTACATCTATCTTCAAAAAGGGATCGAGAGGTGACCCAGGGAACTACAGGCCGGTGAACTTAACCTCAGTTCCGGGGAAGATGACCGAATCATTGATCAAGGAAAGTATCAATGAGCATTTAGAAAAAAATAATCTGATGAGAACAAGCCAGCATGGTTTCTGTAAAGGAAGATCATGCCAAACAAACCTACTGCATTTCTTTGAAGGGATAAGCAAACAAATGGACAAGAGTGACCCCATAAACATTGTATATCTGGATTTCCAGAAAGCCTTCGACAAGGTACCTCATGAGCGCCTACTAAGAAAACTGTGGAGCCATGGGGTGGTAGGGGACATGCACAGATGGATCAGGAACTGGCTGGCGGACAGGAAACAGAGAGTAGGAGTTAAGGGTCACTACTCTGACTGGAAAGGGGTCGCAAATGGTGTCCCACAGGGGTCAGTGTTAGGACCGCTGCTTTTCAATATATTCATAAATGACCTGGAAACGGGGACGAAGTGCGAAGTTATAAAATTCGCGGATGACACAAAACTCTCCAGTAGGGTCAGAACTGTTGAGGAATGCAAAGAACTACTAAGAGACCTGAACAAACTGAGTGAGTGGGCAAAAAGATGGCAGATGAGCTTCAACGTAGAGAAATGTAAAGTCTTGCATATAGGGAAAGGGAACCCGATGTACAGCTATACGATGGGAGGGGAGAGTACTGGGGGAAGGCAACTTAGAAAAAGACTTGGGGGTATTGGTGGATAAAACAATGAAGCCGGCGGCGCAATGTGCAGCGGCCTCAAAGAAAGCGAACAAAATGTTGGGCATTATCAAAAAGGGTATCAATACCAGAACGAAGGAAGTTATTCTACCACTGTATCGGGCGATGGTGCGCCCGCATCTGGAATACTGCGTCCAATACTGGTCACCGTAACTTAAGAAGAATATGGCGATACTCAAGAGGGTCCAGAGAAGAGCGACAAGAATGATAAAGGGCATGGAAAACCTTTCTTATGCTGAAAGGCTGGAGAAGCTGGGGCTCTTCACCTTGGAAAAGCGGAGACTTAGAGGCGACATGATAGAGACTTATAAAATCATGAAAGGCATAGAGAAGGTGGAGAGAGACAGATTCTTCAGACTAGCGGGGACAACAAAAACAAGAGGGCATTCGGAAAAATTGAAAGGAGACAGATTCAAAACGAATGCTAGGAAGTTCTTCTTTACTCAGAGGTTGGTGGACACCTGGAATGCGCTCCCAGAGGAGGTGATAGGACAGAGTACAATATTGGGTTTCAAAAAGGGATTGGATGACTTCTTGAAGGAGAAGGGGATTGAAGGGTACAGATAGAGGGTAACTATACAGGATAGTAAATGAATAGGGAATAAACAATTTAGGTGAAGGATCATTTGCAGGTCATGGAGGGAGCGGACTGCTGGGGATGATGGACCCCTGGTCTGACCCTGCAGAGGCAATGCTTATGTTCATAAAATTCCTGAAAATAGTCTAAGAATATATTCGCTATCTGATCCGTTTTGTGACGTTTAGTCCCCATATCATCCTTAAGACCAAAAACAACCGCTGTCCTCTCGCTCGTTTGGTCAAATAAGTTAATAATTTCCCTGAGCGGTTTCCATAGCGGTGGTATTTAAACCTCTTATAAAATAACATTTTCATCGTAGAGTTGTCTCTATAGTTAGTAAGTTTTCCTTAGCCACCAGGTTTGGACTAGCCGTATATTGACGTTTTGCCACTGCCAATTCTCGTTCCAAACGTATGATTCCCCTAGACAACCGACGATTTTGAGCTATAACAAAGGCAATACAATCCCCGCGTAAGACTACTTTGGCCGTATTCCAAAATAGTTCCGGTTCAGTTAGATGTTGACCGTTAAATTCCAAAAAATTTTCCCACTTTTGTAGCAAAAAATTCCTAAAATGTTCATCTTGAAACAAGTAACTAGGAAATCACCAATGAGAGGGGTCCAGAACACCAAAGCCAACATTGACATCAATCCAAATCAAGGAATGGTCCGAAATAACCGAGGGTCCTATTGTAGCTGCATCAATATTAAGAAAAGAAGAGCTAGTGACAAGTATATAATCAATTCTGGAAAGCATACCATGTGCGCAGGATCTGTGTGTGTAATCACGTTCTGTGATATGAAACAAGTGCCAGGGGTCAACCAGATCCAAAGCCACACATAGGTAGGGAATGTCCTGCTTGCCCGTCCCCACAGTGGGAGTCTCCGGACCAGACTGGTCACATCATGGGTCAAGTTTATAATTATAATCTCCTGCAAGAAATACCGGATCAGCCACGCGTTCCAACAACAGAGCAGCAATGTGTTCAAAGAAAGTGTGATCATATACATTAGGTGCATATACGTTTAACAAGTGAAAAGAATAAGTACCAACGGTTATATGAAGTAATAAAAACCGGCATGGGGGGTCTTTCTCCACAAGGCGTGCCTTATAGGGCAAGGATTTATGCCACCCCAGCCCGTTTCTGAGAAGAGGCTGCATAGACAGCCCCCATCCAGGACCTTCCCAACTTAGCGTGTTCAAGATCTGTCAAATGAGTTTCTTGCAGACAAACTATATCTGCTTTATGATGTTTAAGCTGATTTAGGATTTTTGTTCTTTTAACAGGGGGCATAATGCCTGAAACATTCCAGGACAAGATCCATAATGAATTCGTTAGTGACATGGGAAATTGATAAAGTCAAAATAATGTTTTGTGAATGCTGGTATAACAAAGCTATTCCAGGTTCCCAGCCCTACCCAGGATAGACAAGTGTGTAGAATGATACCTGCTTGTTGTATGGTCTCCCCAGCGCCCCAGGCCAATGAACAGATTGGCCCTGTATGCGAGGAAGTCCATCTGACAACGGGAGCAACACTCAAGAATCCATTCAGTCTCAAACCCTTCTCAGGGATGAATAAAGCGATATGAAATAAAAACAAAAAAGAATACCCCCCATCTACTCTTCCCTCCACCCCCACTCACCCACCCAAACCCACCCCTCCTATCTGTCTCCAACCCCTCCCTCTGTGCAAGACACATCGACAGAGCCACCCCAAGGTGATTCTGCTGGTGTGTGAGGGCACAAAAAGGATGCCTCCCCAAACCCCAAGTCAACCATTATGGAAGCAGATCATATAAACTTACCACTTTGAGTAAGCAAAGTGTATAAATGTGCAAACAAGAATTATAGTATCAGAAATAATAAAATAACTGTCAAAACAGTCATGAGTCAGGTAATCCAAACACCAACCAATAAAAGTCATCACAGTGCCACCAGTAAAATGCCAGTCAAACGAAGGTCAAACAAAGTAACCAGCTATGATCATCTCAGCCAGTGGGGCTTTGTGAATGCAGCAAGTGAGTATTGAGATAATTAGCAGCTTCCACTGAAGAATCAAGAGTGCCACTGGCCCCGATGCTGTAATTTCAAAGTGGTTGGGTAGATGAACATGAAGCACACTTTCTTCTCCGCCAGAGTGGAACAAAGGGGATAGAATAATTTGTGCTTTTCAGTTAAGGCCGCAGAGTAATCCTGAAAAATTTGAATCTCTGAATCCCCATATTTCAGCTTATCTCGTTGTTTATATTGTTGTAAAATTTCAGTTTTATGATTGTAGTTGAGCACTTTAGCGCTTCCCCATTTTGTTCCCTGCCTATACGATGGGCGCGTTGGATACGGAGGGGGCCCACATTTCCCCTCATGGGGAATGTATCCTGCAACTAGGCTTCCAAAGTGTGTAATAGAGCCAGGCCCGCAATTGTTTCAGGGAACCCCAGAAATCGAAGATTTGACCTACATGACCGATTTTCCAGATCTTCAAGGTGTTCATCCTGACGGCGAGTGAGGTCGGTCAATGCTTGTAAGTCTGTAGTCTGGGTCCCCTGAGTATCTTTTAAGCCCGAAACCCGGTTTTCCAACTCAGTGGTGTGGCGGGCTGTTTCTGTAATAGAGGATTCCAGCCTCTGGAGCTGTCCGAGAGGCGATCAAGGCTGGGCTGTAGTGCCAGCGCCACAGCCTGTGTTTTGTCCCGTAGGGCTTCAGGGGAGAGTTGGCTCACCGCCGCCGAAGTTCTGGCTGCCATCTTGTACTCCACCGTCTTCGGGCGTTCGCAGTCTTTTTTTTAGTTGCACGGGAGGCCATCGGTTGCGTCGGCGACGCCAAATATTTTTCCATACCCCCCCCCCCCCTGCTAGAAGAGTGAACAGGCAAGGGCTCTTTGTGCTCCGGTAGGCAGGGAAAGTGCCGAATGTGGACTCGGGGCCCAGAAGCTCAGGCAAAGCACATCTTCCCGAGCTTACTGCATCAAGTGACCATAAAAGTTAAATTTTAATATTCCCATTTATTCATTACTCTCCAATGTAAGGGAACCTTTTGGGGGGAGGTTTCCACCTGGCTTGAGAAGTTCTACCTTAGTGCTGTCTGTTTTAATGCCATTTTGTGTCACTGTGGAAGGCAACCTTAGCTTGTCATGATGAGAATTTTGGCCAGGGAGGGGGATCTAGTTGTCCAAAACTTCCTTGGGCCTGGTATGTCTTCAGTTAGTGAACATGAACCATAGTTCTCTTTATATGATGGCAAATAAGAACTACAAGGCCCTTCTACTCTACCTACACTTTTTCTCTTGCATGTTGTAGAACCTAGTTAATTGTAGGCCTGCCACCTTAGTGACTAGGGATATTCTTTGTTCGCCTTATCCTATCCTTTCTTAATTTTTCTACTGTTTACTGCTTCTCAGATGTCCTCTAGAAGTATGTTCTTTTCATCCATTCCACCATCACTGTTCTTTTAAAACAGTGGTTCCCAACCCTGTCCTGGAGGACCACCAGGCCAATCGGGTTTTCAGGCTAGCCCTAATGAATATGCATGAGAGAGATTTGCATATAATGGAAGTGACAGGCATGCAAATCTGCTCCATGCATATTCATTAGGGCTATCCCGAAAACCGATTGGCCTGGTGGTCCTCCAGGACAGGGTTGGGAATCACTGCTTTAAAACACAATTTACATGAACCCTTCAGCCAACAGGTAATTCTGTTGCATAATACCAGGACACTTTCTGTATGAGAGAAATGATTGCTGCCACCTTGATTTAAAAAAAAAAATTAGGTTTGTCAGTCACACCATTGGACTGGCTCCTGTTGGAACAGTTACTTATGAATTTATTTCATGTAAGTGCCATGTCTCTCTCTGCTCTGTTGTAGAGAAATGCTTCTTTTTATCATGCTTGCAGCTAGCTATATTGATCACTTATCAATGATGTTTAATATGTCTTACACAGAAAGACCTAGGGAATCGATTGATGCCTGCCTTCAAAACACCTTCCAAGATTCCTTTCTCTGATGTGAACATTGGCCAAGGCTCTGCCCATCCACCACGCTGGACATCTGATAGCACTGTAGCAGAAGTCACCAGTATTCAGCTGGAGTTCAGGGAGCTCTCTCGTCTCACAGGGGATGATAAATTTCAGGTGCACATAAGCAATTTATAAACATTTTTCTTTATCTCACTCGTTTCCTCTCTTTGGTGCTATAGTAGACTTAAGATAGCACTGTCATGGCCTGCCTGCCCTCTCTCATAGCCTTGCAGATAGGTTCAATATGGGGAGAAATAGGTGGATAGATATGAGCTTTGATTTGATTTTGGGATGGTGGGTGATCAGTACGAGAACAATGCTTGAAGGATAAAGTCTCACAGAAGATGTCTTCTGTAGCCCTCATTACATTCATTTTACTATGTTTTAAAAAAAAAAAAATCTTACAACCCGCAGTTATCATTCAGATTCAAAGCTGCTAACAATGAAAACTAGATGGTAATTAGGAATTACATCAGATAATTTTTTAATAAAATCGACATAATTTCAAGTGGAAGTCAAGCAAGACAACATTAGATCCACAACATCACTACAGGTCCAATACATATTTTCTAAACAAAAAAGTTTTCAATTATTCCTAAAACAGAAGTAATAATTTCTCTAATAACTAAAGGAAGAGCATTCCAGATTAGTACTGTCTGAATGAGAGCACTCAAATTGCTCAGACAGGTCATTTAGGTGAAAGGATTTGAGAGATGCATCTTGATTTGTTCTGTTTTGTGTTGCAGAAAGCAGTGGACCAAGTGACCAAACATGTGCATTCCTTGTCAGGGAAGCATGATGGGCTGGTGCCCATGTTCATCAACACAAACAGTGGACAGTTCAGCCACCTGGGAATTTTCACGCTGGGAGCCCGGGCAGACAGCTACTATGAATACTTGCTCAAGCAGTGGATCCAGAGTGGAAAGAAAGAAAATGAGTAAGACTCTTTCTAGAATCATAGACACTGATGCTTTCCAAATATTTACACTGCAATCTGCTAATACAGTACAGTATATGGAAGGCTATTTCTTTAGCACCTCTCCAGACTGGTACAGCTTCACTGATGGATAATACCTCATCATGACCAGCAGGTGGAGACTGAGACAAAAACCTTTGGTTGCAATACAAGTAACTATGCTTCCTCCTAAACTGACCAGTCTTCTCTCTCAGCAGGTGGTAAGATATTGCTCTCTTCTCTAGGTTAGTGTAGGCCTGTTGAAATTTGCATAGTGGCCTTCTTGTCTAGTGCCAGAGAGAGCTTGGGGGGACCATTTCGGGGGTCTTTCTGACCTGGGGGGGTGTCACACTCGATGTATCATAAGTAGAGTCCCTCTCCGCTTTCTTCCACCTCATATTTTTTCTAGAAGTGCCTCAGCTGTAAGCCTTGCCACTGATACCGGAAAGGCATATAGCTTAGAAAGCCAGTGGAGTCTGTTCTGAGGGAAACAAAAATATCCTGAGGCAGTGCCGGTTTAAAGGGAGCCTTTAGTGTATTGCTGTTTTATAGTAACAGCACTTTTTTCCCTTAGCAATGTTGCGTATTGCGTAATGAGCACTTTTAAAGGGAAAAAGTGCACATTGCGCTCCAGATGCAAGGTCGATTCGTGCGGCCAGTGCTCACAGTGTGTTGGCCACCGCGAAGGTGAATCCTCGTCGGCTTCAGGTGCCGGCATCTAGGGATCCCCTATGCGAGTGTCTTTCACACCGGCAGCTGAAGGAGAGGAAGCCTGGGCTTCCCTCTTTGCCTACGCAGGGATTCCCCCAGCCACCGACTGTCAGGGAAATAAGGTTCTCTTACCGCCGAAGCTACTGGGGTCTTCCTATCAGCTGCTGCCGGTTTGCCTGCTTTAGTGGCTGGGGCGGTTCGAGCCTCTCAGCCACTACAGGCCTTGGGGGCATTTTTTTTCAGTGGCTTTGCTCCGATTTTGACAGGAAGCACTTCCATTTTGTTTGCAGCCTCAGGTTACCTCCCCCATGTATTGGAGAAACAGGGGAAGGTTTCTTCTGGGACTTCTGCTTTGGCAGTGAGTCTCATTGGGCCACTAGGGTTTTTTTCCCCTGATTATGTTTTAGTCTTGGGCAAGGCTTAGCTTCAAGCAGACAGGGGTCCTGCTTCTGTCCTGGGGGGGGAGGGGAGATTCCCTCCGCATCCACTCCAGTTTGACCCCCCCCTCAGCACCAGTTTCGTCCCCATCTACCCCTCTCTCGTTCAGATGGCCGAGGGTCTCTTGGGTTGATGTTTTTTTTCTCTGGGGAGTAGTTTTCTCTTAATGAGGACCTGGACCTTTTGGGAGACTTCCAAGATCCTTGGGGGGATGGATGCCGCTGGCGAAGATTTTTTCCATTTCCGCCAGCTGGTGAGGATGCATCGGTGGTGAGCATCTTTCAGCGAGAAGAGCTTCAGGAGCTTATTCTTCAGGTCTCTTCGGTGTTGCATTTTGAGGAAGATGAGAAGGAGCCCCCGTTTGTGGTGGATCCCCTGTTTTGGAGGATCCACTCGGCATCTGGCTCTTTTCCTATGCATCAGGATTTGCGGGATATTGTACTTGTGCAGTGGAAAGTGCCTGAGGGTGCCTGAGGCACCCTTTCATTTTGCGCTTTTCTATAGTCTGCTTGTATTCCATCCTGGAGGGGGATAGGGATACCTTGAAGTTGCTGGTGGTGGACGCAGTGGTTTCGGCTATTGCGAAGCAGCATACAGTGCCTGTTGAGGGCGGCTCTGCTTTGGGAGACTCTGAGAGCATAAGTTGGAGTCCCTCCTTAAACAGAATTTTGAAGTCCTTGCCCTTGCAATCCAAGTGGCGATATGTGGCGGTCTGGTTGCTCGGGCTTGTTTTCAGTGGGCTGAGCATATCCTTGACAGTGAGTCTGATGACTGGTCCTTGGTGTGGAGCAGGAAGTAGCCAAGATTAAGATGGATGCTTCTTATCTTTCTGTTGTGAGTGTCGGCCAAGTCCATGGCCCTCAGGGTGGCTGCTTGTCTTACCCTGTGGCGCCGGGCTTGGTCAGCAGATGCGGTATCAAAGGCTAAGCTGACAAAATTTCCCTTTCGGGGGTCTTTCTTGTTTGGTGAGGATTTGGACAAGTTGGTTCAGATCTTAATGGACTCTAAAGTGCCTTGTCTTAACTGAGGACTGTGCCCGTCCGCATGCACTAGGAGTAGTACTCGGGGGCGTTTGCGTGATTTCCGCAGATACCGCCATGGTTGAAGGGGCCACTTCTTTTCAGGCCTCCAGGTCTTCCTGGGGCCGTTCATTTCAGACACTCACAGACACCACTGAGACATGTGCTGCAATTAAAGTCTATGGCAGCCTGCAATACACAGTACAAGCAAGGAGATTAGTACCTCAGGAGCTGATTAAACTGGATTATCCAGGTCTTCTGACCGCCTCACCTTCCCTGTCACCACAGATCACGACCATCAGGACCCTTCAGGGAAATTAGGGAAGACACGAGGTCCGGTTCTAATCCCGGCATACCTCCATGGAACCACAGCAGCCTATGCTCTACCCCTTTGTGGATGAACCAGGGGAGAGATGGCTCCCGATCCCGGAGACCCAATCCAATCTGCAGGCTGTGTAGAGGGCTTACTGCAGTTTAAGCTTACAGAGCACCCTCCAGAAGCAGACAAAATTTAAAATGTCTGCGATCTCCCGCCGAAGGATCACTCACAGAGTTGATCCACAGCACTTGGGCAAACCCACAAAACAAATCAAATAAAGACTAGGAATTTAAAACAATTCACGAGCAGAAGAAACTGATTTCACCCATGCAGCGAGGCTGCAGGAACAAACTGAGCATGACAGGAAACAACCAGGCAGATAGCCAAGAGAGAAGGACACAAGTTTTATTAGCCGTGCAGCCGAGGCTAAAGAGGATGCAAGATCCCATGAGTTCAGCCTCCAGAGGAGATTTACAAGAAGGAAGATTAACAGAGATAAGAAACCTAATCTTTCATTCTCAAGGTTTCCGGGTCCCAGATTTAGAGATGTTACACCTGGGGTAACTGGGACTTCCACCTATCCCCGCTCTCCGGGGGGAATCCAGAGAAGATGGTGTTATGCCTTGATTCCCCTTCTCTACCCCTAATTAGGGAACTCCGAGCACCAGTCTTTCTCTGCCGACAAAAAAAAAAGGAAGTAGCCTAGCGCACAGTGCTGGTGAAACCTTGTTTGGAGTGCAAGTTTTGCTTTCTTTGCTGCTTGTTCAGGCTGCTTCGACAGGCTGCGCTATGTGACCAGTCAGTCACGATGCCTGCCAAGGTCCCTGTTAAGACAGAGGGGAAAGTAAAGCAGAAATCCAGGAAGAGAAATTCCAAGGTCCCTCCTGATCCTTGAGCATGGTAATTTCCCAGTTAACCCCCAGGGGAGCCTGAAATCTCTGAAAAGTCACTAGGCAGTCAACATCCAGGTCGCCACCGGGGGAGCCCAAGAGCGGTGCTGTAGCCTGCTGACTCAGCTAGATCAGGGCATTGCCCTGCTCTAGAAAAGCCAGCAGCTTGGGAGAAGCAGGCAGGCAAGCTAGGGAGAAGGATCAGGTTCCTCTCCCAGGATGACCCCCCTGGTTCAGGCAGAGGTGATACCAGTACACCTATGGAGGTAGTTGAGGCTGGAGACACCTTCGATCTGCAGGATATTGATGAAGAAACTCTGATGGATTTTCAAGGGAGCTTGCCTGAGGAGTTCTTTGTGGATCCTGAACCTATGCAGGTTGGACTTGCTGCCAGGTGCTAATGATCTTTTGTTTTCCTGCACTGTGAGTTTTGTTGGGACTTTTTGGTTTGGGAACTCAGCATTTTGGGGTTTAAATTCTTGAAGCTAAGAGTGCTCATTTGGGTGAGATTTGCTAACACCCTGGGCGGGTATTTTGAATAGCTGTTTGAAAAGCTAATTGTAAGGCAAACCTGGAACACTCTTGTTTGACCCAGCAGGGCTTCTTACTCTGTTGGAGGCTTTTAATTGATATCTGCAAGCAGTGCTGAGAGCAGTGCAGAGGACTTTTAGTGGTTCCTTGTTTGGGAGCAGTTGAAGAGCACAATCTGGCCATTTGCTCTAAGGAGAGCCAGTGCTCAAGAACATTGTTTTTTCCTCTGGTGAAAAGAAGGAAAACCTTGAACCTTTTATTTTTCTCTTTTGTTATGGGGTTTTGGTTTTTGCTTCTATTGGACAAAACTGATTAGCTATTTTTGGTTGCCATTCTTGACCTTAATTTTGATAAAAGTAAAATTCACCTTAGTACATAACTTTGGAGTTGTGTATTGCTGTGTTCCTCTTATCACTCCATTCCTGCAGGGTGACTCCAGTTCAGGTCACACGTCTGGGTAATTATAATGTTCAACCACTAGTAGTGCTGTGGAATCCCGATCCCGGGCCGCAGAGTGGTGACATCATCCTCCAATGTATTTAAATGACCTCACACTGACAACCCAACTGCTGTATAAAATGTGTATTTAATAATAACCAAAAGACATCTTACATGGAAATAGCATCCAATAGGAGAGAGTAACAGCAGTTAGGCAAACGGAGGGATAACACAGAATGCCGGCACATCTGAGATGCCCAGTCTGTCTTAAGGGTAATCAACAATTATGATGGCTTTTTATACCCAAACTTAGGAGCCTGGGGTACAGAGTACTGCATAGTTCAGGAGTGGTCAACTCCGGTCCTCGAGGGCCAGAATCCAGTCGGGTTTTCAGGATTTCCCCAATGAATATGCATGAGATCTATTTGCATGCACTGCTTTCAATGCATAGGGAAAAAACCCATATAAACCCTAATACCAGAAGGGTTTAGAATCCCTGCTTCTGATTTAAATTGAAGTTAACAGAAGAGTTGGAATAATTGTGTCCTGAATTTGCACAAACACAGAAGTACTGTGAAAGAACTGGGCTGAACAGTCCCAGCCAGTTCCAGGACTTTGTAATAAGGACTGACAGAGCATAGCCTGTTGAAAGCACATGTTTATGGAAAATTGCCAGATTGTGAACTGTACAGCTGTGGAGCCTGGTTATTTTGTTTATCCTTTCACCACAGTATAAGCCAGAAAAACCCCCCATAATAATTCACACTAAACACCTTTGGACCTTTTTATTTGATGCAGACACCCCTTTACCCTCCATGCCTCATTCAACCGTTCGGCTGAGGCTTGGATGACCCAGGTCAGGACTCTGGCTAATCCAGTCTAGGTCTTACCCGGTCACAATACTTAATTACTGTTGGATTGTCACTCTTACCTCCTCTTCCATTAAACTTTGCTAGCAGTTTGTAATGCAGAGAACTGCGCTGAATGGCCCGCGCAGCTCCCGACACTCCTAAGAACTCAATGAGCGTCGGTAGTAGCGCGGGCCATTCTGCACAGCTCCCTGTGCTAGAAACTGCTATCGCAGTTTCGTAAAAGGAGGCCTTAGTTATTTTTAATGATTGGATGATTTACACATAGCAGTAACATAATGTCTCTCCTGAGGGTACTTCTGAGGGCTTTTCCCTTCATTTCCTTCTCAGTTCCTTTTCCGTTGAGATGTGGAGGTGAGTGAGGTGGGGTGTGGTGCTGAGTCTTGTGAAGCGTCTTGGTGCACTGAGATGAGCTAAGCTGATGTTCTAGTGGCAAGTGCAGTGTTAAAATTTCTGGCGGCTTCTGTAAATTTTGTGCTAGTAGATCAAGTTGGGGTGGGGGGGTTTGGGGTCCAGTGTAGCTTCGACTTTAGGCGGCTGGGCAACTATGAAGCACAGGCAGGAAAGTGCTGGGTCAATAATGGAAGCAGCAGCAAGACCATTTTTAGTGGGAGCCGATGCCATTTTGGGATCCCCTTCTCTGCTCAGATGCCCACAGATCCTTATCTGCCTGGAGCAGATAGAGCAAGACCTGTCTCAGGGCCTGGTTGGCCCTCAGGAGAGTGCCCCTGGGGAGATGGGGTTTCCCCTTGACTTTATGCTGTTCATGTACAACGCTTTTTGTATAATATAAGTAAGTCTCAAAGCCCCAGAAGATCAGATTCAGCATTTGAGGTGCTGGGCATTTCAAAGAGGCATCAATTGGATTGGGATTTTGTCTGAGAGGAGGAGGATTTTGTGGGCACTCCTTGTGATTTGGAGGCCTCAGAAGAGGGCCTTTCCTAGGGGGATGTTATGGAGAATCTGTGGGAGGAGGACCTGCCCAGGAGAAGATCCTGCCTTGTTTCATTTATTCCATTATGATGGGTTGTGGGACCTTATTCACACAGATAGCCTCCATACTTAAGTTTGAAGCAGAAGGGACTTGTTAGGATCCAAAACTATTTGGCCCTCTCATGAACGGGGTAAGATACCTCCCGAGGACTTGCCCTTGCATATAGCAGTGGATGACCTGATTTTGGCTA
The DNA here is from genome assembly GCF_902459505.1 of Geotrypetes seraphini. Classification (NCBI taxonomy): domain Eukaryota; kingdom Metazoa; phylum Chordata; class Amphibia; order Gymnophiona; family Dermophiidae; genus Geotrypetes; species Geotrypetes seraphini. The sequence goes on along the minus strand of NC_047093.1, from coordinate 95,637,008 downwards.
AGAGGGTACCGACAGATGCAGGCTTCAAAGTTTGGTAGGTCTATGGTGTCCATTTATCAAGTCACAGCTGAAGTAAAAGAGAAACTAAGACCACCTCAGGTGAATGTGCTGGTTACATCGGTGACAAAGATGACTACATTTAGGGATCCTCAGGACCATATGATAGACACTTTGTTGCAATAGGGTTTTGATGTAACTACCCTAGTCCAGTGGTTCCCACCCCTGTGCTGGAGGACCACCAGGCCAGTCGGGTTTTCAGGATAGCCCTAATGAATATTCAAGAGAGAGACCAGCATATAATGGAGGTGCCAGACATGCAAATCTGCTCCATGCATATTCATTAGGGCTATCCTGAAAACCCAACTGGTCTGGTGGTCCTCCAGGACAGGTAGTCATCCACATTAGCAATGTGGTACAAGTATGTCTATGTTGGGCAGAACAAGTTTGTACAGCCCATTGGTCTTGTCTGTTCAAGTGCCAGAGATTTACAGGATTGAGATGGGAGTTGTCTTCCAGGTGGACTCCTGTGATATAGTCAGGGCCTTCTCCAAGGGCATTGTTCTTCTTGTGGTTGCCCACAGGTCCCTGTAGTTGCAACATTGGTCAGTGGTCCTGGTCAAAAGATCAAGTTGAGCTAGCTTTCTTTCCGGGGCAAGTTCCTCTTCAGAGATGATCTGGACAAGCTGGTAAAGAGTTTCAGGGACCTCACTAGCCTTGCTTCCTATTTAATCTGAGCCCTCTCTGGGTGGCTCCCTTTTCAAACTGGGCCTCTGTCCTGAATGGGCCCTCTCCTTCCTCGTGCATCTGGTTAGAAATATATTGTAAGCTCTTCTGTTCATGCACTCTCTCTCTTAGCCCTGTTCCCCTGCACTCTAAAATAAATGCTTTCCTCTGCTTTGTTTCAGAAGTGACTGCAGAGTTAGCTCTCCACGCCCCATCTCTCTTGCTGCTTAATTCTTGCCCCTTCCCCCACTGCCTCTGGTTGACTGACTGGCTGTAGCCCCTCCCAAGCAAGCACTCAGGTGACCTCAGTAGCCTTTGCTTCTTATTTAATCTCAGCCCTCTTTGGGCGGTACGAAGGAGCGTGAACAAGGAACACATGCTCCTTAGTTCTCTTCTTTGTGTTCCTCCTGAGGGCACCTCTCTATTCTCACTACCTCACTTTTTGTACATTTCTCTTTCTCTATTCCACTCCTACTGGCTCTAAATTACTTTCTGCTTCTTATACTCACTCTCCCCTACCTTACTCACTTTCTCTCTCCTCTCCACACCACAAGTCCTCCCTATCCCCTCACCAGCCATCTTGTCATCTACCTTATTCTCGGCACTCAAGCTCAGACATTCTCTCCCTTCCATTCATCCATCTCCTTTCTCTTTGAGCATCACCTGTCTTCGTCCTTGCTGTCATTTTTCCCCTTTGCTTTGGTGTGCTCTCCTACTCCTCTTTCTGCTCATCACCGGGGATGTCAATCCCAACCCTGTCCCTTCCATCTGCTTCCCCACGTGTGTAACCATCCTAATGTCCTCTCCTTCAGTCCTCCTCTTTCCTTTTCTCATGTGCCCTGTGGAATACTCACTCTGCCTCCAACAAACTGCCCTGCATTCATGACCTCTTTATCTCCCAGTCCCTCCACCTGCTTGCTCTAAACTGAGACATGGATTTGCCCTGAGAACTCTACTGCAGCTGCTGCCCTCTCCCATGGTGACTACCACTTCTCCCATACACCATGCCATACTGATAGAGGCGGAGGTGTTGGGCTGCTTCTCTCTCCTTGCAGATTCCAACCTTTTTTCCCACCTCAGTCACACAACCTTTCCTCATTTGAAGTCCACTCTGTCTGCCTATTTGCTCCTCTACCTCTCTGGATATCGCTGCCTATTTGTGCCTCTACCTCTGTGGATAGCAGTCATTTATCATCCCCCCCCCCCCCAAACAAGTTTCCTGCCTCCTTTCTCATCAAATTTGACTCCTGGTTTTCTGGCTTCCATGATTCATCTTCTCCCTCCCTCATTCTTGGAGATTTTAACATTCACACTGATAATCCCTCTGACAGAGCCTAAGTGTCTTGCTTTAACCTCCTCATTTGACCTCCAGCTGTGCTTTATCACCCCCACTCACCAGTATGGCTACTGCCTTGATCTTGTCTTTTTCTCCAACTGCTCTCTCTCTCTCTCTCTAATTTCTCTACCTCATTGCTCCCCACCTCTGATCATCATCTGATAACCTTCATAATTACCCTCCCCTTCAGCTATGCCCAGTCATCACCAACAGGTTTTGAAATCTTCAAACCCTTGCTCTTTCAATGTTATAAACCACTGCTTCACCTCTCCTTGTCTCCACTGTGTTATCCAAGTCAGTCCACGAGGCTGTTTCATTGTACAACTCTATTGTCTCTTCTGCTCTTAATACCCTTGCTCTCTCTGTTCCCTGCTCTGTCAGGCATACCAAACCTCAGCCTTAGCTCATTCCCAGTATCTGCTACTTATGTTCCTGTACCCGCTGTGCTGAATCCCTTTGGCTCAAATCTCACACACATGCTGACTTCCTTCACTTTTAATTTATGCTGACCTACTTTAATTCTGCTCTTACGCTGATTAAACAAGACTTCTACATCCAACTAACTAACTGCTATCTCTCTGTCATGCTGAACTTCCTCCTCAAAGCGCCCCCCTGACCCTTCCATCTCTCCGCAGAGGATGGCTGACTACTTCCATGACAAGATTCACAAAATCACACTTGAATTCACATCCTTCTCCCCTATCCACCATCCACTCTCCTAACTTTCAAGCTCACACCACCTCTTCTTCCTTCGTCCAAATAACCTAGGAAGCTCCCCTTGCCTGGTCTCACCCTCTTGACCTCTTATCAACTGCTGCTGACTTTTCTTCTTTCTCTGAAATCACAGAGGAAGAAAACCGCACAACTTCTGTCCTCTGCCAAGCCTACTGCATGCCCCTCAGACCCTATTCCCACCCCTTTACTTGATCCCATCTCACATACTATTATCACTCCCATTTGCCATATCCTCAACCTGTCCATTTCCACTGCAACCGTCCCCCGATGCCTTCAAACATGCGGTGATTAAGTAGCTTTTCAAAAAACTCTCACTGGACCCCATCTGCCCATCCAGCTATTGCCCTGTCTTCCGTTTCTATCTAAGCTACTCAAGCATGCTGTTCTCTGTCACTGCCTTGATTTATTTAATCTCAACAGATACTTGATCTTCTACAATCAATAATAATAATAATAATTTTTATTTTGTATACCGCCAGACCCAGGGAGTTCTAGGCGGTTCACAGCAGATAGATTCAGTACAAACAGTGCAGTTGAGGTTGACAACAAAAACAAGCAAAGCAATTATAAAAAGTAACATGCTGGTTATACGTCTACAATTTAAGTGAAGGGAGCAAAAAAATACATGCAACATGTACAAAGAGAACAAAGTACAATAAGTACAAGGAATAAGGACATGCATAAGTACATGCAGTAGTACATGCAGCAGAAAGTACATGCAGCAAAATACATGCAATAGATACAATAAGTACGTGCATACAGTTTAAGATAAGAACTGCAAACACGCCATAAGGAAAGAGCCTATAAGGAAAAAGTATGCAAGCCGTATTCTAATTTATGGAAAAAGAGGTATTTTTATGAACACGTTAGAATTGACACAGCATTTAGAAAACGAATTACCTATGATGAGTTACCACGTAAATCTCCCGCTTTTTTGAAATTAACATAGCGGTGGAGTGGTGGGGCTGAGGTATTTCAGAGAAGACACTTATACTTAAAATATGCCAACCTAGTTTGTTCATTCATTTATCTAGAAATAATTAATACATTACATTAGTTTATTTTATTCCGCCAATACCTTGCGGTTCTAGGCGGATTACAAAAGGATGAGATTCTGGTCATATCCAGAAGATTACAGAGAAGTTATTGGTTGGAACATTTATAGTCTGGTGATGAAGTGAGGTTATTAGTTTGTTTATTTATTTATTCACTTTTCTATACCGTTCTCCCAGGGGAGCTCGGAACGGTTTATATGAATTTATTCAGGTACTCGGGCATTTTTTCCTGTCTGTTCCGGCGGGCTCACAATCTATCTAATGTATCTGGGGCAATGAGGGGGATTAAGTGACTGCCCAGGGTCACAAGGAGCAGCATGAGTTTGAACCTACAACCTCAGGGTGCTGAGGCTGTAGTTGTGTCAGGAGTTTGTCTTGACATATTTCTTGAATAACCTGGTTTTTATTTCTGTCCTAAAGGTATTGCAGTTTGGTGCTGAGATCAGTAAATTGAAGATGTGGCTGTCTAGTTTTGTTGCTTGCGTGGCGAGTAGTCCATCGTGTATTTTTTAACACTGAATTTCTTTGATTGGTGGTGTGTCTAAGTTCTCCTTGGTCTGGAAGAGTTGTTCAGAGTTAGGCAAGTGTTCAGGTAAGATGGTCCATTGCCATGTAGGGTTTTGTAGAGCATGCGGTAGAATTTTAAAAGTATTCGTGCTTTTACAGGTAGCCAATGTGTGTCTTGGTAAGCGGCGGTGATGTGGTTGTACTTCTTCAGTGAGTAGATCAGTCTGAGAGCTGTGTTTTGCACTGTTTGTAGTTGTTTTGTCATGGTGGCGAGGCAAGATAGGTACACTTCTCCCTCCGTATTTGCTGTGATAGGGGATTAACAGACCCGTGAATACAGAAAAATCGTGAATAACTTTTTCATGTTATTTGCTGTTTTCTATTAAAAACCATTGTGAATATGGTGAAACCGCAAATAACGTGGTGAAGAAAGTGCTGGGAATCGGCGATTTTCGCTGTAAACGCTTAGAATCGGCGATTTCTCTATGCAAACTGATGTAATCGGGGGGAGGAGCCAGCAAACTAAAAAACGCAAATGCTGAAACTGCAAATACGGAGGGAGAAGTGTATATGATATTGCAGTAGTCTATCAGTCCTTGTATTAGTGCTTGGACTAGGAGTCTGAATTGTGTTCTATCGAAGAATTTGCTGATTTGTCTTGAGTTACGCATGACAGCGAAGGCTTTTAAGGCTTTATGGGTTGTTTTGTTGATATGTATTTACATTGTACAGCCTCTGTCTATTGTCACCCCTAGTTATTTTAGGTGGGGTTGTATGGGGTATGAGATGGATTTTATTTCAAGGTTCATTATGGTAGGGGCTCTTGTCGTTTTCAAGAAGAAGGGACTTTGTTTTGTATGGGTTTATCTTTAATTTGTGGGTTTTCATCCATTGTTTACTGTCTCTAGTGTTTTGTGTAAGTGCATTTATTGCTGTGGGGGACAATGCTGTGCATTGTCTTTTGAGTTGGAACAGTTCATTGTCAAACCATTTATCTGAGCACGTGCTGATAAGATTGCTGCAAGATCTTAGCCCATAATAAAAAGACCTCGTGACAGCTACAATAAGATAGGTTTATTAGTAATAAGCATAAGGCAACTCACATGAAATAGCAAAGTAACATAACATAACTTTATTCTTCTATACCGCCAACAATCAAAGTACAGCATATTGGCTACAAAGGATAGCATACATACAAAATAGCAATCTGATGTTCTTTTGGGTCTGACTCCTCTCTCTTCTCTCCTCCTCCTTTATACTGAAACGTGACGTCACCTGGTGCCAAAATTGATCTTTCTATATTTCCCTGAAAGGTGCATTTCCAATACTAAGGCTAATAACTCTAGAGAACAGACCCCCACCTTCCTGAGTTACACTGTCCTTCACTAGTGCTTCTTAGGAGAACATCATATCATGTCCCAAAACAATAAGGCACCACAGTCAGGAAATCTAACTGCTGGTTTTTGGAGCAAAGGTAAATCTCTCTCTCTTGGAAATATAACTATTTGGGGTACCACAGGGGTCTTCGCCTACAATATGCAGGTCTTATGCTTGCGTCATCTTCCACCTACATTTTCATGCAGATCTTATTCCTGATTCGTCCTCATTCCCCTCTAAAATTCCCCTCTGGAAGCATATACATAGGAGGCTTCCCCCTCTTGATCATGGTATAAGGAGCTTGTAGTTGTTGTCATGACATCGTCCACATCCAGTAGGAGTGGAAGGATGAAGGGCCATTATTCAGAAATCAAGCTTAGTAAAATTGGGAAGGCAATTGTCACTACCACCCTTAATCTAATATGACATCAGTTTCAATAGGACTCATGATATCAGAATAAACCATATAAAACAAAATCTGCATAACAATAATACATAAGAGCAAGAGAAAATAAACAAAAACATCAATGATGCGGCATACAAACCTAAGGTTTAGATTAGATTAGAATCATAGAAATATCTGAAAAATTCTTGCATCAATAATACATGTGATGTTTAATGGATTTATCTTGTCGGGTAGCTACCTCTCTAGGGGAATAAAGAAACAGAACTATTGTTCATTAATACGGAATGTCTGAATGGTCTGAGAGACATTTGGAGCATTGAGATCAAGCACCAAATTTCTGCATCTCAATGGCCACGAATTTGGTCTTGGAGAATGAGATGTACAGTGTCAGCATCTATGAGATAGACTTGGTTATTTTTGTTACATAGAGTGTTTTGGAAATTAGATACAAAAATTAGATAGTTCTAAGTCCAATAGATGCTGGCACTGTAATCTGGAACCTGGGACATTAGATCATCTACTTTATTTTTGTCCCTATATTAAGATTTTTTTTTTTTTTTTTAAATTCTTTATTCATTTTTAAACTTTCATCAAGTGTACAAAAATTCATAATAATCACAATTAATATGAGCACTTGAACATCTTATCATTATAACCTATAAATACAAATGTAACCCTCTCCCTTCCCTCCCTCAAAGCCCATTATTCATTATAAGATCATATACTTGAAACCCTCCCCCCACCCAATACTAAATGGTGTATAATTAAGATATTTTGGAATTCAATATGGTCTCAAGTAAATACATTATTGGAAAATCATGTGGCACTCTCTTACGATCCAGTGCTATTTGGCATGATGATGAGGAAAAAGAGTCAAATATCGTCAGAGAACAACAAGCTTTTATTAGTTATGACAGGGGTTGCCATCCAACACATAACCAACAATTGGAAAAATCATAGAAACCTTAGTTATACATTTTGGTGGAATACATTATGCCATATATTTAAAATGGAACGAGCAATAGCAGTACAAAGAGGGACATATACTAAATTTATAAAAATATGGGGGCCATTGGCAAAATATTGTAGTGAATAGTCAGCACTTCTTCTCTTCTCCTTTTCATTTTCTTTTTTTTTTTTTTAGCACACTAAAGGGGGGAGGGAGTTGGAAATAATGTTACATATTATGTTATACTATGATATATAATATGTGTATATTTTTATTGAAAATATGATGAAGGGTGGGTGGTAGGGGGGTTATTGATATTACTAGATGTTTATATGGCAGATATCAAAGTGCTATTCTGGAATAATTTGTTGTAAAATACTCTTGTGCACTTGTTGTTTAATTTGAAAACGAATAAAGAATTATAAAAAAAAAAAAAAAAATACGGAATGTATAATAACTAAAATAAAGAAATAAAACAATCCTCATTCCCTAAAGTACAAGAAATATCCTGGAACCTAAAAGCACTCTTGCAAACTAAGCCTAATATAACACATTAACTAAAGGAATAAAACGGCAAAAGGAAATAAGCCTAGCATAAAAACGCTTAACTAAAACAACGTGTTAATGTTGTGTGTTTGGAAATATACCTTATCAGAAATGCATAACCTACTTATGGATGTCTAATCTTAAAAAAAAAAAAGAAATAACACTCTTAATTAAAGTTAAACTAAAGTGTCAAACATGAAAAAGGAACAAAATGCATTGGGATGGCTTGGTTCATGAAGCCGTATGTAGCTCTGGTATTGGAACTCTTCTTTCAGTGCACTTCACTTCAGTCAAGCAACAAGAAATGGATGGAAAGAATCCGTTGAGATTAGAGATAATCAGGGTGCAAAAATGGGAGTCCAAACAGGATGAAAGATTCAATCAGGCAAAGCATAAACTAACATTGCATAAGTCCATAAAGAGGCTACAATGCAAATCAACAAGTCCACATTTGCAAAGAAAAAAACCCAGAAAACAAATCAAACAAAAACTTGTAAAGTCATCTTAGGCCGACAATCATGGTGGCAATAATAAATCAGGCAATCAGTCTTTAAGTGCTGGCAAACGAAGAATAGCCAAGGGGCGTTGAGCCAATCTTCGTTAAGCCGCAGGACTCAACCATGGACAGGCATTCCTGAAATCAGGCACTTGTTAAGTCTCGTTCTTCATAGTACAGGTTTCTTTATGTGGAGGAACTCATTCCCCCTCTGGATACTCTACAAATGAAAGTCTTCAACAAATGTTAAAAAGATGATACTATCAAAAAACATAAGAGCAAATAGATTTTTTGTTTGTTTGGAGTTGCACCATATCGTCTAGGATGGTATTGCTTAGTGTGTTCCAGTGGATTATGAACTCTTTGGTGTTACCTTCTGGGATTATGGATCTACTTCGACCTCACCAAATTCTGGAACAATCTTTTGATGTGTTTCATAGGTTATGCTGTGGGGTTTTTTGTCTGGATTTTCCCTGTGCCCAGTTGATATTGAAAGTGTATATGTAGTGGTCTGACCAGAGGGAGCGTGTCCAGATTCCAATTGAGCGAGTTGTTGTGACATGAAGGCTGCTATGTTGAGTTGATGTCCCTTTTCATGTGTGGTTTGGGGATCTAGGATTTTGTAGGAGAGGGCTTCTAGGAAAGAGAGAATGTTTTCTATTTGTTGGGGGGGTTTGTCCTCGAGCTGCAGGTTTAGATCTCCTAGGATCAGGTTGTATGCAGAGGTTAGGGAATTATATATACTGTAAATTCTTTGAATTCTGATTTTGCTGTGTTCCATTTCCCTGGTGTTATGTAGAAGAGATGACAGGTCATGGTTCCCTTTAGTGTGTCACTTGAGAGTTGGCAGGCTAGTTAGGTCCATGGTGGGGTGAATGTTTTGTCTAGTATGCTTATATTCAGGGTGTTTTTGGCTATGATAGCTAGACCCTTTCCTTGTTGTTTGTCTCTGCAGACCACTTATATTTTGTAGACTTGCGGACAGACTTCCGTTATCCATGGGTCATTGTCGGATGTTAGCCAGGTTTCTGTGAGGAAGAGGCATTCTAGCTTTTCCGTTTCTAGCCACTATTTATTTGTTCTGTCTTTGGGCCTATGGCTCTGATGTTCATGTAGGCACATGTTATCTATGTGTATTCTGTTTGGTAATTATAAGTCGTTTTTGGGTAGATGAGAGAGTTTGACCTTGGGAGGATTTTTGTCTTTGAAGGTTTTTTTTGGTTCATTAGTAGGTCGTCTTCTCCATGTTATAGGGATGTTGTGGGGCATGCTGGATGAGCAGTCTGTCAGTATTGTTTGTGTGACTTCTCCTGACTGGTTGGTGGTTTCTGTTGGTTGTTAATATTACTGGGATTGGGGACATGTAGTTTCCTGTTGCATTCTGATGTATTATTATCAAGGTGAGCAGTAGAATAGTTAGCAATTGTTTTGTGTCATCTGCTTCATTGTGTGACTTATGAGAATGGAGAATGGTGTGTTTGGTGTGTGCTTTGAATCCTGGGCTTTTGTGGTGAGTGAGTGGAGTGGTTTTGCATGTTTTGGGGAGTTTTTCCAGGGGTTTATTTGTGGAGACATCCTTGGTCCACACAAAGGGCCCTTCACAAGGCCTGCCTGCTCGGCAGCCCTTTAAAGGGCTTAAGAAGATGACTCTGAAGCAAAAAGGGGTGGGGCTTCCCGCTGAAGAAAATTTGTTTTCAGAGCAGCTGCTTCTCTAGGTGCAGTGAGAGGGACGACTGGCCTCCCTTTCCCTCACTGCTTGATGATCAAGTGGCAGCCTATAAAATACTAATAGTAGAAGTAGTAATATAAGATCCCCATCTTGCCAGAGAATAATACCAAGGGAGCCAGTAGAAGCTTCTTGGAACTTGACAGGTTTAGGGAATCCAGATGCTAAGGTTTTTCAGAAAGGGCAGTCCTTATGGCATGGTCATAGAGGAATCCAAGATGTGGGGGCTACCCCTTAAAAAAAACAGTCCTGCAGTTTCTAATTAAGATGTCAGGGCCCTTATTCAGGTAGTTATCAGGGGGTCATCTACAGCAGTATTTACAGAGGTGGGTCCAGGACAAATGTCAGGAAGTTCTGCTTTATGCAGCGAGTGGTGGACGCATGGAATGCTCTTCCACAGGAGGTTATTAAGGAATCCACTGTGCTAGGATTCAAAGGCAAATTAGATGCACATCTCCTTATGAGAGGCATAGAGGGATATGGGTGATTAGAACAATCAGGTGTATACCTGACTGGGCCTCCGCGTGTGCGGATCGCCGGACTCGATGGACCATGGGTCTGATCCGGAGATGGCAATTCTTATGTTCTTATCAGAGACAGTTATACTTTGCAGTTTGCACCACCTTCGCAGGACTGTCATGGGATAGAAGGTAATGTCCTATTATGGATTAAGACTTGGTTAAAAGATAGAAAACAGGGTAGGGTTAAATGGTCGATATTCTCAATGGGGAATGGTAAATAGTGGGGTTTCTCAGGAGTCTGTGCTGGGACCGCTGCTTAAGTACCTTTCTTATTTCTAATCTTAATGTATATTTTCTGTAAACCGCTTAGAACCTAACGGATGTAGCGGTATATAAGAAATAAATTACATTACATTACTTTGGATGTAATGGGTGCGTCAGTTGTAGATAAAGTGATGGTACCTGGGACTGGTAAGGAATTTTATTTAAGATCTTATTCGGATTGTGAAACCAGTTAGGTGGTTTATGGTGTGTGCCCTTGTGGAAAATGGTGTCTGGGTCAGACAAAAAGAATAATTAAGCAAAATATAGCTCAGCATCTTAGTAATTTGAGATTAAGTAAGGAAGAGACGCCTCTAGTAATATATTGGATGTTGAATAACCACAGTATAGAGGAAGTACGCTTTGCAGTTTTGATTAAAGTTGAACTAGCCTGAGAAGAAAATGTATCAGAATTCTTGTTAAGGAAAGAGCAACGCTTGATTCATCAGTGGAATATAATTGAACCATGGGGTCTTAAAGAAGTAGAGTGGAATTTGCTGTAATGTTGTGAGGTTATTGAATGCAGGTGAGGTTAGTAATTGGGGTTGTATAGTAGGAAGGTAGTGAGCTAATCAGTTTATGCAGCCATTTCCCATGTGGGAACTTGTGAATCCTGTCGGTCCAACCGGTGCCTGGTTTGTAACAAACCCCGGGTTTCTGCATTTTGTTGAAGATGAATATTTACATGGTATGTCAAGTATTTAGAACAGTGGTCCCCAACCCTATCCTGGAGGACCACCAGGCCAGTCGGGGTTTCAGGCTAGCCCTAATGAATATGCATGAGCGAAATTTGCATATAATGGAAGTGACACACATGCAGATCTGCAGCATGTATATTTATTAGGGCTATCCAGAAAACCCTATTGGCCTGGTGGTCCTCCAGGACAGGGTTGGGGACCACTGTTTTAGAGAGTATTGATGTAATGGTGTGTTACTAGGAAGTAATGTTATTTTTATGCTTTGTGAAGGTTTGAGAGGAGACTACTGCCTCATTTCAGTTACAGCTCTTGAGGATGCTTGACAGCGAAACTTCTCTGTGTCAGAGTGACTGATTATAATACAGCAAAAATTCAGTGGAGTGGAGTATAAAAGGCCAATTGCTTATGATTCAACAAAAGAACTGGTGGAGTATAATTTGGAGAATATACCTTAATCTGTCAGCCGAAGAACAAAAAGATTTGACAGTTATTGTGTGTAAGGATGGAAAGAGGAAATTAATGGACACTTGTTTTATTTGTGAACTGTATTGTAATTTGTTATGTGGGGGGCGCTGGTTGGTATGTATTTGGTATATAGTGTGTGGTGAATATGTATGTTTGCTATTTGATAATTTAATAAACAAGTGTAAATATTGAAAGAATTTATAAAAATTCAAAAAACTAAATGTAATAGCTTCTTGAATATTTAAAATTTTGGAGCTATTTAGTAAATTATATTTGATCCCAATCATTTGAGTGGTTAGGTTGGCTACTAAGTAATCTAGAGATGAAAAGAACGAGTGAGATAATAAGATTTGCTGATGACACAAAGCTGTTATATTGTAAGAGCATTGTAAAAAATTACAAGATGACCTTGGGAGACTGGGCATCAAAATGGAAAATGTTTAATGTGAGCAAGTGCAAAGAGATGCATGTGGGAAAGAGGAAACTGAATTATAGTTACATGATGCAGGGTTCCACATTAGTCACCACCCAGGAAAATGATAAGTTGAAACCCTCAACTCAATGTGCATCGGTGGCTAAGGAAGCAAATAAAATGTTAGAAATGATCAGGAAAGGAATAATAAACTAAAATGAGAATATAACAGTGCCCTTGTATCACTTCAAGGTGTGGTCATACCTTTTACTACTGTATGCAGTTCTGGTTGCCACTTCTCAAAAAAGATATAGCAGAATTAGAAAAGGTACAAGGGATAGGAAAGGCTAAAGCAGCTAGGGCTTTTCAGCCCAGAGAAGAGATGGCTCAGGGGAGATAGGATAGAGGCCTATAAAATATTAAGTGGCAATGTTCCCTCTAAGCTGCATGACTGTACACCTTTTAGCAGGAGGCCACACAGCCATTCAATCCCATCGTGCAGTCAGTGGAATCAGGACCAGCGCCCCTCTGGTACCTCAACTTCATCTTGTGCTGCTGCTGCTTTTCCAAAGCAGCAGTGGCAAACAAACTGGCTATAGAACCTTCCCATACATATCCGTGGCTGCTGGCCCTGCTCTCTCCGAAGTCACTTCTTCTGGACAAAGCCAGCAGCCATGGATATGTATAGGAAGGTTGGCAGCTGGTTTGTTTATTTGCCACTGCTGCCTTGGGAAAACACCAGCAGCGTGGAGATGCTAGGGGTGACAAACGCTGGTGGATATGGGGTGGGGGGTTAGGGAGCAGACACTGGTGGATGTGGGATGGATGGGAGAGAGGGGACACATACTGGTGGATTTGGGTTAGGGAAGAGAGAGGGGGGCAGATGCATGTGGAACAGGAGTGGAAGGAAAGAGAGGGGACAGAAGCTGGTGGAAATGGTTTGGGTTAGGGGGAGAGAGGGTAGACAGTGGGAAGTCAGATTCTAGGTAAGCAGGGGAGAGAGAAGGCAGATGTTGGGGGTACAGAGGAGGGAGATTTTGGAATGGGAGAAGTGAAAGGGGAGATGCTGGATGGAAGGTGAGGGGGGAAGAGGGGATAGACATGGGAGAGGAGAGATCCAAAGAGGATGGGAATATTTATGGAAGGGGAGAGAGGGGAGATGCTTGATGGAAAGGGAAATAAGCTGTATAGGAGGGAGACAATACTGAATGAAGGAGGGAGATGAATGGGAGAGAGGGGGCACACACTGGTAGATTTGGGTTAGGGGAGAGAGAGGGGGCAGATGCTGGTGGAAAAGGGGTAAAAGGAAAGAGGGGGCAGAAGCTGGTGGAAATGGTTTGGTGTAGGGGGAAAGAGTGTAGATTTTGTGTAGAAGTGGGAAGGCAGATTCTAGGTAGAGCAGGGGGGGAGAGAAGGCAGATGTTGGGGGGTGGGATACAGAGAGGAGGGAGATGGTGGAATGGGGAAGTGAAAGGGGAGATGCTGGATGGAAGGTGAGGAGGAGAAAGGGGATAGACATATGGGAGAGGAGAGATTCAAAGAAGATGGAATATTTATGGAAGGGGAGAGAGGGAAGATGCCGGATGGAAAGGGGAATAAGCTGTATAGGAGGGAGACGAGCCTGGATGGAAGAGTGGAGAGACAGGAGAGGGATGGTGGAAAGGGGAAGTGAAAGGGAAGATATGGGGCAGACAGTATGGAAGGAGAAAGAGACAGGAGGGAGATACTGATGAAGGGGGAGAGTGTGGAAACGCTGGATGGAAGAGGGTAGATGCTGAATGGAAGAGGGGAAAGAAATGAGCAGATATTTGGGGAGAGAGACGGAAAGGAGGGGAATAGAGCAGATATAGGGGGCAAACACTGTATAGAAGGGGGGAGAGAAAGAGGACAGAGTTAGTGAAAGACTGGGAATAAAGCAAAGTAAAATAGGAGAGCCAGGGTAAGGGAAAGAGATGGAAAGCTGCTGGCAGACCATACAAAAAGAAGGAACTTGAAGACTAGATAGTAAGAATGAGTTAAATCTGGATATAGAAGTAGAAAAATAAATTGAAGAAAACTGAAAGTAAAAGGAGGAGAGGAAAGTCCTGTAAAGAGACTTAAGACGAAGGAAAGCAAAAACCAGAGAAGTGAATGGCTAGAAAATAAACATTTTTAATTCAGGATAAAGTAGTGTGGCACCTCTGTTTTATAAAGGTTAATAAATATAAATAGAAAATAGAATTAAAATGGTATCTTTTCATTAAACTAATTTTAATACATTTTTACCATCTGTAAGACCAAAACCTCCTTTTTCAGGTTAGGACAGCTTACTGTCTTGAACTGGGGAAGGAGATGTTGGCCTCTGAGATCTAACATTTAAAAATCATCTTCCAGTGCAATAAGTGAGACATTCTAGACCAGGTGTGGGCAAACTTTTTGACTCGTGGTTTGACAGAGGGGCCAGACCAAGAGCAGATGGATGGAGTGTTTGTGTGAACTAATATAAATTTAAATGTAAACATCATAACGTAAAAGGTTTTGGTCTTTAAAAGGTAACAAAGCATGAAAACATAAGGCTTATTGTACAAAACAAATGTACATGATCATCTCTTCCTTCCTCTCCTTCACTCCAATTCTTCCTCTTTCCTTTCTCTCCCCCATATGTGCAGCATCTTTCCTCCCCTCTCACCCATCCCCTTGTGCCTTCCCTCTACAGCATCTTTCTATCTCTCCATCCCTCCCATCCCCCTGTGCAGCAGAACCCTTTCCCAGCTTCCATCCTTCCCTCCCTCCCATTCCTTGTGCAGCAGAACCATTGAGCTCCTGCCCCCGCCGCACAGCTGAACCTCCGCTGACCATCCTTCCCTCCTATGTGAGCCCTACATACCTCCCTCCAGAGCAGCGTCGGTCCGGCAGCACTCTAAACAGGCTGCTTTGTGTCCTTCTCTCGTCGGGGCCTTCCATGTGCCACGTTACTGATGGAAGGCCGCAAAGCAGTATATGTAGAGTGCTGCTGGCCCGATTTTGCTCTGGAGGAGAGGTATGTAGGACTCGCGGTCAGTAGGGTACGGTTGGTTGGCAGGCTGGATTTTAAAACGGACCGGATATGGCCCGCAGACCGTAGTTTGCCCATGTCTATTCTAAACCAAAGTCAGACCTCCACTATATTTATGTTCAAATCACAATAGTTCCTCAGAATGCCACACAATAAAGTAGCGTGGTAGCTGTCCTCACTGGAACATTTTTTTGTGAATATTGAACTAATGTGCAACTTCTTGTTATGTCTTGTAATAAGTTATAAAAATTTATAAAGTGTCAATGCATTATTTATAAAGCATAATGGTCTCTATAGTTCTATTTAGTGCATAGTAAATAACTTAGCTTTAAACCGGGTCTGCCTCATTCCCCACCGACACGTTTCAAAATTTTCTTTAGGGTTGGGGACAGAGAGAGCAGAACTATCCGGATTTTTAGCAAACGCTAAGTCTCTATGTTGCTAAAAATCCAGATAGTTCTGCTCTCTCTGTCCCCGACTCTGAAGAAAATTTTGAAACGTGTTGGTGGGGAATGAGGCAGACCTAGTTTAAAGCTAAGTTATTTACTATGCACTAAATAGAACTATAGAGACCATTATGCTTTATAAATAATGCATTGACACTTTATAAATTTTTATAACTTATTACAAGACATAACAAGAAGTTGCACATTAGTTCAATATTCACAAAAAAATGTTCCAGTGAGGACGGCTACCACGCTACTTTATTGTGTGGCATTCTGAGGAACTATTGTGATTTGAACATATATATATAATGGAGGTCTGACTTTGGTTTACATTATTTTGATATCTTTGTGCCAAGTTTGCGATTTTGCATGTCTATTCTAGACAGATGGGTAGTGTCCCCATGGCCGCATGCCATCTGCAGAATGAATCTGCTCAGGATTTTTCCTTTTGCCTCTGCTGTACTTCACTGGGCTCCTTAGCTCCATCTGCAGTTCTTCCCTTCTGTCCGTGTGCCTGCAGGAGTGTTTGTTCTGCTTGCCACAATTTATTTATTTTTAAACATTTTAAATTGAGAATGGCAAACGGCCCGGACACGCAAGTACAACCAGCAGAGTAACAGGAACAGTATACGAAGAACAAGAAAAGCAATAATAAAAACAAGCAGTTACTACCTCCCCAGTGCAAAAGAGGTCATCAAGGAGCAGGTCAATGTCCAGCAAAAGGAAAACAAGCCAACCCAGACCCAGTTTTTGTCCCTTTCTCAGGGTTTCTGGTGCTTGGAGTGTTTTTCAGTTCTGCTTGCTTTGAGAACACACTGACTTTGGTCTGTAGCAGACAGGCCAATCCCAGTGGGTACCTGTTAGCAAGCCTGCAAGGTTTTCTTTGGAACTCAGTGCCATCCCTGAAGTGGTCTCACCTACTGTTAAGCAGGGGTTGAGCGCAGGCTGTTGGGCACCCTTAGGAGGCTCAGTGGTATCTCGCAGGATGCTGGTTGCATCTTCTTGCCTCCGTCCATCTTGGTATGCATTCATTGGTCCGCAGGGGTGGAGGTGCAGTCAGACTTAGGGTCTGACCAGCAGCTCGAAGATCAGCTCTGTAGAGACATTCCCAGCATGAGGCAGTGATTCTCTCATCGGGCTACTGCTAGAGAACTGAGGCAGGCTGCAGCACAGATCCACAAACAGGTCACAGTGAGTACAGACTATTACAGCCTATGAGATGAATTGGGGGAGGTTTGAAAAGTGAGGTTTTAAAGCAGTGGTTCCCAAACCTGTCCTGGGGGGACCCCCAGCCAGTCAGGTTTTCAAGATATCCCTAATGAATATGCATGAGAGAGATTTGCATATAATGGAAGTGACAGGTATGCAAATCTCTCTCATGCATATTCATTAGGGATATCTTGAAAACCTGACTGGCTGGGGGTCCACCAAGACAGGTTTGGGAACCACTGTTTTAAAGGTTTCTGCATGTCCCAAATCACCATTTTTTGACTTTGGTAAGTGTAGAAAATATTGTGATTTTGGCATGAATTTCTTGATGGTGGCCATCTTGAATTTTTAGCTATCTTTTTTTCTAAATCTCCCTGCTTTTCTGAAACTGCAATTTTTGCCTCAAAACTTGTTGGGATGGAGTCCTTTGGCTCTCCTCGTGAACTTTTGCCAGGATTGTTCAAATTTAGCGCTTTCAGAGCATCCTTGTGCCACATGCTGCATGACACAGCTGGGCATATTCTGCTAGAGGCATTTTCTCTTCTTGGGCAGAGTCATCAGCGATCTCTTTGAGGAGATTTGCATGGTTTCTACCTGGTCTTCCTTGCATACTTTTACCAAGTTTTACATAATTGTGGTGGCCAAGCAGGATACTGCTTTTGTTTCTACCATTTTGACAACAGGCTCATCAGTCCCACCCTGACTCTACAGGACTGCTTTGTTACATCCCACTTGTCCAGAAATAGAGTGGGATTATACAAGAACGAAAGATTAGGTTCTTACCTCTGCTAAACTTCTTTCTTGTAAATTCATGCTGTATTCCTAGAATCTGCTCTGGGAGTTGCTGATTGTCTGCCTTAAGTACTGGTAAGCTGGACTTATGGTTTCCTGACCATCCTTTCTAAGAGTACCATCTGAATATGTTATGCATGTTGCTTTGGGGGGTCCCTAGCTGTGGTACCCCACCCTCTCTTAGTGCAGGCTGTGTCTCCTTATAGTGCAGTTTTCAGGTTCATATTGTTTAATAACCTGTTTCAATTGTTTATGATTGTTATGACTTTTCATGTTAATGAGCAGATTAGACTTACTTGTCAGGGAGTGTCCTCGTACCCCTCCCTTTGTCTATGTCCTCTACATTTGGCACTGTCTGTTTTTGCATGAACTGGAGTTGAAAGGGCAATCCTGAGGTAAGGGTTGGAAGGTCTGAAAAAAATTGTGTAACTGAGTCTTCCTACAAGCAGTCTCACAACATGGAATGCATAACCCACTTGTCCAGGAATAGAGCATGGATTTACAAGAAAGATTAGCAAAGGGATGGATCTGTTTATCGATGAGGAAAGACTAAAGTGGTTAGGGCTCTTCAGCTTGGAGAAGAGATGGCTCAGGGGTGATATGATAGAGGTCTATAAAATACTGAGTGGAGTGGAAAGGGTAGCTGTGAATCGCTTGTTCACTTTTTCCAGAAATACTAGGACTAGGGGGCATGCGATGAAGCTACTACAGTGTTCTCCCCAGAAATTTTTTCCAGCCGGGTGGCACGAAAAAGTAGCTGGGTGGGGCAGGATGGGGAAATTTGGTGCTATGCAAATTACCCCTCCCTGCTCACGGTGAAGGAGTAGGGCAGGGGTGTCCAACCTTTTGGCTTCCCTGGGCCGCATTGGACGAAAAAAAAATTTCTGGGGCCGCACAAATACTAACACTAGCTGATGAGCAAAAAAAAAAAAAAAAGGCCGAGCAGGTCCCAAATTTGCAATCACTAATATAGAAGATGTACGTATCTAATAAGAAACCTTCATTAAAGGGACACTGGAGAGGAACCCAAAAAAGCAGTAATACTTACCCTGACTGAGTGATCCTCTACGTACACTGCTGACAGTTGAAGCAGCCACAGCCTTCCGCATCTCCACTCTGATGAGCAGGGATGCGCGCTCCTGGTTTTCCCATTCACTTCACTTCTATTACAGCTACAGTGAGCCTCTTCAGAGGGGAGCCTCTTCAGAGCGGGGATGCTGCATCAGCTGTGATCGACACACGTGGAGGATCGTTCAGTCAGGGTAAATATTACTGCTTTTTTGGGCCTCCCACTTTGAGCTTAGGCTCCCTCAAAATGAACATCTCCCCTGCTGTAGCTAGTAGAGATCCTCAAGTCTCACCAACTGACGGCCACCTCCTGCCCCTCCAACTTACCAAGTTCTGCAGGTGGCAGCAATATTGCAGAGCTGCTGCCTTCCCTCCTCACTGCCCCCACCCCCCCCCCCCACCTTGGCTTTCATGCATTCTTGAAAGCAGTGGCAGCTTGAGGATATTGCCATTGGCTGCAAAGCTTTGAGATTTTGGTTTGTCAGACTGGAGGAAGATGTCTTCAGGTGGCAGGGCTTGGGGATCCCCAATAGCTCTAGTATTTGTAAATTGCACTCAGGCGGGGAGAAACTTTGGTACCCATCCACTAATTTTGGGCTCCAGTCCCTCCCCCAAATCAGCTGTACAGTATATGACTACGCCACTGAATGCAAAAATAATTGTGATGCACATATCCCAAAGCTAACCTATTCCAGTTAATAAATTCAAAATAAAACAATTTTTTCTACCTTGTTGTCTGGATATTTTGTTTTTCCATCATCTTGGCCCCATTTCTCTTTCTGCTTTTTGTTTATCTTCAACTAATTCTCTTTCCAGTGTCTGCTGTCTATTATTTTCTCCTCTTCTCTCGTTCCATTTCCTTCTTATGCCTGTCTCCAACATATTGATTTTTCCCTTTCAGCTTTCTTAACTTTTTCTTTTCTGCCTCTCTCCACTCAAATCTTGCCTTCTTTCTCGCCCTTCTTCATTTTAAATGTTCAGCTACCTCTCAATTCTCCATCTTCTCTCAGTCCCTAGCTCTCCCATTTCCCATCTCACTCCTTTCCCAGCCTCCTATTTCTTTCTATCTACTCCCCATTACTACATTTCTACCACTCACTGCTCTCTCTCATCTTGTCATCTCCATTTTGACCTCATCCACATGGCTCACCACTTTCAGAATCCCATCCCTCTTCCCACTGGTCAGGTTTTAACTCCCTGTCCCTTTCTTTCCATCCCCTTTCTTATCCCAGATCTCATACCTTCTTCCCTCCCATGGGTCTATCTCTCCTCCTCTACCCCCATGGTCCAACATTTTGCTCCCTCTCTTTTCTGTTTTTCTTCTTCCCTCCCCCTTTAATGCTGAACAATGAGATGGAGGGGAAAAAAAGAGAGATGCTGCATCTCTCTGCCTTCCATCCACAGGCCTAAAATTTCTCCCTACCTCCCTTCCATCCCCAGATCCAACTTCTCTCCCTTTTTCTTCCCAACTGCCTCCATCCCATCTCTCTCCATGGGTGGCATGATAAAGTAGCCGGGTGGGGTGGGGTGGGACAGGGAAATTTGGTGGTTAGAATAGGGTCATTAAATCCAGTGGCAAACCTAGTATATATGACAGCCAGTGCTGATTATTTTTTAACAACCTCCTCCTCTATATAAAAAAAGTTATTTTTAATAATAATCCATGCATCTCAATGGCCAAGATTCTGGTCCTGGAGATTAAGATTAACAAAGTCAGCATCTATGAGTCAAACATGGATATTTTTATTACATAGAGTATTATGGACCCCGACGCGCTTGCAAAAAATAGATAATACTAAATCTAATAGATGCTGGCATTGTAAAATAGAAGTAGGGACATTAGATCATTTAATTTTTTTTTGTCCTTGCATAAAAGCCTTTTGGAATTTAATTTGGCCCCAAATTAACATATTACTAGAAAATCATATTGGTCTCTCATATGATACCATATTATTTGGTACTGCAATGAGAACACAAAGTCCAATATCAGCAAACAATAACAAATTGCTTTTAATATTGACAGGAGTTGCCATGCAGCAAATCACACAAAATTGGAAGGATTATACCAAGCTAAATTATACATTCTGGTGGAACTCGGTGTGTCACATTTACAAAATGGAGAAAATATTGGCATTACAACAAGGAAATATAAAAAATTTTAAGAAAATATGGGATCCATTGACAAAATATTCTAAAGATCAGATATCTTAACACATTGATAATAATAATATAGGGTTAGGGAGGGAAATATAGAAATTAATATGAGGAAAAATGAAAAAACAAATAACAGGGGAAAGGGATTCAATATATATGATATGATATTGTACATACAACTATAATTATTATAAACTAAATATTATGCTATTCATTTATTGTAAGAATGAAAATTTTATAAATAAAAATTAAAAAAATAAAAAAAAATAATAATCCATGAGTCACACAACAAGGGTGCACCTAGGAAAAGGCAGCATCTTAAACACTGCAGTGAGCACTAGAACACCAACACACGAATTATAAATCTAAACAAGCCTAATCCTGCACAGGCAATTGATTTTGTACAGTCAATGCTAACAGAAAACCATGCCCTTTTCATACACAAAGAACACAGAAACACGCTCGCCCAATATGGAATAATCCCAAACAAAAAATAGAAATATGTAGACAAAAGTTAATCTGAAAACTTCAAGAAATCAGACTCTGCATACAATGCAACACCACAGAAACAGTGACACATGTCCCCTAATACTGTGCAAAATATAGACAGTAGATGTAAATTTGAAAAAAACTGATACATAATCACCACTTTACAAATTAACAAATAGAAGTAAAACAAATAATGAGAAATAAGAAAATACCATTTTATTGGACTAATCCATTTTTCAATTAGCTTTCAGAGGCCAAATCTTTCTTCAAGACAGTACAGTATACTATTATTATGGTATCCTGTCCTGACCTGAGGAAAGGGTATTTAGTCCCCATAAAAATGGCTTTATTTCCATTTCCTATTATAAACTTTTATCAATACGTAAAGCAACAAAAAAGATTTCTACCTTTTGTCGTTTCTGCTTCATCTTCTCTTCACTCTCTTCTTTCTATACAGCGTTTGTCCTTTATCCCTGCCATGCAACATCTATCTGCACTCTCTCTTTGCCCCTTCCACCCAGCCTCTGCCCTCTCTCTACCCACCCCTTCCATCTACTGTTCACCCTCTCTCTCTTCCATACGGCATGTTCCCTCTTTTTATGTCCTTCAATAAACTGTATATCCTGTGCCCTTTCTCCTTCATACATGATTCATTTCAGCTTTACCCCGTCTCCATTTTTCTGTCTCCACCCCCTCCACTATGCTCTGGCATATCTCTTCTCCTTTCCTTCCTTCCCACTCCACCCCATGGTCTGGCATCTCTCTCTTTTCTCTTGCACCTCTATTCCTTCCTTTCCCTGTGGTCTGGCAATTGTCTCCTTAGTTTCCCTTCCATCCCCCATGCCCTGACATCTCTCTCCTCTCCTTCCATCCTTCCCCCTGGTCTGGCATCTGTCTCTTCCCCCCCCCTTATATTCCCTGACATCACTCCCTTCCCCTCCATGGTCTGGTATCTCCTTTCCTTTCCCTCCCATGGTCTTGGAATCTCTCTTTCCTCTCCTCTCCCTTCCCTGGTCTTCCTTCTCCATCCCTCCCTCCTTCTCTCTCTCTCCTAGTTGGGTGCAGCAGCATTTCTCTTCCCTCCATTGGGTGCTGCAGCAGCATTTATCTCCCCCCTCCACTTGGCCACACTGAGCATTTCTTCCCCCCTCCCCCCTGCAGCATTTCTTTCCCCCCCCCTGCAGTGCCAGCAGCAGCATTTCTGTTTCTCTCCCTCCCTCCAATTGGCTACAGTGCACTGAGTGCAGCATTTCTCCCCCTCTCCCCCCCCCGCAGCGCAGCATTCACAATTCGTTACAGGCTAAGGCGGGAGATAGGGAAGTGAGGAGGGAAGCTT
The DNA here is from genome assembly GCF_902459505.1 of Geotrypetes seraphini. Taxonomy (NCBI): domain Eukaryota; kingdom Metazoa; phylum Chordata; class Amphibia; order Gymnophiona; family Dermophiidae; genus Geotrypetes; species Geotrypetes seraphini. Next base: position 95,614,267 of record NC_047093.1, on the reverse strand, counting down.
ACAACTAGCTGCTCTTGCTTGCTTCAGGCCTTCCTCGCTGCCAGGTCCTGCCTTCACGGAAACAGAAAGTAGGCAGGACCCGGCAGTAAGGAAGGCCCGAAGCAAGTAAAAGCAGCAAGTTGTAAGCTTCCCTCCTCACTTCCCTATCCTCCCGCCTTAGGCTCATGCCCTCGGGGCTCTGTAGGCGAGACTGCACACTATGCTGGCTTAGCAGGGTGCCCATGCAAAAATGGCGACCCACCGAGGCCAGAAACTCCACGGCTCTACGTTCCTCATATCAGGCAGAGTTGTTCAGGATACTCAGACTGCCACGCGCCTTTCCCCCACACAAAAGCACACACGCTGCAAACTCACGCAGCCCGCGCATGTTCTGCACAAGTTGCTCAAGTGAAAGTGGCTCATGTAAGCCTATCTGTTCGCTGGGGTCTCCAATGCATGCGGTGGCCCTGCCGATGAGTGCAATGGTGTGGTGGCCTGCATGCTGAAAGCGCCCACGTGTAAGGAGTCAGCTGTAGAATCAGAGTCGGCTGTGGGATCGAAGCCACAGTACACCGTCTGTGCGCCGCTCTGCAATATTAAAAAGTCAGGCTAAGGCAGGAGGCAAAACGTTGAACTTCTGACGACTCTTCAGGCTGTGCTGAGTCAGCCGGGGAATCCCCAAACCAGTGAGAGGGTTTTTTTTTTTTTTTTTTGTTATTGTTGGTTTTTTTTTTTGTTTTGTTTTTTTAATGTTTGAGTGGCAGTAGCAGGATTTGCGACTGAGATGACAGCCGGGCGGTCATCTAAATTAGCCGGGCAGAGCGCCCGGCTAAAAGGCTCTAGGGAGAACATTGTACTAAGTAGTAGATTTAAAAGTAAATGGAAAAACATATTTCTTCACAAGTGTAATTAAACTCTGGAATTCATTTCCGGAGAATGTGGTGAAAGCAGGGTTTAAAAAAGGTTTGGATAAATTCTTAAAAGGGAAGTCCATAGGCCACTATTGAGATGGCTTGGGGAAATCCACTGCTTATTCTAAGGATAAGCAGCATAAAATCTGTGTTACTACTTGGAATATAACTAAGTACTTGGGACCTTATTTGGCCACTGTTGGAAACAGGATACTGGGCTTGATGGATCTTTGGTCTGCCCCAGTATGGCAATTTTTTTTGTTCTTATGTCTGTTATATTATATGACATCCAGAACCTTAAGAAGTCAGAGGAAGTTGTGTAATCTTACTTGTTTTACCATTAAGCTATTCTTGCCACAATGGCAATTCTGTACATTTGCAAATGCTGTATTAAATTTGGGGCAAATGATCTTACTTTACAGACTGCTAGAAGATTACATGCAAGCAATAGAGGGCGTGAAAAAGAACCTGCTCCGGAAATCCATTCCTAAGAAACTGACCTTTGTGGGTGAACTTGCTCATAACCGTTTCAGTGCCAAAATGGTAAGTAACAGTATCTTTGAGGAGTTAGGGAGGTTTGAGGCTTAGATTCCCTCTTTGTTAAAGAGACACCAAGGTGTGTTTTTTCTAGAGAGGTTCTGTAGAGCAGTAGTTTTTAACTCAGTTCTCAGGGACCACCTTGCCAGTGATGTTTTTAGGATATCCACAATGAATGTGCATGAGATGTATTAGCTAGCACTTCATTGCATACAACTATCTCTCATGCATATTCATTGTACCATATCTCAAAAACATTACTGACCAGGTAGTCCCTGAGGACTAGGTTGAAAATCACTGCTGTAGAGGACACTCACAGGTATTCATTGAGATTATGGCAATTATCATCCTATTTTCCTTAGCATTTTTTTTCATCTTCTTTTTGACCCCATCACCACCGATGAAGCCTCAAAAAATTACAATTGCTTTTGTACAAACTGAAGAGGGCTTTAAAAAAAAAAAAAAAGATGGTTCTTAGTTCTGATGAAATAAGTATTCAGCCAATCATTTAAGATTAGATTTAGCTGCAATAAAGTTAAGCCTGGTCTTCAACCACTCACTGAATAAACATAAACACATGTTGTATGGAGAGAAGCTGAATTTCACCATACCTTGTAACTTTAAACTTCATCCCAAGGATACCTCTAAACCTGACCTGTTGTGAACAGACATTTGCCATATAGTGACTTAAACAGCCCAAAGTTTGGCCTTGCAGTGGCTTCTGTACGGGTTTAGATTGCAGGTGTATCCTGCCTTGAGGGGATCTTAGGCGGTTCATCCGGATGTGGTCCTTTTTCTTTGGGGCGCGGTTTGTGTGAGGCCTCCTTTGCGCCTCCCTTGTCTGACATGGAATCTGAATCTGGTCTCCGCTCCCTGGCTCGCTCGCCTTATGAGCGTCTGGGGCAGGCATCCATGATGGACCTCTCTATCAAGACGGTATTCCTTGTGACTGTAATGTCAATTCTTTCTTGTTGGAATCCTTTTTGCGTACTACAGATACCGAGGTGCTTTTACATACAGTTCCTTCCGTCCTCTGAAAGTGGTTTCTGTCTTCCATGTGAATCAGGAAGTTTGACATCTGTCATTTACTCCTTCCAATTTAAAGGCCCAGGACCGAGTGCTACGGTCTCTGGATGTGCGCAAGCTTTTGCTGCAGTATTTGGAGCTCACCAAGTTTCGTGTCTTGGACCACCTGTTTGTTCTGGGGGGATCCTGCCCACAAAGGCAAGCCTGCCTCTAAGGCTACCATTTTGAAATGGATTTGAGCAACCATTTCTGCAGCTTATGTAGTGGCAGGAAAGGAGCTCCACCTCGGGGTGCGGGCTCATTCTATCAGAAAGGTTTCCTCCTCCTGGGCTGAGTCTTCGGTGGTGTATCTGGTTGAGATTTGCAGGGCTGCTACGTGGTTCTCCGTGCACACCTTCACCAAGTTTTACAGGATTGATGTGGCGGCCAAGCTGGATGCCGCTTTTGGTCCCTTTGTGTTAGCAGTGAGCTCATCAATCCCACCCTGATGTTTTTGGGACTTTTCTGTTACATCCCACTGGTCCTGGAATAAAGGGGAATTTTACAAGAACAAAAAATTAGGTTCTCACCTTTGCTAATCTTCTTTCTTATAAAGCCTCCCTTTATTCCGAGAATCCACCCTATGTTTATCTGATTTGCTGATTTCCTGCTTGAAAGTAACTGGTAAACTGGATTTATGTTTTGGACCAGCCTTTATAAGAGTGCCATCTAACTGGATCTAGCACTAAATTTTGAGGAGGTCCCTGGCTTAATGCCCCCTTCTGACAGTGCAGGCTCTCTCTCCCTATAGCACTAGTTTTGTCATTTAGGTTCTAATGTTTCATAACCTGTTTTCTAGTTTTCATTGTTGCTGTTTTGCATATGTTGATATGAGCAGAATTGATTTGTTTGGAGGGGAGTTCCCCATTGCCCTCTCTCTCTTCTGTAGATGTTCCTGGTTGCTTGAAGACTTACTGGGGTCCAAAGGGCATGATCCCGGATATGCTAGCAGAGGGAGGAGTTAAGACTTGAATCATTTGAAGCTTTCTACAGTGCTTGGCTGCTAAAGATGCATAAAAACCACTGGTCCTGGAATAAAGGGAGGATTTATAAGAAAGAAGATTAGCAAAGGTAAGAACCTAATTTTTCATTCTTAGTTTTGGGAAAGATTTCCTGCATCAAGCAGATTGAAGAACAAAGCCTTCTGAATAAATAATTTAAATTTTATGCTTTAAATGATGGATATTGTAAGACACAAGGATTTTTTGAACTGAGAGAGCAGTTAATTGGCTTAGTATAAGATTAATCATATATTCTGGGGCATAACCATATAATATGTTGCGCACAGTTTAATTTTTTTTATTTTTTTTATTCTTTATTTGTAATTTTCAAACATTTGACAATAATATCGGTCAAAAAGAAAAAATACGATGAACTGAAACAATTTCATCGTAAAGGGTCAAAAACAGATGATCCCTACTTTTAGGATAACAACAACTTATCAAAGTATGGTTAGTCCACAATGACAGAACAGAGCTAAAAGAATTGACTGAGAAACATCATAAGGGTAACTAAAGAGAAAAGGAAACTAAAGACTCGACTTGATAGTCCCAGAACCTTTTATCATTGAGCAGAATTATTGGATTCAATCCTCACGGTGATGATGTTATCTGACATTGAGTAACAATAAACTTAGATAATTGCTGCGGCTCATAAAAAACATATCTATTCTGCTGATATACTAATACACATTTGCAAGGGTAGCGCAGAACGAAAGTCGCTCCTAACTGCAAGGCCTGCAGTCTTAAAAGCAAAAACTGTTTTCTCCTTTTCTGGGTAGCCCTAGATACATCTGGGTACATTCTCACTTTATAAGTCATAAAGGAAACCTCTCTATATCTGAAAAAAAGTTTTTAGCAACCATTCCTTATCAGAATCAATAGCAAAAGAAACAAGTAATGTTGCTGGTAGGTGGACATCCATTTCCGACCTCTCCAGGAAATTAGTCAAGTCCAAACTATCAGCAGAAAGATTCTGCTGATTAGGACTCTGAGATTTTACCTTATTAGGCAGGTAATAGATTTTGGATATAGGCGTATATGATGTCTCAGGTACTTTCAAAATTTTTTAAAAATATCTTTTAAACATATCCAATGCAGAAATAGACACTGCTTTGGAGACATTTATAACCCTAAGGTTACACCTTCTGACTCCATTTTCTAGCATTTCATACTTGAAATGCAAATTTCCACTGTCTTTAATCCAAACTAGGGATTGTGCCTCCAAAGATTTCAGCTTGGTATCACAGTCTAACAACTTGCTTTCCAGGCTTGAGATTTTGTTCTTTTAATTCCAAGTGTTCAGATAGCACTGATGTACACTGGTTAGATAATTGCTGCATTTGATTGCCCAAAGAAGACTGAAGATTTGATATAGCCTCCCATATCGTTTCTATAGTGAAGACTTTAGGTCTCTGCAGAGGAGCAACTTCCATCCTGAGCTCCCCCGCAATCACATTTCCTTGAGCAGCAGCTGGCATTGAAATCTTTATAGCCTCCTCACCGTGTGTTGTATCCACTTTCCCCACCGACAATGTTGGAATTTTCTCCTGGGACCGCTCAGATTTGGATTCCCCACTTTGGAGGTGCATCAGGGAAACGTCTCGGGCCGGCCCCGCCTCCAACTGCATCTCTGTCGCCTCAGGACGTACTGGTGGACTCCACTCCTCCGGGGATAGGGTGGTGTCCTGAATGGAGTGACCACACGCCTCAGTCAGCGTGCATCCTCCTGCCGGTAGTTGAGTTCAGGCACTACGCTCCACAAAGACGTCCATCGGCCCAGCAGGTAGTGATGAATCTCCGGGACAGTTTAATCGATAGTGTATTATTATTGGGAGTCAGCGAAGGCTTCGCAACAATGGTAGCTCTTTTCTATCTCTTTTTACCATAAATCAATTTCTTTTACATCCACTCCAGAGTCTGCACGATAGGTGTTCAATGTGTACCCATGAACCAAGTCTTGCAGAAAGACACTCATTGCTTTCAGCTTCTCCCACATAGCAGAGCAACACTGAGCCCCCTTCAGTTTTTTCTTTCTGAAAGCGACCCTTGCAGAAGTGTTTCTGATTTCTGCTTATTTTTCTTATTTTTTATGCAATTTTGACCCTTTCGGTGGCTTCGGTGCCCTGAGACCCCTTATTCAGGGGTTTTCTGCCTGAGAAAAGAAGCAGTTTTCATGGAGCAGGAATGTAGCTTCATATGGCAAGCTTTGGGTGGACCTGTGGAGCCAGCCTGCCTTGTGCCACCTCAGAGCTCAGGGTCTGTTCCCCTGGGAGCATGCTTCCCTTTCCTAACTTTTCAGAGGCTTACGTGCAGGCTGAATGTGCCCCTAAGAGCCCTCGGGGTATCTGGGTGCACAAGCAGGTGGAAAGAATGAAAAATAGAGGTCATAAGTATAAGCGGTTTTGTTGGAGATAGAGCGGGCATTCCAGAGGGTGTCTGAGAAAGGTAGAAAAGGAGGGGAGAGGAACAGAAATAAGATTGGAGATGTTGTAGTGTGATCTGTTTGAGTAGGGTGAGAGTTGACTAGGAGGGCCAGGATTAGGGTTGATTTCCCTAGCAGTGAGTAGGAGAGTGTGTGGCATAGGCGAAATGTGGTCATACAATGTGGGGAGGGTTGAATGAGGTGGTGAATTTATGAAGTGGACCATGTGGATTTGAGGAATCCAGTGGTTTGGGGCAGAAGAAGAGGTTAGATAAGGTTAGGAACAAGAGAAGGTGAAGTGAAGCCACAGACTAGGAAGGCAAAGGTACCTGAGGTGAGGAAGATCGGGTTGATTGAGGATTATTCTGGAGGAAGAGTCAGGTGGTATATTGTAAGGTAGGGAGGGTAGTTGTGGTAGAGGGGTTACTTTGACTTAGGAGTAATGAGGAAGATTGAAATTTATGTATTATGTTATTGTGGATCCCTGTTCAAGGTGGGGGTTAGTGGTGGGTTTAGTGACATGCTGGGGTTTGATATCACAACCTTTGGATACTGAGGCAGAGGCTCTACCACTAAACCAAATTACCTTCAAGTGTAAGGAAAGGGTGAATAGGTGATATTCAGGAGGGTTGATTGGTGAGAGGTTTGATTGGAGGAGTGATAATTGGTGGTGATATTTGCTTGTGTGTGTTAGCTGGAGGATAGATGAGGGTCATTAGTGGGTGTATAAATGTAATGTGAAGCCAGAGATGGGTGGGAGAGCCTAAGCACAATCTCTAACGTTGGACTCAAAGTGGCATAGACAGTTCCAGAAGCAGGGGGAAAGAGAAAGAAGGGATGACGGTGTTTCAGGTTGCTTTATAGAAGTAATTAATGTCAAAACAAAAAAGTCTTAAGATACATAACTAACAGCCCTCAGCGGTGCAGCTTGTATGAATCAAACTTTTCTCATACAACCAATCAGCACCAAAGTTGTCATTGGTCTCATAATACTTTATAAATATTTTAGGTATATTTTTTTCTGCTTTAAATACTTTCAAATAGAAAAATACTTTGAGTAGAATAGTACTCATCTTAGGCTATGCGGATGGGGGTTAATTTACTAAGCTGCGTTAGGGCTTTAACACACAGAATAGCGCACGCTACAATGCTGTGCGCGCTAGATGCTAATGCCAGCATTGAGCTGGCGTTAATTCTAGCCGCGTAGTGTGGGGTTAGCGCGCGCTAATCTGTGTGTGCTAAAAACGCTAGCGCACCTTAGTAAAAGAGCCCCTATGGGTTTGGGTTTGTTTGCTGTTTATTTGGTCTTATTGTCAGATTGTCATTTGAAATTTGTTCTGTATTTTTATTTTATTTTTTATTGTTTAGCCTCGTAACTACAAAGGACTTTGTTCACCGTAATACTACATCTCAGGTTGGTTGTACCTTCTTTGTTGAAATCTTGATAATTTTTATTTCATTATTATATAGATAGATAGATAGATATTTTCTTCTATTTTCATTTTTTTGTTTTGGTCCTCCGGTGGTATCTTTTCTTTTTTGCAGTATTCATATGGGTACAGTTCATTATTTATTTGCTGTTATACTTTGTAACTCAATGTTTTTATTATGTTTTTATGCTAGTGACTCCTGATGCAGGTGGCTTGCATCGCCAAAACACAGTAGGGTGTCGGGTCCACAGTTGATGTTCATTCTTTTGTTTTGGAATAAACAAGATTGTTTTTACAATTTTTTGCTCTTGGAGTGTTCATTGTCCATTCCCACTCTGCTTTGTTTGTTCTTGAACCCGTGGGTTCTGGTCCTGTTGGACTTTTGGGTTTTATAGTAAGATGTAGCCCATCATTACAATATAGCCTCTTGTCTTTCCATGTATTTCCCCATCCTCCTGTGTACCTAAAGCCTTCTTGATGACACCAGGCTAAAATTCAATGCAAAGAAGTGCAGAGTGATGCATTTGGGGATTAGAAATCCGAGGGAGCTGCATATGCTGGGAGATGAGAGGCTGATATGCACAGATGGGGAAAGGGACCTTGGAGTGATAGTGTGACAAGAAGGTGGCTATAGCCAGAATGATGCTAGGCTGTATAGAGAGCGTAACCAGTAGAAGAAGGAAGGTGTTGATGCCCCTCTACAGGTCATTGGTGAGGCCCCACTTGGAATATTGTGGTCAATTTTAGAACAAGCAGGCAAAACAGCGATCAGCTCAGCACAGATTTTTCTGCTCATGCAGTTATTCTGTATTTGCATCATCTTCAGCAAAGTGTCCCCTGAGGAAGGCGTCTTCTAAACGCCGAAACTAGGATCCTTGTTGAGACTTATTGTTTTGAATAAGGGATTTATTCTTTTGATAAAGACTTATTGGTAGTTTAAGACATCCCCCTTGTCTTTCTTTGTTGTTTTTGTTCAATTTTAGAGACCATATTTGGCAAAGGATATAAGAAGATTTGAAGCAATCCAGTGAAAGGCAATGAAAATGCTAGGGGATTTGCGCCAAAAGACGTATGAAGAGAGACTGGAAGCTCTAAACATGTATACTCTAGAGCAGTGTATCACAAACTGTGTGCTGCAGCAAAATTCTAGGTGTGCCATGAGTCACCAGCCAGGAAGAGAGGTGCCAGCTGACTACTTACAGGACGTGCCTCTCCTCTGCACTTCTCCTCCAGCTCACCCTCATCAGCGTAGTAATAGCAGGCTCAGGGCCCCGTCTGAAGGGTCTTCGTGCATGCGTGGACATCGACGTGATGATGTTTTGCATTTCCAGATGCCCTCCAGCCACGGCCCTGAGTTTAGTGTGCTGCGGGTTCAAAAGGTTTAGAGGACCTGCTCTAGAGGACAGGAGGGAGATAATGATTCAGATGTTCAAATACTTGAAAGGTATTAGCATAGAACAAAATCTTTTCCAGAGAAAGGAAAATGGTAAAATCAGAGAGCATAATTTGAGTATGAGAGGTGGTAGACGTAAAAGTAATTTTAGGAAATTCTTTACAGAGAGAGTAGTTAATGCCTGGAATGCCCTCCTGAGGGGAGGTAGTGGAGAGAAAACCAGTGACAGAGTTTAAAAAAAGTGTGGCATGAACACAGAGGAGCTCTAATAAGAAAATAATGGATATTTATTGAAGTACTAAGGCCGGAACTGGGTGGACTTGCCGTCTGTGTCCTATATATGGCCATTCAGTTGAGGATGGGCTGGGTAGGGCTTCGACGGCTAGGATGTTTTAGAATAGGCTAGAGTGAGCTTCAATGGAGACTCAGTAGTTGTAACCTAAGCACAGAACTGAGCAGACCTCTAGGTCTCTGGCCTAGAACATGCCTTAACTGGGTCAGACCAATGGTCCATCAAGCCAAGTAGCCTGTTCTCACGGTGGCCAATCCAGGTCACTGGTGCCTGGCCAAAAACCAAGGAGTAGCAATACTCCATGCTACCGATCCAGGGCAAGCAGTGGCTTCCTCCATGTCTTTCTCAATAACAGACTATGAAATTTTCCTCCAGGAAATTGTCCAGTCCTTTCTTAAAACCAGCTACCCTATCTGCTCTTTCCACAACATCTGTTCCAGTGCTTAACTATTCTCTGAGTGAAAAAAATTTCCTATTATTGGTTTTAAAAGTATTTAATTTATATCATGAATTAATATAGAACCAAATCTTTATCAGAAAAGGGGAAATGGTAAAACTAGAGGGCATAAATTGAGGTTTTGAGATGATAGATTTAGGAAATTCTTTTTCACGGAGAGAATGGTTGATACCTGGAATGCCCCCCTGAGGGAGATGGTGGAGAGGAAAATTACAGAATTCAAAAAAGCACGCGATGAACACAGTAGATCTCTAATTAGAAAATTAAGGGCATTAATTGAAGAACTAGGGCCATGTATGTTTGGTTTACCATAAGAATTGGTTCTGATATAGTTATTTCATGTGGATTCCATAATAAATGCAACGCTCATTTGCATATTTATCTGCATGTTTGTTTATTTTGTTTTCCCGTTTTACTTTGATCTTGACACGGTTACTTTGTGTTTTATGATATATAGCAATGTAAACATATATTCATCCACACCATTTTATTGCTACATTGTGACTGCACATGTTTGAGTTCTTTGGTCCGTTGTTTTGCATTTCCTTTATTTTCTCTTTCACGTACACATTTTATTGCTTAGTTAGTTAATACAATTGGGTTTTGGTTTTTTTTTTATTGCTTTGTTTATATACATATGTCTATTTTTATGTTCTTAGCGTCCGCTGATGAAGGTATTGTTTGATGATGAAACTTGGATTCTCGTTGGGACTTTTTAACAATAAAGCTTGTATACTGGTTGATTAGAACATCTTTCTTGCCTTGATTTGTTTTTGTCTGTACCACAACTTCAAGAAGTGTCAGTTGGAACTAGCCCAGCGCCTGGAGTACCTGGGAGTTCCCTTTGACGTGGCTGTAGGTTTTTCTTCCATAGCCATGCAGACAGAAGCTCCAGATGCAGATATCAGACCTGCTACTGAGGCCAGCTCCTACCCTGTGGCATTATCTGCAGGTCCTGGGGTCGATGGCGGCAGCCATAGCGGTAGTACTTTAACGAGGGCACTTCTGAAACCTCTTCAAGACACACTTCTGTTTTACTGATCTCCTCAGATGAACTTGCTTTAATAGCCGCTTCCATGGACATCGGAAGTCAGGAACAGCTTGTGGTGGTGGTTGCAAATAGCTCCCCTCTCAAAGGGCTCACATTTCCTTCTGGAAGATACTGATGACCGATGCCAGCCTTTATGGTTGAGGGGGGGGAGGGCCATTGCAATGGACATCCAATTTAGGGTTGTTGGTCAGCAAAACTGGTCCATAAATCACCTGGAACTCAGAGCCATTTGGCTGGCGCTATAGGTCCTGGAGAAGTCCCTGAAAGGCAAAGCAGTCAGGGTCTTCTCGGACAGTGCAACAGTGGTGGCTAACATCAATCAGTAAGGAGGCACCAGAAGCACCCTTTGCACCTAGTAGCCCAGCTCCTCTTTCAGTGGGCAAAAGCTAATCTACAGACTCTCTCAGCTGCACATGTGAGAGTGGAGAATGTTCAGGCCGACTATCTCAGTCAGCAGACTTTCGCCTCAGGGGAATGGTCACTGTCCCTAAAAGCGTTCGTTGCCATTGTCTGGTGGTGGGGGCACCCACTGATGGATCTGATGTCCTCAGCAGTAAATGCAAAGGTGAATCACTTTTACAGCAGAAGACATGAGCCCAGAAGCGCAGAGTTGGACCCAACCATGGCTGAAGAAAGGGCTCTTGTATGTGTTTCCCCCGTGGCCCATGCTAGATTGAGTCATTCACAGATTGCGAGTCATCTGGGGTTGGTAATCAGTGGCGCCTGATTGACCCCACAGATTGTGGTGTGTGGACCTAGTTCATCTACAAAGGGATGAAGACCTCAGATTGACGGTCCAAGCAGATCTCCTGACTCAAGGTCCGGTGCCCATCGAGAATCCAGAACACTTTGGGCTTACTGCTTGGCTCGCGAGTGGGCTACCCTACTAAGGAAGGGTTACTTGAAGGTGGTTTCCATTCTACTTAGGGTCAAAAAGCCCTCAACGATGACAGCCAATGCTAAGGCCTGGAAGACTTTCCGGTACTGGTATACTAAAGTCAATGCAAAACCCTTTGAAGCCACAATTTCAGTAGTCCTGGAATTTTTGCAAGAGGGCCTTCAGAAGAGTCTTTTGGTAAGTGTGCAGATAGCAGGTCTTTCATGTTTCTGAGCTTTGGGATAGGGGGGGGTAGAGGGGGTGAGGTCTCTGGTTTCTCATCCAGACATCATCATATTCCTTAAAAAGACTCTCAATTACACCCTCTGGTGCATCTCCCGTTCCATCCTAGAATCTTAATACCATCTTGCAAACTCCATAGGGCTCCATATGAGCCATTAAAAGAGGCTTCCCTTCTTGATCTTATGGTGAAGACGGTGTTCCTGGTAATGATTATGTTGGCGAGACAGATCTCAGAGTTACAAGCGCTCTCTTGCAGGGAGCAATTTCTCAAGATTACGAAAGCAGGGCTGTCCTTATGCACAATCAGGAAGCTCGTTTGCTCACCTTTCAGCCTACGGGGTCGAAGAAAAAGGATAAAATATTGCATTTGCTAGATGTCGAGAGTGCTTTTTTATTACCTCGACATTACCAATGAGTTTCAGGTCTCGGATCATCCTTTTGTTTTAACCTATCAGGCTAAGAAAGGGAAGTCTGCGTCTAAGGCCTCTATCTCCAGATGGATTAAAATGTCCATTTCCTCCATGTGTGGGCTGTAGTAAGCAGCCACTGATCATGTTTAAAGCACACTCCACCAGAGGGGTAGTTACCTCATTGGTGAAGGCTCAGGCAGTCTCTCCCCAGGAGATTTGTAGAGCAGCTAAATGATAAATTATTTTCATACCTTTACCAGGTTCTATAGAGTGGATGTGGCAGCCATGAAGGGCACAGCTTTGGGGTCCTTCTTGTTAAACGCAGGCTCAATAGTCCCCCCTTGACTCAGAGGACTACTCTGGTACATCCCTAATGTTCAGAACTACTTACATTGCACTAGAAAGAAAGATTAGTTTCTTATGTCAATGATCTTTCTTGTAGATGTCTAGTTGGGCATCACCTATCTTCTGTTGTAATATCAGTGTGTGTCTGTCTCAACCAAGCTGAGCTTAAAAAAAAAAAAAAAAATTAATTAAAAAAGAAGAGAAATCGGGTTTCAGTTTCTGCCTGAGAGCTGAACGCTTGAGTAACTACAAGTTCCATAAATGTTAATGCTAGTTGCACACAGTTTTTGTATCAGTTTTAACACTGTTAATTGGTATACTTGTTACAGTGAGAACAAAAGTGTATTGTTGGGGATTTTCCCTCCTTTCGGTTATTTCTTTCATTATAGTGATGCTTAACTGCTTTTCTACAAACTGAGGGGGCAGGAGAGCTAGCTGGGAAGGAGGCGGAGTTGAAAAGATGACTGATATTATTCTGCAAGCAACTTGCAGGTTCAAATGGATAACTCTAGTGTTCAGAACTACTAGACATATCTACAAGAAAGAAGATTGTTGAGGTAAGAACTTAATCTTTCTTTCCATTTAACTTTGTGTCTCCTAGTCATTATAATTTTTGAAAGAGTAAATAATCAATTCACTTCTATCCATTCTATACCACTCTATTTACCTGTTTTAGTGGAGTAGCATAATGGTTAGTGCAATGGGTTGAGAACCTGCAAAGCTTGCTCCTTGTGACCCTGAGCTAATTCTCCATTGTCTCTGGCACAAAACTTAAGATTCTGAGTAGAGAATGACACAGTGACCCTTTTCACGGCTAACCGCGGGTGACCGCAGGAATGGGTAAAACTTACATCTGTTCACCACCAGCATGGGAATAAACTTTTTCACCATTCCGTGGAGCAGTAAAAAAGCTTTGTTCTCATGTGGAACACCACCCACCAAAGCTTTCCAATATCCCACTATTGTGGGTCTGGTGGCTCCAGCCCACCCCACTCGATAGTGAGTCCGGCGGCTCCAGCCAGCTTCACTCCCTCCCTGCTCCTGGCACACAGGGCTGCTGGATGGTGCTCACGCAGCCTTCCCTCTGCTGGGCTCCTCCTTATGATGCAACTTCTTTTTTTCGTGAAGAAAGGAAGTTGTGTCATAAGGAGGAGCCCAGAAGAGGGAAGGCCATGAGCATCGTTGAGCAAGTCTATGTTCAATGACTCACTCTGCAAGGTTTGTGCCATCAGCAGGGAGGGAGGGAAGCCATTTGGACTTGCGGTACCCATGAGCTAGTGCTGCCCATTCGCCTCCCAGTCTCACTTTAAAATCTAATTACAGACTGGAGAATTGCTGGTGCACTTTCCCTCTGCTGTGGTCCTACCCTTCCTCTGACCTAACGTCCTGTTTTGGTCTGGGGCGGCCCTAAACAGATGGAAAATGCACTGGCAATCCTCTGCAGGCAGTAATTAGTTTTTAAAGCGAGACTAGGGGACACCATTTGATGGTGGTGAGAAAGTGGAAGCATGCCGTCCTTTGGGGGGGAGCCCTGTTGTAGCTATTAGAAGTCATGGAGGGAGGCAGGGTGGAGTCCAAAGAGGGGGGCATATACTAGGCTGAGGGGTGAGATGGAGGGGAAGAAATAATGAGTCTGAAAACAGGAGAGGGAGAGAGATGGTGGACAATGGGATGGAGGGAGGGAAAAGAAAGGGAGAGAAGTTGGAACCAAGAGGTGGTGTGCAGTGAGGGGAGATAGAGATTCCATATAGGAGGGCAGTTGGGAAGAGAAAGAGAGATGATAGACCCTGGGGTGGTGGGAAAGGAGGGAGAGATGCTGGATGAAAGGGTAGCTGAGAAAAGGAGAGATGGTGGATCTGGGGATGGTGGGATCCATTGCTTCAGTTGCACTTTCATTCTTCGGGCTGCTGGCAGCATGAGTGAAGTAAACATGCTGCCTTCTGTGGCTGGAAGCTTTCCCTCTGCTTCCTGGCCCCGCTTAGGTGCGAATCAGTAGCAGAAGGAAAGCTTCACTAACGCCAGTGGCCCAAAGAGCGCAAGGGTACTGCCTTATCAGATCCCATGGACATAACATAACATAAAATCGTATTTCTTTACTGCATAACCATGGAGTTCAATGCAGTTTACAAAAGGTTAATTAGTTAAACAAAATATGTGGGGGTCAAGGAAATTAATTGATTATAAATTTTGAAATTAGATGATTTTTTTAATTGTCTTCTGAAGACTACTTGAAAGGAGGAGGAGATGAATGCAGGGGGTCATTGGAGGAGGGAGCAGAGTGGTCATTAGAGAAATGCTGGACTGCGGGAATGAAGATGAAAAAAAGGAAAGATGCCAGACCTCCTGGGGAGAGAAGGGAAGGGAAGGGGAGGACAGAGATGGGAGATGGAAGATGGATGCTGAGCATGGAAAAAGAAGAAAATGTCAAATGGGCAGGAGACCCTGGCAAGCGAGTTATCAGAAGAGAAACAGAAACCAGAGTCTGAGACCAACATGATTTAACTAATGACCAGACAACAAAAGGTAGAAAATAATTTTATTTTCTATTTTGTGATTATAATACATAAGAATTGAAATGTTTATCCTGCCGATGATGGTGTTAGACATGGTTAGGGCCCAGGGCAGAAAATTGGGAAGGGATCCCAAAGCCTTCTACTAGCCTTTGCCATCTTCAGCTTCCAGCAGGCTTAGGGCTTTCTCTAGCCAGGGGGCAGTTGCGCTAATTGCACTCCTTGGCCTAATACCATCCCTGGCTTGTGTTATTTTTATATTTTGCACAGTATAGGAGAAAATGAATCTTTTTATTTCTTTGGTGGTGTACTATATGGAAGGTGTAGCTTCTTGGGATTTTGGTTTAATTTACATTTATCATTTTTGGTCACTTATGTATTTGTCATTGGTGTTCTGTGTGTATGATTGAGGTATTCTGTTAGGATGAATTTTCTATAGCATTCTGTAACTGTAGCATTCAGTTTTCCTGATAGTGGAGGGGATATTGTGAGGGGTGATTTGTTTGTTGATCCTTTTTCCATATTTGTGATTTCTAAAATGACAATTGTACAGCATATTGTTCCTTTTCTTTAATAAAATGATTTAAAAAAAATAGCTATTCAAGATTTGTGTGGATGGGATCAGACAGAGTTGACGGGGACAGAGTCTACGGGGACAATTTTTCCCCCCACATCATTCTCTAATTCTGAGCACACTAGGAACAGCTTACTTATGATAAATGTAAACCACATTGGATGTACTACAGAAAGGCAGTCATCAAAACTATGACCCTTTACCCTTTAACAGACAAACGAAGTTGTTGTTTTTTTCCTGTAGGATCATCTGGTTTGCTTTTTGCCTGGAACCCTTGCGCTGGGAGCTCACAATGGGTTAGCTGCTGAGCACATGGATCTAGCCAAAGCCCTTTTGGAAACATGCTACCAAATGTACACTCAAATTGAGACTGGGCTGAGCCCAGAGATAGTGCATTTCAATTTACATGGGCCAAAGGACAGCAAGGACGTGGAAGTCAAGGTAAATGTTCTACTTTTTTTTTTTTTTTTTTTCTTCAGCAGGAAATGCATTTTATTTTCTTTTATTTGTAATTTAGTTCTTGCATGTTAGAGCAGATTTAAGAAACTGAGAGAAAAGCATGCGAGAGATCCAGAGGAGTCGGCAGAGTGGGAATTCCAAGGCCTGAGACCGCAGATCGGAGAACATGAGAAAGAGAGGAAGCCTAAGACAGTGAGGAGCAGGGCACATATGATGGGAAGAG
Organism: Geotrypetes seraphini; assembly: GCF_902459505.1. NCBI lineage: Eukaryota > Metazoa > Chordata > Amphibia > Gymnophiona > Dermophiidae > Geotrypetes > Geotrypetes seraphini. Next base: position 95,598,088 of record NC_047093.1, on the reverse strand, counting down.
GACTTTAATACAGGCTTTACCCTTGAGAATGTGCACGCCAGCATGCTGTGTAGCTCACTCTGAAAATTCAAATGTTTCTTCTTTTTTTCTTAAAAAAGGTGATTTTTAAACAGCCAGGACCACTGCTGAGTCTTCCTCTACTAAGTTGGCTCTTCAGGAGCCTCAGCTGCAAAACAATTTTTCTGTGGGCCTGGATGTCAAAAATAGGAAATACATATTCAATGACAATGTTTTATTTTCACAGTGCAAATTTCTTATGGGAAAGACGTTAAATAAATAAATATTAAATAAGTTAAAAATACAGAAAAAAATTCAGATTCAGTAAAAGCAGCAAAAGAAAAAAAAGGAATATCAGCTCCTAGGCCTGTAACGAGAGACATCACTGAGGAAAAGAGACAGAGAGGCTTCCTCCTCCACCACCACATTTACATGTATGTAATAAAGGAGACCTGCCCTTCTCTCAACACAGAATCACTACACACAAAGGAGACTGCCCTTCCCCAAGTGAGGCATTGTGAAGATAGACAGTTTTCCCATAACACGCCTTGATCACCAATCCAAGAGAAGGCAGGGCTCCTTTTTCACATCCTAATCTATACTAAAGGCAGGTCTCCCTTTGGAAGTAACCACCATACAGAAAAGAGACGCTTAACCCTTTCCTGGTCTTTTCTTTGTCCGCAACAGCATATCACCTCCATCAAATCCAGGGCCTCTTCCCTTTCCTTCCCCCAGTTCCAGCAGAGGACCAGGCAGGAGATGGTAAACACCCCAGAAACAAGAAGACTGGGACTTACATAGGACCAGGGGCACTTGAGAAGCAGGTCTCCCTTTGCATACCTTCAACCTGAGGGAAAGGCAGGTTTCCTTTTGCATACCCTGATCCCATGCCTATGAGAAGCAGGTCTTATCCTATCCAGAGGGTAAGGCAGGTTTTCCTTTGTACACCCTTAACATAAGAACAAAAGCAATGCCTCTGCTGGGTCAGACCTGAGGTCCATCGTGCCCAGCAGTCCGCTCACACGGCGACCAAACAGGTCCAGGACCTGTACAGTAATCCTCTATCTATACCCCTCTATCCCCTTTTCCAGCAGGAAATTGTCCAATCCTTTCTTGAACCCCAGTACCGTACTCTACCCTATTACACTCTCTGGAAACACATTCCAGGTGTCCACCACACGTTGGGTAAAGAAAAACTTCCTAGCATTCGTTTTGAAGCTGTCCCCTTTCAACTTTTCTGAATGCCCTTTTCTTTTATTATTCGAAGAATCTGTCCCTCTCTACTCTCTCTATGCCCTTCATGATCTTATAAGTCTCTATCATATCCCCTCTAAGTCTCCTCTTCTCCAGGGAAAAGAGACCCAGTTTTTCCAATCTCTCAGCGTATGAAAGGTTTTCCATCCCCTTTTATCAGACGCGTCGCTCTCCTCTGAACCCTCTCGAGTAACGCCTTGTCCTTCTTAAGGTACGGCGACCAATATTGGACCCAGTACTCCATTCCCATGATAAGCAGGGCTCTCTTTGCATACCCCAATCCCATATCCAATCTCCCTTTCATACTTTCAATTCCATGCCCACAGGAAGCAGGTCTCTCTTTGCATGCCCTAATTTGCCCTAAGGGGAAGGCAGGTCTCCCTTTGTACACCCAGATTTCATGCCATGTATTTTAGCCAAAATTACAGGAAAAAAGACACCCGTCAAATAAATCACTTAAAAAGGACCAAAAGATGGGACAATTTTTTCCTCTCTCTCCCCTGTGACTTCTTGCTGTTGGTTTTGCGCTGTTTCCTGCTGAGGTTTCCAACATCCTTGTGGCCGAGATTTAGTTTTATCAGTGGTTGCTGGGGTAGAATTTTATTTTATTTTATTTTTTTCTCTTAGCAGAAGTGCTTCCTTGTGAGCCCATAACATTGCCCATAAGAAGGGGGAGAGGGTATGAATTTTGAGGAATGTCCTGATGTGTTTACCTTGTCAGTATGATATTGAATTTTTGAGCAAGGCTAAACAACCTTTCCCTCTCCTCTTTCACACATTTTTGTTTTCAAGCTTTTCTAGTATTTTGTGTGAGCTTAGTCACAAATGTTAGAACCATCTAGAAATTGTTCTTTAATTTTGTACCTTTTCTGAGCTATCAGTGTATTGCTGATGTGATCTGGCCAGGTGTAATTCTGAGTTCTGTTACATCCACTCTGGAATCATTACAACAGATCTTTCATTCCAACCCGCGAACTGGGTGTTGCAGAAATCCAACACTTTTTTTCTTTCTTCTGTAGATGCCACAGAGGAACTGAACTTTGAGGTCCAGCCCTCCATGTCTCAATGTACCATCAGGAGTCATTCTCATAGTACTCGGACATCCTTTTTTCTGTCACATCCAGATCTCACAGCTCTGGTTACTGAGCAGTGGGAGACTCTGGAGAGTTCCTTTAGGCTGGCTAAGACCATGGCTAAGTTTATTCTATGGCACCAGTTTTTCAGTAGCTCTTTGAACTGCCAAAGGTGGAATCGGTGGTGGCTCAGGTGACCAAGTGCACTGTCTTCTCCAGTGACGGAGGAGTTATGCTGAAGGATTCTCAGGATTACATAGTAGACCTGGTTCTGAGAGAGCTTTTTGAGATGGCTTCTTTGGGTATTAAGTCAGCTGCAGCTGCTTCCTTTGCAGCACGTGCTTGTCACACAAAGTTGCACCGCAATCCTTCAGTGGAGGACGACACCTCTCCCACAGCTAGTGCTGGAAGGGGTTAATTATGTAGCAGCTGCCTTGTATGACTTTTTTCAGCTGTTAGGCAAAGTTTCAGTTTATACTATTTTGGCTTACAGAATGCTCTGGATCTTCAACTGGGCTGGAGATTCTGCCTCTAAGGTGACTCCCAGCAGGCTTGGGAACAAATCTCAGACCAATGGGTTCTCCAGCAGGTAGTCCGGATAAGGTGCTGAAAGTTGGGGCGACTCTGCAGTTTCTCTTGGACATTCAAGCTGTTAAAATGTACAGCGCTAGGTAAGCCTTTCAGCGCTATAGAAATGATAAAAAAGTAGCAGTAGAACCAGTTCCTGAAAGTGAATCGGGCTCTGGCAGATACAACTTATACTTCATCGTGACAAATTGAAGGTTCAGAAGAAACTTCATCATGACAAAGGCTCAGAAGACTGGAGACACACCCTGGATCTCAAGTTCTATGAATTTTGCTCTTTTGCATGGAAACAGTGCATTCAATTAATGCAGCGGTGGCTCCTGGAGAGTTTCTGGCTTCATTGGATCTAATGGAAGCCTATCTGCATAGTCCTATCTTCCCCAGACACCGAAAGTATCTTGAGATTTCATGTTCTTCAGCAGCATTTCCAGTTTGTGGCACTACCCTTTGAGTTGGCAACAGCCCCCCGCACCTTCACCAAAGTGATGCCATTGGTAGCAGCGTGTATCCGCAGAATAAGAGTCCTGGTTCATCCATATCTGGTCAATTGGTTAATCAGGGCACCATCCATACTGGAGTGCGAGCAGGCAGTAGGTACTGTGGTGTCTCTCCGGCAGTGTTTGGGCTGGATTGTAAACTTCAGGAAAAGCCAGCTAATTCTATCTCAGATGTAGGATTGCCTAGGAGTTCAGTTCAACACACTCCAAGGCCATGTTTTTCTTCCTGGACCATGCAAACAGAAGCTCCAGAAACAGATCGATCTTCTGGCAATCCAGAGTCCCACAGGTCCTGGGATCCATGGTGGCCTCCCTAGAGGTTGTGCCTTGGGCTCAGGCACACTTGTAGCCACTGCAGCAGTCCCTCCTGTCCCGGTTGTTCCCACAACATCATTCCCTTCAGATGCCTCTTCCCTGGATAGAACCGGCGTGGAGCAGTCTGCATGGTGGCTTCAGGGAGCTAAACTAAATCTTAAGTTTATATACCGCATCCTCTCCATGAATATAGAGCTCAGCACGGTTTACAAGAGCTTAACAAAGGAAGGTATAACACATTGGGTTTGGTGGTTGAGTATAGGGGGGAGGAGAGCATTACATTTTTGTGAAAAGCCTAGTTTTCAGGTGCTTACGGAATAGTTGGAAGGAGACCTGATTCCGTAGTGGGGTGGGTAGTAAGTTTATTCCAAAGCCCTGTGATTCTGAAGAAGAGAGATTTTCCCAATTTTCCCGCATAGAGGATACCTTTTAGTGAGGAGAAGGATAGTTTTTAAGTTTTTATGTGGTCCTGGTGTTGTCAGGACCTGAGGAGTTTCAAGATAGTGGGATTAGGGAAGGGAGGATGCCGTGTAAGATTTTAAAAGCTAGGCAGGAGCATTTAAAATGAACCCTGGAAATTATTGGGAGCCAGTGGAGTTTGGACAAAAGTGGGGAAACATGGTCAAATTTGCATTTTGCGAAAACCAACTTGGCCACAGTGTTCTGAATTAGTTGAAGTCTTTGAAGACTTTTTTTAGTTGGACTTGGGTAGATGGAATTACAATAGTCTAGTTTGGAAAGGATGATGGATTGAACAAGGACGGC